>NC_081413.1:170252231-170890731 GCF_030272615.1 Cryptomeria japonica
CAAACGCAAGTGTTGGAATCTTCGTGCAGCCCCACTGTTTCATCTCTTCACTAAACATAACCCTAACCTCTCCTCTCACGTTTTGGAAGCCCCATCCTTGCTTTGGCATATCTTAATCTTAGTTAAGTTCAACACTATTTAGACTTGTAAAAGCAATTTCAAAATATATTTGGGTATTGGCCAATTTGCAAAATATATAAATTGAGAACTAAAAAAAAAATTATAAATTATAAAATCAAACCTGCACCTTTAGGATACTCGACTCGCATGCCAGCACGATCAGATGAGTATAATGTAGCATTCTGGAGTTGATTTAAAGCTTGTGTTGAGCAAGCAGTGTCCTGCACAAAACCAGAATATGTCTCAGTATCATACAATCAAATTTAAAATCTTCCATTTAAGAAATGGAGGAAAAAAATAAGACCATATCTGATGAATTATCATCTATACTTGTTTAATAAGTTAGTTAAGCAAACAGATAAATGATTTATGTGGACCATGCACATACCCTGATACATTTGCATCTTTTTATCCCACTTGCTCACTGGCCAACTTCACAAATTAATCAAGATTGGCTTTGAAAAGGAGGTCATAATAAATCTAATGGCAACTGGTCTATTATAACATTATATACCATATCATAATAAATAAATTTTGAACATGAAAAATAAGGCATTAAAAGATTTTGCACATCAGCCTCACAGGTGGCCCAGCACCGTGTTTGTTAGTGTAACGTGCAGTAAGATTGACTTGAGACACCTTTTGCCAGCAACACGATCTTAATGCATCTGACAACCTTTGGTTATTAATGAAGGAATAAAAATCGAATCCTTAGTCAGCCTCATTCATGTGATTACTTCCCCGTGTCATGTATACAACTGCAGTTCACATCCTGTAGTAACTTTAACAGTATACATCATTGTGATATCATTGAGCTCATTGTTTTACACTTAATATCTCTATATCCCATGCATCTCTGTTTTAAAAACCTTTTTTGAGTGGAATATCAAAGCTGAGCATTCTCGATTCCCCCTTCCTCCTTATGGGCAGGTTGAACTTATACCTGGAAGCAATATTGCTTCCCCTGTCCAGAAGAGAAGCAGCATTAAGTGTATAGTTTCACAGCATAAAAAATTAATGAGGACATCCTATTGTGAGCAAGCACTGGGAGAAGATATGATTGTGTAAAATCACTACCTACCATAGTGAGATCTATTTTTTTACATGGTACAAGTTCTTAAATGTCTCTACATGGCATGACCCTAGAAACTTCATCTGAATAAGTACCTTGATGGTCTGTGTATCTAATCAACCTGTATCATTAATACATGAATCCACCATCACATTCCTTGGAGAACTTCAGGGATTGAACCAGATTGATTCTGTTGAAATCATCCTCTTACAGCCTATGTAAGAATCCCATGAAGATAACATATACTTTTAAACTCTGAAGAGGCGGCATCTCTATGAATCTCAATGTACATATACATAGTACTTGATACAATGTATATATATGTAGTACTTGATACAATGTACATATATATAATACAGCATATAGATACTGCCATTGGGTGCCTAATCATCTTGATTAGATCCCAAAAAAATATAAAAAACCTTTTTTCCAACCTTCAAAATAATTTTTTTGGAGTTCCTTAGAAAGACCCATTCCTACACAAAATCGGGCATAGGTAGTACAGACCCTGTTAACAGTCTCACTAGCCAAACAGATCTACTTCTCAAAGATATTAGCAATGGTAGACAGCACTGAAGATCCCCAAATTATAGAGATCAATACGATAGCCTATTCCATATAAGTCCAAAAAAGAACGAGTCATATTTGGTGTCAACAGCAGGAATCCAAGGTCTAATGTATAAAATATGACCCTTCAGATCCCACGAACCACTTTGCATTATTGATTCTTTGTCCTTAACAAAATCAAACTCCAAAACTAAAAATTCTCTAGCACACAGGTAAATAAAAATCCCCCCTTCCAAGAGGTGCGTCCAATATCTAGAGTCCATTCATGGAGTTTAGTTAGGTTGGGCTAATGTTTGTGGAATTTGCAAATGAGTGTGTGATCAATCAAGAAATCCTCCCATTCTACAACCCGTGTCATAGACATTTCTATAATACATGCAAGAGATAGAAGGTACATTCATGGAGTTTATTTAGGTTGGGCTAATGTTTGTGGAATTTGCAAATGAGTGTGTGATCAACCAAGAAATCCTCCCATTCTACAACCCGTGTCATAGACATTTCTAGAATACATGCAAGAGATTGAAGGTACATTCATGGAGTTTATTTAGGTTGGGCTAATGTTTGTGGAATTTGCAAATGAGTGTGTGATAAACCAAGAAATCCTCCCATTCTACAACCCGTGTCATAGACATTTCTAGAATACATGCAAGAGATTGAAGGTACATAGTTGAGCCCATGCCTGAAATTCTACGTCACTGAGATTTTGCCTCACATTCCCACACTCTATGGGAGAGTTGTGAGCATGGCTATTACAACCTTGAACCTGCATAACAATCTGGGAGCCCATCTGCCTAGGTTTGCGAGGGCATCCAAATAGGATCCCTGCCCTAAAACCCCAGCGCTCAAATTGAAGACTGTAATATGGGAAGAGTTTTCCTCCTCTTTTCCCCCATCATGAGCTGTCCAGTCAATGCCAATGTCAGAGGAAAATCTATTTCCATCGCTAAAGTAGACTCTTCTGAAGAGGCTGTCACTGCATCTACATCCTTCAACAACCCACCAACGTATTGGCCCAAAGAAATCATATTTATATTAACCACACCAAAAGAGTCCATAGGTTAAGAAGATCAATCCATGGAAGGTTTTGAATTGGAGCACAAAGCCTTTGGTGAGGCATAACCAACAGAGATTTCCCTTTCATCCACAAATCCTTTGTTGAGTTCTTTGATAGCATTGTTCACCTCTTCAATCTTCTGGAACCATATAAAACCATGCCCTTTATGGCAACCATATTTCCAATCCTTTTCCATACAACTAGCTATGAGAGTGCCATATCGAACGAATGAGTGGAGAACATTGTTTTCTATGAAATAGAAAAAGCCTCCAGATTTTTTAATACACAAGTATCTCTGCTAGAGCTCAAGAGTCATCGCAAGAATTATATCATAAATACAAACATATTTGTAGCCTAAAAATAAGAATCAAGTTTGGAATACCACAAAGCATCATATAATAAACAAAACCACCATAAAAATTAAAAATACTACTTCAATGTCAATTTGTCAAACTCGAATGTCATGATGGATGTTCATTGTACAATATTAAGGATCGGGCTCACAACTTTTTGTTTTTCAAAATGAGAAAATTAGTTTGTTTCAGTGTTTCAAATGGTTTAGATAACACTTTTAGTTTAGGGCTTACATTATTTTGTCTTTTAGTCAAACATATCAAAACAAAATTAAAAATACCATTTTTAATCAGAAGATTCCCACAGATTTGCCCCAGTTTTGACACAGTTCTTCCAAGCTAAATCTAGGCCTGTTTGACAGGACCCTGGTCAGCCCCTCGGGCAGATAGCACCACCACCTGGACCAGGTTCATATCAGAACCAGATCAGGGCCTGTGTGCTGATGAATCAGTAGCTTAGATCTATATCATTCCACCTTCTAATGGCAACTATCATTGCTGGCATACCATCCATATTAACTCACCATGGAAAAAATACACATTGACATTAAGGCATTTGGACTCCCATCATTTCATAGAAGCAACTCTAAAAAGGGTTCATCTCATACACAACAGAGGATTTTTATTGAGATCGCAAAGAAAATGAGCAGTATCTATAAAGCCTGCCAAACAATCCCAGAAACAAACAAATTGATCTTCAAATACAATATGCCAATCATCATCATACAATTAAAAGCATGTTCTCATTGCAAGGGGGCTGATCTCATCGACAGAGTAATCTCCAAGTTATCTCTCTGCATAACTAGCATATCCTTTATGTATACAATCACCATATTGCCTACAGTTGTCCAACCATGTGAACAATGAAAGTGTGTGCCCATGTGTGTTTTACAAGAAAATCTACAATGATACTCCAAGGTATTACAGTAACAAACTGAAAAAGAAAAATAAAAAAAGTAGTGTCTTCTCAAACTATCAGCAACAAATGGTGAAATATAATAGAAATTAGCTAAGTTGCTGAATCGTGGGATTTTTCGGGCGATTCCCTGTACGAGACGTACCGGAGTCGGATTCTGAAAAGAATCTCCTGTGGGTGCATCCAGGGTTCGTGTTTTTGGATGCCGAAATGTTTCTGAAATGTTTAGTGATTCTAGTTTGATCTTTTTGATATTGAACATTGAATTTAAATTAGTATGTAATGTTTCAAAATTTGAAATTTGTAATGGTTTTGTTTAGCATAGGTATATGACATTCTAAATATATGTGTGTGTATATACATACATACATATATGTATGTATGTATATGTACATATGTACATACATATATATATATATTTACACACACACACACACACACACACACACATATATATTATGTTTAATATATATGTATGTATATAACTATATATAATGTATGTGTACATGTGTATGTACCAAAAACGTACCCAGCCCCCATAAAAAAATTTACCGTGCCAGCCTTTCATACCCACGCACCCGTTTCCATTCCTATACCCGATTCGGCAACTTAGGAAATTAGCTTCTCATCTAAGTGTTCACATCTTCAAGCCTCTGTTTCTCATTCAATATTCGGCATCTAAAAATGCTTTTGCTGTTGTTTTCTTTTTCTATTAAATTCAACTTATATATATATGCACACAACAAATGTTCAAATGATTCAACCACAAAGTGCCTAATTCTAACAGAATTCATTGCTGTCATTGTGTCAAACCTTAAAACAGATCTCATGCAAACAGTATTATTCGCAGCAATAAAAAATGGAACGATTCTCAACTACTCAGAACAAATTTGTTGGCTATTTTTTAAAAAGGTTGAATCTCTAGAGAGATTCTTAAAAAAACGATTGTAATTAGTATCAATTTTTCAAACATTAACCTACACGAAGCACCACATAGAATAAAATGCAAAGAAGGTGCGCATGGGATGTGTTGGTGTGAAATTATATTCACGCATTATCATAAATTAATTAAAAAATGTTAATTAGGGATTTATTTCCCCTATTATTAGTTTATCAATCTTGTGACATGTATCAGAAGAGTGTTGTTTCACTTTGTCTATTCTTGGCAAATAAGGATGTATATCATTCTTGTATTTTTCATTTTGTAAATAATGGAATGAACGAATGCACCTATTCTCATTTTGCATCATCTCTGCTTTTTCTCATGTAGCAGCCCTCTCTTGTATAGAAATATTACTACAGAGATCCCTGACTCCTGTAGAGCTACCTATCAGCTCTAACATGGTATCAAAGCTCTGCAACTTTCTTCTCGTTTTAAGGGTTTTCATCAGTGTTTCAGAAAGTGAATTCTGGTGCCAAAAAGACTTCACCATTGCACTCAAATAACGTCAAACATCCAAGATCCATATACAGGATGTCAAGTTTTTTGGGCAACTTTTTTTTTTGGTCATATAGCCTTTGTGAATAGTGTTTCTGATGTAAATAATGTTTCTGGCATGAATAGTGTTTCTAACATGAGCAATGTTTCCATCTATTAACAATGCTTTAGCCTCTTTTCTTCATGCATAAGGAGCCAGTTTTCTTCTCGGAGCTATAACTTTTCCTTGGAATATCAAATTTTCGAGTTGTTATAGATGTTGGAAAGATGGTTCTAAACACTTCGTAATGGTGCAGATGATTTTTCCAAATTTTGCCATATGTGCCTATTTTTGCTGATTGAATTCTAGATTGCCTTTTTTAGCTTCTAAACTCATTTCTTTTGCCGAAAATCTCTAATTTTAGAGATTAAATAGGCATTGGAAAGGTATTCACAAACTCTTTGCATCCATTCATGTAGTTTTTCCAAATTCCATCCCCAAGTATCTTTTATTCAATTTGTTAGTTTTATGCATTCTAGTTGATAACATGAACATTTAGCACATGGCAAAATTATGTCTTTTTGGGTGGACTTCATTTCAGCTCTTTGATTCTACATTTATTTTTGTTGGTTGTAATCATGTCTCATTATCTATGGAAAGTTAAATGTGATTATTGTAGGAAGAAAAGGCATACAATAGATGAATGCATGCTAAAGGAACTTAATGATTTAAAATTTGTTTATAAAGTTTATGAATTGGGCCAACTTTGCATAGTATGGAGCATTAGTTTGCCAAATTCTTCTAATCGGACATCTGTTAGTACATCTGACATTCACACTCAAACATCTTGTATGTACACATCATTTAGGGATGAGCAATGTAATCAAATGACATGCATTGAGATCTCTACTCCATCTGCATCAGTAGTTGCTAATTCAAAGTTCAATATTGCTTGTTTGAAAGCTCAGTGATTCTTTGCAGCAGGTCAATTTTAGTCTTCCAAATCCACCTAATTGAGATTCCTATTGATTCCTTGTTTGTGGAGTCTCACATTTCTGATTTGGAGGATTGACGGCAGTAATGTCATCACATCTTCTGTGTTTCCAGATGCAGTTCAAATTTTGCCCTCCTAATTACACTTCTCTATTGAGATTCAATTCTTATTTTGGAGTAGACATCTTTTTCCAACATGAGGACACCAAAGTTCCAATCAGAGGCACCTATTTGGATTTGGGTTCCCTATTCATCCATATTATAGGAATGACTTCTACATTCACCAATGGATTTGTTTCTTCCCAAGGGGAGGAAATCTGTTTGTAGCAGAGTAGCCAGAAACTCCTTTGTCCCTCCCTGGGCACGCCTATCTCCGTATCCGTTCCTGTATTCGAAACAAATACATATCTGATACAGCCTGTATACACATTGAATAATGTACCCACATGTGCCCAAAAAACCTTGATTTCCAACCATGCTAGATACTATGTGATTTGTTTTTTTTTTAAATTGACAGAAATCTTTCTAGATTTAATTTTAAAAAACTTAATTCATGCACTTTTTGATAAAAATTTGGTATAAACAAAACCTACACCAAATGAGAAAGACAAATGAAATGTTTTTCTATTTGAGTGACCCATTTTTTTGGTCATCTTCCAATGCAACTCTACTATTTTTGCATATTGTAAAATGTTAAATCAAGTTATCATTATTTATGTAGCAATTATGTGTCTATATTGCTTTTGAAGTAATGAAAATCTCATCAAATAACTTAGAAAACTGTGTTAAATATGTGTGTGTGTTTTTATGAATGATGTATCCAGCCGTATCCATATTGGGGGTCTTCAAAAATGGCCGTATCCGTATCCGTGTCCATGCAACTTTGGTTTGTAGGCAATGGATTGTTTTCTGTATTCAAGCATTCACCATTGACATTGGAGTCACTTCTTTCTGGAGGGGACACAACATCCCATCCATTCATTCTCTCTTATTGGGGGCCTGTACATAACTTTTTTTTCTCTCTTTTAAAAGGGTTTTCTCGCACTATATTTTTCTCCTTTATATCTTTCTTTATAAATAGGTACCTGACCAGGCCTTATTACCAGGGCCCATCTGTTCTTTTAGCTTATAATTGTAGCCTCCCTAAATTGCACTTAACAGGAGGTGCTGGAGTGAAATTATATTCACACATTATCAAATAATTTAATTAGGAGTCTTAATTAGGAATTTAATTTCCTATTATAAGTTTTTCAATCTTCTGACATGTATCATAAGATTGCTTTTATACTATGTCTATTCTTGGCAAATGTGAATGTATAGCTTCTTGTACTCTGCATTTTGTGAATAATGGAACGAATGACTGAATGCACGTATTCTCATTTTGGATCATTTATTTCTAGCTTTGCTCTTGTATAGCAGCTCTCTCTCATGTAGAAGATATATTGCAGAAATTCCTGGCTCCTGTAGAGCTAGTTATCAACTCTAGTGGGACATGCAATCAAACGTGGAAGAGAGAGCTCCTAATCACTGGCATGACATGAGAACCAATCATTCTTGGGTTCAGGCAAGGCTCCTTGAAAATAAACCAATGTGGGATTTGCCCATCACCCAACCCACTTATGTAATGTTGATAGCTACTTTTTGGAGTGAGAATAATTAGTCATTCTAATAAGTTGGTGTGACTTTGCCAATCTGGATCAGTCGGTAACTAATCTTAAAACCAACAAACTTATTAACCTTGGTAAAGAATATTCTCAAATATTCCCAAACATTTCTGATTAAAATATATATACTGTCCTCAATTTATTATCAGAGGCAAATTTACCAGATGTCTTTGATTCAATTAAGTTTCAAAATGTGCATGCAGTAGATACAAACCATCCAAAATCGTTTCTATGTAATTGAGGATAATACAAAACTGATTATCAAAAAATTAGGGAACCACAATTTTGCCAAACTAATTTCACAGATAGGACAATAACAAAGACAAATAAGAATCTGAAGCAACAGAAGTAGTAAGAAAATGTGGTTCACAAAGCTCAGCACACAAATGTAAGTGATAACACTGCAAAAAGGAGTGATAATAACATTAGAAAAAAGTTAGGGTTTATTACATCCTGCCTCTAAACCATTGTTGATTTCACAGCAAACAAAACATTTTTTGGTCCAATAGCACCCTCTTCAATGCAAGATAAATTAACATGTACTTCATTATTTCCAAATCTTGTTTCCCCTCTTTTTCAATCTTGACTCAATGGTATCCCCACATGTATTAATCTTCCTGAAAGCCTTTCCAATTCATCAGTCCATGCAACTACCAACTCGAGGCAATACACAATTTGCTGCACATGTTAGGCCTCAAAGCATATACCTGCATTCAAAATCTTAAACGTAGTCTCTTCAATTTTTCCCATATATAGCTATTCCTATTAAGAGAGTATTCTTCATTTAAAGTTTCAGTTTGCTGAATTTCCCCTGTATAAAGCTCTTACAATTTGAAATCTGAGGATTTGAATTTTCCCAAATTCAAAGTGCACATTTTGGAGGGCTTCGTATTACAGGATAAGATCAGGTCAGTCTGCATACCATTTCAACATGTGATATATAGCATGCCCCTCACACATGATAAATTTTATATAAGTTACATGATTGACACAACTGAATCATTTTTACACTATCTTCCTCCAAATTTCTGTCTAATAAAACTCAATTGAACCACGATAAACAAAGTTACTAATTGGAAGCAACAGATAATCTCAAAATTTAAATGCATAAAATGATCAAAGTGCTAATTTCAAGCACCAAAGAACCTTTATACCTGGAAGTCAACAAATGCAACTGGCAGTCCACCTCTAATTTGCATCTTCAGCTTGAGGAATCCTGCGCATCTGTTTATGAAAGAAGGAAAGGAGAATTAATTTTTGCATATTGATTTTTTTCAGATAAACAAAAAAGTACTAAATTGGCATTGCCAAATTTTTTGAGTCAAACCTTGAAAGCACTTGAGTCAACTCATCCTCAGAGCATGTTGGCCCAAGATTAGCTATGAAAAGAGTTGGACAAGGGGGATTGCCACCAGTTGCAGAAGTTGATGCTGTTGAATGTGCCTTGAGACAGTCAAAAATATGCATCAAACCGTGAAAACTGATATAAAAAGCTGCTAATAATATTTTTTCTTGCATTGTAATCACTGTCAATGCATGCATGATCAATAGCAAGTGTTAAGGAATGGTGCATAAAAGTGCACGGTGCTTTAATGATGTGCATGATCTTTGCAATCGTTGATGTCATTCTAAAGAAGATAAATAAAGCCCTTGCAGAAAAATGTTTCAGGTTGTTAGCTTCTGCTACTAAGTCATGTTCTTGTGTTCCAGGTGATGCTTGTTCCCAACCAAACTATTCTTCTATATAGTGATTAATGTAAATTGCCATAAAAAACATCAAACTCCAGATGGCAGAAATATCTACAAATATATTCTAGCTAATATGGAACAATTTTAATCTTAAATTACATTAAAAATATATCTATGAAGTTCTCACTATTATTTGACATTGAACTTTTGTCAGTGTTCCACAAGGAGATGAACCCGGAGATCTGGGTGGCATCCCTGACTCCCAAGGGCTTGAGGACTTAGACAGGACTATACAGCGGCACAGCCTACTCCATTTTGATTTGATGCTTAAAACAGAAAAGGTAATCTTTTGAAAAAAATAATACTTAAAAACCCTAAAAATCTAAAAGAGAAAGGATTGCCATTGCAAATTTGGTACATTGTTATTTTTATTTGAAGTTTCGGCTACTTTTAATTTGTTTAATTAGTTTAAACAGATATACAAAGTGTCAAAAATGAAAGATGGACTTAAAAAAACTTAGATTCCATACCCTCTCCGACTAAATCACACCTAGACAAGACTAGATTAGAGTATGAGACTACAGGACCTATGAAATCCACACGACAGGGTTTGTAGCACATGGAATGCACCCACGAAGCTAGTATTACTAAAGGGTTGTGAACTTGTGAGAGATATGAACACACAATAACGTGTCAATTCAGTAACTAACCATTTCACGGTCATAAAACATTCAATCAAAACAGGAATAGTGTACATATGATCAATGATCACATAAGAATTGGGATCCTGCTCCCCCCCTTTCCTTTCAAAATTGGAATACAATACATATATAAATGCAAGATGATTCAATTAAAAACAATTCAACTTCCCATGATGGAATTTGCTTATCGATTCATATTCTGCTGTTGTGCTTCAACTTTGCCCAGTAGCATGAGAAGTGGTTGCTTGAAGAGTGCACAACGCCCTTGTGCAGGGGGATAGTGCATGAGACTGTTGTATACAACAGCTGTGAAGAAATACTCTGTGAAAGTTATACAGGATAGTTGTGTGTGAGTTGTGCAATCTGCAACAGCCAGATCATTTGCCCTTTCTTGAGGAACACTGGCCACAAACACACCTTATTTTAGTTGTGGAAATTTAGAGTGAAGCTGCTTAAGATGTTACCTTTTAGCTTGCTTAGCATGTTGTTAAGACCTGACAACTTAAACGAGCTTGTGAATGTCCTTAAAGGATGCACATCATAGTGGTGTCAATAAGTTGGTTCTTCCACACAAATTGCACATCCTCAGGATCTAGTGAAATGGACTGTCGATTACTACAGATTCTAGCAGTATCAGAAAATAGGCTTGATTATCTTGGCATTAGATAGCGGTTGCAATCGCATAAGGCAGGACAAATAGGACAAAAGCATTTTCTCCAACCGTGCATGGAATGGTGTAGGGATCATAGCTGACAGTCATTTGATCTTCCTGTGAGGACCCTTTAAGTGTTTGTTCTTTCTATAGTTGCAGCTGAACATCGCCACCCTTTTGGAAATGATGGGATGAGCAACCCAATGAGAATCATGGCACTTCTTGTACTTCTGCTGCTGGTGTTTCAAAATTCATTGAACCTACTGATGCACTTGTTGAACATGTCACAAGAACCTAAATGCCATGTCCATTTCTTTTACCTGCACAGATGATTACAAAATCAATGGTGAACAATGTCTGACGTCAAGGGATGCTGCCATATAAAACTCAAGATAAATCTGAAATGAATTGTTTCCATCAAGCTGTGCAATGCTCTAATATTCAAGTTCTCATCTCATGTGCAGAGGTGCACATCATTGTACATCTGCAGCAAATGGACAAGTATTATCGTGAGTCATGACCATTTTAGCTCTCTCATCTGTTTGACATTGAGATTGGAATGTTGTTGACCAATCCAGATACACATACAATATCTCTCATAGAACACCCTAGAAATGGCTAATGATTTACTAGCACTTGTACCGAAAGGAGGTGCAATGTTTACGCTGATTGTATTTTATATAAAATGTGTTTGGAAAGAGTTGTATATTTGAACTTATGAGTAGCATTTTTTAAAAAAACTAACAACATTATAAATGTGTAATAGTAAGTTGTAACAATTTACATGTCTTCATACAAAAAGTATTTGAGTTTGGAGATGATTGATGTCATTGTAACAGTTTTTGATGTCAAGGCCATCGACATTTTCAATATTGATTTTGTGGAGCATAGAATTTTTTTTGCAACAAGAAGTAATATTGGTGTTAAGGGTAGAGGAGGTTGCGTATTGAACAAGTTTTATTTTTAAAATTTTGAGAGTGTGTAATAATAATTGTAATTTTTTGCATGCCTTCATAGAAGAGTAGGTGTTGAGTCTTGAGATGAATGATCAATGTATTGTAGTATTATAGAATTGTTTCTACAACAAGAAGAAATATTAGAGCTAGAGTATAGGATGTAATGTAATGCATTATTTTTATGATAAATATTTTATTTTGGATAGAATAATTTAATTTTTAGTTGATAATTAAAAGAAATAAACATTACCTTTGATATGGGGATCATTACAAATAGGCTAGGTGAAAGTCATTTTCCCACATGTGCTTCTTTCTATTCTAACACTTGTTTATGGCTCGTGGGATGTATATTTTGAAAATACTCTCATCCATGATGATTCAGTTTTTGTATTTTGGATATCTTTGTATATGCTGCCATTGCTCTATTATTATTGCTATCATTAGTTTTATTTTTTAATATTAATTTAATATATAATAATTAATGATAATAAGAATACTTATTGGTCAAAATTATAAGAATATTAATATTAATATAATTAATAATACTAATATATAATATAATTCATAAGTATTTCATTTTATATAGGTATATAGACTTCCCGTTTTTTAATATTAATGTAAAATATAATTATTAATACTAATAAGAAAACTTATCAATTGAAATGTTAAGAATACTAATACTAATATAAATAATAATATACAATATAATTTTTTATATTGCATATAGGGAATAAACTGATACAAAAAACTTGTCTTCAACAGTATCTGACTGTTTACAGCTATGAGTACATATAGATCACAGATCCAAACACTATTAGTATCTATGCATATATCTACAAAACTAGACTGTATTATGAAGTGGCCAGATCACATGGGTATGCTAATAATATGGACATGTTCAAACATCATTTCATCACATCTGTTCATGGTCCTGATAGGCCTCCATCCAAGTCGTCCACCCTAGAGGGCCTTCCATCCATACTGCCTTCCTTCCCTCAAGTAACTGGCTTAGCATCTGAATTTGCTCCAACGTTGGGTCTCTAGCTTTCCTAATCTCAACCCCAAGACTCTCCATTGCTGTATCAACGGAATTGTGCTCCCCTGCGGCCCGCCTCCATTTATAACCATTCTCTAACTCGTGTATGAACATCTTGGCTAATATACAATATAATTAATAATTTAATACTATTAATATAAATATAATTCATAAATATTTCATTATATTATTATTATAAATATTTTAATAATATTATTCATAATATTTTATGTATATTATAATAAGTATTTTAATATTATTATTTTATGTATATTAATACAATAATAAATACATACTTATAATTATAATATAAAATAATTTATTGTAGAATTTTTTATTAAAATTTGAATAGTTATGATAATTAAATAAAAATTATTGTAAAATACTTATAATAATACCTAGTACTGAACTCTCATTGGACTCTTAACTTGCCGCCCATCCCCTATTCATCATTGTGATGTCATTTAAACAAATATTTAAGATTTGGATAACCTATTGCACAAAGATCCAATACACAACGACCTGCCTTAGCTTGTGTCAAATTGTTCAAGTTAATGGTGAGACCTTGCCCAGTAGGATTCCATCTGATCATTCATCCATCTTCTTACATTCTAGGCCTTAGAATAGACTTTCTCAACCCTTCATCTTTTGCCCCTTTTTTTCCAATTCAATCTAGTTTAGGACAAAAGAGCATCACAAGATTGCAACATCAAATGATCTAAGTTCCAGCAATTCAAGCATTCGACAATTCAACGTAAGTCCCCTTGTGATACCAGCAATCACATCAACTAATTGTGCTTATCCACAAGTCAAGACCTGACATTTATGAACCTTGGAGTTGTCTCAAGTGATCCTTAAGCTAATCTTCAGCATTTGAGAAGCTTTGTTCAAGACAAGATAAGATACTTTTGGGTATTTTATTCTATGTTCGCATGTGCATAAAAAACACATCAACAAAGAGATCCTCCATAGCCTCGTGTCCCAACCCTCCTTCATCGACGACCTACATTTGCCAGTCATCGCCTCCCAAGGCGCTGCCTTTCTCTTCCTCTCGCCCAACAAGAAGAAATTTCAAAGGATGGAATTTTGGAGATTGTTTGTTGCACTGTTAGGTTTGTCGTCAATATGTTTCAGCCAAAGAGAAATAGTTGTACTATTAGGATTCGATACAAATATTTAATTGTTTTTATGTTTTTTTGATTTCATAGAAGTGTTGCGTGTTTATCTATGTGAAAGAATAGAATGTATTAAGATTGTTTCAAGCGTAATGGAATGTTTCATTTTTTTAGAAATATTTTATTGTTTTAATGTTGTTTTGATTTCATAGAAGTGTTGCATGTTTATACGTGTGAAGAAATAGAATGTACTAAAATTGTTTCAAGCGTGAATGGAATGTTTCATGTTTGCAAGCTTTTAAAAAAAAATTGAATTTAAATGGATTTCCTCTAAACATGAGAAAGTGATTGGAATTTTTTTTGGTTTGAGAAATTGATCGGAATCTGACATGAGAAATAATTAAATCTAGTGGGCAATGCCCACACTAAATAGCCTATTGGCTAATTAACCTTGGGCCATTGAACAACCACAATAGATGAGGGGACTCCAAAGTTTTGTGTGATATTATGCCAATGGATGTATGTCAACCGTGAATGGAATGTTTCATGTTTGCAAGCTTTAAAAAAAAAAATTAATGTAAATGGATTTCCTCTAAACATGAGAAAGTGATTGGAATTTTTTTTGGTTTGAGAAATTGATAGGAATCTGACATGAGAAATAATTAAATCTAGTGGGCAATGCCCACACTAAATAGCCTATTAGCTAATTAACCTTGGGCCATTGAACAAGCGCAATAGATGAGGGGACTCCAGAGTTTTGTGTGATATTATGCCAATGGATGTATGTCATTTGTTGTTTGGTAGACCAAGGCAATGTGATAGAAAAGTTATACATAATGGAAGAAAAAATACTTATACTATGATGAAGACTAACAAGAAACATATTTTAGTGCCTTTAAAGGAGAAAGAAAGACAAGTGTGCAATAATGCCAATATATGTTTAGCAGAAGGAAGAAAGTTCTAAAATGGTTTGAAGCACAATAATGTTTTTTCATGGATCCCTAGTGTATTCATTACAAACATGGAGTAAGTATTGTAGAAGGAATTTACAAAATTAATGTCAAATTATGAGGACAACATATCGGATAATATGCCAGATGGATTACCACCAAAGGAGTATCAATCACCACATAATATGATTCAAGGAGCAAGTTAAACAAATAATGTTGCAAATAGAATGACACTAGCAAAGAATGCATAACTAAACAAACAAGTGCAAAACCATTTTAAGAAAGGCTTGATCAAGGAGAGTTTGAGCCCATGTGCAATAACCATAGTACTACCACCCAAGAATGATGGTGAATAGAGGATGTGTATAGAGTCTATAGACTCCAAAGCAATCAATAAGATCACAATCAAGTACAAACACCCATTGCCAAGGAGGGATGACATAATGAATTGTTTGAGCCGAGTGAGATATTTTACCAAAATTGATTTGAAGAGTGGTTATCATCAGACTATAATCACAACGAATGATGGCAAACTACGTTTAAGACATATGAAAGACTATGTAATGTCCCCTTTTAGATTTACCTTAGATTGTGCCCTAGAATCACCATTACAACAAGTTAGGGTTAGGGTTAGCTTCTTTATCAAGTAAAATATCTTCTTTAAACAATAAGGGTCTGGATTTAGATCCTAGAACCATGACCAGGGATTCCAAGACCCAGATCTATAACTATCCTTACTACAATTATGTCTTCTCAATATGAATATCTTTGTTGCTAATTATCAACTCCCATTGGTTTGCGCCAAGACGGTGTGCCAGACATATATATAAAGTGATTTGATTCTATTTCTGAATTTCTACTCCAAGGGAAGTTCGTTTGTATGGCCTTAACAATGAAATTTGATGTTTCAAAATGTTCACCTACAAATAACTGGCTTCTATGTATTGAATCCAATTGTTCCTGCTGTCTACCTATTTAAAAATTATTTCTATCTACCCTTTCCAGCTGTTCTGGCTGTCCACCTGCTTATAATGTATTTTTAAAACCATCAAGCTGGTACAACTTTGTTTAGATCTACTTTGTCTAGCAATCCACCTACTTTCATTTATTTCTATCTTCACTTTCAATAATTTTATCAACCCAGTTGCCTGTGAATTTGACAAATGTAGATTAAAGAACTATAGCCAACAAACTAGTTATAATCGATATCCTTCTATGTATTATAAGAAAATAAATATAATAAAATAAAATTAATCATCAAATAGCAAAACTACAAATAAGTGTAGATCAAAGCTTTAAACATTGTAACAGAGACAAGATACAAGTGCATTAATAACTATAGTATATTACTGAAATGTTTAGAAGATACCACATATCACAGTTAGTGTTATTTTGAATGAACATTGAGGCTAAATGTAATGGCCCAAGTTACTCAAAAGTGTCATTTATTCAGAATGATCTCTGTAATTCTGAGCTGCAGAAATGGGATACTTCACTTGACCTGAACCAATCCCAATAATTATAAAGGATGGACAAACCAACCCATCAAGAACTCTGTAAACAATCTCTAAATGCTCACTCTTTAGAATTCAATTTCAAGGTGCATGTCCCCATCAGAGCAAGAGAAAATGGAGTAACGGGTGACCATCTGCAACTATGTGCAGTTCTTTATGACTCAAGTGAAACATAAAATTTCTCCAATTTCAAAAAGCTGTGGGAGGCAGAGATACTGAAGTGTGATGGCAAAAAGAATGTCAAAGATTATGAAAATCACTATTGTCTTTTAAGCATAAAGTTTTGAAATAGCCAGTGCTCCACAAAGTTTCAGAAGACAACTCAAGGTTTCACGATCTAGGTATCACAGATTCATTAAGAAACCTTACAAAAAAGAGGAGACAATTGGCTGTCTTCTGCCGATCCACAAAGACCATTCTTTTGTCTCCTGTCCATCAATGAAGACCATTTTTTTGTGTGTTATGTCCATCAACAAAGACCATATTTCTCTCCTTGGTGAAAAATAAATTGAATGAATGATTCAATAATCGGATTATTACATTGAACTATATACACACATATATATAGAGGTTACAAGACAATGTTCTATAATTAGAACATAACGTTAAAGTAAAAGATTAAAGAGCTAAACGTTAAATTAAGCGTGAAAGCTAAATTAAGCTTAAAAGCTAATTAACTAAAAAGAAAAAGCTAAATACTAAATAAAACTTAAAAGCTAGTTAACTAAAAAGCTAAATGACCATTAAACAAGGAACTAAATATAGGTGACTAAAATATAATTAAATATTCTAATACCATCCCTTAATGGTCATTCTATCTACTAACTACCCTACAGAAGACACTGCAGGTCTTTTGGTCACAAATGAAAAAAACACTTTGTTGCGGTGGAAACACTTTGTTGAACTTTTGATTGTGTTCCAACATGATGTTAGTCAAAGATGCCATCACAAAAATGGAGGTTGAACGAAATCAACCTAGTAAAAGCATGAGACAGAAGAATTTGATTCAAAAATCAGAATAGAAGCAACTGCACAAAAAATCTGAAACCCTGGAGGAGAATTGTGGCACGAATTCCAAAGCGTGAATTTCAAGGTTTGGAAGAAACCCAGAAATTAAAATTTTTTGCAAACTTAAAACCTGAAATTTTTCCTGAAAATAATCAAAAAAAAATAATAACTTGCAGAAAATAAAAAAATACCTCTGATTTTTTTTTGTAAAAAAAAAAAGAAAAATATTGACGATTTTTTTTCCAAAAAAATCGCAAAAAAAATAGGGCAGAAACCCTAGGTAGGATGTACAGCATAAACAGCGCCCACAGAATTAGCAAAAATCGCTGACTGTTTTTAAATTCCAAGGCAAATTCGCTGGCACAAAATTCGAGGCACGGAAAACGAGGCAACCAAAAAAATATGAGATCAACCCAAAAAAACTCTCGAAAAACCCACCAAGAATCTAAAATCGGAATATAGATCCGAAGGCTCAAAAATCAAGGCACGGAAAACAATGCACACTGAAAAATCTGATGACAACCCAGTTGAGGTCTCGAAAAACTCACCAAGAATCTGCAAGCAAAATAAAATTTCGACTTGAACTGAAGGGTCAAAACCCTAGTCGAAAATTGCAGAAACCCTAGGAAAATTTTCAATCTGCAAAAAAAACTCCAAGTTGCAGGCCCAAAAATCTCCAGAATGCTAAAAAAAACATGAACTGCTGCCTAGCACAAAGAAATTCGCCCACAAACCAGAAACCCTAAAAAAGCCTTCAAAAAAGCAAAATCGTTTTTTTTTTTAAACAATTAAAAAAAATCTGGAAAATATTCCATAAAGAAGGCCATGATTTTTTATTAAAAAATTCGCCAAACTTTAAAAAATTCCATCGACCCACTCTAATACCATGAAAAATAAATTGAATGAATGATTCAATAATCGGATGATTACATTGAACTATATACACACGCATATATAGAGATTACAAGACAGTGTTCTATAATTAAAACATAACGTTAAAGTAAAAGATTAAAGAGCTAAACGCTAAATTAAGCGTGAAAGCTAAATTAAGCTTAAAAGCTAATTAAAGCTTAAAAGCTAATTAACTAAAAAGAAAAGCTAATTACTAAATAAAGCTTAAAAGCTAATTAACTAAAAAGCTAAATGACCATTAAACAAGGAACTAAATATAGGTGACTAAAATATAATTAAATATTCTAATACTTGGTAACATGTGGAAGGTCAGAGATAGCTGCAAAAAGTTATGGTATGCATTCCAGTAGACTGCCACTGGTTTCTTGTAGAAGACGAGTTGAAAGCAACTTTCAATGAGGACCATTCTCCTCCCATTTTTAAGAGCATTGAGGTTGTTCAAGCAGGCTCTTTCTTTGATTGTTAAAGCCAAACTTGCATTATTTAGAAGGAAGTTGTGTGTTTGCCTCTTGGAATGTAGGTATATATCTTAGGACTTCTAGCAATTTATTAAGGTGAAGACAGTTCTCCTTGAAACCATGTTAATGAGGTAATGGAAATTTTCTTGTTCTTGGATGCAATTTTTCCAAACAAGATAACACAAGAAATGACCTATCCCAATAGTAAAATCCAGATAACAGAGATACACATTTATGTAACTAATATCTAGATGAGTGAAACAAAAAGAATTTAACTATAGCATACAAAATCATTTGATGCTGCTTCTGATACATCTCGAGAAGCAAGCAGAAAGTGCAGCTACCTTTTAACAATGAACTTCAAACACAAAATCACTCCCAATTGCAGGTGAAGTTAATGTTCATACTCAGAACAATGGATAGCATCTCCCAGGTAACGAAAAGGACAACATACTTACTGTAGACAAGGCAGGGATGCCATCTTGAACATTACCAGGAGCATCCATTATCCCACCACTGAAACATATTAGCAACAAATTCATTAGGCAATTTTATAAAAGAAAACTAAGAATCCACCTCAGTAACTATTTATTCATAAATTCCAGAAAGCAGAGAATCTTCAAGTTAAACTATTGCAGACCCACATAAGCCATTATATCAAATGATAGGAAAATTAATGTTGCTGAGTTTTGCATGTTTATTAATTTTCCAACTTCTGTGTTCTTAAAAAATGCTGTGCTTTAAGAAAGTGCATGATGACCTCTGTGTGGATGGCAACCCACTCGTGTCGCTGTAACTGGAATTTGCCATTCCAGGCAAGTGCATAGTGCCGCCAACTCCTGTGATTGTGCAAGTGTGCCAAACATGTGCAAGGTGAGCTGTCTAAAGCCATGTGCTCTTCATGTGATAACAACATTGCCATTTTGCTAAAATGCAGAAGAGCTATAAATGTTTGATTTAGTGGTCAACTGAAATAAACAGAAACCATGACAAACTTTTAATGACCTAACATAATTGTACTTCCATAAACATACATCAATAGCATCTCTATAAGATAACTTTGAATACAGAATTGCATTTCTACCATCCATTGTAAAATTATCATGTCACCCAACTAGAGATGGTCTTATTTCTATATATCACATTATGCATACCAGCATTATGAGAGACTCCGAAATTACTATTTGGTCCTCTTTTTCTTTTGTCAAAGGAGCTGGAGCCTCCATCATCTGCTTAAAAATATAAGAGAAAATGATTAGTTATTAAACTTTATTCCTTTCAAAAAAAAACTCTCAATCATATTTTCTGATAGACTCAAGTACCACAAGTGCCAAATTTTAGTCATAGAGGACAGCATTCATTTCATTAGAAAACAATGCGACCATTATAGAATTCATTTATAAAATCTTCTACAAAGCATATATACCTGTACGTGACCGTTTTGTCCGTGAATTAGCTTTCGCAAGCTCAATGTGCAAAATACACCCCGTCTCTGGATCAAAGTCCATACCCTGTATCCGCATATGCATTAGTTTCATAAATATGAGAAATTTGCAAAGCATGAAAACGAAAAATCAATCAGCTTATTTCTCATTATTTAGCAAGCTAATTATAATTCCTGTCTAGGCCACTCTCTATTCTGAAGCACCATCAAGTAGAAAATAGCAGGAAGCCACTTTAGCATGACAAAACCCTTAGTCTTGCTAAGTACTGCTCTTAAATGACATATGAAGTTCAATCCAATTATTGTGCCTATGATTTGTCCTCTCAGCTGGACTATGCAAATAAGGAAGGTAGTCATTGCATCCTATCTTTGTCAGTTCATACAAGAGGACATGAACTCATAACCCTGGAAAAAAAAGACAAGTTTCATTCCCAGACATATCACCCATACTAGAACACAATAGAGATAAGTACATCAATGTGCTTGAAATGGTTGACAGTTAAATTCTCAAATCAATAACTTCAAAAAAAAAAATTTAAAAACTAGCTATTTAAAATGCAAGTCACTAACCAGGACTCTACAGGGGTGTCAGTTATTTGTGTTACACACAGTCTTTGGGTATATAGGCCATTTAGAATGGATGGGTTAATCTACTAGATCATAAGACTGGCTCCTAAATGGCAACAAGGCATACCTGCTATGCCCTTTAGTGCAACCTAAGATATATTTGATTTCATGCTAGAGCAAAATGGATGGAAAGATTGCAAAAATAGACCATTGATCAATGTTATAGCAGTTTCTTCTAATGGAGCAATATTTTTCAAGGCTATGGATTGTGAGGGCAAGTGAAAGATGCAAATTTCATTGCCAATATCCTCATAGAATCCATTGAAATAGTAAGCCCTGAAAAATGTTGTCCAAATCATAATGGACAATGAAATTGCAGGGCAGCTGCGTCTATAGTGGGGGATACATATGGTCACATTTTTTGGACACCATGTGTGGCCCACTCACTCAATTTGATATTGCAAAAGATTGGCACACAAATTGAGTGGGTTACATAGAGGGTGAGGAGATCCAAATGTTTGTGAATGATCATTATATGTCACAAAGTATCTTCGAGACCTTCTCCAAGTTGAATCTGTTGAAGGTAATATTACTAATTTAAATTTTTATTTTTAGTTCTTGATATGTGACATGTATTTTGTGCACCACGTTAGGTTGCCGAAAATAAATTTGCATCTCACACAATCCCCTTGAATAGACTTGTGTACGTGCAAAAGGCATTGAGTTATATGGTCATCAACAACCCATGCAGTGTATAGAGGCAGTCAGGCACAGAAACAGCCCAAAAAGTAAAAGCATTGATCCTAGATGATGAGTGGTGGGCTCATGTGGAATATGTTTTGAGTTTCACTGAGCCCATCATTAGCATGATTAGGTATATTGATACAAATCGCCCATGTTTGGGTGAAATTTATGATGCCATGGACTCCATGGTTGAGAAAATAAGAAATATAATAGAATCCAAGGAACATGACCCAATGGAAACATTTTTCAAAAGTATGCAAAAGGTCATTGTTGACCATTGGAACAAGATGATCACCCCCTTACATCTGTTGGCATTTGCTTTGTCGCTGAAGTATTATAGCAAAGAGATAGTTTTGAAGCTGTAAGAAGCATTCAATGCCATTGTAATCAGCAACCTTTGGAGTGTACGGATGAAGTCTAAAACAAAGAGGTTCGAAAAGGTCAAAGCACAAATCCTAGGCAATGATTGGTGGACACAAGCAGAGTATATGTTGAGTTTCATTAAGCCCATTATGAATATGAATAGATTCACTAATACAAATCAGCCATGTTTAGCTGAGATGTGATGTCACTAAGATATGATATAAAAAATAAGTGCATAGTAACAACTAAGGAGCTAAATACCTTTGAAACGCTTTTCATGCAGTTTCAAAGCATTATAGTTGAACAGTGGAACAAGATGACTGCCTCGCTACATCTCGTAGCATTTGCTTTGACCTCAAAGCATTATAGCATTATAGCTGAAAGGAGTTTATATCAACAAGTAGTTAGCAAAGAACTGTCGGGTCATGCCGACAGTTAAGTCAAATCAAGAGTAAGTCTTCAAGCTTCAACTAAAAAAATAAAGGTCGTGATGGCAATTAAGTCACATTAAGACAAAGACTTCGGTCTTAAGTGTTGAATTTTTAGCTCAGTTCAAAACTTCTACACAGAAAGCACTTCGGGCTATTCCTATTTTGTATCTCACTTAAGTGACGAAGTGAAAATCTTTTATTTAGTTAATTAAGTCTAATAATAAAGTGTGAATAAGCACTAATGATCTAGACTTCTCTTCCAATTCATCTCCTATGTGAGATAAGATTACTATTTTTGAAAGATCAGATTTTTAGCCAAATAGCATAATGATAGATGCAAGATAGAAGTTCAATAACTCAGTACAGTGTAATAATTCCATGCAGCTGTTAATTTGACAATTGTGGAGGTTGGCTTGGAAGCTTTTGAAGGAAGGCAAAGCTGATTTGAAGATGTACAGTATCAATCTGTTATTCTTCATTTCCATAGTGGAATTTGAACAATTTGTATGATTAATTCAATGTTCTTTAAGCATTAGGTTACAGTAATTAATCTTCGTGATTGGAATTTTAACATTAAGTCTTCTGCTGGAATAAGTCGAGTTAGTATCAATTAGTTGTCAATTATCTCAACAAAATAAGGGGCTGAGTTATATGCAAATAAATTAGGAATTGTGCAATCAATTATCTCCCTAAAAGCTTAGGAGTGATTGATCAGTTAATTAACAACAAATGTGGGATTAATTCCCAAAATAGGTGGATCGCCCAGGCTAAGGGTATTATATGCAGTGCTGGGAATAATAGAGAAACATCATTTGAAATTGAAAACAAAAACAAACTCAATTCAGTTACAGGTAAAAAAGGAATACTGCTGCAACAGTCTGAAAACTGAGGACATACCCCTCAAGTTTAGACCTGTTACAGCCTTAAGGATGAAAACTGTTAATAGCAGGACCCATGCATACTCTGCAAGATGCCCAGAACCAGCAGGATGATTTGTTATCATTTGTAGGGTGCCAAAGACATCCCAGGGTTCAGAAATGTGTGCTAGGCATTCCAACGAGTCATATTATGCTAAGTTGCCGGTCCTGGTTCGGATTCGGATTCTGGTTCCAGAATCGGGTTCGCAAATTCGTTCAAATTTATTTTTAGGTGGGTTTGGGTTCGCTTTGGGTTTTTCCGTACAAAAACATTTAAAAATAAAAAATATATACATATATGCAGCAGCAAATAAGTTCATAATACACAACTGTCAAGTGTCTCATCCCCAAATGAGATATGTTTTACCTTTTTGGCCTTTTCAGTGGTCAATTTTAGGGTTGGAGGGTCAAGTTGCCCAAATAGGCAATTAAAAAACTTCAAAAAATTTTGAAAAAACATGTTTAATTGCCAAAATTTGGCCTGGTTTCTGACATTGAATTTCGAATTCGCTGGAAATTCCCCAAAATTCACCCCGGGTCCTTCTCAGCGAACCCACAGGGCAAATTTAGGACCCTGGACGAATTTGGAGAGAATTTCTAGAGGACCCGAATTTGGATAGAACCGAACCAGGACCCAGCGATTTTCCAGAAGAATCTGGCAACTTAGATATTATGTTTTTCATTTCTGTTTGTAAGTGTGTAATGTCAAGAAATAGATTAAATATTAGTGCTGTTAGCATTTTATGTGGTGATTTCTGTATACCTTTAGTTGAACATTTCACGCTCAAATATTTTTAAAACAAGGAGAATGTAACCATATAAAGACATTAAAGTTTGTGATGACAAAAGACAGAATTCTCTACTCTTATGAGATCCAAATGTAAGAGGACATAATTGTAAATGATGTTCAATTTACATTCAATATGCAAGTTTATATTCTAATTTAATATTTATTTTATCTATCACTGAATTGTTGTATAAATCTGATTGTCTTCTTTTATGTGGCAGGAGAGGAGGAGCATCTATTAATTTCAATGTCCATTCTCACACATTTCATTTGGTATATGTAGTGGGCTGGGTACGGTCAAGCGATGCCTTGACCGGCCATGTCTTTTGGACATGGCCGATCAAGACATCACTTGATCGTGCCCCCTCACGATAATAATGCATGGCATATTATTTACCAACCGGTGCATATATTGAAACACCCGATAATTATCGGTGGTGCATAGTTATCTTACCACCCGATATAATTATCGGTGGAGCATGGTTTATATTAACACCTGATATAATTGTCGGTGGCGCATGGTAATATTAGCATTATCTTTTATACCCGATATAATCAATGTATGCCAAGCAGTGTATCCTTAACATCCAATATAATCGCTTTGAACATAGACTAATCTAAACGATAGTTTAACCGTTAATCGTTAAGTCTTATTTGCAAGAATTAACTCGATTTGTCAATCGGTGAATATGAATAGATTATCAAATTTGGATACTATGATTAATATAAAGGGAATGTTTATCAATTGAATAATCGATATGATAAATGATTGAATGAGAGACTTCATTTATCTCTCATTCAATCATTTATCTTACCGTAGCTATCTATACATTAACACTCCCTCTTAGCTAGGTAAGATAAATAAGAGTAGTGTGTCAAGCATCACAATTCAACTGATGGTTAGCATTCATTTACATATTTTAATTTTCTAAGGGATCATATCATCTACTCACAAGATATGAAGTATCACCTAATCACGTGATACAAGATGTCTATCACATTAGTCTTGTGATGACAAGATATCACCTTAGCACGTGATACCAGTATTACCTAATCACATAAAACTTAAGGATAATCATATGAGAAAATATTCAATTCTCACCTTTATCCAAATTATGGTAAGTGCACTAACACTTCATATGAATGTTTTACCATAACACAATCATGGCTTCATCCATGATCCACCAGAGATCCAACATGATAATTGGTTTGGACATTATAAAATCGTCACCTTATAATGTCCACATACAAGTGTTCACTATCTTGAGAGATTGTCACCTCTTAGATATGAACTCAGGAGATAGAATCCAAAAATTGTCCTATCATGACAAAGAGGTTTACACATTAAACATCTTATAGGTATGCAAGCATAGATTACAAAGCAAATTACCTTTCTATCATACCTAAACCTTTTCTGAAGTGATCAACCTTCACTCTGGAAAGAGGTTTGGTCAAAATATATGCAGTTTGATCTCCTGTACAAACATATTCCAATTGGATTGCATTCTTATCTACCATATCTAGCACATAGTGGTATGGAATCTCAATATGCTTGGCTCTATCATGAAACACTGAGTTTACTGAAAGTTTTATGCAACTCTGGTTGTCACAGTGTATAACAGTGGGTTTCATAGGTTCTCCAAACAACCCCACAAGCAACTTCCTTAGCCATACTGCCTCTCGGGCAGCCATAGAAGCTGCAATGTATTCTGCCTCGGTGGAGCTTTGAGCTACTGAAGATTGTTTCCTGCTGATCCAAGATATCATGGTTGAACCTAGACTGAAGCAACACCCTGAAGTGCTTTTCCGGTTTGTCACACTTCCAGCCCAATCTGAATCTGTAAATCCATGTAGATTTATATCAACCTTCTCGTATTTGAGACCAAGTTTTAAAGTACCTTGTAGATACCTCATAATGTGTTTTACTGCAACCAAGTGTATCTCCTTCAGTTCACACATAAACTGACTTAGAGCATTAACTGCATAACAGATATTTGGTCTTGTACTTACCAGGTACATCAAGGACCCAATCATCTGTCTGTATTGAGTAGGATCAGTGGGTTGTGACTCTGCTGCTGCTTCTTTAAGTTTATGTAAGTTGGTTTCCATAGGAGAGGTCGTGGGTCTACAATTTAGCATTTTGAATCTCTTCAAAATATCCAAGGTGTACTTTCCTTGGTTTAGTATAATGTTGTCAGAATTATGCCATACTTCCAATCCTAGGAAGTAATGAAGGAGTCCTAAGTCCTTCATATCAAATTCTTTGGATAGATCATTTTTGCATTGATCTATAAGGTGATTATTTCTTGTGATTAATAAGTCATCAACATATAGAATCAGTATTAGCATATCACCTTTATTTCTTTTGTAGTAGAGATTAGGATCTGCATCATTTGTCGAGAAGCCTAGTCCTAAGAGATAGGTGTCAATTCTTCATACCAGGCCCTGGGAGCCTGTTTGAGCCCATAGAGAGCTTTCTTGAATCTACACACATGAGACTCTGCACTATGAATTTCAAAACCTTCAGATTGCTCTAGGTAGACTTCTTCTGAGATCTCACCATTTAGAAAAGTTGTCTTAACATCCATTTGGTGTACCTTCCATCATTTTGCTGCTGCAATGGCTAATACAGCTCTTACTGGTGTATACCTGGCAACAGGTGCAAAGGTTTCTTCATAATCTATTCCCTCCCTTTGTGAGAAGCCTCTGGCTACAAATCTGGCCTTGTGTTTTTCAATACTGTCGTCAGCAGCATGTTTGATTTTGAATAGCCCATTTAGATGAAACCACAGATTTCTTGGTTGACCTAGGAACAATCTCCCAAACATCATTTTTCATAATGGACTGATACTCTTCAAACATGGCATCCTTCCATACTTGATGTTCAAGTGCATCTGATACATTGTTTGGTTCAGCTTTAGAGAGGTCATTCATAAGGGCAACATAGCTAGTGAATTTATTAGGCCTTTTGCTTTCTCTGAAGGTTCCTAAGGGAGCAACAAACTTTTGAGCTTCTTCTATAGTTTTGGTGGCCCATAGTGGTCTTTTCTTGAGGTTTTCTCTAGGTGGACTTTGAGTTTCACTCATAGTTTCCTCAGGATTCTCCCTCTGAAGCTCAGGAGTAGGATCTCTATCTAAGCTAGGGTTAGGAATATAGACTTCAAGATCGAGTTTTGGGCTCTTTTGAAGGCTAAGTTTTCTTCAAAGATCACATCCCTACTTAGTTCAATATTCCTTTGACTAGGTATATATATCCTATAGGCTTTGGAGGTTTCACTGTATCCTACAAAGATTCCCCTTTTTTCAAAAGGCTCTAATTTTAATTTTTTCTCCTTAGGTACATGAATTTAGACAAGGCATCCAAAAATCCTAAGGTGGCTTATATCTGGTTTTGATTTAGTAAAGACTTCCTCAGGGGTCTTGTCTTCAAGATGAGAGTGAGGACATCTGTTTTGAATATATACAGTAGTGCTAGTTGCTTTTGCCCAAAGATTGATATTTAGATTCTGATCAAGGATCATAGCTTTGGCAGCTTCAACGATTGTCCTATTTTTCCTTTCTGCTATCCCATTTTGTTGAGGGTTGTAAGGTATTGTTAACTCCCTCTTAATCCCTGAATTTTTACAAAACTCTTTAAATAATTCTGATGTGTATTCCCCCCCATTATCAATTATTAGGGCTTTAATTTGTTTCTTGGGTAGTTCTCTGTTAGTGATTTGAATTCTTTAAACCTATTAAGGATCTCTTTTGATTCTTTACATTTAAGAAAGTAGATCTAGGTTTTCCTAGAGTAGTCATCAACAAATATTACATAATACAAAAATCCCCCCAATGAATTTACAGACATTGGTCTTACTTGTTTTCTTAGTACTACTCTGAAAAGCACCCTTAGTATTTTTACCTAGGGCACATCCTGTGCATGCCCCTGAATGATATTGCTTTAGCTTAGGTAGACCTGTGACAAGGTCACCCATTGATGATAAAGCTCTAAAATTTAGGTGGCCTAGTCTTTTATGTCAGATTTCATTGGCATCTGTAGTTTCATGAATGAGGGCTAAGTTGGGCTCTGTGCATAGCTCATATAAGTAGCCTTGTCTTTGACCAATCGTATTAGCTTTCTTGATAGATGAGCTCTTTGGCCAAGCCAACACTTTGTTGTCCATGAAGGTCACTCTGTATCCATTGTCTTCCAGTGCTGATATTGAGACAAGATTCCTCTTAATGCCTGGAACATATAGCACTCCTCTAAGTTGTAATGATACACCTGACTTTAGTTTGATGGTGCAGTTTCCAACTCCTTTGACAAGGTGTGTGGAGTCATCTCCGATGGTTAACTCTTCATCATTCTCCTCTTTCATGGAATCTAGTACTTCTCTGAATCCCGTGATGTGTCGATCACCCAGGAGTTCACTTTGTTTGATGCTTGATTTGTGAGTGTTGAATAGAGTACATACTTCTCGGAGTCCTCTTCCCTTTTCGATTTTCCTGTTTTGGCAAATATGGCTTCTTTAGCTCTTTCTGGACATTTGGCAACATAGTGCCCAAATTTGTCACATTTGTAACACTGAACTTGAGAGAGATCCTTCTTGAAAGAGTTCTTGCTGTGACGACCTTTTCTCTTCCTGAATTGCCTCTGCTTGCCTTTCTTGTTTGAGTTCGTATTTAGAACTTGTAGGTCTTCATCTATATTTTTCTGTTTGATCCCTTTCTTATTTTGCCTTGATTCCTCTTGGAGACCGTCAACCTTTAGTCCATCGAATTTAGGAAAGTTGTCCCTTGCACTAATGCCTTGGACGAATGTTTCCCAGATGCTAGGCAACCCATCTAGAGCAATGAGGGTTAATTCTTTGCTTTGGATCTCATATCCAAGGGTTGCCAGTTCATCCCTTAAGGTAGATATTCGCATGAAGTAGGCATTGACTGATTCTCCTTTTATCATGGTTATACAACTTATCTCTCTTTTTAGAGCCAAGGTTCTACTGGCGTTGGATATCTCAAAAGCGTCTTCAAGTGCTTTGAACATGTTGAAGGTTGTTTCGTGTTTCTTTATAATGGGCTTTATATTGTTCCTTACCCCATCAACTATTATTTTGATAGCCTTATCATTTCCTTCTCTCCAAATTGCTTGGTCGGGTTCAGTCTCAGGTTCTTTAGTTTCAGTCTTTACAAATGATTCAACTTTGTTATCTTTTAGAATCATTTGAATTCTGAACTTCCATGCGGAGAAGTCGTCACCCCCTGCGAGTCTGTCTTCAAATCTGATAGCGCCAGCCATTGATAGAATTGTGATGTTGAATATATACTTGTTTTGAATTTTACGTAAAATTGAACAGCCTCAGGTTCGATTTAACTATAGCTCTAATACCATGTAAATGATGTTCAATTTACATTCAATATGCAAGTTTATATTCTAATTTAATATTTATTTTATCTATCACTGAATTGTTGTATAAATCTGATTGTCTTCTTTTATGTGGCAGGAGAGGAGGAGCATCTATTAATTTCAATGTCCATTCTCACACATTTCATTTGGTATATGTAGTGGGCTGGGTACGGTCAAGCGATGCCTTGACCGGCCATGTCTTTTGGACATGGCCGATCAAGACATCACTTGATCGTGCCCCCTCACGATAATAATGCATGGCATATTATTTACCAACCGGTGCATATATTGAAACACCCGATAATTATCGGTGGTGCGTAGTTATCTTACCACCCGATATAATTATCGGTGGAGCATGGTTTATATTAACACCCGATATAATTATCGGTGGCGCATGGTAATATTAGCATTATCTTTTACACCCGATATAATCGGTGTATGCCAAGCGGTGTATCCTTAACATCCGATATAATCGGTGTGAACATAGACTAATCTAAACGATAGTTTAACCGATAATGATTAATATAAAGGGAATGTTTATCAATTGAATAATCGATATGATAAATGATTGAATGAGAGACTTCATTTATCTCTCATTCAATCATTTATCTTACCGAAGCTATCTATACATTAACAATAATTGCAGGCAAATTTGGGAAGTTTATAGATTCAACCGGTCACAACCATAGTGTTCTTCAAAACAAGTTAAAAAAAAAAGATGCCTGTATGTGGTACCTCCATGGCTAAAAGGAGCTATTTACCTACAACATCTTGTAATCAAAGTTATATTTTACTTTCTATTTTATAACTCTCCTTTTTTGGAAACTATTATTATAAATTTTGTATTGGCTTCGTCTCTAATTTCAAAAGGTACAACATCTTGTAATCAAAGTTATATTGTACTTTCTATTTTATAACTCTCCTTTTTTGGAAACTATTATTATAAATTTTGTATTGGCTTCGTCTCTAATTTCAAAAGGTACAACATCTTGTAATCAAAGTTATATTGTACTTTCTATTTTATAACTCTCCTTTTTTGGAACTATTATTATAAATTTTGTATTGGCTTTCTCTAATTTCAAAAGGTTAATAGTTCATCTTCACTTGAGTAAAAATGCAAAAAGTACACCTTTATCCATGCAATTATGCACTTGGCAGAAAAACAAGCAAAGGATTTCATGCTTTTGTTGCATAACTTTCATTAGTCTTGATCAATAAGAGAGGTATGTGGTTGCTACACAATGCATGCATAGTGCAGCTATGAGTGGTATTAGCACTGCTTACAATTCTAACCAACCATTAGTCAATTTTTGATGCTTTAATTAGAAACAATATTTGTATTGACTTTCCAAGTACAATTGCTGTAATATAAATTATTAATTTATCAAAAACATTTGACATTGTACTATCAGTCATCAGCTGTGTTTTGTATATATTGTGTAAATTATGGCTAATATACATCTCTGTTAATGGGAGAGGCAGGATGAGCTGCATATCCAAGACCAAGAGAGCGAAGTTCAAAGGGTTCCCACGCCCAAAAGCATAGTCGAAATTGAACTTTGATGGTGTCTAATGTGGAAACCCCTGATTGTCTAGAGCTGGTTGCATAATCCGAGATAACACAAGGAAACTCATCCAGGCAATCTCAAAGAAATTGAATGGACTAACAATGAGGCCAAGTTTCAAGAGCTGCTAGCTGGACTCAAACTGTGCAAAGAAAAACTCATCACCAATATTGAAATAGGAGATTCGATGATATGTGTCAATGCAATTCATAGAAGATCACAGCAAATTGGAAACATCTGGCAGATTCTTGAGAAAATGGAAAGTTTCTCTATTTCCCATTGCTACTTGGAGGTTAACATGTTAGAATAACATTAAATTATTAAAATATAAGGCTTACAGTTGTAATAAAGCCACCTTAGTGACAAGACTTTTCTTTCTATTTTTTAAGTTCACTTTTTAGTGAGTCATGTAATGTTTACCTTTGTTGTGCGTTCTGCACACACACCCCTATCCCGACAGGGGACCCCGTTCTGTCTGCTGGTATAGGAGAGGAATCCAGTAGTATGCCCGTTGAAACTGATTGCAATCCCAGTGCTTAGCATATAGAGTCGAAACCTAAAGATAATTCAGACCTTGCAAACCCGGGAAAAGGCCAAGGAAAGGTCAAAGCGAAATTCAAAGGGCCAAGTATGTATGAAATTCGGGCTTCTAAGGGAAAATGTGAAGAACTCAATAGTCTGCAAATCCCCCAAAACCCCCACGTTTTGACAAAATCACACATTTTTTTTCAAAGTGCTGAGTTTTCAAAGGGAGGTGAGAGTATTTTCTGGCCATTCAAGGGCAGGTTCGCTCATTTTTCCTTCAATCACCGATAGAACCCCAAACCTTCCTAAGGCCGAAAAACAACTAAGGCTCCCAAAATCGGCTTAAAATGCCGAAACGCAAAGTTTGAAAGCCCACAAAACCGGCTAAAAGCCCAAGTCGCACGATTCAGCCTCTAAGACAAAAAAAACCATTGAAAGACTCTCAAAATCGGCTTCTAGGCCTAAAATTACAAAAGGCCAAGTCTCACAAAGTAAGCCAATGAGCCAAAATCGGCTAATAGGGTCCAAATCGCGCCAAACCTTCATTTAGGCTGAAAATAGGGTAAGAGTCTGAATTCGTGTGAAAGCCCCCATTTAGCCGAAAATGAGACCAAGTTTGCAAAGTCGCCTAGTAGGCCAAAAAGACATTCGTGCCAAATCGACTCTTAAAGCCAAAAACTCCAAAAGGAAGAATCACGCAAAGTCACCTCCTGAGCCAAAAATAAAAGCTTCAAAGTCGCGGTTATCCAAAATCGCGTAGGCCAAAAAGACATATTCGCGCCAAATCGACTCTTCAAGCCAAAAACTCCAAAAGGAAGAATCACGCAAAGTCACCTCTTGAGCCGAAAATAAAAAGCTTCAAAGTCGCGGTTATCCAAAATCACGCGATTTTTATAGTGCAAAAAAGAGGTCACTAGGCAAATTAGCACAATTTGTCTTCAAAACCCGAAATTTACTTGCAAGAAAGGTAAACAAAACCCAGCGTCGCCCTTTTGTTTGCCGTCGAGAGCCCTAAGGTCATGCGTTTCTTCTAAAAATTAAAAAAACCAAGTCATCATGAAAATCGCGAATTCCAAATTGCAGGCCCCGAAGTTTGCTAAACTTGCATTTTCGGCTAAAAGGCCAAATTCGCCAAAGGAAAAGGAGAGTTTGCGCATAGATGACCACAAAAGGCCGAAAGCTTAAGTCAACTAAAATCTCGCAATTCGGCCTTTTAGCCCGAAATTTGGAGGCTTAAGGCAAAACAGGAACAAAGTCGCACAAATCAGCTCAATTAGCCGAAATTCAAAAAACAAAAGGGAGACGTCTAAACAAAATCGCATGCTCCTTATGAAATGTTTGAATTTTGCTAAAAGTGGACATTTTGAAGGTTAATTTGCAAGTTTTAAGTTCGCACATTTTTTTAATATATCAGAATTTCTCACTTGGTCACACATGTGTTAGAACACATGTGACCCCTTATGACATATGACCCCTTAGGACATTGTGATCCTAAGGGGTATGTTGTACACACTAGGATGTTATAAGGGGCCATATGTGGTCGTAAGGGGTCACGCATGTGTTAGAACACATGCGTGACCCCTTAGGACCACATATGACCCCTTAGGACACTATGTGATTCTAAGGGGTATGTTGTATACACTAGGATGTTCTATAATTCCAGGGGTCAAATTTAATGAAAGGGGGTCATTTAGAATAAGGTTGCACATTTAAACAAAAATGACCGAATTTTATAAGCAAGTGAGAAGACACTTTGTTTTCAAAAGTGACATCTCTCATTTTGGCTCAAGCATCCGAATTTTGCAAAAGAAGGCACCTTGCACTTAAAAGCCAAATCTAGCAAAAAGACCATGTAACCCGAAATTTGACTTAGAAGGTGTTTCAAAGTGTGTATAAAACATCTCTCGAAGAGCTCAAAGGTCCGAAAAACCCAAGCAAGTTAGACATTTCACTTGAAAGCCAAAATGGTTCAAAACATGTAGAAGGCCCGAAGTTCGTCTAAGAGAGCGAATCAAGAGCAAGGACCGAACTTCATATTGGAGAAGAGGAGCATTTAAAAGATAAAATTTAATATGATTGTTAAATTAATTTATTTAAATTTTCTAAAATGATTATTAAAAGTGGAATTCATTGTTTGCAGATTGACGGCAACCTAAAGCAAAAATTAAACACCTGGTCGTGATTAAAGCTGGAAGCGAAGAACACATTGCAAAGGATAAAATGGAACACAGGGAAGCGCGCCAACGCGGAACGACAGGTTGAGATCCACCCTCAAGATCAAAGACGAAAAACATTCAGAATGCAACGAGTGCATGTATTCTCATAAATGCACAACTGGAAGAAATTCCAAAAAATCAGTTTAAAAATTGAACTATTTTATTGTAAAAGAACTACTTGTGGGTCCCACTCAAGATATTTTAAAACAAGGGGACACAGGTCAGTTATTTCCAACTACCGGATAGACCTGAATTGATGTCAAATAGTTGTAGGTAGTTGAGAAAGTGGTTGGGAGGATGACTGAGGATTGAATGGGCATGGGTTAAGGCTGCCAGGCTTCTAGAAGGCAGATCAGGACTGCTGGATGCAGTCAATCCTGACCCTTGATTCAATTTGTAAAATCTATAAAACGCAGAGGCCTTTCTCTTGTAAAGGGTTTTTAGTTAAATTGTTAGGTTCTAGTTAGATTTTAGTAGTTAGGAATATAGAGTAGAACAGCTGCAGAAATTGTTGTAATGACAGCCAAAATCAATATATGAACATTGAAGTGTGGTGTTTATCATCTTGGATTTATTTTGTTTGCATGGTTTCCTTCAGTAGGTTTAGATAGATCATTTTGGTGTGCAGGTATTTGATGGATTCGAGTTCATACCATTGGGGATATGTTGGTTGTGTATCTCTGTGTATGGTTAGTCTGAGCCATTAAAATCGTGCTTAGTTCAATTGCAGGTGTCTGTCTGAGCTGCGCCAGAATTGAGTGCTTAGGCATGCACCTGCAGTCTAAAAATCTTCTAAGTTCCCTTGAAGATTGCACCGTTCTTGTGACGTTGTGAGTTATTCTGGCCAAGCAGGGATTGGTTATGTCGAATCTGTCTACTCACACACCAGTCTTGTTAATTTTAGGTCCCCTAAACCCTTCTCCTTTGCTTTTATTCCCCAGCTTGAGAAACGCAGCATCATTTTAGATGCAGACCAACCTGTTGCAAAACGTAAGGCCCCTTGTGCTCCCAGCAAAACACATCAGACCGTTGAGCTATCCTGCAGTCGGAACATTGAGGTCATCCCCAGTGATCAATCTAAACAGCATTAGGGATTTCCTTATTTCAAAAGAGGATAGGATACTCAGCGAGTAAATTCTATTTTGTGTTGGCCGGATAGAGTCGTAGCGATACGATTTTAGCCACGTCAACAGTTAACATGTTAGAATAATATTAAATTATTAAAATACAAGGCTTACACAGTTGTAATAAAGCCACCTTAATGACAAGACTTTTCTTTCTATTTTTTAAGTTCACTTTTTAGTGAGTCATGTAATGTTTACCTGTTTGGGTGGTTTCTTCTCCAATCTCTATACAAGGAGATGAAACTCTATAATAATCAATCCAATTATTTAATAGAATATTAAAATATTGTGTTCTATTAATTTTTACGATATGGTACCAAAGCAAGGAATCACATGAATTTACGAGTTGCAGCAAAGGGTGAAAATCGTGAGTTTTTTCTAATATAATTTGCGGCCTATTTTTTGGGGAAAAACAAGTGAAGGCTTCAAGATTAAATCATGGGTTGGCTTTTTTTTGTGTGGGTGGATTTTTTTAAAAAGGATCGTGTAGGAATTTCATGTTAAATAAATTGCATATACTTGCATACAAGTTGCATGTACTTGCATGAACTTGCACGTCATTGTATGTGAAGGATTCATGATGTTTAATGTTTTGATCATTTCTTCTATAATAATTTTTTAGCCTAGCTAGCTTGTGGGATTCTATTAGATGGAATTGCATATTGTTAAAGGCTTCTAGATTGCAGTCGATGTTCTATATGATGCTTTTATGCAGATCAATGTCCTAAAGTTATTCAAACTTTTGGCAAGAAGGTATTTAAGTTTAAAAATATTCAGTTTTATTATACTTTTCAAAAATGAAAATTTTCATTGGAGTTGCTCTAAATGACCAGCACAATGAAGATGGATGGAGCAAACTCAGAAGGTTAGACAGCCATGCACTTCGACAATGGGTATCTTTAAGTAAAATGTGTTGTACTTCTTGAAGTTAATGCTGACACAGTCAAATGAATTGCACATATTTTAAAAAGCCTCGAGTGATTACTATGTCAAAAAAATTGTGTGTATTTTTAAAAGCCCACACTTTGAAGACAGGAAGGAATCCAGTATAGATAAAACTCAAATTGGATAGTCGCCTAGTTAGCTTGGGAGCCTATGAACTTGGAAATCATACCCTTACAAGGGTTATGCAACAACTCGATGAAGCTCAATGAAGTAGCTCAACATGGATTGTTGTCCAATCGTTCCGGAGATCTATGATTCGGGAGTTCAAGGATATGGCGATCCAGGAACTCTGGAATTCAGCTCGGGAGCTACACCTTTATGAAGCATCCCAGCAGCTTGATGGAATTCTACTTGGTGTATGGTCTGTTTTCAAAGAAGAGCTTATGAAGAATGGCATATTCATGGTTCAAGGTGTTCTCAGTTTGTTATGTTTTTCAGTGAAGAAAATCTTAAAGAAGGGTGGGGGGGCTATTAAAATAATATTAAATTATTAAAAGATACGGCTTACGACTGTGATAAAGCAACCTTAGTGGCAAGTGTTTTCTTTCTATTTTTTACTTCGTTTTTTAGTGAGTCGTGTAATGTATAATTGTTTGGGTGGTTTCTTCTCCAATCTCTATATAAAGAGATGAAACTCTTTATAATAATCAATCCAGTTATTTAATAGACTATTAAAATAGTATGTTCTATTAATTTTTACAATATAACAAAGTAGCAGATAGATTAGTGAACCATGTTGTTGACCAAATCAAGGAAACTATTTTGTCTAACAATAGCATGTCTTGGAGTACAATTTGGGGTGATTAAGATCAGAAGTGAATCTGAAAGGACTACAATCAATGTACATATGTCACCAATCATAACAGGTCAATATGTAGGCATATCCCAGGTATGCAGGGAGATTATAGGGTTATAATGGGAAAAATCTCCCCACACACGAGGAGAAGAATTAGGGACAAATCATTATCTTGAAGACTGCAGAAGAAGCACAAAAAAGATTGTAGGTTCCTGTTGATGTGTTTTTTATGCACATGCTAACACAGAATAAAATACCAAGGTATCTTATCCTCTCTTGAACAAAGTCTCTCATATGCTATGCTTCGCGATCAAATGAGACAACTCCAAGGTTACGAAATGTCATGTCTTGACGTGTGGATAAGTTCAATGGTTTGATGTGATAATGCTGGAATCACAAGGGGACTTACGTTGTACATGAATGCTCAATCTTTCTATCTTCATTTTATCTCTATCAAATATTCCTTCTAGCTCTATCATTCCCTTAGGAAAGAAGTTTGTCCTCAACTCTAGGATACCATCTGAATCATATTCTGCTTCTTTGGCTTCCTCTTCATCAATAACTTGACTCAGGAAAATATCTGTATTTGTCAAGAAATCCAATATATGCTTATCATCTTCAAAAACTTGGAAATTGGTGACATTGTCTGGTACAGATGGAACTGATGCGAGTTCCACTGTAAACTTCTTCAATCCTTCGATGGCGATGGGTGCCAAGGAACTAGCAGCCTGTGCAAGCGCATTTGCCACTTGATTCTGTGATCTGTATATTGACTTGATATTGAAAGCATCAAAGCTCTCGATGAGGTCCCATATCCTGTTGCAGTATTTTGTCAATCTTTTGTCGTGGCGGACGTACTGCTTCCGCACTTGTCTTACTGCAATCTCTAAATCTCCAAACACATGTAAAATCTTCACTTTCTTTTGAATGGCTAACAGCAATCCATGAACTAAGGATTCATACTCAGCAACATTGTCCGTACATGGAAACTGCAATCTATGGGAGGCCAAATAAGTTTCCCCAGAAGGACTTATCAATTCAAATCCGGATCCTGATCCTTTCTTTGACTTTGAACCATCAAATCTCAATGTCCAAACTTGATCTTCGTCATGTATTTCTTCTCTGATTTTATCTATAATTTCTTCATCTAGCCTAGGAGAGGCCTCTCTAATTTCTTCAAGTGTCCGAATTTCAGGAATTCTCTTGTGTATTTGATTCAAAGCTACCTTGCACATCGCGCAAGAGAATTCAGAATGAGCAGTATCATGGATTCGGCACCAATTAGGCAACAATAAATTTTGAATGCGAGCACGGTTGCCTAACTCAACTCCCTGCTGGATATTCTTGAATACAAATCCTCTAAAACTTTCAAACATATCAATTTCTTCATCTGTATCATGATCACTTTCTACTACTATCTCTGTGGAATTCACAATCTTATGATTTTCTTCTATCTTTTCAACTAGGTTTTGAAGCATCAAAACCTTTGCAACTTTTGGTTTGTAATTTCCTAGATCTGTTTCTAGGAAAAGAATTTCATTGTTTTCCCCATATTCTGTTATCATCAATCTTAATCTTGGGGTACTATCTATCTTGATCTAGTTTGGTACACCTCTCCATGGCAGCCACATGTGAGAGAAATCGGTCGAAAAGTAACCATTCAGTCTTCGTGACCAATCTCGACTCAGGAGCATGTCATATCTGTCTGGAATGTCTACAACTGATATATATCTATGAAGTGTTGGAATCTTGGATCCGCAGCCAACTGCATATGAATATTGTTTAACTCTCCAATCACAGGTACCTCTGTCTTATCTAATTGTGTAACTCTTTTACTAGTCTGTATGGGAATGAGACCGAATTTCTTGCATATAGCCTTTGGCATTACATTACTTGAAGCTCCGGAATCTACCAGACAATTATGTAAAAGCTTGCTGAAAATCCTTACTGAAAGCAAGAATGGGGCTGGCTCATCTTGATAATTCACTGCTGGCTTATCCCTATGGACTTGAAAGCTTTCTTCTTTTTTCATACTTTCTTTGGAAACTTCATCTTTTTTAACCGTGCTCTCGACAGAAACAATCTCACTCTTAGGAGGGATTTCACCCTTGGAAGGATTTTCAGTCACAACTAGTGAATCCTTAACTCTCTTTACATTATCTCTTGTGAGAAAAGCTTTGCCTTCTAGCATATCTTCTTTCTTTGGCACATTTGCCGTCTTTACTAATTCTTCTTTGTCGGGCATATTAGATGAATCTTGAACGCTACATGCCTCTTCTAACAACTGTTGAATATTTGGTTCATCTTGAACCACATTTATGCCCCCTTGTCTCTCATTTGTAAGAGAGAGTTTTTGTAGAATTGTTGGTATATGCTGCAGCTATTTGAATCCTAATCATTGTTTATTGTTGGTGATTTTGCTCTTCAAGTGTTGTATTTGCATTCATGGTTCTCAATTCCTCCAAGTTAGATTAGAATTTAGATTAGAATTTATTTCCATGTATGTTAGATTGAGTGAAAGATTTGTTGAATTCATTTGTGTGGAATCGTTAATCCATACCACTAGCCTCTTGCTGCTGGTAAGTGCGCCTTGTGTGGTCAACTGAAATTTAAGTAAGCATAACTTCAACTATTACTCGTCCGTTGACAAGCATCAACTTGGATGGTGTCTACGTTTGATGGTAATGGTCTGAAAATCATTAAGTATACCTTAGATGATTGCACTAAGCTTGTGTCAATACTTGATTGTGAGACCTTGCCTGGTTTGATTCCACTAGATCCATTCATCATTTCCTACATTCCTAGTTTTAGAATAGATTTCCTGAACCCTATTCTTTTTCCCCCTTTTTTAGTAAGAAGTAAATCCCGAGCCATATTGATAAATCTTAAGTTGTCAACACACATATTCCGCATCATTCATGATAATCCAAACATTTGCGTAAGCCCCCAAGCAAAACACAGCAATTCACATCAACCACTGAACTTACCCACTCGTCAAGACTTGACATGTAGAAACCTTGGAATCATTTTAGTTGATCTCATTCTTAGCATCTGAGGTGATTTTGTTCAAGAGAGGGTAAATTACCTTGGTACTTTATTTTGAAATGTTTTGTGCATAAAAAACACATCTAGCTTGTTGAGAAGTCTGAAGACAGACTGAAAATTTTGGCGAATTTTGGCAAAGTGCTGAAGTGAAGTGTTGGGTTGAGGATTCTTTCCTCCTCCATTTTTTCTAGCTTGGCTATTCCAGCCTCCATTGTTGCAGATCTGAGCTGCCATTGAAGACATTTTCAGAATTTTGGAATAGCGCCATAGCTGAGAAAATTTCGATTTTTATTTGGGAGTGCTTTGTGCCGTTGTTTGGGGTGATTTTCTTCATGCTTGGTGGCTGCCATTATTTTCAGATTTTGCTGGGCGCCATTGCTAGGAGTGATTTGACCTCCATTGTCGGCTGGGAACACATTTTCAGAATTATTCTTCATTGCCTAGCTCATCCACACTAAGGCGATTTTGGTTAAGGGCTGTTTGGAGGAGTTTTCAGTGCATTTTCAAGGGCTGCCATTGTTGTTACAGTCTGAAACTCCATAGTTGCAGGTTGTCTTCAGACTAATTTTCATTTCCAGCCACTTGCCAACTTGGAAAATTTTACTTGGGCATCATTTCTTATGAGTTTTTTCGGGGCATTTGGTGGAGCTTCCATTGCTGATCTAAGTCTGAAACTCCATTTTCAGATTTGTCTTCAGACTTAGATATTTTTTACCAGCCCTTTGTTTGTGCCCAGATTTAACAAACTTCACTTTCGGAAGGTGAAATCCGTCAAATACAGGTGTTTCCTATAACTACGACAAGTTTAAATGACTGATTTATTAAAGTTGCAGGTTGTCTTCAGACATTGGGCAGCCATTGTTGGACCTTGGAAGGGGTGTCTTCAGACTTTAAGAACTAAAAATCAGACTTTTCCACACCCTTTTCCAAGCATTTTCAGAATTGTGGTATACTTTTGGGCACCATTTTTGACATTTTTCTAAGTATACCAGGTTGTCTTCAGATTGAAACTTCATTTCCAGCCACATAGTTGTGCCCAAATGTGACCATTTTTGAGTTTTGAAGGTCAAAATAATTCAAATGCAAGCATGTGAAATGGCTGTGACCACTTCCAGCCATTGATATTCATCATTTTCAGTGTGTCTTCAGACTTTTTGGAGCCATTTTCAGACTTTCAGAGGGTATATTCAGACTTAAGAATCAGAAAATTAGACTAGGATAAATCACATAGCTAGTCACTATACAGGAAATATAATCAATGCTTTGGGGCATAAGAGATGAGGGAAGTTGGCGGCAGCCAACAATACAGGAAGAAAGTCACTAAAGCAGCAGGCCAATACAACAGCAAGGCAGGTTCAAGCAGCCTTGGAGGAGATTTCAAGATTGTGCAAATGTTTTGTTCAAGGTAGGAACTAGTAGCGCCCCCTCGAATTGTTCTTCATATCCGGGCTCACTTGTGATAGCTTGTAGTTCCATACACCTTGAACCGGAAGGATGGAGAACAGAGTTTCACTGATGAATGCTGACTGCAACTGTAACAACCAACCTATATCCACTCAACTACATAATCTCTTTTGTAATCATTACAATTGTTGCGATCATTGGCTCGAAGGTATATGAGGACGATCCAGGGCACAAACATGATAAAGTCTTTATTGAGCTTTTCCTCTCAAATATAATTATATCCACTCAACTACATAATCTCTTTTGTAATCATTACAATTGTTGCGATCATTGGCTCGAAGGTATATGAGGACGATACAGGGCAAAAACATGGTAAAGTCTTTATTGAGCTTTTCCTCTCAAATATAATCAATGCTTTGGGGCATAAGAGATGAGGGAAGTTGGCGGCAGCCAACAATACAAGAAAAAAGTCATTAAAGCAGCAGGCCAATACAACATCAAGGCAAGTTCAAGCAGCCTTGGAGGAGATTTCAAGATTTTGGAAATGGAAACTAATGCTGCACTTCATAAGGCCAGGCAACTTCTTGGGACTAGATTGATCAAATGCAATTTGGAGGAATTTTACAGGTTCTTCGAAGAAAAAAAGAATCTATTGATCAGGAAGAAGCAAGCTCAAGCACCTAAGTTAATGAAAGGAATGTTGTATATCATGTTCAACAGCACCAGAAGAGGATATGAGTCTGAGGAAAGCTCTGGTGTGGAAGGCTCAAAGAAGTAAATACATTGTCCTAAAAATCCTTCTTTTTAAGGTTTGGAATGTAAATTCTTCATGTTTAATAGGAAGGGATCTGCCCCCTTAGCAGTGTCCTGTTTAACAAAAAATATATAAATACATATAGAGTGGCCATACCAAGCAGTCAGAACCCCCCAAGTTAATGAAAGGCAAACCACTGTCTCAGTAATTTATCTTTTACATTTAACATTGAACTATCAATCATCACGTGTAATATGTAACCTAGGTATAAAAAGTGATAAACCACTGTACCAAACCCAGGTAAAAAAATGACAACTGCCATACCAAATCCAAGTTAAAAAATTAGCAAACCATTGTACCTGAACCCCCACCCCAAGCAACTTAGAATTTTAAATTGGTAAAATTAAAATTAAAATAGTGTTGCCAATAATCATAGTTCACCTCTTGCACCATCTCTGGTCCAACACAAATTTGAGGTGTAATACATGGATGCAAAATCATTTTGCTTGTAATTTAGAGGCTTTGATATGTGGTATATCTATTTCAAACTATTGTAAAACACCCCCATGTCAAACACAAGCTATTGTTCAGCTGGTTGGAGGTTGCACTTATGAAAGGAGGTTACCATTTCACTTTCAACACGTCAGAGACCTTCCCTCACTTAATGAATTGGATAAGTATTGGAAACACTGTGAGCTCACTGGTGACTTTCTTGAAATTTTAGTTATGCGATCATTGGTATAGCTTGTGACAACCATCTAGCTGTTATCAGCTTGCTAAGCTAGTTGAGTGGGGCCCATGAATAAGGGAACTATGATTGCTAGAAAATTGTTTTCACGTTTGTAACAATTTGACCCTTCTCAAATCAGTTGGAGATTAATCAGCTCAAATTGACTGGTTCTATCATTGTTTTTCAGTTGTAACCCTGAGCACCCATATACAAAGATACATTTCAAAGGATTCATTTATGTTATTGTACAAATTTGGGCTGGAGGTTCATTACATAATCAATATAGTGTATGCATAATCATATCAATAGAAACTACAATTCCAAATTTAAAGAAAACTCCTCTCCAAATGTTTGAATATTTACTTTAAAAGCGTGAATCTTACATTTAAAGCATGCATTGCAGCTAAGGCGGACTGCTGGTCTGCAAAGACTGAAAATGCATATACCTGTTCAACTCAAGCAAATCAAAATAAGTAAAAACCACACCCGCTGTAAAAGAAAACAACTATACACACTTCAATCATAACTTCAAGTGTAACAAAATGAAAAAGAAAATAATCCATTAACCACCACTGACTGCAAAGAAGTTAAGAAATGGGTGCATAATTCACAAATCTCACATAGGCATACTATGCAAGGCAGTGTTAGCTTTTTCTCATAGAACATATATATGTATACATATGAACAATAAACATTGTTTAATTAAAATTCAAACGTATAGCATTCATATTCATTAGCTCCCCAAAATACTTCATAAAGCAATTATTTCCAGTGCACTGACACGATCTTTAAAGCCTACATTAACATCTTATGTTTCCAACCAGTGAACTGTCCCAACGGATAATTCCTTGGCAGGGACTGAATTGCAAAAAGACTAAACTGATCTAAATTCTGCTGATGACTTTCTACAAAGAGGACCAGTGAATCAACATAATACAGGGAATTATGGAAGACAATGTGCAATAATGGTTTATATCAACCTTGGCAAAATTATGTTAGTAAACTACATGTCATTCTCCATTAGAAGTTAAATTGAGCCATTAAATTGAGCCATGAAATGCTGATTCTAGTTCTTTATGTGGATGGCTTATTTCTTACTGGCAAAGATGAACTTATTATTAGATGCAAGAAAGAACTAGCTTCAGAATTTGAAATGAAAGATTTAGGTCTAATGCATTATTTCCTAGGTCTAGAAGTATGGCAAAGATCTAACGAAATTTTTTTAAGTCAAGGAAAGTATACTATTGACATTTTGAAAAGATTTAGAATGATGGATTGTAAACCCATGTCTACTCCTATGGAATCTAACTTAAAGAAGTTAAGTGTTTTTGCAGCTAACTCTGAATTTGCAGATCCATCTGAGTACCGGCAGTTGATTGGTTCTCTGATGTATCTAGTTAACACTAGACCAGATATATGTTTTGCTGTGAATGCTCTCAGCCAGTTCATGAGCTTGCCTAAACATGTTCATCTTGTTGCAGCCAAGCATATCCTAAGATATTTGCGAAGCACAGTTGGTTTTGGGCTGAAGTATCCACTTAACACTCCAATAACCTTGGAAGGTTATTCTGATGCAGACTGGGCCAGAAGCGTCAAAGACAGGAAAAGCACCTCCGGTATTTGTTTTAGCTTGGGATCCGCAGTAATCTCTTGGGCTTGCAGGAAACAATCCTTAGTGGCATTAAGTACTGCTGAAGCTGAGTATATTGCAGCAAGTTTAGCTTCTAGAGAAGCAATGTGGCTTCGCAAGCTTCTTGCAGGGCTGTTTGGTCAAGCTTGGGATCCTACAGTTATTCACTGTGATAACCAGAGTTGTATTAAGATGTCCATCAACCCAGTGTGTCATGACAGGTCAAAACATGTGGAAACCCATTATCATTTCATTCGATATATGGTGCAAAGAGGTGCTATTCAGCTGAAGTATGTCAGCACTGATGAGCAGGTTGCAGATATTCTTACCAAGCCTCTATCCAAAGTGAAGTTTGTGTACTTCAAGGATAGACTTGGTATTGTGGAAAATGAAACCCTAATTGAGAGGGAGTCTCAATCTCAGTGATACTTTGTGCTGTATCAAACCACCCTCTACGGGCAATGTAAGGTGGTATTGTAAACTTCTCAGGGAGAAGTATAATTATTAACCATCCTCTACGGGCAATGTAAGATGGTATTGTAAATGTTAACCACCCTCTGTGAGCAATGTAAGGTGGTATTGTAAACTTCTCAAGGAGAAGTGTAATTATTAACCATCCTCTACGAGCAATGTAAGATGGTATTGTACAAACTTCTCAGGGAGAAGTGTAATTGTTGACCATCCTCTGTGGGCAATGTAAGATGGTAGAAAAAGATCCTCTCCACCCTCTGCAGGCAATGCAAGGTGGATCCAGTCTATGCTTGTGTGCAAGCTGGAAGATTATGATTATGTAGTTCTATACTTGCTAGTGTGCAAGATGGAAGATTATGGTTATGATTCTCTTCCCTAATTAAGAGGGAGTGTTGTTTGTAATTAGGGCTGGCGGATTCCAATTGCCTTGGGCAACATTGGAATCCGCCTCCAACATATAGGGCCAGGCCCAATACCTCTCGGCTCCACCTAAAAGGCCTCCACACTACATCCAAACCCAACTCGCCTCCATGATAGGGCCGACCCTATCCAATTCACTTAAAAGGAATTAAAATAATTAATATGTTTAATTTGCAAAGAAGGCCGACATGATTGAGAAGTATTACTACTCCTATAAATAAAGCATATACTTCTCATAACATCATTCATTCAGTTTTGCAAGAAGGTGCGAAATATAGAGTCAAGGCAGTTGATAACAGCAAATTACATTAAAGTGCAGCAGAACATAATAGAAGACAGCGAACTCCATCAAATGCAGCAGATCACCACCAAGAGATAGAGAACTCCATTGAAGGCCCAAACAAACCCTATAGAAGGACTGCGAACTACTTGAAAGGTGCTGCTACCCTTGTAACACACAGCAAGTCTGATTAGGAGGACTGCAAATCATGATCTCCATTAGCAAACCAATTGTGAAGACTTCTATCTCATCTTCCTTGTGACTCCAACATCTATGCTGCAGATAAGTGTGTAATTATCAGTTGAATTCAAAACCATAATCAGACCTGAGGATCTTTTGGCTGGGTTTTTCCTCCTAGGAGGTTTTCCCAGGGTAACTGTGCTTTGTCTTTATGCATTCATTTCCTTTACTATGCTTAAATCTGGAAAACAATAAATTTAATTAACCTAGTTAAAACTAATTCTGATTTTCTGAGTTTTATTCAATCTGAAAGTACTAAAATTAACACTGGAAGAACCAGTCAATACCTTGACTTCTGGGCACTACGGTAAATAAGGACCAAGAAAAAAAAAACTCTAAGGCACTTGAGGTGCTAATCTCTTATACCTTTCTTGATCTATTAGTTTTGATTAAGGTGCTTCATCTAATATTCCACTATTACCATGGGTTGACTGCCTTTTACAGCTGAAAACACAATTTATTGTCTATATATTTTGTATACTGTTTGATATGCTTTGAGCATTGCCCTTCAAAACTTTTGATATTGAATGTTTTCAATTCAGAATTTAGTTCATTATTAAAACCTCCAACAGACAATCCGTCAGGTAACAATTTGCAATATCATGCATAATAATTGTCAGTGTTTCTGAACTCATCAGTAATTCATGGTTCTCAATAACATACCAACTGGTTACAAAAGTCATTGCCCAGAATGGCTTCAGATCTATCGACAAAGTAAACCTTTCCTGTGTCAGAGCGATTTAAATCCAATGTTACAGAATCCAGCAACAAAGGGTACCAGCTGTTAAATTATTTCCATTTATCCATAAGATACCAATACTGTTGCATTATTTTTCAATTTAACTGACATAACATAAACTAATATGCCTGCAATAGTGAGTCGTGACTGATTCTGCTAATACACTCTTTTTGAATTTGTGCAAATCCATCTTTGTATTTACAATGAAAAGCAAAGTTGCTATTAAAGAACTCAATTGAATATTCAGTATATACACAAACATCTTGACAACAGAGTTAAATTTGTAGGAAATTTTGGCTATAGTTGCAAATTATAAAATTTAATCTGTTTTTGAATGTGTGGTGAGAAACATCTTTAGACATACAATACATAGATAATTACATTTTTTTAAGTTTTAGTGTGATTCACAGTTGTAAAAATATTTTTCGAATGTTGGGCTAAGTAAGACACTTTTCATCTTAATCACTCCATGTTGCATTTTATACATCTTTGTCTTATTCCATGTCTTCTTTGAATGTTATAATTCAGAAGTCATTTTTCTATTGGCTGACACAATGGTATTCATTGTCTGGTGGTACCACAGCAAAGAAAGTTGTTAAACAAAAAGTGCTAAGATGTATGGTGAAAGTATCATTGGTTAAATGGTATAAGGTGATAATGAAACAACAGACATATGCTTATATAAGGTTGTTTAACATGAAAAGATTGTGGCCAAGAGAGAGGACGTAAAAAAAGATCTTTTTAAAGAGAAGCCTATAACCATCAAACCTAGTTATTAGTAAAATGAAATAAACAAAGAGAGTTATGGGAATGGCATAGAAAAGAGAGAGTACGTGTCATGTTTGCTGAATATCAGTAAAGACAAAAGGCAGAAATATGACAGAGATAGTGTATGATAATTTTTGGTTTTAACTGTATATATTTTTCAATCAACATTTTGGATCACACTCAGTGCTATGACAGAGATGGAAGATGCAAATCAGAAACAAGGAAACAGCAGAAACAGCTTTAGAATAATGATGTTTTAAAGAGACATCAATGATGCACAATAGTGCAGAAACACAATTACTTTAAGCAAAGTAGTAACTGCTTGAAAACAACAAGTTACAATGCTCAGAGGAATCGCCTCTAATTATTCAATTTAATTTTTATGATGTTTTGATAATAAGAAAATGAAGAGGACGATGAGAATGCAAACACAGTTCCAGTAGTTCAACTTGAAACAAGCTTTCATGGAAGCAGAGCATCTGGACTGTGATATATATATATATATATATATATATATATATATATATATATATTGTTTTCATGTGATACTTCTACCTTTGTCCTTGTAGTTCCACTGCATCTGGAGTGTGATATATATATATATATATAGAATTGACCCATGCTAAGCTTGTACTTACATGGATATGGTCATAAATTCCTTTATTTGTCTCATCATTCTTCTTTATGTTGTAAGTTAATTTTCCTCGCACTCAGGGACGATGCAAAGTGTTGGGGCATTTAGACCTCTTCCATGTTGACTCAAATTTGTGTTTGCTTTCATGTGATACTTCTTCCTTTGTCCTTGTAGTTCCACCACATCTGGAGTGTGATGTGAATTCTATATATATATATATATATATATATATATATATCATACTGACCATAGATCTTTGGATCCCTTGGTGTTCCTTTTCAATTAGTGATGTTGTGGGTTCTATGTGCTATCCTTCTCATTAAGGATGGCATTCCATGAATACATATCATTATATATTTCATGACACAACATTATGGTCTTGTCTATTGTCTCTCCCTTGTCCTTAAAATAACTTGCACTCCTAGGAGTTAGAAAATTATTTTAAGGAGGGTATCACATTGCACATTCACTTTATATTTCAAAAAAAAAAATCTAAAACTATTTGATCACAAATGTAGCACCTAGCATGAGGGAGCCTACTAGACTGTGGGCTTTTGTATATCTTGTCTTTTTCCATGGTTGTCTTGTAACATAGCTTGCAACAACCATGGGTTGATAAAACTATCGTATGGTCTCTAGCATAATGTAGCTTGCTAGGCATAGTTGTCTATGTCATTAATGTGTCTAAACCTTTGTATTCTCTATGTCACATTTGCCCAACATGTTTGTCTACAATTAACATGTATGTGGTAAGTTTACAGCTTAACAATTCAATTTATGCAAGATATCTCAGCTTTTGTGCAAGTCTCTTCCCTAGGGGCAAGTTCACACGGATTGAAGACTACATCCCCAGTAAATCCTGGGTAAAAGTCTTCTAACTCTACTTTAGCTTACATTTTCAATAAATTATATATGCTCACTAAAGAGGGAGCAAAATGTAGTGCCATAAATTGCATACCCTTGCAATTTCACACTACTCAAAAACTCCCTTTAGACAAAGAAAGAATATTTTGTGAATATGCTATGATCTTGTCAAAAAACCTTATTTGCAATGAAATTGAATAGTTCCTCATTTTCAGAATCCAAATTTTCTTGGATGTATGCGCTACGCGCGGACATCTACATGACACGCTAGCATCCCATGAAAAGGGGAAATTCAGCTGACCGTTGGAGCATTATGTTTCATAGAGATCACCAAAGTAAAGATCCTATCAAATAGGCCAGACTTCGCAAGCGAAGTCAAACCTACTTTCTTGGCTAAAAACACCTCCATTTTAAAAAAAGGCAACAAGACTTGAATCACTCTCACTCACATTCACTCACAGCAAGCTCTTTTACTGAACTTGAAGCTCTGGATACAACTCCCACTGGTCTTTCCTATTCTAAAGCTCTTGTGCATGCATTCCTCTCATATAGTTAGTGTAGAACAACCTTGCAACATCTGGAGGCTCATCTCCAGGAGATGGTCGCAGTTTTTTGGGGAGCTTTTTGTGCCGGTTGGATTGCCTCTCCTTTGCTATGAAAGCTCAATATTATTATTTTTAATTTTTCATAGCATTATCTTTTTGATAGCATGTTACTTTAGCGTCTTTTCTACAATCATTTTATCCATCTTGGTGTTTGTGGAGGTCAGAAGACCAAAACAGGTTTTCAATTAGGCAAGCCCCTAAATAGGTACCCTCAACCTTTCTCCTTGTTTCTGTGTGTAGGCTTTGTGGAAGCCCTTCATGGAGTCTCTCATGGATTTTCAACATTTGGTGATCCCTTTCCTTCTATCTAGTTAATATTTTAAGTTATTGCTGTAGTCGTATTTTCTTTTTGTTGCACTTTGCATTGCCATTTTCTTGGGATTCATGCAGGGTGCAATTCAACATTTTCTGAAGCCTCTGTTCATTTGTTCATAAAGAACGACAGCACGTCATGTTGTAGTCTGTGCGCAGCACTCGCATCCAAGACAGAAAGCCAATTTTAGGTCACAGGGAACTCTTCACTTTTTTGTATTTTCTACTCCTAAAGCTATCTTGCTCAAATTCTGCAAATAGACTTATATGTTGTAATTCATATTCTATAATTAAGAAGTGTGTAAAAGAACATTGTAAAAACTCTTTCATGACAATTTATACTTAAAACAAATAAACTTAGAAATTGTATTATTTTTGCTTATCTGAACGTGAGAAGGGAAGTAAACTCTCAAAGGATATTTCTCCTTTCATAGAAGTTCACTTTTACTCCTCTACACCCATCTAGTTCCTATCACTTCCTTATCTTTTAGTGACTTTACAAGCTCCGTCAATTGCTCTGCCAACAACACAATCATCACCTACAAGACACATCACAACAACATAACAACGTAATTCCCAATGTTCCACAAGGACGCATCCCCCCAAAATTCCTTGTGTTTCTGCGACAAGGCCGTTTCCAGGATGCAGCGACGTGGGGGAAACGTCTCCCCATGGCACCACCACCACCTCTGCCAAGTTTTTCATAGTTTTTCCTGTAAGAAACCATGCAAAACTGACTATGTTTCATGTTTTAACAAGAGATGTGAATCACTTCTGATTGCCAACTGAGAAGTACGCTGTTGGAATACTTCCATGATCATGCCAACAAAAATGTGCAATTATGTTCATCAACACCATCTGCAAATTTAGCCCCTTGGTCCGCATGCCCAAAAGTTATCCCTGCGTCACCCCGTCAGGAAACTCCGTAGAACTATGGTAATTTCTCTTAAATCTTACCACACATCTAGTGGCACCTCTCCTGACATATTTGCTATCCACAAACAGTTGCAATGCCATACCTGGGTGCTTACAATGCAAAGGAATCTTCTTGATGAACCTAGCATTCGTTAGAGCTGTAAGCAGTCTTGTAACTTCCATCTGCTTCTTAACCATTCTCTTGTATGGTAACGTACATTGCCACTCTTTTAGGAGCCAGCTTGGTGGTAGAATAAGGGAATAGCTTAGGCACCCAATACATCCAACCTCTCAGATCATGTACAAAGCTCTTGCATATTAACACTTTGCATTACAGTTCAAGTTGAAATGTCCAACTTGTTCTGTTATTTGTTTTCCCCTCATCTTCTCCAGCTTGGTATAGTTCTCAGCCTCTATTGTTCATATTTACGCTTCCACTATAGCACATTTAGTCCGCTAATTGTGCCTATCCTCCAGGTACTATCCTTGACCCCAAATCAAAAGGGGTACAATAAATTTGCAACATCTGTTCAAATTTTTCTCAGTTTTTTCCCAAATAGTAAACCTTGGTGCAGTAATATTTTTCTGAGAGAATTTCACTGGTGATTTTGGTTGCAGAAACTTCAAAAATTGTGGCAGGGAGCTTGAAATTACATGTTACATGGAGAGATTAAGAAACCAGAACTAGGCAATGTTCCCATGGAAGTGGGTGCACAAAGATTTTCTCAGCAGGCGCTGCTGAAAATAAACTCACCCATATGCATTAAAATAGTCCTTATGAAACATAGAACTTCTAGCCGACAACTGCAATGTACTGGACCCCGCATTCAATAAAACGATCTTACAAAAATTACCGCACATAAGCTTTTATTTGGGGACAAAATCCTCTAATTCTCAATGGGGTACCTGGACAGCTTAAGCTCCCTCTCCAGAAACCATGCAGAGCCTCCTGCCAAAAAAGCACAACCACTTCTTTCACAGAATGAAGAAACAAAATTATTTTGAATAGCTGTTTACATCATTTCATGAGGCCACCTCTGGATGAAAAAAATAGGAGTTCCAACCCTCTCCATGAGACCAAATGTTTTGTATAGTTTGACAACCCCAAGTTGTTTTACACATTTTCACAAACTCTTTGCAATGTGCATGCAACATAAACCAAACAATCCTACACATTCAATACCTTATTTCAGTCAGCTAGGAAATCTAATAAATTAACACTTGGTACAAAGAAACATCAAATCATGTTTTAGTTTCACCTATAGCACAGAAACAATAGTTCAAGCCTTTGGAAGAAAAACTAGTAATAATGGTTAATTATGATTTATGGAGAATAAATTATATGAAGCCTGTTTCATGTAATTCAAAATTTGAATTGACAACCTTCTGGTAAGTAGAGTAATCAATGAGTTGAATAATAATCAGCCAACCCATTAAGTCTTTTTGATCTGAAGCCTCTTCACTGCAGGCATCCAAAACTAATGAATAAATAAAAGACTAATTAGTAATTATTATTGAAAAATCCCATAACTTGGAGGCCATGCTATATGAAGTTGTAAAGCATTTAAGTATAGGTCACTGAGTTGATACACTATTGTAGCAACCGAATTTCAACGCTACACTTGCCATATGACCTCCCAAACCATCAGTGGTGAACCTTCTGACAATAATATTAAACAACTTAAGTGCCACATAGCTAGGGACCCTGGCAAATAATAACAAACAAAAACGATATGCCTGCCTTGTCAATCAGGATTTCATGCCATCCAAAATGGCTTAACAGTAACTGAAAATTTCGTGACACAAAATAATAACAATAGTTGAATGGAACGCGCTCGAGTGATAAATGCACATGCCCTTTTGAGAGAAAGGGAAAAAATTGTTAAAACTAAATATAATACCCACTCCAACATGCTGGGCAAGGCCAGGTGGAAGTCCTTTGCGATTTTGACAAGAGAGATTCCCCTTAATTGTGGTAGCTAAACCAAATGTTTCCCCAAACACAAGAAAATTTTCCAAAAAAAGAGTTAAAAAAGTATAAATGCCGAGTTTTGTTAGCTCTCACGGTTGATGGGTTTGCTGCCTTTGGCAAGATCCTCAGGATTCCCAGAGACATTCGTGGACAACGTGGCCAGCAAATCACTTTTAAACATGCTTCTGGCCGGTCTTCATCTAAGTGTACCTTGACACTAACCACAAAGAAAGATAAAGCTAATAATAATGCCAAAATAAGCTTTGAAAACATCGAGGCTATCATAATGGAAAACCAGGTTCAAATCTCAGTAGACATGATAAAATATTGTGATAGAGCAACTACAGCATCCAAATTACCGTGTGAACCATATGCTTGATAAAAGATGCCAGATACAATTTCGGGATTAATTTCTCAAAAGAGCTACCCTGAGTGATAACAACTAAGCCAAAGGCCTAAACAATTGAGCAACACACCAAACTAAAATAAAGACAAAAAAAAATGCATATCATGCCATAACCTCTCCACTCAAGTTAAACATTTCAACAAAACCATACTACGACATATCCGCTAGGGTTTACGCCGCAAAAGAAAAGCCAAATTGTAGAAAGTAAAATGAAGCAAGCAGAACACATACCAGCGATCCTTTCCCTGATTGCTTGAGCTGACAAGACTGATAACCAGGGAATTCGTGAAATAGATTATAAACTTCTCGGTACTTGACATCGTGGGGAAGACCCGCAATGAAGAGGGTTCGAACTTGGTCGTGGTATGGCTGTGGCAGCGACAGCGGCTGCGGCTGCGGCTGCACATAGTGTGTATAGTGTGGCTGCGGTTGCGGATGAGGGGCGTAGTATGGAGGCGGGTGAAATTGCTGCTCCGGAGGAAATGCATGGTGATAGAATGAAGCAGGCGCTGGCGGGTATGCTGCCATTTTCGTTTCTCAATCACCTCTTTTACTGATTTTTTAAATTTAATGTTTGAATAGAGGTTTTATAGAATGAGTTGCAAGGCATTCAAATGATTTGGATCACAAAATTCCTTCAGCTTGTTTTGGAGTAGGCTGAGAAAATGCAAAGCGAAGGATTTTTTTATTGTTTTCCTCTTTCTATTCTAGATGCCTATAATTCTGGCACACTTATGCCAGCACGACTGGAATTTCCTTTTTCAATTTTAGTTTACAATTTTAAAATTTGTTAGAACATATCATGTGAAATGGTATATTTTTATATACCTAGTTCTATGTTTTTATGAAATTTTAAAGTATCAAATTGTAAAAATAAAATAAAAAATTATATTGAAAGAAAGTCATTATATTTTATAAGAGTGTGATTTCAAAATATTTATATTTATAAACTAGTTCTATGTTTTTTATGAAATTTTAAAGTATCAAATTGTTGAAATAGAATAAAAATTATATTGAAAAAAGGTCATTATATTTTAAACGAGTCTGATTTCTTTATGTTTATATTTGTAAATAAACAAGGGAAAGCACAAAGACATGTAAATGGAGATGGAGGGAATTATGGAAAGAGACATAGAGAACAAAGGGATTGAAAAATATGTATTGGAGAGTAAAAGAATAATCCTCGAATTATTGCACTATAAAGTCATTCAATTAATATAAAATATTTTTTAACATATTTTTATTATATTTTTTTTAAGATATAAGTATTTGTTAGAATTTACGTAAATATATTTAGTATAAAGGGATGTGTATTTAGTCATATTCTACTTTCTAGTTTATATTTGGTGGAAACAAAATTTAGAAAAAATAATATAAGGAATGTTTTTCATTAAGTTCAATAAATAAAAATATTTAAATTTTTATTATAGATTTTTAATTTTTTCAATTATACATACTGTAGACTTATAAATCTTACCACTTTCTTAAAATGAATATTTAATATTTATTTTAACTCTATTCCTCTTATTAATTAAATTCTATTTAATTAATTTCTTCATATTTATCTATTTGATTAAATGAATTACTCAATTTATTTAATTAAGTTCACCTAAACCTTTTCTAGCCTTTAATTAAATAAATCACTCTATTTAATTAATTCCCCTTTTTCCCTTTTTAATTAAATTTACATTTAATTAAATTGATCCTTGCAAATAAATAAATCTAATTTATGTATTTAAATCCCCCACTTGTATTTATACAAGTTGCATTTGTTTTGTTGAAATAAAACAATTTTATTTTAATTAAAATCCTTTTCCATCGACTTGCATTTTCCTACATCTCCCACTTGCCTCCTAAACCCCTTCTAGATTCTTCTCATCACTTCCAATTTAGCCTAATTCATCTCCTAATTATTGTCACATTCCTAAGCAAAGAGAAGTCACTTCTCAAAGCCTCCAAAGTCTTCAATAACCATTACAAGTTTTATGTCTTCAACAAGTTAACCCTCAAAGTCTTCCTAACCATTAATGGTTAACTCGATCTTCTTGAATGAATAGAGACTTTCTCTCTAACTCAACCCTCATCTAACATAAGGGTCTCATCAAGCATTCATAGCTTTAATCTTGGTTATCCCTTTAACCCTTGCACAAGAGTTTACCCCTTGGGTAAAAGCTTTATCCAATGGATAACTCTAACCTAATCTTAACCCTTACCTCCTAAGGTAACCTTCATGTCTTCTCAAGCATTTAATGCTTCTTCCATCTCCTCTCAAGCAACCTCTTGTTGACAATTGTCACCATTTCATTGGTGAGAATTGTGAACATGGATTGATTAACTTTCAATCCTGGCCTTTGTTAAGATTATTCAATCTTGACCATCCATTGCCCTATTTTCCCTATAAATAGAGCTCTCATTCTTCATTTTCACAATCAAGTCTTTGTGCATCAAACTTATAGTCATTTTTGCTCAATCAATAATCTTCCATGCATCCACATCATAGTCTAATAACTAAGTATTTAGCCTCTCTTTGTTAAATCATCATAATAGCATTTAGAAGCATTCTAATATATCATAGAATATTCATGTTAGACTAGTATATCATTGCTAGGATAATTTGTTAATCTTATCATCATCTTTATGCTAGCTTAATCATCATAGATTCAATATCATACATATTTGATCATAAATCAAACATCACTCATTCTTGGAGTTGTCATTCCTAAGTCACTTTGCTCAATGATCTGAGAGCAAAAACATTGACTTTAGGGATCCTATGAGATAGAGAACAATGGGACACCCCTTGGGAAGTTGAACTATTTCAAATAGTTCCTATACTTGCACCAAGAGTCTCATTGGTGTGTGGGTCTTTTGAATCTGACCTTTTCATTTTTGTCGCCCAATTTTCCCTCATACATTTTTGGTGCCCATCGTGGGGCTGATCCCCATAAATCACATCGTTTTTGGTGCAGGAAAAAGATTACAAGCACACTGGAATACCGTTTTAGCGCATCGGGAACTTTCTTTAGCACATTTGTGGCAAACAGTAGCGCATTCATCGTACTGTTTAGTACATAGGAACCTTTTTGTAGCGCTTTGGAGCTTACTGTTAGCACCTAACACTTTCAGTTTCTTTCTTGCACGTCTGGATATCAATGTAGCGCATTTGTACCTTTTTGTAGTGCATCTGTGCAAAAGTCCAACGCGTGACTCTAATAGAAAGAAGGAAAAATTTATAACAGAAGTGAAAGTTAGGCTTGTATAAGCTCACCTAGGGCCTTAAATTTTTCACTAACTTTTTGCTGCAGGTTACTAATCATTGTTTGCAGATGGGAGGAGTTATATTTAGGCATTTGATTATTTTTATTTCTAGCTTTTCCAAGTTAGTTTTAAAAGAGTTCATTTCATGTTGGTTAAAAAGAACTTCATTACTCCTTTGGTGCTTAAAACAAAACCTCACTTTCATTTTTGCAAAAAAAGGGTTAAAAAGAACTACAAACAAACTTGTTTTTTGCAAAGTCAAAAAGGATCCCATTTTCTTTTGGTGTTAAGTTAAAAAGAACTTCATTACTCCTTTTGTGCTTAAAACAAAACCTCACTTTCATTTTTGCAAAAAGGGTTAAAAAGAACTACAAACAAACATTCATTTGGCAAGGTTAAAAAGGATCTCACTTTCATTGTTTTTGTACAAGGCAAAAAAAGCTTCATTGAGGATTGATTGCACGATTTTCATTTTGTGGACCAAATTCACGATTTACTTTGTTGACCAGGTTTGTTTTTCAAGGTTTTGAAACACACATTTTGCTATGAAAAGTTAAAAAGAACACCATGCTTGTTGGAGCAACATCTCCAAAAAGACTTTAGCAAATCATTGTCTTGAAGGCTAAAAAGAATATTGTTTGTCTTGTCTCAAAAGTGGAAGGTATATGCTCTCCCCTTAATTGGGTGAACAAAAAGTCAAACCACTCTTATGTTTTCTTTTACTTCAAGAATTTAAATCCTTTAGAAGGCATGCCCTCCCGAGTTGCCCTTAGGGCGCCATTAATGGCCGGTGAGAGGGGAACGACCTAAGTGGGAAATGTCTTTATCTCCAAGTGTTCCAACCCATTATAATCAAAAGTGGAGGCTGATGAAAGTCTCCTTCAACGGTTTTGCTCAGTGATTAGTCTTCCCCCAATATCTTTAAGATACGTAAAGCCTTTATTCTAAAGGTTGGGAAGCCTCCCGAGGGAGTTTATCACTGAAGACCGAACGAAAACCTGATTAAAAACCTTAGCATTAGAAACTTTGAACCAAGTCAGTCGTCAAACATTGACAATATCATAGTGCAAGGGTGGGGAAGAATCTTCCTTCGAGATCACTCACCATATATCTCCCAATATAACTACTCAGTTGTGAAGCAATTCACTTTGAGTTAATTTATGGCAAAAGACAAAAAAACGTGCGCCCCCTAGGGGGTGACGAAGCTGTTTGAACTAATGGAGTATCGAGACTAGTGGGCTATGATATTGTTGATGACCCTTGAATAAAGAGTCTGCTTGATTTGTCTTATTGTTATTCAAACCAGGGAAAACATCGGGGATTTGATCACATCCTCAAAAGAACATACACTACTTGTTTAGCATAGACAAAATTGTTGTTTCTTCTATGTGTCATGTCTTCAAGTCATTGTTTTTCATAAAATCATCCATCAAAATCACAAGTGTTATTTTTCAACACAACAAAAATAAAGAAATCAGAACAGTTAGTGCATAGCAGCAACATCCTAGGGTGTAGCAAACATTCAATAGCACATTTGCACTAAAATAGCGCTTTCATCACTAAACTTAACGCACGATCAGTATCATACAGGTGAAATTTTTGGTAGCACTTATCAGCATTATTATAGCGCATTCAAGCATCAGCCTAGTGCATTCGAGACATATTATAGAGCTTTCATATCAAACATTAGCGTGTACTCGGGACATAATAGCACATAATCCATCCATCACAGTCATTTTCAAACAGTCTGAAATAGCGCGTAGAAAAGGCAACATAATGCATTGTGAACATTTTGTAGCACTTTGGGAACTATCTTTAGCACATCTAGTCTTTGTCTTAGCGCATGATCCATATTAGGGAAAAACAGAGAGCAAATCCGACACTTTGAGAAAATTTAATCAATAGCTTCAAATACCCTTTCAGGTCCTTTAGCAAACTCAACAGAAAAAACTTCAAATCCGATCATCAGTGAGAAAATTTCCAAAATCAACAAGGCACTCTTAGAACAAGTTTTCAAATCTTTAAACTAGTTTGAGGTCAGACTTTATCCAACAAAATTAGGGAGTATCAGAAACAGTGATCAAAGTTTCACCATCCCGTGAATTTTATCAAAATAAATACCTAGTTTAATCCTTAAGTTGTCAAATTAAGCTTCCATATCATTTGACACACTTTGTCGTGGAGGCGAATCGAACTAAACCTCTACTTGATAAAGTAAACTTGAGTTTTCAAACGAAGTATCAAACATCAGCATCAACATCAACCTTTGATCATTTGTGTATGATCACTCCTCATATTTTGAGAAGAACAAGTATTTATCACAAAACCAAGTTGAAGAAGAGACAACCTAGTTCAAAGGCACTTGCTAAAAGGAATAAATTTCTCTATATCAATCATCAACTCTTTGCATCACATCGCGCATTCCTGTGTCATGTGCGATTGTATATCCAAGGGAAAACAAACGAGTTTCACAAGGAGCCTTTAAGAAGTAGGGCTTACATTCAGAAAGTGGAATTCAGACAATGCCTAAATCGTGGAGGAAGGATTAACCCTGCTTTGTTCCCAAAGTTCCCTATCACTTATAACAAAGCTCGACCTGAGCCACCAACTCCACCAAGAACTCCCATAGAAGAAGAAGAATTTGTCACAGTAGAAATATATTAATGCCCATTGTCACTCGATCTCAGAGAAACAAACAAAAGGACTCACAATCATAATCGAGTATGGGTCATAGATTGTCCAATCCTTTTGATGAGTATGCAAATATGGGAGAAATGGAGATCACCGAAGAACTTCTCCAAGAATGTCAAGAAAACGCAACATTCCAAAAAATCATGGAAAGACTTATCGAAGCAGACAAAGAAAAATATCTAGTCATGCTAACTAGCAAAGATGTCAATATTCCTAAAGATTTTGATACAGAAAACTTAAGGAATATAGATGGGAGAATTTCAAGTACAAGGTCAAGAAATTATGCCTATCAAGAACAACGAAGAGAAGAAGAGACACATGATCCAAAAAACATATGCAACCTATATCACACTCACAAACAAGACAACACCCACGAGCAAGACCATACCCGCAATCGGGACAATCTTAATGAACGAGGGGAAACTCTCCCTTGGAGGACAAATGTGCCCATGGTTTCTCTTGCACAACAACTCCAAACACTACAAAGACAAATGTAGGACATGCAACAAGGGACTACAGTACGATACTCCTTGGACGAAATCTGTCCTTATCCTTTTGATAGGAGATTGAACATGGTATCTTTTCCCCCAAATTCAAATATACCAAAGTATGACAAATACGATGGTAAAAGCGATCCCCATGATCACGTTCGGGAATTTTGTACCATGAGCCTAGAGTTTGCTCACGATGACACCTACTAAATGAGATTATTCCCAAGAAGTTTGGGAGGGAAAACAATGGAGTGGTTGTCTAAACTCACACCTCCCATCAGATCATTTGATGAGTTGGTAAACAAATTCATAACACAATACTCCTATAACATTCAACACGTAATCACCATGTTGGATGTGTGTAACACAAAACAAAAGAGCAATGAAACCTTCATGGTATTTCTTCAACGATGGAGACGCATGGTTTCAAGATATCCTTGAAATGTGCCTAAGAAGGAAAATATGGAAATCTTCATTGATAACCTAAATAGTGAGATGAGTTATCAACTCAAACTCCAATGCATACCGTCTTTTGCCAAATTGATAGAAAATAGAATCCAAGTGGAGGAAGCCTGCATCAAGAAAGGAACGTTGAAGTTCTTTAAAGAAGGTGTTAATTCGTCAAGCACTAACCCCTTTAACAATCAAAATAATAACAACACTTTAGACAAATCCAGATTTTGGACAAGGAACAAAAACGTTGTTAATGATGGGGTAGTTGATGCCAACAATGTGAAGTCTAAACAACCAATATTGGCTTTATCAGGTAACCCACCATCCAATAAAGATAAAAAAGTGTTAATCAAGGCACTGACACTTATCCGCAAAATACTAATCAAGGAACTTCAACATCAAATACCAACAAAAATCATCAAGGCAACACCACTAACCAAGGCAACAACATTAACCAAGGGAATAACGCAAACCAGAGAGGCAACACCAATACTTTCCCATATCAATGCATCTACACACCATTAGGACAAACCTTAGAATCAACATTTCGAGAACTCTTGGCGAATAAGATCATCACATTGCCAACCACGAACAACTTTGAACCTCAAGTCAAATCACCTTGGTGGAATGATTCACACTTCTATGATTTTCATTGAAACAAAGGACATAACACCAATGATTGCATGAGGCTAAAGAACATCATTCAGGACATGATTGATAGAGGCAATTTAATAGTTGATGGTCATAAAATGAATGGTGACCATGAAGCCTTTAAAAATCCTCTTCCAAATTACAACAAGGGAGGAGCTTCAACATTGAACGATACTAGAGGAGCTCGCATAAATCACATATACGAGAACACCATCAATCACATATCGACATATGACAATCAAGTAAATGTCATAAAAATCAAGGACAAACAAGAACATGCGTCGATAAATGTGACAACCAGAGAGCAAAAATATGTCTTGAAAGGGAACACATCAACATCCAAAACCCTCCCCAAGACTCAATATAATTTAGTTGATCAACTATGGAGAACTCCCACTCGGATATCCATACTTGAATTGCTCAAACTCTCACCAAAACATAGAAATATCTTGGAATAAGAACTTATTGAAACAAACGTTCCAAATGATCTGGACATTGATTGATTCCAAGCCATGGTGGCTCATATAACAGGGCCTTATAACCTATCCTTTTTTGAACATGATGTCTCTTTGAATCATCTGCATAACACTCTGCTCCATATTGAAGTCTTAGTCTATAAACATCGAGTAAAAAGAGTGTTAATAGATGGAGGAGTTAGTCTCAAAATCTATATTCAAAGCTTATATGTGCATTGGGCTTCTTTGAGCAGTCTATTGATCCAAACAAAAGGATCACCATCAAAGCATATGACGATGAAGAGAGGTCATCCAAAAGAACGATAATACTTCCTATTTAGGTAGGTCTGGTACATAAGGACACCATGTGCCAAGTCTAGGACATAGACTTGACATACAATATGCTATTGGGTCATCCATGGATCCATGAAATGCATGCAGTGCCTTCCACATACCATCAATGTATCAAGTTCTCGTACAATGGATAAGAAATTTCCATATCTGCAAATAATAACCCTTTTCAGCATTGCAATGCTATGGGGGCATCTCAAGATAACATGGTTCCACACAACAGGGAGGCCCACACTTCTTCAACATCCAATCATCATCAAGAAGAACTCAAGTCTCTATCCATAGACTTCAAGCAAAAGATGAAAATCAAGGACCAAGGAATGGGGGAATACTCTTTTGAACCCCTGTGTCTATCAAGATTGCCAATGTCACCAACATCTTATGGACAACCTTCTACGTCAACACATCAAGCAACACAGCCCATCACCAAGTTTGATGGCAAATTTATCCAATTGGGCACACTGGCCGATGAATCAGAAGAGAAAGACATCCTTAGTTGGCTATATAAGGATGAAGAAGAAGTCAAAGCAGCTGCCATAGAAGTAGCAATACCAACACAACAATATGGAAGAAAAGGGTTCCAGATCATGCAACAGATGGGATACAATGGAAGAGGACCCATTGGCAAGCACCAAGAAGACATAATTGAACCCTTACAACCTCCTTCATAATTTGCAAGAGACAAAAGAGGACTAGGGTATGAACAACATATACCGCCTATACAGAAACAAAAAAAACCATCAAAAACCATAGTAGAGAGCAAAGAAAAAATATAATGAAAACTCATGGCAAGAAGCACTACACCAGGCAGCAAAAACGACAAGGAAAGAGAAAGAACATCAAGAAAATGAGAAATGACAAGAAGAACTGGCCTTTCAAAGGGAAGAAGCCTCTTATAAGAAAGTGTATCATGTGCAAGAACCTGATCAAACAGAGGTAGAACCACCACCCGAAGAAATTACTACTCACCGAAGAGAAACAATGTATGAACAAATACAAAGAGTACAATCAGGCTCCGATTTTGAATTAGAAAAAGCTACAAAACTAGTATCAATTGTTAGAGATGTTTTCTCGCTATACAACATACCTGTTAGAAGCAGTGAGATAATCTGGGACAGTAATTCTGAAACCGATTCTAATGAATATGAGTGGGGTAGTTGTTCAGATGTTACTGAAGACATTGAGGTAGATATCATCCTCTCATACACATCCCTTTCTCAAGAGGGACAAAGCTCATAATCTTGACCACTTGAATCTGGACCATGACATATCTACGAGGCTAGTGAGAATGAGCAACGACAATACGAACAAGGCTACATCAAAGATAATACCATCGAAGATCTTAAAAATATCCTAGACCTAACCAATATCCCAAACAACTATAAAGATGACTCTATCATGGCACTTACCGTGACTGATCTCAACCCACCAAATGACTCCTTATCGCTCGTATCTGAACACCATAATATACCAATATTTCTAGATGATGAATCCTTTATCCAATATCTATGTTTAGTCAACCCAGAAATGTGCTCTACCAATGAACAAAATAACGATATCTACAATCAAGGGAGTGCCAAGTCTCTCAGTCGCAAAAATGAAATAAAAAAGGGATCTAATAGTGAAAACCAGTCAATGACGGTATTAGATCACAAAAAAGTAAAAATAAAGGACACATCTGCAGGTGAAAACCTTTTTAAGGCACCTAAAGATGGGAGACTTGACACTCTTCCTGAACACTATCAAGAAAGGTCACCAATATTGATTGAGCCAACCAAATCAATAAACATTGGTACTAAAGCAGCAGTCAAAACCATACATTTAGCAGAATCACTGACAGAAGAGGAACAACCAGATTTTATCAAATTCTTCAAGAAAAAGCAAATCAATTTTGCTTGGTCATATGCTGATATGCCCATAATAGATCTGAACCTAATCATGCATCACTTATCCATCGCTCCAGGAGCTAAGCCGGTCAAGCAAAAATTAAGAAAGATGAATCCATATGTGGCATTATTGGTCAAAACATAACTAAAGAAGTTATTAAATGTCGGATTCATCTGACCTATAGACTATGCTAAATGGATCTCAAACATTGTACCAGTTTCAAAACTTGACGAAAGCATCAGAATATGCACAGATTTTAGAGATGTCAACAAAGCATGTCCAAAGGATGACTTTCCTTTACCAAGCATTGATGTAATTGTGGATCTAATAGCAGGCCACAAAATGTTATCATTAATGGACAGTTTCTCTGGCTATAATCAAATCAAGATAGCTCCAGAGGATCAAGATAAAATTGTGTTCACCTGTCTATGGGGAATGTATTGTTGGAACGTCATGCCTTTCAGCTTAAAAAATGCAAGGGCAACTTATCAAAGAGCCATGACGACAATCTTCCATGATATGATGCATACCTTCATGAAGGACTATGTGGATGATTTGTAGGCTAAATCATTCACCCGAGCAGAACATCTAGACATATTAGATAAAATCTTTCAAAGATTGGAGCAATTCAAGGTCAGACTAAACCCTAAGAAGTGTGTCTTTGAGGTCACATCAGGCAAACTGTTAGGCTACATTATATCAGAAAAAGGCATTGAAGTAGATCCAACAAAGGTACAAGCTATCATGGAAATGCCACCTCCCATGAACATTAGCCAACTCAAATCTCTACAGGGATGACTGCAATCCATCAGACAATTCATAGCTCAACTAGCAGATAAATGTCTACCATTCAATCATCTGCTTCATAAGAATATACCTTTCAGATGGGAAGACAAGTGTGCGGAATCATTTCATCAGCTCAAACAATATCTGATGAATCCACCAATTTTGGTACCTCCGATAGTAGGCAAGCCGCTCATTCTCTATATATCAACAATATAAGTATCATTGGGGGCACTGCTAGTGCAAGAAGATCCGAAAGGCAAAGAACGAGCTATTTACTACATCAACAGGACTTTAAATGGATATGAGATAAATTATACATTCATTGAGAAGGCTTTCTCAGTAGTGGTGTTCGCCTCTCAAAAGTTCTGCCATTATATGCTAGCCCATACAATCAAACTGGTAGCAAAAATCAATCCTCTCAAGTATTTACTTAGCAAAGCAACTCTTACAAGACGATTGGCTAAGTGGGTCATGATTCTCAATGAGTTTGATATCCAATACACAAAACTTCGGGCTATCAAAGGACAAGTAATTGCAGATCAACTGGCTAAAGCACCACTACTAGATCAACAACCACTATAGGTGGAATTTCCAGACATGGATGTACTCACTGTCACGCTCAAGAAATGGATCTTGTACTTTGATGGATCCTATACACAACATGTATTGGGTGTCGGCATCCTTTTCATCACTCCAGAAGGGCACACAATTCCATGATCTTATAGATTGATGTTTCCATGCACCAACAACATCACTGAATATGAAGCTTTGGTAACAAGAATCAAAATGGTTGTGGAATGGAGAATCATAGAATTGAGAGTCTATGGGGATTCTCAATTAGTTATCAATTAGATCAATGATGAATATCAGACAAAGGATGATAAGTTAATGCCTTACAAGAGAATGGTGGATGATTTCAAACAATACTTTGTACATATCACCTTTGAGCAAATACCAAGGTTGGACAACATATTTGTTGATGTAATGGCCACTATCGCTTCACTAATGTAAATTCCTGATAAACAAAATCGTTACGAGTTCCTGGTAGAGCAATTGTTTTCCCCAGCCTATGACAATTTCGCATCTCAAGTCATCCATACCCTAATCGGTTTAGATTCACCTATATACGAGACAATCTATGATTACCTAAAAAATAATACTCTTCCACCTGACCTATTTCGCAACCAAAAACGCAACTTCATCCGGCAAGTCGCCCGCTATACCTTAACCACTGACACACTTTACAATCGAGGTCTAGATGGTACTCTTCTTTGATGCCTTGATCATAACGAATCTGAGTCGGCCTTGCACAAGCTTCACGAGGGTATCTGTGGTACGCATTCAAGTGCTGACACACTTTACCGTCGAGGTCTAGATGGTACTCTTCTTTGATGCCTTGATCATAACGAATTTGAGTCGGCCTTGCACAAGCTTCACGAGGGTATCTGTGGTACGCATTCAAGTGGTCCTACTCTCGCCAAGAAACTTCTGAGAATGGGATATTACTGGTCGACAATGGAGAGAGAGTCCTATCAATTTGCAAAGAAATGTCCTAAATGTCAAATTCACGACAATCTTGTCCATGCACCAACACAGGAGCTGCAATCGTTCACCACATCTTGGCCTTTCTGTTAATGGGGACTTGATTTAGTAGGGAAAATTCATCCTTCCTCTTCAAATGGGCATAATTTCATTATCACTGCAATCGAGTATTTCACAAAGTGGATTGAAGCAGTTACGATAACCACTGTAACTGGAAAACAAATCTCCTCATTCATTCTCAATTATCTCATTTGTAGATATGGCATTCCTAGTTCCATCATCACAAACAATGGACGTCCTTTCAAGAATCAATATGTGCGAGAGCTATGTGAATGATTCAAAATCCAACATCGCTTCTCCGTGCCATACTACCCATAGGGGAGTGGCCAAGCAGAAGCATCGAATAAAATAATCCTGAAAATCCTCAAGAAAACAGTAAATGATGCGGACAAGGATTGGCATGTACAACTCAATCTGACACTTTGGGCATACAGGACTAGTATCCAGACACCTATAGGGGCTACACCATATTCATTGGTGTATGTTCAGAAGCAATTCTACCTCTTAAGGTAGAAATCCCATCTCTCCAAGTATCTTTGAAGGGCCTCATACCAGATGAGGGATATCGTGTAAACAGGTTATAAGAACTAGAGCTTCTTGATGAAAAATGACAACATACCTATGACCATCTCAAGGTAGATCAGCACCGAATGTGCAGAAGCTATAATCACAAAGTCATCCTGAGGGCTTTCAAAGTCAGTGATCTCGTACTAAAGGAAAATCGCAGAAATCAACAAGATCAAGAAAAGAAGGGGAAGTTTGAACCTATCTAGTTGGGTCCCTTTGTCATCATATCAGCCTATGGATTAGGCACATATCATTTGTCAAATTGAGAAGGGGACATGCTCGACGAACCAACCAATAGTATCCATCTGAAGAAATTCTCCACTTGAGTCGTCCAATGAACGGAAAAAAGTGAAAAATACAAAATAAAATAAAAAACAAACCAAAAAGTGCAATAAAAACAAGTAGTGAAAACCTGGCAACATGCGCTATTTGTGAGAGAACGGATCCTCTATCTATCAATACTCATAACTTTGATCCATTTAGTCACAGCTAAAAGCCATCACCAACACACTTGTTCACGCAACATTATCCCAGACATACTTAGCGTAGTCATTGTCCTCAATTATCTAGAAACACTTATGCATATCATATCCCACCATGGCTTGGTGATCAATGTATACATCCACATCAATAAATATCTGTGACTAGGGGCAACATTCCTCTCACTTTAGCATTCTGACAACAACAAACCAGGATCACAACATACTAAGGAAACAATGTCAACAACTGCTCATCAGGCTAGAAAACAAGACAATTATCCAACTACAACTTTAGCACACACATGATGGATGATTTTTTGAATTATGATTTGATTACATTTTAGCATGAAGTTTTGACTATTTTGTATCTTAAATTTTTGAATCATTAGATTTCTTGAGCTACTCAAGGATGCATTGAGCTAGAGAAGCGACGAAGGAATCTAATATTTTTCTTTGGTTTTCTGTCTGTGAGGCGATCATTTGTACGATGCAAATTTGTCTCAAGACATGATTGGAAACATATCATTGAAGACATTTTCCACTTTGCACATGCAAATGGTTAACTCTTGTCTGTTTTACGCAAGCAACACTCAGGTCATCTTGGTTCAATTATACCTCGATGCTTGTGTCGTCTTGCAATATCAAAATCTATGTAAGTTATACTCAGGTCATTATGGTTCAATAATATCATAATATTTGTATTAAACTTTCAACATATCAAAAGCTCAATGATGACAAACAAAACATAGCACAAACACATGACTAAATGGGAATGACAATGACAGAATTAAAGTGATCATTTAGTTACATATCATTCTTAAACCTTGCATTTAGTTGCATAACATTTTAATCTTGCATTAACCTCACATCATTATCATTATCATACATCTCATTTTCAAGATACATCTCTCATCATCATCATCTAGTCACATTCATCATTGCATCCATCACATGCATATCTATCGCATCATCATGGAATCTTTCTTCCCTTTCAAATCTTCATCATTCATCTGATCTATTTTGTCATGTCTCATACAAGATGTATCTTTCCTAAAACCAGATGTTTTGATCAAGTCTTATACATGATATATCATTCCTGAAACTAGACGCTTTGATCATCTTTGTCTTATACAGGAGGTGTCATTCCTAAAACCAGACTTGATCTCAATCTTATCAATTCTATCAATCCATTTCATCTGATCTATTCTATCATATCTTATACAGGATGTATCTTTCATGAAACCAGACGTTTTGATCAACTCTTATACAGGATATATCATTCCTGAAACTAGACGCTTTGATCATATCTTTCTTATATAGGAGGTGTCATTCCTAAAACTAGATTTGATCTCAATCTTATCAATTCTATCAATCTATTTCATCTGATCTATTCTATCATGTCTTGTACAAGATGTATCTTTCCTAAAACTAGACGTTATGATTAGCTCTTATACAAGATATATCGTTCCTGAAACCAGACGCTTTGATCATCTTTGTCTTATACAAGAGGTGTCATTCCTAAAATCAGACTTGATCTCAATCTTATCAATTCCATCAATCCATTTAATCTGATCTATTATATCATGTCTTATAGAGGATGTATCTTTCCCGAAACCAAACATTTTGATCAGGTCTTATACAGGATATATCATTCCTGAAATCAAACATTTTGATCATCTTTGTCTTATACATGAGGTGTCATTCCTAAAACCAGACTTGATATCAATCTTATCAATCTAATCAATATGATCAATCTTATCAAACCCATGTATGACATCAACTATCCACTCTTCTATCTTTCAAATATCTTTCTTCTTCTTTCGAGAGATCATTAATGCCTTTAGTGCACAAACGATCTCCCAAGGAGGCATCATATCAAATCTCCATATCAATTTCATATCAGTCTTATATCGACACCAACTTCATATCGACTTCATATCAAGTATCAGTATCCACATCTGGGGCATCGTATTGACATTTCGACACACAACATCATATCAATCAAATTTTGACAGCATATTCAACAAATTTTCTTTGAATCAACATGTGCACACACGCCACTTCAAAGTGGTTAACATATTAATAAACTTATCCATGTTGTGTTTGAGGGCATTACACTCTAAGATAAAATGCTTTTTAGTTTTCACTTTCCTGGAGGTGCAAAAAGTGCAAACCCTTTCTTTCCAAACCTCTTTTGGCCTTTCCCACCACCCGGTCTCACAACAAATTTGATGAGAGTTAGTTCTAAGCTGAGAAATAAGAATTTTAGCTCTCCATGAGATATTAGCCTCTATGTAATTTTTTTAAAGATGATCACACATGGGATTGAACTCATTGATATAATAATGTTTCTTTCTTCCTAGCCCACTACCCCATATTCTCTTGTAGAACTTATCCATAATAAAGACCTTTATCTCTTTGTTATTGTGGGGCACATATTCAAATAAATGTTCCATTTACTCATCCATTTGATGTTTTGTTGCATCCAAGTCTTTCTTCTTTTAAACAATATGTCATTAAAGACAACCTTAGGCATCTACCTTCTCCCATTTGATCGGTTCTTTTTAGATAACTAATGAGGTGCACCATAGCAATTGATTCAGTATGGGTAGCTCCTGTTTCACTTAACATGATATCATTGGGAACTGTACTTTTAATTTTGAACCTGCTTGCGATTAAACATTTTTTAATTCTCTCATTTTGCTTCCATTTCGAGACTGAGGTACTGTTGGCCCAATTTTACACCCATAGAGGACAACCAGTAGCACTAAAAGCCTGAAAAGAGTTTGGATGGTTTTCCAATCCCATAGCTCTACGTCTCTACATCTATTTTTAAGAGCATAAAATGATTTCCAACATCCTAAAGTTATTTTCTTCCTACAACCTTCCCAACTTAGATTTTTGTTGAAATCAATTTCAAGATATTTGTAATCTATAACTTCTTCAAAAATGTTGCCTTCAAAGTAAGGCTGATTTTGTTTTCTTCTATTGGAGAAAACCATGAGTTTTATCTTGCTAATGTTAACTTGCATTCCCACCATGCTGCAAAAATGATCTAGAGAAAATAAATGCTCTTGTAAACGAAGGGCAGATTTAGCAATCAAAATGAGATGATTTGCATAAAGGAGCAACCTTATCATAAATTCACCTTGTTGAATACCCTCACTATTTTGTATGTTTAACTACTCTTCAAGCTTGTCAATATATAAGCCAAACAAGGTAGGAGATAAATGGCACCCTTGTTTAATATCACTCTTAAAGCTATATTAAATGTCAACTGAAGTTCTAATTTTGAATTTAACCTCCTCATATAGCCTATAAACAGATGCCTTGAGATGCATAAGAATCCCAAATTCTTCCATTTTGTGTCAAAGCTTATCTCTAGGGACCATGTCAAAAACCTTTTTGAAATTGACAAAGAAACAAAAGAATTCTTCCTTTTTCTCCCAAATTTTTTCAATGATGTGTCTCAAAGTAATACCATGGTCAACTATGGAATGTTTAGGTCTAAAACCAGCTTGACATTTTGCACGTTAATGATTTTCTTTAACCCATTTGTTGATTTTATTTTCTATCATGCTACCAAATAATTTTGCAAACAAATGATTAATCATTATCATCCTATAATTGGAGGGGTTATTGACATCATTGCTTTTAAAAAGAGGTATAACTAGACTAGTTTTCCAATCTTTAGGGAACCATTGATGGACGATGTTGTTGAAGATTTTTCATAATGTGAGGTGCAAGGGTTTTCATGCTTCACTTGAGATACTCTGCTTGAAGCTCAACCAAGTCTTTAGATTTACCAACACCTAACTTCTTAATACCCATATTGATCTCTTGCACGATGAAAATATTTGTAGTAATGTTGACCAAGGATGGGGGGACCACCTCAAAATATTTCTCAAAAATAAACCATATTAGCTAACGGGGCTATACAAGTGACCAACAAACCAAGGTTATTTATTCATCATGTATCTAGCCAACACATCATACATAATTTGGTACAAAGACGTCAAAAGTGCAAATATAGCAATAAATGATATACTCCATGTATAATAATTTATATTTTTTTAGAAAAATTAAATTTTTCACTTATTAAAATCTTCTTGATATTTTCAATTTGCTAATTTGGTATTTATGAGAAGATAATTAAAGATTTTATTATTTATTCTCATAATATCTTCCTATTTTCTTTCTTCTATCTTCATCCTTACCTGAATGGCAGCTCTGTTGTACACTCAATCGGGTTTGTCCATCTAACAAAAAAAAAATTCAATCTTAGCCATCCAATCAATCCCCAATTTTTTTATAAATTGGACTCTTTTCTCATTCAATTTTAACGATGCTTTGAGGAACTTTATGCTGTGATTTTCATCTCTCATTGTTGATTTGCTTCTCATCCACATCAAATTTGAAAGTGAAAGAAGAACAATGGAGGTCAATGGAGGAGACATCTATGTTTTTGATGGTTTGTTTTTTTGATGTTTGTTTTCCATTCTTCTATTGATCGAATAGGATTGGATTTCATTGCATGTTAGGTTTTGTGGTTGCCTAATATTTGTGCTTTGATGCTTTCCCCTATTTTCCTAGTTATAATATAAATTAAAAATTAAATTTATAGTATACAGTTTTTTGTTGAATTTTTTTAATTATGTGCATTCATTAGTTTTACTTATTAAAGAAAAATTTTAATGAATGCAATAGTATCTTTCTTTTGTAGGAACTAAAAATGTAAGGAGTGGAAATTTTTAGTTGGGTATTCTATATTTTCATTTCTAAAAAGAGTTTAAAGAGTCTATTAACTATCATATTCCTCCAAGAAGAATGTTGGATTTAGTATTACTTCATTAGATAGTTTTATTAGATTAGATTTATAATAATTTAGTTTTATGTTGGTAGTTAATTAATAAGCATTTGTTGTGGGAAGTTAAGAAGTTTTGGATAGTTGATGGGAAAATAAACCACTTTATAAAGCCACTTTGCATTGTATTGTAAAGCATCATGAACAATTCAATAATATGTTTTTTTTTGTATTGTCTTGTCTATTGCAATGGTTTGATCTTCTAATTATTATTGTGTTCTTCCATTTTTTTCACATGGTATCAAAGCATTCATAATGCTAGGCCTCTCAAAGAGCAATGAAAAATCCTTGCAAAACATATGATATGATATGATATATATATATATTAGTGTTTTGTTACATCAATTAGACACTATGATATCTTTTCATTTTTCAGTGAAATTTTAAAATTCAAAATGTTTTGCAAAGACGAGAAAGAGTGGAATATAAACTAGAAATGGTTTGAAGGATTAATCAATATTTCACAAGAAATTTAGAATAGAAGTTCAATGTGAATTGGTGTTTGATGATTGCGTGAAAGATTTGGAAGATCTTTCTTCTTTTTTTCATTATCCTTTGCCTTGCATGTAAAGAGCAATTAGTGTTTTCTATGGATGACAAGGGTGTCTATGGAAATGATAGTAGGTAATCTTAGCAATAGAGTGCAAGTGAGATAATTTACCATCCCACGTCATACATTTAGCAAAGAGGTAGAATGTAGTAAGGAGGGCATAGTTTTATTATGTGGTATTTTTGGTTTATAAATCTCATTCTCAATCATGTAGTATGCAATCAAACATATATAAGGAAATAAGACATTAGGTGAAAGAATATAAATCACATAGAAATATGTGCATAAGAAAATGGTGCAGCAATAATCCGGTGTCCTCAAAGAGAACATACAAGATCATGCAGCAAGAGTAACACAATAGAAGCAACAATAAAACATTGAAAGATCACATAATCATATCATATTATTGTCTTAGAACCTCCGGTAACCAATCGGTTATCATCATATATTCATCATAGAACATCCGGTAATCAACCAGTTACATGCAGGCTAACATGCCAGATTTCAATCCATCTGGAACTCCCAGAGTCATTCGGATCTCTAATCATGAATCTAGAATCTCATACTGATCGACTGCCCTACCAATGATCACATAAAACCGTATATATACCCTCTGAAACATATCTGGGTTGGCCACAAAACATTACATTTACCAAGATAGGAAAATTAAATGTGTAAATAGGTCGACCCCAAGAATGAAAAGAAATTCTCTGAAAAAGAACCACCAAGAAGTGCGGATCAACAAGAAGGTTGGCCAAGAACTTAGGAACATCTAGCAAGACCCAAAATAGATCCACATGCCAAGGAACTGCTCTGGAAAAGAAGAAATCTCCAACTAATAAGCCCAAAACTGCTCTAGAACCCAAAAACAGTCAAACAGGAAGCAATATCTTGCTGGAAAAGAATCCAAATGAACTGAGAATCTAGAATTAAGAACAAGAACTAGCCTGGAAACTAAAAATATGATCTACAATGAAAAGCAAGCAACTACCGGAACATACCGACAGGAACACACAAAATTGCACACTGAATTGAACAAGAACAAAACTGAAAGAAAATATTTTTGGTTGATTCAAGATTTCTCAAAGACTGGGGATGCTCTTGCATCAGAAAAAGTACACACAAACACATACACAATTCATCTTAACCATAAATTTATAGGTTCTATACATAACTTACATATTCTTAACCATATGACAAGACAAAGAGAATGGTCATTCAAAATACATTGAATTTTTTTATTGTAATGGATGCATTATTGGTTGAATTTGACATCCCTATTTTTATTTAAATGTCACCTTATTCTTGGACTTTTGGGATTATCATTCCTACACCTAACAAGGCCTACCAATATTTGCATCTAATGTCAATGGATAGAGCATAAAGAAGGTTGTATCAGAGGTTGAAGGAAATAGAGACAAGAGAACATCTACCATCCTGAGCTAGCTTCTTTCTTAAGGATGATTTGTTTCTTGAGAAGCACCTTTTCTATTTGTTCCTTCAAAGAGCAAGGGGAGGCTAAGATTTTATTATGGGTGCACATAATGTATCTACAATTGTTAAGGTTTTGTATGATAGAGGAGGGATTGTTTCTGTAGCACTAGAGGAGATATTTGACACACTCGAAGGAGATGTGGACTCTCATAGGAGATTTGTTCTCTAATGTGCAACACTAAGAATATATTTTGACACACTCAGGGGAGATGTGAACTTTTGGAGGAAAGTTATTCTCTCATAATGCAAAAGTATGAGGACACTTTATGTTCTCTCATGTTGTATAGAGGTTTGCAGGTTCTATAGAAAGGATATCCAACAATGGAGTTAGTCTTGGATTTCTAGGTGAGTGAGAAGGATTGTTGAAGGCACTTCATCAAAGTCTCTATAAGTGTTCTTGAGATCAACTCACACAATGTTCTATCTTTTATTTATAGTGATGTAATAAGGTGAAGAATGATGGATTTAGTATTACGTTATTACGTAGTTTTATTATATTAGAACAATAATAAATCAGTTTTATGTTAGTAGTTATTTATTAAATATTTAGTTGTGGGAAGCTACATTCTTGTAAGAAGTTTTGGGTAGTTGATACGAATATGAATGACTTTACAAAGATACCTTGCATTGTATTAAAAATATTCACGAACAAATCAATAATATAGTTTTTGCATTGTTTAGTCTATTGCAATGGTCTGATCTTCTAATTATTGTTGTACTCTTGAATTTTTCACAAGGATGTCATTTATCAACTAGAACAATAAACTGAATATACTAAGCATGCCAAAGAAGCCAAATAAGTTTATAGAACCAATAAAAAGACTTCGCAAAAGAATTCCAAGTAGAGTGACAATCCATAAGCTTGAGTTGTGGTAACAACTAGAGGGGAGGGTCAATATTGATCATTTTGTACGAGTTACAAAATTTGAGAGGATTTACCAATAGGTGAGGATCCTTACTCAAAGACATTTTAATTCTAATCTTCCCTAGTACCCCATTTTATAAGATGATCTACAATCAAGTTCCATTCTTGAGAGATATAAATAAAGGATTTAGCTTCAAATATAGAAGTGAGACAATGAATCTACTTAGCCAAATTATCCACTTGCTACAAGAACTAGTGGGTTCTAGCTCTATTCAAGAGAGAAACATTGTTTTGATTTAGTAAAAATAGGTTTTTGAAAGGAACCCAAACCTTTTACATATCAAGAAATAGATAAAGCATTAAAGCAGAAAAAAATCATGCCTGATCACCCAAACAAAAAATAGTTCCCATCCAAACCAAAAAGGGAACTCAAAACACATAGAGCCGCTCAAAGACAACAAAAGGATAGCAGAAGGATAGCACAAAGACAAAGACAAAGACTGAGACAACTAAATATTTTTCATAATATCTTCTACATGAACCACCATCTACTTCATGTTGTCTGCAGAGGTCTTCAATTCATCCAGCTCTCGTCCCTTGATATCACCCTGATTCCTGGTGTTGGCCCTAGTTCTCTTCTCATGACCTTTTTTCTCCATCTGGTCCTTGTCACCCTCTTTGTCTTTAATGTTATCAAATCTATTAATCAAAATATTCATATTGTCCACAAAGGCCTTAAGAATCTAGAAATTCTGTTAAGCAATCCTCTTCACAGTTAATTCCATCTTGTCGACTCTATTGACTAGGTTGTTCATGGTAGTTTTCAGCCCGTTCGCCTCTCTATTCCCTTCCATTTCCTTAACCTTCTTTTCAGTTTCAAGAATTTTACCGACCATGGCCTCAATAGCTTCAGCATTGTTGATCACAACCACTAATTCTTTAACATTTTCAGAAAGAGGCTTCTCGCCTATCATTGCATTTTTCATAAAATTAATGTCATTCTTCAGGTTGCTGATATCTTTCACAATTTTGCTAATAGTATCACAAAATCCCTTAATACTATCATTATCCCCATGATAGTCACTAGGATTTCCCCTTTTATTCTCTTGGCCCTCATTCTGCATTCCTTGAGTACTCATATCCTCACCACGACCCACATCCAGAATCTCATCCTCCTCCTTACCCTTCATATTGTCATTTTTTTCCTCCTCTGCATCCTCATTAGAAGCTATCAAAATCTATTTTTTATCCTTGTTAGCTCCCCTACTGGTATTCTTGTTCCTCTGGGTTTGTTTTCCCATTCCCTTTCCTTTCTTTCTTTTGATGAATTTCTCCTCAAAGGACTCATCCTTGGATTCCAAGAGATCAGAATCAACCACAATCCTCTTTCTTTTCCCCTTATTCCTCCCCTTTTTGCTAAGGTCCTTCGACTCACCTTCAGTTTCCGATTCAAAGTTGAAACCACTATACTCACTTTCCATGTCATGATCCCTAGTATTTTTACCTCTAATTGGTTTCTCTATGGATTTCCCTTTCAACAATTTGTAAACTAAAACCATAAGACCCCGATGAAGAGCATGGTTCCCCTGAGGGTCTTTCTGCATTTCTTTAATGGTGTGACCCATGGAACAAGCTAGATAATAGGGCAAGCTTACCTTTTCACCATAGCGGAAGTGGTTGAGTAGCACGAAGTGGTGCCCATAAGCCCTCGTGAATCTTCCATCCAAAGTAATGTAGGTTATGGTAGCAAACAACACGAACCTCCATGGCCTACAGATACGCTTGGGGGAGTGGTAGGAGTTGTCCACCTTCACCTTTTTCTTCTTTTCACCATCCGTGATAGGAAATCTATCCGCTGCCTTATCAGAGACACTTCAATCTCTATAGAACTTAATACCATCTTTCACCATCCCCGTAGCTTCTACGATGATATCTTCATCCACCATCATCATCTGGGTGCCCACCAGAACTTTGCCATTCTTCCAATTCTTTATAAAATGCTTGGTAATTGTTGGGTCTTTACCACAGAGCCTCTCCATGAAAACACTTAAGCCCCCTCTTGTAGAATTTCCAAGACCTCTTTGTTCTTCTTCCAATCTGAACATGAGGTTGGTTCAAACCTCTTTTTGTTCCCTCCCATTTTTCCCTCAAAATCATTGGAATTCCTAATCTCTACTCTGATATTTCCTCTATGGTTTCTATTATTTCTCTGAAAAACAACCCAGAATCCATGCCTTGTTAATATGACAAGACTATTAAATAAATACTCATCACCGTCGCTATAAACTTTTATCGAAAAAAGGGGAAAAGCATTAGGAATCATGATTAATGATGCCATGTTGCCTCATCTGGATACGGTCCAGTTCAAACAAGGATTTCGCATCACAAGCAAGTTTACTCTTCCCATTAATGGTAATGATTTTCTCAGATCGGTAGGCCAGGTTGGTTGCCCAGTCAGCACATGAGTTAGCTTCCCTGTAAACATGTGTGAAAACACACATATCTAAGGTATCACTTATTTCCTTCGCAACTTTAATAGCATTGTTTATAGACCAAGAGGGCGGGAACACCTTATTCAAACAGTTTATGATATTCAAAGAGTCACCTTCACACCATAATCTGGTACAATTGGCTTCCTTTGCTAGAACCATCCCATGATAAGCAACCATAGCCTCAACAACATGATTAGTTTGACTACCAATATGGATACATTTAATGGTTTTTCATTTTCCCCATTCATCCCTTAAAACCACACCACACCCCGCATTGCCAGGGTTACTCTTTGCAACACCATCAAAGTTGATTTTCATCCAACCATGAGGAGGGCTTTCCCATTTCACACCTTCTCTAGGATTAGCCTGAAAGATGTCACTTCCCTTTAATCTCTAATTCTTGAAAATAATATGATCATCCTAATCTTTGGGGTTGGCTATTCCACCCATGATGTTGATATTCTCCACTATATTTCGTTTGATTTTCTCAAAAAATATTTGAACCTTAGATGCCTTCTCTCTGAACACTCTTTCATTTCTCTCTTTCCATATTCCCCAGTAAATATGAGGTAAAGCCAATCTCCATAACAAAATTATAGACTTATTCCTTGAGGGGTGATGCCATGAATTGAAAACCTCTTGGACAGATTCCGGAAAGACCCAACTGATATTGAAGTAATCCAGACATCTAGCCTAAATGTCAGCAAAGAAGGGACAGTGGAAGAACAAGTGGTTAATGGTTTCCTCATTTTGCATACAAAGAAGACAAACACTAGGCATACAAAATCCTCTAATTTTGAGGTTATCAGCAGTCAAAATTTTATTTTGAAGGACAATCCAAAAAAAAATATCAATTCTGGGAATTAGGTCTTTCACCCAAGCCTTTTCCCCGGCAAGGAGTCTCCAAATTAGAAAACTATTGATTATAGAGAGAGGCAACTAAAAATTTACCATTTGTTGTAAGTTTCCAGATTACCTGGTCATCATCATCCACCACCACCATGGAATTCATAGTTTTGTTCAGATTACCAAGGGAGGGATCAACTGGGGATAATTCCTTCCATTGTCCATCATTCTAGTAGTCAGCCACCATAGTGCCATATTTTTCCTTACACTGATCCTGAAATTTGCCCCAATCAGGGCTATCACTCAACGGGATGTCAAGCAACCAAGAGTCTTCCAAGAATTTAATGAAATTAACTTTCCCCACCTTCCATTTCACACCTTTGGCAATTATATCTCTAGTTCTTGTAACATTTTTCCAGATATTAGAGCCAATCAGGATATTTTTTAGCATTGAGGAAACTTTGAAGGGTAGGAAATTGTCTTTTATACTTGTTTTCCCATATCAATTCCAATTCTCCCTGACTGTTATAACATCTCCATATCTGTTTAGCCATGAGAAACTCATTCATGTCTCTGATTATTCAAAGGCTGAGACCTCCCTTTCTAATAGGTTTAAAAACCTTATCCCACACAATCAGATTCATTCTCTTCTTTTCCTCAACCTCTGTCCACAGAAAAGTTCTTTGAATTTTTTCAATAGCCTCCGCAAACTTGGCTGGAATTCCAAAAAGGTTGATAGCATAAAGTGGAATACTCTGAAGAGTAGATTTCAAAAGCTAGACCTTACCAGCTTGGCTGAGCAGAGAGCCTTTCCATCCAGCTAACTTCCTATGAAATTTGTCCACAAGAGCACCCCAAAAAGTATCAAGTGGGACTTGACATAAAGGGATCCCAAGATAGGAAGAAGATTCCCCAATCGACATCCCAAAATGTTACTAATTTTTATCTGTCTTCTTTCTAGAGTGTTGATGAAATAGACAAAACTTTTAGACCAATTTATCAATTGACCAGTAGTTGTCCCATAACTGTCCAATGCTTTCTTTAAGCTCCTAGAATCTTTCACTGAAGCATTCCCCATAATAATAGAGTCATCTACAAATTGCTGATGGGAGCAAACTTGGTCCGTCGAAGAAGGTTTCAACCCACAAAACTCTCCCTTCTCAACAAGTTTAAAAATAAATCTTCCCAAACATTCCGCCATGATAATGAACATAACCGGAGATAGAGGACCCCCCTCTCTAAGACCCCTGGAGGATTTGAAAAAGGGGGAAGGAGACCCATTGATTAAAATAGAAAAAGAAGCAGAGGATACCAATTGCAAAATAAGACAGATACTCCTAGAGCAAAAACCAAAAGCAGAGAGAACATCCATCATATATCCCCAGTCCACTCTATCATAGGCTTTAGATAAGTCAAGCTTCAAAAGGAAGCCTTCTTTTTTAGCACTAGAGAGAGAGGGGATATTTTCATGGACCGTTATTATCAAATCCAAAATTTGTCTCCCAGGGACAAAGCCACTTTGCTGGGGAGAAATGATAGAGGGGAGCAAAATCAATATTCTAGAGGTCAAAACCTTAGAGATGATCTTGTACAAAGAGTTGCATAGGATGATAGGTCTAAAAAGATCCATGGAATCAACACTCATCTTTTTGGGAATAAGGGAAATGAAAGTGCCATTCAGTTCTTTCAAAATTCTTCTCGCACCAAAGAATTCTTTCACAACATTGGAAACATCACCTCCAACAATATGCCAATACATTTAAAAAAAGAACATAGGGAAACCATCCGAGCCCGGGGCCTTGTTACCTTCAAAGGAGTTGACAGCTTTCAAAATCTCATCATTGGATGGAATAGCAGTGAGATATGAATTCTGATCCGCATCCAAGATAGAGGGGATACAGTCCGTAAGGTCGTTTTGAGCCTGCAAGTCCAAGTTTTGTTCCTTAGTCAAGAGGTTGGAGAAGAACTCCAGGGTTGTCTTCCTCATAGACTCTTCATCTTCAATAGTTCTACCATTGACTTTAACCTGAGATATCCTATTGATGGCCTTGTGTTTCAAAGTGGACATATGAAAGTATTTGGTATTTCTATCCCCTTCCTTCAACCAAATATTTCTTGACCTCTGTTTCTAGAAAGTTTATTCTTTTGCTATTATATCATGATATTTCATGAGAATATCATCTTCAACTTCTCTAGAGACCTTGGTATAGCCATTATTCTGAATCTCATCATGGATATCTTTCAGATCTAAGAGAATGGTATCTTTGGAAGCAAAGATGTTCCCAAAGGACTCCTTATTCCATCTTTTAACATTACCTTTCACAAACTTCAACTTTTTGACCACCTTATACATAGCATTTCCTTCAATTCTAACCTACCACCATTCCTTGATTTTGCTTTCCATAACTGTGTGTTTTGCCCACATTCTCTCAAATCTATAAGGGAAGTGTCTTCTTCCCTTCTTGGCATCAGCCGTAAAGGATATAGGATAATGATCCGACCCAGCCCTGATATGAGCTAATAAAGAACATAAATGAGAATTAAACCAATCCAGAAAATTAAAGCTCTGTCGGGCCTGACCTGAATTAAGTCTTCACCACTCCTTCTATTGGTCCAGGTATATTTAACCACTTGCAAATCCAGATCATGGAGAGCTTGATTATGGATGAACTCCATCAAATCCAATCTATTGTCTATATTGGTTTGGCTCCCTCCCTTTTTCTCATTTTCCCTCAAAGGGGTATTGAAATCCCCCATAATAATCCAGCTATCTTTAGAAAACTTACTTCTAAACGAGGATAAGCTTTTCCAGAAATCACTTCTACCAGTCTTGGTGTTTGGGGCATACACATTAGTCAAAACCCATGAAGTACCCTCTTTCAAATGCTTAAATCTAATGTAAGCCAAATTGTTGCCTTGAATCAACACTTCATCTTTTACATTATTTTTATTTCAGAAAGTAGCAATACCTCCTGATGCCCCTTCTAAACTACTGCCACTAACTCCTCCATTACTAAACATTTTCAAACATTCAACCTTATCCTTAGGATTTTTGGTTTCCTGAATCAAAAAAATATCTGGTTTTTTATCTCTAATCATACTTTTTATTAAATCATGTTTGTGAGGATTATTCAATCCTCAAATGTTCCAGGAGATAATCTTCATGACTTTTTAGAAATACCTACCTCAAAGATGGTTCTTTGAGTCTTGTCTGCTAGATTCTTGCTTGTTTCCATGGTCCTCTTCTTTGCATTTGAATATCTTCGAGGTGATGTATGTTGAGATCCCACATCCCCTAGTCTGCTTCTGGTACTTCTAGTGGTTGTATTATTGTTATTGCTATTATTATTCTTTTTTTTGTTCTTATTCTTTCTTTTATCCTCGATTACTTCTTCTTCCTCCTACTTTGTCCCACTCTTTCCCTGAGCCTTTTTTATATCTTCTTCATCTTCCCATCTTGGTTCATTTTCCTCTAGGAAAGTCAATTTGACCTGGGTCGGGGAGGCTAATGATATCTCTGAAAGCCCTTGCTCAAAGATATTGTCAGGTTGAGCATCTTGGATCCAACTTGCTCCATTTTCTGACTTGGAAAATTTTCCTATAGAGTTAAAATTGTCTCCCTCTTCCTTGTTATCTTTGGATTGACAATCTCCCTTATCCATCTAACTACTATCCCGTTCTCTGAGCTAAATTTTGTTCTATCATATCTTTTTTATTGTTTTGACTGCTGACTTGTGACTTTCTTTCTCCATCGTTAGAATCCTTTCCACTGTTCTCCTGCTCCTTTTCCTGCTTGGAGACCTTATCATGCTCTCCTTTCTTTGTTTCATTTCCCAATTCCCTGACTAATACCTCCTCAATCCTTCCTCCTTGGGACTGTTTCTCCTGACCCAAACCATCAAAAGGAGAGATTTTCAAAGAATTATCCGCCTTTTTCCAAACTTTAGTTTGGGTTTGAGTTTTGGCCACATTGCTTGGGCATTTTTTTAGCTCAGTGCCCTACTCTCTTACAGTGAAAACAAGCAAAAGGGATTGATTCATAAACAATATTATGCATCAATTTGCCTATTTTTGATTATATCTCTATTTCCTCTCGCATATCCATCTCAGGCCCAACCCCTACACAAATTCTAGCATAAATAAGTCTTCTTCTGGATGTCATGATCGGGTCAATGGCGAGAAGCTCCTCAAAAGCATTGGCTATCCTAGCAAACACATCTTCCTCCCAATATTCCATAGGAAGCCCAGGTAGCTTTATCCAAACTAAAACTTGGACCACAAACTTATCATCCATACCCACATCGGGGTACCATTTCTAGAGATACATTAAATATTTACCTATCGACTAGGTACCATTGCCAAGGATTTGTCTGCGATCCTCACATGAAAAAGAAAAGGAAAGACATCCTTTATTTATAGCGACCACATCAACCTGTCCTTTCAATTTCCATTTTCTCTTGACAAATCCATGAACAACCTCAATGTTAGGTCTCTCCCCAAATAATTTGCCTATCAGGGTAGTTTCCATCCGAACAATATTTTGATCTATAATTTGATTCGGAATGGAAATGGTGAACTTTCACTGAGAAACATTCGATGTATTCTTAACCAGAGGCAAGGATGACTTACCTTTGGGTTTGATACCAAACAGTGAGGACCATTTACCAATGGGTCCATTCGGTTTGGGGCCCCCATCTAGATCCCCTGGTTTCAAAGGGGTCTCGAGATCCTTCCCATTAGATTCTATTCCCTTTGCAGGACCCCTGAACCACTTGCCGCATGCTATCCTGTATTTATTATTGTGTTATGGAGTGAATCATGTATGATTGTTATTTATTTGTTTTAGCATTATATTATGTTTCAACAATATTCAGTTTATGCTTAACAATAAAGTTATTGTTGAAGAAAAGATTTGAAGTACTGATTCACCCCTCCCCTCTCAGTACATTAGCTTTCCATATTGGGCCTACCAATTGGTATCAAAGCTTGAATCTTGGAAAAGGGTTTAACTACCTAAAGAGAAAGATCTTATCAATGGAAGGCTACAAACAATCTCGGAGAATTGTGAATCTTCAAAATGAATTAGATCATGCTAATAAAGTGATCGTTGACATGCAGAAAAAAATACAAACATCACTGAAAGTTAGAAGAAGATTGTCTGATGATTTGCAAGACTCTCAAGAGTTGGTGGAACAAATTGAGACATCATCTGAGAACAGTATATCTGAAGAGACTGAAGAGATGATTGGAGTATTGAAAGAAAAGAGCATAGCATTGACTGATCAGCTAAAAGCAATGAAAAGAGAACATGAACATTTCAGCACACAGATGACTGAAAATCTTGATGCATTGAGGACAACCGAGGATAAATTAAGAGATCTAGAAAGAGAAAAAAAACAGCTTGAAGCATTTGTGTCTGTAAAGAATGATGAAATCACAAGGATGAATGGAATTCAAAGTAATCTGTCAGATCAATTGGGTTATGCACATCATGAAGCAAATCTGAAAGATGATGAGTATCAAGCATTGAAACTTGAACTATCAAGATTGACTGATGAACTTGAAACAGAGAAGAAATCCAAAGAAACACTGAAGAAGAATTATGAAGCATCAAAGATGTTGGATGAGCAACTGAATACAAGAAGACCCAACAAAGATGTAGGACTCGACTACAAAGGAAAAGACTCTACTGAGAAGGGAATCCACACTACCGAGAGAGGAGAATCATCAAAACAAGCTAGAAACAAGAAGAACATCAAAGGAAAGAAGCCTATTTGCAACTACTGTGGAAAACAAGGACATACTGCCAACTTGTGCCAAATCAAAAAAGGTAAGCAACCGAATGTCATTAGGTCTAATGGTTATTGTAACAATTGCAATAAGTATGGTCACACATCTAATCAATGTAGGACAAAGTCTGTTAGCAATTATCAAAAGGCAAAATTCAAAGGGTTTTGTAAAAACTGCAATAGATATGGACACAGTACCGAGAAGTGTTGGTTTAAGCAGAAGAACTATATGTGGTCTGCACACTGAGCAAATACTAGAGGCTACCAAACTCACACAAATCTTAACCGATAGTATACTACAGTACCATGGGATTACAGTACAAGGATATGGTGTGAATGCTATGGAATATATGGACATATAAGTGCCAACTGCTTTATAAGGTTTGGAATGAACAACCAAAGATCATGGAGAAATCCTGGTATGACATGTTTTCATTGTCACAAAGTTGGACACTTGGCTAGAGATTGCAGAGATCAACCTAGAGGAGATATTGAAGAGATAAAAAGCAAATTCCAAATGATTTGGAAAAAGAAGGACATTGTGTCAAATGAAGAAAGCACCTTACCTACCAAGTTAGGTGCATCTATTCCAAATTAATTGATAAAGGTATGAAGGGACTGCATTCTCTCAAAGTTAAATATTAACAATTCCTATTTTATCATGTACTTGAATCAAAATCTGCATAACTAAGATGCATTAGCAAGTTTTGAAATTTTATCAAGTCTTTTGGAGCACTAGTCAAGTCGGTAAATGCAGGAAGCCTGTCTAGTCGGTAAATACAGGAAGTTTGGCTACTTGATAAAAGCACAAAAAGGAAGGTAAATTGGTTTAGTGGAACTGAGTGCATTTAATGTATCTTGACCTAACTGCACGGAGCCCGATAAGGTAAAATGTGTACTTAAAGATTTTGCATGGTCATTTTACACTTACCAAGTTTTCAGAAAGCAGAGCGAAGCGATTCAAATCTCTACCAAAGTGAAATTCGAGGTATTTATATCAATCACAATGCATTGTCAAGCAAGTTAACCGATCATATTAGTTGTGTTATATTACTAAGTGGAAAGCGTCTGCTGGTTAAAAGTTTTCAAACCCTAAGGCTCATTTGTTAGTGATTATCCAAAGTTTGGAATGGCTCCTAAGATTCAGAAACCCGTTATTGTTGAGAACATTGAGAAGCCTGTATTGAAATACTCATTACCTCCCAAAGTAGCATCTGAACCGGATGATAAAACTATATTTTCACTCATTCCGGATAGGGTTTTATTAGTTGAGGATGTTATATTCTTCACTAAGTGTCATGTTGAGGAACTAGGTCACACTGCGATCAAGGACACGCATGATGAATTGTGTACCGATGGGAAACTAGATAGCAAGTTTGAACACATTAAAATCAAGGGATTAACTGAAGCCCTAACCTACCCGTGAGTCTTCAAACCCCAATGGGTTAAATTTGTTTTGAGTAGAGTTTATGATGACTTCATGTGGTTAGAGGAGCAACCATTCAAGATCACCAAGGAAATCATCCACTTGATCACTAGTTACCCTATTTTCAACCATGCCCGAGCTCAGAAAATGATTTCACAGAAAGAATTGATCACTTTAACCGGAGTTGAATCTTATTGTAGAGGTCTGAAATTGAACAATGTCACAGATTCAGAGCTGAAGTTTGCAATTAGAGTCATAGGTTATTGTTTCTTTCAATCGGCAAGGGAAAACAGTGTACCCTGTGTTGTTGTTGATTTAGCCTATAAAATTGTGAAGAAAGGCATGAAGATTGATCTATGTGAAGTGTTGTTGAAAAATCTGTTTGAAAATCTCAACACCATAAGGAAGCCGAAGAAGAACAACTCGGTGAACACACTAAAGTTTGGATCACTTTTGGTATGCATGTTTTTCTATTTTCAGAAATTCTTTCCATCAGTCGGTAATGTAGTTTGGGAGCTACACTGACCAATCACCCATCAAATCAATGACTTCATCAAATAGCTAGGTGATCACTTCAATGAGATTATAGATGATTATTTTAGCAAGTTTCAAGAAAAAATGCATAACAGGCACAGGATTCCACCCCAGTTAGTGGAGAAGTACAAGGATAGTATATGTTTTGAAGTGGACACAGACTATTGCTATGTCAATGTCGTAGAACCAAGAACTCAATCTTTGCCACCGATGGGTTATGAGATTGATTTTGACATTACACAACAATAGATAGATGCTTTTCTTGCACTGCCAAGGCATGCTACCAAGATCAGATACGATACATATGAAGAAGTTAAAGAAAAAGTCAAAATGAGCATTGTAGTACCAAAGGCTACAAGGAAAGCAACAAAAATGATTAAAGCATTAACATAGAAATTTGGAGAAGGTTCTTCCTCCACTCTTGTCAAGAGCATTCAAGTCATCACCGAGGAGGAATCTGAAGCCCAAGAAGCAGTTATCACATTGAGCATCGAGTTGCCAAAAGGGAAAATTTTGAAAAGGAAGAAACATGATACATCACAGGTATCACCGACTCCTCCAGTGAAGCGCCCAAACACTAGATCATCTGCAGTGTCACCGAGCAAGAAACAAAAAAATGTTGCAGTTCCAAAGGTAACAAAAACTTACAAGAAGTCTACTCGGAGACTTAGTTTGAACAAAGAGTCCAGTGACACCGAATCTGAAGACGTAAGCAAATTTCAGATAGTTAAGAGCAAAAAGGAAGATGCAAATAGTGTTGATAATTTTTGTGCAAATCTAAATTAATATGGTGGATTTGGAGCATTCAGATATGTAAAATATGACTCCAGATCTGATGCAGAAAAGAGACAAATTGAAGAAGCTGTCATCTACACTCTTCTGAAATTTTGATTGGTCCCATTGGAAGTAACTAATTCTCTTCTAAAAGCATTGTATTGACATATTGATAATAGGTGGAAATATGCCATGGAATTGGAAAAGAAGATGAGAAAAAGAAGTCTGGTACATCTCTTTCTAGACATGTCGGTAGATGAGATAAGTGAACATCTAAAAAACTACCACACAAACTTCCTAGTCAAGCAAAGAGCCTTGAAACTAATGAATGGCCTTTATCTTGATGTAGAGAACGAGACAAAAGAAAAATGGCAAGAAATATTTCGAGTCAAGAGTACTGATGAGCAAGGTGAAGTTGAAATAGTGGATATCACCGAGCAAGATCCCGCTAAAACTATACAACCTGATGAGGATGTCATGGATACCGAGGTATAAGAACAGGAAATGATAGAAGGAAATGCTTATGCCAAACTGGTATCAAGTGAGTCAGTTTTGGAACAAGTCAAGTCCTATCCTCTGGTAAGTCAACATGTTTCAATCGAGACACCTCGGGATATTGAACAAGGCAAAGAGGGTCAATAGTCTACCAAAGGAGAAGCTACTTCTCAGGCCACCGAGGAACAAACTTCTCAAGCCCCTTCAAGTACTGAAAATGTTACAACTGAGACCCCGAGCAAGGATTCAGCGAAGGCTACATCTGAGGCTAAAGAAATTGACAAAAGTGTTGCCTCTACCGAGCAACCTATCAAGGATGTACAAGCCTCCCAAGCCAATGTACAAGCCTCCCAAGCCATTGTATTAGTTCAACTGGTGAAAGCCTCCTCCTCTAAAGAAAAGAAAATGAAAAAGCATAGTTTCAAGTTAGATTTGTCAAAATCAATTGTGTTGCCGAATGTAGACATATCCAAATTAAAAGGGCAAGCACTAATTGAAGTCCATGAACTATGCAAAGCCAAAGCAGAACAAGAGAGACAAATGGCTATACAAAAGAAAAACAAAGTACTTCAGAAGGTCAAAGCACTATTAACAGATATGCTACCTGAAGCTACAATGACAAAAGATGCAGCCATCCATATTCAACTGGATGAACTCCTCAATCAGATCGAGACATCTGGAGTAGACGCATATGAATACTTGAGCAAATTGAAGGACAAAGAGCTCACTGCAAAAATGATTGAAGAGGTACATAAAGCCATTGCTATCAGTAAAGTAAAACTTGTCAAATTTATTGCTGAGTTGTCCCCTCAACTCAAGCACATTCTTTATTTATTTCAGAAACTCTTACATTCTCTTTATTCATTAAAGATATCAAGAATAAAACAGAAGTGATTGAGAAAGAGATCACCGATCTCTCCAATAAATTGACCACTGAGCCAAATTCTATTCAAAATTTCTATACCAAGTTACAAATGCTCATGGCTCAAGAACTGGAACTTAGGAATGAAGAGCACAAAATAAGGATGGACATTATGACTCTTCAAACTTTATTCATTCCACACTTATCCTCCATCCAAGAACAGATCAACAAGGCTACCTCCTTATCCACTCAACCAGAGGGAAGCACTTTAGATGGACTGATTTCACTGTTAGCTGATATTACAACTCATAATTCACTCATGGATAGTGTCAAGGATGCACTCTTTGCCACTCTCATTGATGCAAGAACAAAGTAAAAATCCATTTTTGACCAGCTGCCTCCACCAAATGGTAACTAGTTTTGATTTTTGTCAAAAAGGGGGAGTATAGTGTATACAAGAGGAGTATACCGAGTAGTTCAACATATTCGAGTATACAAATAATTTTGTCAGGGGGAGCAGTGATCATCGAGCAGTGAACCAAGTAGGGAATACAAAATATTGATCACAACGCATGCATAATCAGAGTTATGAACAGTATATTGATAAGGGGAGTATATCTGAGTATACTATTTTATTGACAATTGTATATACTGTCAGTTTAGTCAAATTTTGTAAGTATATAGATTTTTGAGTTATGACTTTGAAAGAAGTTTTGTCAAACATTTCAAAACTAATGTCAAAAGGGGAGATTGTTACTATTTACTAAGTTGTCATTAGTTTTATGTCCAAAGTCATTCTATATACTCTAGTCGGTTACTACTACCGAAATATTCAGTCGGTAAGCACAGAGCAGTCGGTTACAGAAGTTACAAGTCACAGAGTTTAGTATACACCGAGCTATCTACCAAGTAACATTCTATGACTACCGAGCAACAAAGATGGTATATCAAGTTGATACACACCAAGTAGAACGTGTTACCAGATTCATTGAACCTAGACACATATGGGAAACGTGTTACAAGATCGAGGAACAAGGAACTGTTATCACATTGGAAATTGTACCTTAAGATTTTGTATGATTTTGAGGACATCTATCCAGTGAAATAATTTGTATGGTTATTCATTTGATGAATCATGTTTGTAAGATAGAAGCATGAACAAGATCACCGTCATAAGAGATCTATTTATACAACATGAATTGAGGATCAAGACATGACTGAGAAGCAAGACATGAGTGTGAAGCAAGACATTTGTGAAAAGTAAAATCATGGGAAAGCACTAAGTGTTATGACTGTTACAGATACATAGAGGTCACCGAGAAGGATTTCAGAGAACAGTCAAGGAACAGAGTAAACAAAAAGATTTACCGAGTTATTTTATGGGTTACCGAGGTATGCTATAAGCAAGATAATTTCATTTTGAGCACATGGAATCTGCTATAACATTTCAGATGTGAAGTTGCAGATATTTTGTAAGATTTTGAATGTAATATTTTGAGTTGTAAGAGAAACCTTTAACAGGGTAAAAGACTCTAACAAAGTCTATAAATTGTAAAGCTTTTAACCAGGTGCAACATTTAGAATAAGTGTTGTAAAATCCTTTAGCAAGGTAGATCTAAAGATCTTGATACTCCTAACAGGGTAAGCTATCAAAAATAGCTAAACATGTAGCTCTAACCGAGCAACCTTTATTATTGTAGTAGTGAAGTTGTGGGTGCCATCCCCACGATAGTTTTTCTCTCTAACAAGGAGTTTCTGCGTAACCAAAATATATGTGTTATGGAGTGAATCATGTATGATTGTTATTTATTTGTTTTAGCATTATATTATGTTTCAACAATATTCAGTTTATGCTTAACAGTAAAGTTATTGTTGAAGAAAAGATTTGAAGTATTGATTCACCCCTCCCCTCTCAGTACATTAGCTTTCCATATTGGGCCTAACACCCCACTTGGGTCCTCCGAATCCAAATGGGCATCGGGTTCCTTATCATTTGAACTCTCCCCCTCCAAAGGGCTCCCTGAATCTCTTGCTATATGCTATCCTGCTGCTGAACTAGTTCTCCCGCCCCAAAAAAATGAATTTTGGGCCTAACCATTCCCCTTCTCCTCTCTGCTCCTCTCCATCTTTTCATATATATGTTTTATGAATTTGATATCTGTTAAATGAGAAACATTGTTAAGGAATATATTTTTCAAATAATCTTTTTCCAACCCATGTCACAAGTTTTTTCTAAAGCCAAAACAATGGCACAAGCTTCCTTATAGTTTTTAGTATTTATCCCCAAAGTAGTAGATAAGAGAAATAAAACAAACTCATCTTCAACATGTTCAACCCCTCCAATCTCAAAAACATCCAAATTTCCATGAGAAGAACCATCAATATTTATTTTAAGAAAACTTGGAAGCAAGAGAACATTTATCAAACCTATCCAATTTTATAGAAGTCTATAGGGTAGGGTGAGATCAACAAGACTAAGTGACAATAGAATTAACTTAAGTATTTTTTAAATTTGATTACTAGAGAGTGATAGGGACTCATCCATGAAAAACTTCATAGCATTGATTTCTTTTATAGAATATAAATTATTCTACCAAATTTATAAAATTAAAATATTGATGACCTTGGAAAATATAATGCTTTCATTTTCAAACAATAATTACCAAAGTGAAAATAGGCCCAACCTCCCAAGTGACATTAATAAAAGTAGTCATGGAAGGAGGCCAACCCATGCTAACCCAAAACTTAGACAAAGAAGTAACATGAATGATGAGTTAGTTCCAAATCCATTACAATTACCCGAAATACCTAAAGAAAAAGGACACTGCATGAAATGGTGAGAAAACAAGTTCTTCTTTTCTAATTTACATAATACATTTCAAAAGGCTCTAAAGTCTTCTAGTCTTAATATTGTCCTAGGTGAGACATTTGTTTTGATAGAGTAAACATAAAAATAAGTTTTATTTAGGGAAACTAAATGTGTTCTATGTTTTGTTTCACCAAGGGAAATCTCTATTTTTACTATGGTTCAAGATAAGGGACTTGTAGCTAAGATATTCTAAATAATATCCTTTTGGATTGTGACCCCACACGAGAATATCATCTTCCTTTAGAGAATAACATTGTCCAATTATAGAATGGAAGATAGAGTGGCTCAAGTTTCAAGAGCTACCCCTTCAAGCAATCTACTAGAATAACTCTAATGAAAGATCAAGGATCTATCCACGTTGAGTGTGCTCTTAAACTCAACCACCATAGATTGTCCTATAACCATAAAAAATGGCTTAAATGTTATAGAATGAGAAAGGAAGAGAGGAGTATAGGGTAGAGATCTCTAGCATCATTCCAAAAGAGAGCCTTCTAACCACTTTTAAAAATCCAAATGACACCATCATTGATAAGTGAATCTCATTCTTAGTAGTATTCCAAACCATTGAGCCTTTTCCTACCAAATCCATTCTCAAAATCTTAGAGTCGACAACCCCATTCCAATACTTGAAACTAAAAATTATAGCCCAAGATCAATCTAGATGCTTACACCATCACTAGCTAAGCTTAGCAACTAAGGCTTGGCCATTGAGAATGGTCTACTTAAGACCCAAGCTACCATTATTATTTGGCCTACACACTTGATCCTACTTACTAAAACTCATTTTTTGAGATTCCATATTGCCTACCCATAAGAAATTTGTTGAAAGAGAATCAAATTCATTAAGGATGCTTTTAGGGGCAAATCAAATTATGAATTTATAGGGCAAATCCTGTCAAACAAACTTTAGTAGATTTAAGTGGCTAGAAAATGATAACCATCAAAATTTCAAATGGGTAACCTTCATTCTAGATATATCAATTATTTACTTCCACTAAGTTATTTTGGGATTAATAATAGAAAGTGGGTTTCCAAGATCATCAAACAAAATCCAATCAATTTACAAATGAAGAATACAATTTATTCTTTGATGAATGTTTGAGGGTATATTCAAGAAGAAAAAATTAGCCATGTCCTTATTAATTTACAAATGAAGATATAATTTATTCTTTTATGAATGTTTGAGGGTATATTCAAGAAGAAAAAATTAGCCATGTCCTTATTAATCTATTGAAAAAAAACTACTAATTACATATCCAAAGATTTCTTGAGATTAATAAGGTCTTTTTAAATATTTGCAACCCCTGGTAAGGCCATGTCATCCATAAATTGAAGATGAATTTGCAATTTGATATACTAGGCAAAGCTCCAACCATTGATATAGCCATGGTTTAAAGTTATTTATCAATATTCCCATATCTTCAACCATGAGGATGAAGAGGTAAGTTTATTAGGGACTACCTTATCTCAACCCTTGGAAGTAGATAAGAGTAGGGAGGGAATACCATTGATTATGACTACAAGGGAGGGATAACACACATATCTCATCGATTAATCAATCTACGATGAGGAAAACCTAAAATCCTTAAGAGTGTCCTTAAGTAATTACCAATTCATCATGCCATAGGTTGTGTGCATATCTATCTTAATAAACATGACTTTATCTCTAGAGAAAGACATAGGGTAGATGGATTTAATGGCTATAACTGTTGGTGTAAATTATCTCATAATTACACTTTACTTAAGTTGACTTAGGGTAATTTATTTCATAGTAGTTTGGATATGAGACACTTAGGGAAGTGTGCACATAGGGATGATGTATGTTGGATAAATTCCACCTTTTGTGGTCTTCTCTTGTTGTTACATTCCACCTTCAGTGGGTGATCCACCTCTTGTGGAATATTTTATTATTTCTCCTACCTATCCCTACCTACCCTTGTATCTCATTGAACCACATGTCATGATTGTGTGCTCACATATCCATATGGCCTTGCCTTTATAAGCATGCTCATCTACATTGTATGTAGTGATCTAGTTGATAGTATTTGCATCTTGATTAGAACACAATTTATTCTTATCAAATCTATTGTCTCTCTTTTGTGTTATTCATTGTGCTCTAGATATTGGCTATATTTGGCAAATTCTTACAATAACAACGCTATCAAGGCTTTAGCAACCCTTCACAAACCTATTGTGACCAAGAGAGATAAGGGGTTCTAAAATACTCTTGAAATAATTTGTAATGAGTTTAGTTATAATCTTATAGGTGACATTGATAAATTATATATTTGTTATTAAAAAATATTAATATATTAGTTTTAGTTTAAAAAATATTATGTTATAAGAGAATATATAAAGAGGTTATTTGGAGTAGTTAATTTTATTATTGTTTTGATTTTTTGAGGACCGTTGGTTCGTGAGAGATCTTCTAATGATGGGAGATGTAAATGAGTTTGGTATAGATGTGAAGGTATATTCTTCCAATAACACATGTAAGGTTCTATATGAAGGAAGGAACAGGGTGGTTTATTGGTGGTCATTTTAGTATTTATTATTTTCTTTGTCAACATATAGTATGAACACTAAAAATCAAAATGTGAAGAGAGAAGTAGTGTTTAAGGGAAATATTACAAAACTCTAGTTAGACATGGCATTCAAGAAGTATTCAGAACAAATGTGTCCAACCATAATATAATTCTATGAAAAAAGTTTAAGAATAGTGATGAGAGAGCCCAAGTTAACATGTATGTTGCTTTGAATTTCATCATAAAGTCGAAATCATGCATCAAATATAAAGTCATGATTTGTTGTCTTATCGTTCATTTCATCAAGCCAGGGTTGTGTGGGGTTGGAGTTAGTGCTAGAGAATATATAGATGTGGTGGTTGGTAGCAATAAACCCCGTGTTATCATATCCATGGAACTTCACCAAGCCCTTGTAAATAGATTCAACACATTAGTGACTAAGGTGAAATAATTTCACTCCACTTGTCCCACAGAGTGGTTTTTTTCACCTTAAATGGAATTACTTAGCTCTTAGGGGTCCAATCCAAATTATGGTAGTGACTAGAGTAGGTAACTTGAAGGTTGTTCAAGTTGCAATAAAAAATCTCATCTAGGGAGAAAATATGGAGCTTCTTGCGGTGTTAGTTGTTGACGAAGTTAGTCAAAATGTGTCTCAAAATATTATTGTAATGTGAATTCGATATTGGGTGTATCTAGTAATACATGCCTAATGCATTCAAAATGTTGTGTTTTTTTTCTTTTTATATTACTTTAAAGTTTGTACAAGGATCTGAACCCATGCTTGATTAAGAAACTATGACATTTTTCCATACACCAAATCTTGGACTTTATATTATTTTTTATGGTAATATAATGGAAAGGATCACACACATGCTTTAAAATCATATATTTCAAAATATATTTAAATTGGAATATTTCTTATAAAATAGTTTTCAAAGATATAATATTATCATTTAACCATGAATGATGCCTTCTTTTTCTTTTTTTATTACATTAAGAGGTGTAACTTATAGTAGGAAGGAGAAAAACTTTTAATGTCATGATAATGAAAGAAAAAAACTATTTAGAATTGACATTTATTTTTGGATATAAATACGTCAAATTATTAAACAATAACATATAAACATATAATAATTACTATGCTTTTCAAAGTAAAACAAGAAAAATAATTACTTAAAAAGTGAACGGTATATTTTCTAAAAGTAAAATTAAAAGGTACATGCAAAAGTAAAACAAATTCATTACCCAAAAAAGCTCTTTAAAAATAATAATGTAGATAGCTCTACCTATGGAATAGGGTATGCATATGTCATCTCATACATATGTTTTAGGTTCATAAATTGGACAAAATCAACTTTCGCACGAGCGTAAGTGTTGTAGGCTAGCATTGGATCAAGAATAGGTTGCTTTGTATATGATAGAGGATGAATATTCTCCTCCCATGTATTTGTCTCCTGACTAGGTCCCACCCAATCTAGTTGCTCATTATTTTACACGATTAGTTAGCACATCTTTTGTTGCATCCTTGGTCCCTCCTATTGATCTTGATGAACCTCGTTCTAAATAGGTGCAAGTGTTCCTTGCTTCTACAACAAACCCTCCATTAATTACAAATATGATTCCTCTCTTGCTACATATTATACTCCACAATGTGCCTAATATCATAGCTTCATTGGCATTCTCAAACCTATCACGATTGTTGTGAACATACCCCATCAATCGCTAAAGTGAAAGTTTGACCAAAAAACCATTTCAACACATCATAAGAATAAGTTTAACCTTCCCTCTTCATCTAGCAATGATCTTTATACATATATTCTTATAGAGGAAGTTTCAGCTTCCTTTTTACATATTGTTGCTTCTCCTCCAACAGTTAGAAGTGATATTACTCTTACATCAAAACTTGCATTACATTCAACACACTCTTCTCTAAAAGTGTGTATGTTTGAATCATTGGAGGATATTTCAACATTATCAACAATCTTTACTAGATTATTTACAATGTTGCAATATGTCCTCAGCTTATCATTGATGTCAATTCTTAGGTCCAAAGATAGTTTGGTGTGATTCATCTTGGTTCGACTAAGTACAATTTATGTATATATGTGTTAGATATTATTTAGATGATCATATTCTATGTTTAAGGGGTTTAGAAGATCGAGTAAGATTATCTTGATGTGCTTCCAGAATATATGGTGATCATATTTTGGTCTAGATTAAGGGTTAGTGTATAGTGACCTATCCCTTAAAGGCGTTTGCAGATATTCGGTAGTGTGTGGAATGGATAGAACTCTTCGAGTTGATGAAGCTGATAATATACACTTTTTTGTGCCTTTTACATTAGTGGAATCAATTTTTTTGGTCTGGTTGTAATTAACACACTACATCTTTTCTTAGTCGACTTCATGATGTATACAATTGGTCTAGATGGTATAAATATGTCAAAATTGCTTTGTAATAAGTGTGTATAATGTTGTTGTGATAAGAAGACATATAATGCGAGAGCGGTGCAAACCTAAGCTAAACAAAGATCCATAGATATATTAGGGTTTAGATGAGTGCTTAAACTGTGAATTGTTATCTGCATTTGTTGGATGCTCTTTTCATTACAGTTCAAATTATATTTCCTATTGTATTTGGACAATTATTGTGTAACTTGCCATGAAGAAGTGATCTTCAGTTGAGCAAGTCCTCTTTTGTATCTTGCCTAAGGTTGTGCACCTTAGTTGGCAAGTCTAGAGCAGTAAGCTCTCTGACTAATGTTCATAATCATTGTAAACAATTGATATACATGTCACGAGTTAGATTCTCACTATGGTTTTTCCTAGTTCATATTTTCCACGTAAAAATATGGTGTTCTTGTGTGGATGCATTTACAATTTTTGCTATTTAATTTCTAGCATATTGGTTTGAAAGAATGGTGTGTTTCAAGCATCTTAAATTGATAATATTTTAGTTCATGTTGATTCACCCCCCTCTCAGCATTTGGTAGTGTTCAACAATTGGTATTAGAGCATTGGTTCTTGTTCACATTGTTTTCAGTTAAAGTCCACGGGCGAATTTTTGATTGGGATGCTTCTTTTCTTTCTTTAACTTCCCAGCTGCGCTCAACGTACGGGCCAAGTGTCATCTTGGCGTTGCCCCAATGGTCTGTATTTTATGTTTCAAAGTCTCAAAGAGCATGGAGGTGACAAATGGATCAGTTTTGGTGACTCGGCTTTGCTTTTGGGCCCCGCCCCGTGGTTTGAGAAAGATGGAGACACCTGGCCTCTCCGCGTTGTTGGTAGTTTTTCGGTTGGGAGGCTCTTTCATAGAGTTTCCTCTGTTCTTCCACATGTCCTTCAGTGTGTGTTCCTGCAGAATGCCACGACATGGTTTTTCTGTTCAGGCGGGTATGAAGATCGTCGCGGCTAGGTGGGAGTAACAACTTCGGAGGCCGTTTTTCTATGTGTGTTCCTACGAAGTGCCACGACATGATTTTTTTGTTTCAGGGGTGGTTGTTCTTGGTTGGCAGATGTTTGGGCTGTTAGCAAAGCCGTGGGCTCTATTTATGCTTGTTTTTCCCTGTTATGGGGGTTCAGAACTTTTAGAAAGAAATAATTGAAGTTTTCTTAGTTAGAATTTTGGCCTTTTAGCTGTTACTCTTTTCTGAAGAAGGTTAATCAAATTGTGCCTGAGGCCTTTGTGATGCCTCTTTTCAGCATGCTTTGATGGTTTTTTGTGCTTTCTATTGTGATTCTGATAACTTTGGAAATATATATCTAAGACTCTACTGATTAAACTATGTTTTGCACTTGTTATCTGGTAGATGCATGATTGATATTTCTTTATATTGCAAAGGAATTTTGATTGTATCTTAGTTGTGGTTCTCTCCGGATATGTAGATTATTGAATGGGCTTTAAAACTGCATGTTTGTGGGTTTTATATGTTGTTAATGTTTTTTTTATAAAATGCTCTGATGTATCACCTCAGTAGTTTAGATCTTGTTGTTTTGAGTTTTCCCTTCTTCCCCTTTTCTCAAAACCATAAGGAAGAGTCAACTTCTTTAACCCAGAGGTCATTCAGCGAGTCTCACGCAATTGGTCCCCCATCACTGAATTTTCCATAAGGTTTTTTGCTTTCAGAGTAAAATTTAGAGTCAACAGTTCTTTTTCTGGCACGCCCGGTGGTCCAAAGTTCAAATAAAACTCTGAGCCAGTTTATGAGTCATAGGCCTGTTACTAGGAGTCAAACAACCTCGAATCCCAGTCTACTCTTACCACCTCTGGTGACCATTCATTCGGCCATATCTTCATCCTCGCAGAGTTTGTCTATCTTCCCTGCAATCTCCCTTGTAGTGATGGCACATATTCCCCCCAGGAATTTCATGACCTAGGATTACGGGATCCCTCTTATTCTCCCAACCCCACCTGTGGTCTATGGACCCATCCCTATAGCCATACTGAAAGCCATGACCAAGTTCACTAGAGAATGTCATAAAACCCCTGGGGAACATTTACAAGATGTAGCCACTGTCTGCACTGTCCATGGCATTACTGAACAAAATGTGGCCTTGAGATTGCTCGTAGCTTCTTTCAAGGGAAGAGATTTGGATTGGTTCAGATCTTTGGGTCCTAATACTATAGGAGATTGGGATCAGTTGCACGACTGCTTTTTCCAGAGATTCTCTAATAAGGCTGATAGATCATTCTTGATGCATCAATTGATCACAATAAAGAGAACCGCTCAGGAAGCACTGATTGATTTCAATCTAAGATTTCAGAGGACCTAGCAGAGGATACCTTTATCCGCCTACCCTCCTGCGGATATGACATTTGTATTCTACTTAAAGGCCTTCAATTCTGATATATCAGTGATGATTCAATCCTTAGGAGGCAATACTCTCCCACAAGCATTTGACATAATAGTCCAAGCAGAAAATAATTTGATCAATGCCAGAAAGCTCACCCCCTGCCCCATCATGCCAGTCTTTCCTGAGATATCCCTTAAATTCTCGAAAAAGCCTCTCCTAGCACATCTACCCCATGGTCTATGTACTCGTATCCAGTTCCCCCACCATCATCCTTGGCCGCCAAAGTTAGTGATATGAAGAACTTGCTGAGATCCTTCTCCAATGAGATTGTCAATCTAAAGAGAGCCCAAGTTTCACCCGCCAGATCCCCTTTCCAGTAGAACTTCCAAGGGAACCGACCTCCATACAAGCATAACCAACATGCAAATCACCGTACTGACAAGCCCGCCTAGCCGAACGGTCAAATAGTCCTAGTCCTGAATCCATTGGAAACTGTTTATCCAAACACTAGTAAAGAGTTGGCAGTAGGTTGGAATAACCTTGTGGATGATACCAATTCCTGGTGCTTTCCATGTAACAATGCTCACACTCTGAGGAATTGCCCGAGAGGAAATTTACAGCAGAAAGTTGCAGAGCAAATGAGTCTAGCCATGGCACCAGATGAGTCTGTTTATACATCTCCGGGTATGGATAACACATCTCTTGTTGCTCAAATGTAGGGCATGTCGTTGCAACAAGAGGCAAAGATCGCCCCAGATCATGTGCTTTTTTCTTGGAAGGAGAACGAGGGTGCAGTGTTCACCAATGACGCATCCACTTCAAGGGAGAGAGCCCCCTTTGTGCAGTCGGATTATAGTCTCCGCTCCAAAAGGCATTTCACCGGGAAGAATACCAGCACTTCAAGATGAGCGCCTATAGATAAAACTCCCGAACAACTGGCAATTGGCCCTGCATATCCGAGGAAAGAATTCATCCCCTATAAATCGAAAGAGCTGAAGGTGCCCACACGCACAATAGTAGACGTTGTGGAGCAGCTGAAGAAAGATCCAACTCATGTTTCCCTGTGGGATCTTCTGAGTATTCCCAAGCAAAAGAACCGGCTGAAGGAAGCCCTGCCTGAGGGTGGGAGAGATGCAAGCGAGGGTGCCACCAAAGCTCCACGGACCAACAAAACGAGTTTCCAACCTACTGCCGACAAGTCATTCTCTCTGGCCGTGTTGACCAATGAGGTTTTGCCTCCCAAGTCTCAACTAAAAGGTAAGCCCAAGTTGAACCCATTTTATTTTACCCTTATAGTTGGGGATAAACTCTTGCATAATTCTATGATAGATTCCGGAGCTAGCACCACCGTCATGCCTAAACAAATCGCCGAAGTTTTGAATATCAAGTATGAACCTTTAAATAGGGGGTTATATAGCTTGGGAACAAGGTCCAGACCATAGGTCTTATCAGAAGTCTCCCTCTAACTTTAATCGCATGTCCTAGCATTACTGTATCCCAATAAGTAGTGGTCATTGACATCCCACCTCTTTTCGGGCTCTGCCTTTCCCGAGACTTCACTGCGAAAATAGGAGGCTACCTATCTTTAGATTGGTCCCACCTCATCCTCCACACTCAGTGTGGCACCAAACTCAAAATTCTCTCAGAACCCCTCCATATTGAACATGTAGCGGACCAGGCCATGATTAATTTTGAGCCCGTTAACACTTCTATTTCAAATGAGGAAAGGAAAGTTGTAGAACTCCTGGAAGACAAAGAAGTATTTGGGGAGATTTCACCCAAATAGGAGGTTTTACTGAACGAATTCATAAACTTTGATCCCTACTCCAACTACCACGCCACTGGCCTAGGTACCTATTGCATCTTTGATGAAAACCAGGCCATCCCAAAGCTTACTAAAGAACCATTTTCTGAAGAGCAATTATCTTCAGCACTATGGACCCTACACTTCGATGGTGCAAGATCAAAGATAGGTTTTGGGGCCGGAATCTACCTCACCCCACCCTCAGGCAAGCAAATCTTGAAGTCTTTCCATTTACAATTTGCATGTTCTAACAATGAAGCAAAGTATGAGTAATTGATCCAAGGTGTGAGCTTGGCGGAAAGAATGGGCATTAAAAAGTTGAAGGTCTTGGGTGACTCTGAGCTAGTGGTCCACCAAGTTTGAGGGGTGCCTAGTGCCAAACATGTCTGCATGAGATCCTATCATGCCAAAACATGGGATTTAATCGAAAGCTTTAATGCTTTCAATATTGTGAGCATTCCCCAAAAACTAAACATTGTTTCTTACCGAATGACCACGATCGGATCACAGTTTGATCCCGCCACGGATTTATTCACTAGCTCCCAAGCAGTCTATGTAGTTGTCTGAACGACTATCCTTGATGATGATACCCACTGGAAGGTTTTCAAGAGCGACGAGCAAATCGTATTATTCATCCAAAGCTTAGGAGAATTTGCAGATCAACTGCAACCTAAGGTGAAAGAGGCTTACAAAGATCAGATCATCCAGTTGAAATCCAATAAGCTTCCTAATGGTCTGATCACTCTGGAGAATCTTTTTGACCATGATGATGCCAAAAATGATAAGCGAAAGCTTACAGCCAGCAAAGGACATTATACTGAGATGTCGGTAGGAAATGGGATAGTACTCAAAGTAGGAAAAGGCATTTCTCCTGAGGATCAGAAGAGATTGACCCAATACTGTGATGAATGCGTGCATGTCCTGACTTGGTCTTATGATGATTTAAAAGGTTATGATCCCAACATCATTCAGCATACCATTGAGCTCACTGACGGAGCTAAGCCAGTTCGACAGAAGCAAAGGCCGGTCAACCTAAAGATCGAGTCCCTCATGGCTCAAGAGTTAAGGAAGTCGATCAAATCAAGGATCATTTATCCTATGAAACATAGCACATGGGTATCCAATCTGGTGCCTGTAAGGAAAAAGAATGGAGATATCTGGCTATGTGTAGATTTCCGAGATCTGAATCAAGCATCTCTCAAAGACCACTACCCCTTGCCGTTAATGGAGCAATTACTAAGCATGATGGTGGGGTCAAAAATGTTCTTAATGCTTGACGGCTTCTCGAGATACAACCAAGCCCTAGCAAAACTAGAAGATCAACACAAGACAATGTTCACCACCAAATGGAGGACATATGCGTACCAGAAGATGCCTTTCGGGTTGTCAAATGTCGAAGCAAATTTTCAAAGAGCTATGGATTTGGCCTTCAAAGAGCTCATCAATAAGATTGTTTTGATCTACTTGGATGACCTGACAATGTTTTCTAAACACCGAGAGGATCATTTTGATCATCTCAAGCTCGTTTTCAAAAAATGCCTCGAATTTGGGATTTCCCTAAACCCAAAGAAATGCATTTTCGGTGTCCCTCAAGGAAAGATACTTGGACATATAGTGTCCAAAGAAGGTGTTTCCATCGACCCAGACAGAGTTAAGGCCATAAAAGACCTCCCCCTTCCGGTCAATAAAAAGGGAGTCTAGTCCTTTCTAGGAAAGGTCAATTTTGTCAGCCATTTTATTTGTGATTTTGCTGGAATTATAAGGCCCATCACCCTAATGCTCAAGAAGGATACACACTTCAAATGGACTCCTGAGGCCAAAGGGGACTTTGATAGAATCAAAGACACTATCTGTTCAGCCCCTATTTTGTCTAACTCGGATATGTCCAAAGACTTCATAATGTATGTTTTTTTCTGGTCAATATAGTATTGCCATGGTCCTGACCTAGAAAGACACCAAAAAGGGGAGTGAACATCCTATAGCCTTCCATTAAAATACCCTTAAGGAATATGAGGCCAAATATAACTTTGTTGAAAAATAGGCCTTGGCCGCGATAAAGGGACTCAAGAAATTCAGGCATTTCATTGCTTGCAATAAAACCATGGTCTACGTAGCTTATCCTGCGATCCGGGAATACATCATGGAGGGCAACATCACCAAAAAGAGGGCTAACTGGATCACTAAGATCCTGGAGTATGATTTTAACGTCAGGTCGACCAAGCTTGTTCGCGATAAGGGCATATGTGAGTACATAGTTCAGGGGTGTGAACCCCGTGAAGACGAAAAGGATGCAAAAGAGGTCGTTATGCTTTTGCCTAAGTTTCTAAAAGCATGTTGGATGGAGGCCAGGAAGCAATTCATGAAGACCGGGGTTTTTTCCGAGGATCTCCCTCCCAAAAAGAGAAGGTTCTATAGACTCCAAAACAAGGGTTTCTGTTTGATAGATGAAGTACTTTTCAAAAGGAATTTTGATGGAGTCTTTCTCTACTGTGTTGATCGAAGACAAGCGAATAAAATTCTACATGAATTTCACTATGGTTCATCAGGAGGCCACTTCTTCACTCCCACAACCATTATCAAAATTACCTAGGCCAGATATTTTTGGCCTTCCATGTTTAATGATGTGCACAATTTGGTAAGAGAACGAAAGGAGTGCCAGTATTATACTGGTAGAGGTAGAAAAACAACAATGCCTCTCAGGCCTATGTTAGTAGAAGAGCCCTTCGCCTAGTGGGGACTTGATTTCATCAAGATGATCAATCCCCTGAGTTTGGTCGGACACAAGTGGGAATTGACCGCCACTGATTATTTTACTAGATGGTTCGAAGCCATTCCTTTAAAAAATTCATCAGAAGGTGAAGTGCTAGCTTTCCTAGAAGACCTGGCCTGTCAATACGGTTCTCCCAAAACCATCATATCAAACAATGTGCACACATTCACTGGCTCGTGAATTACCCAATTCAGCCTCAACTAAGGTATCTGTCTCAAAACCTCTTCTAACTACTACCCTTAGGGGAATGGACTCACCGAGTCCACCAACAAGAACTTGATCGGGCTTATCAAGAGGATAGGTTCAGAATATAAGAGGGAGTGGCACCATCATTTGAGAAGCGCATTGTGGGCGGACTGAATAACACCCAAGCAGGTCCTAAAAAATTCCCCATATAAGCTAGTTTATGGGAAGGATGTGCTTTTTCCTACCTCTTTAGAGATCCCAGCCCTGCAGCTACTTAAGTCTATCGAGGTGGCAGAAAACGGCCCCATGACCGTATGATTGGCAGAAATTATGGAGCTGGAAGAGGCTAGAGAGACAACCTTCGCAGCTCTCCAGGACAGGCAGGAAACCATCAAAAGGTGGTTTGACAGTAAAAAGAGCTCTAATGCAGTTTTTAGCCCTGGAGATCTCATTCTGAAGTACATGAAAGGGCGGTGAAGCCCAACTAGCATGCTAAGCTTGATTGTTTATGGGAGGGGCCTTTCTGCATTTTAAATTATAGGGGTGTTAACGCATTCGACCTCGAAGACATGAATGGAGACCTCCTCGGGATCCCAGTTAATGGTTTCCACCTTAAGCCTTTCTATTAAAGTTTTCTTCCTCCCCAAATGTATATATTGTAAATAGTGCTTTTGCGTGCGTTATTTATTTTGATTATTCTTTGTCATATCCAAGCAAGGTAACAAAAATAACAAAATATGCCTTGATTGAACAAAAAGAGAAAAATGATCATATTATGCATTTTGTTTTTCTTTTACATTAAAGAGCAAAGCTTCTAGCCCCCTTCTGTTTTTTACAAAATAACAAGTCAAAATCCAAGCTACAAGGTGGGCCATCACTGGTTTATTAATCTTTCTCATCCTCGTCATCCTCCATCAGAAGGTCTGGGTCTCCGCTATCATCTGGAGCATCATCCTCCTCTGACCACTCGTGGTCGTAATCACCTCCAGACACCCCAGCCATAAAGATAACAACTAGATTTGGTTGTATGTGTGGTGTCAGAACCCGAGGGAAGATATAGTCCCTAAAATCAGAATACCATTTGGTCCCTTTAGGGATAGGGAGTATCATATGGACCCGCAGGAGAAATTCCACAGCAAGCTTGACGCAAAACCGATGAGAAGACAACACCATCATCTTCAGACCACTGATGAGAGGATGCTAGGGTACTTCATCGCCAGATGAAATAAAACGTCTCAGGTCAGACGATAAAGGGAGCCCCCTAAAAGGGACATGATATGCAATTACCTCCTCCAATCCACCCAGATAGTCTTGGGAAAATAGAGCCTTGGTAAGCTGTGAAGCTAGTGGCCTAGGCAGACTGCAATCTAGCAGTGAGGCTATGAAGTGCGAGCAAATATCCGTGTTCACACGGTATCGATCTGCATTGTTGATGAAGTCCTCTCTGAGCACCCACTTAATAGTAGCAATTATCAGAGGATTCTTTTGCCCCATCATTAGCTGCAGCCTCCGATTAGAGATATTTCCAAGGAAAGCATCCTGTGCTTTGCTGCTGACAAGCCTAACGAGAGTATCCATGGTTGAAGAAACTCCGTCGTTGAAGCTAGCACTGTACAAAAGAATGTCTGAAGAGACATATTTATAGCAAAATTGCAGCTCGTGATGATGAATGCTTGAGGTGCCAACCTTCCCAAACTCCAATTATTTTGCCATTTTTTCATTAATTCACACAAGGGAATGAGCTTGGATTCAGAGTTGGCAATGTCCTGCCAGGTACCTCAAAGAAGGAGTCTATGTAAGCGGATACCACGCGTATGTGCAGGTACATTGTGTCTCAATTTGCACAAGCTTCATTGCATGTGATTCTCTCAGTTAAAGACCGGACATACCTTTTCTCTCAAGCGGATTCAAGTAACGATGAGTTAACTAAATGCTTTCTTGGAAAGCAGGAATGGTGATGCTTGTCCTCCTTAGGAGTTTATTGCAGTTGCAAAATGAGCCAGCACGCGTGTAGGCGGGTGCTTGCCATTAAGCATTCACTTTTGTGAAAATCTAGGCACGCAATGCATTTAAAGAGCAAGGTTTCATCTCATTATATTTTTGTAACCTAAGTGCTTTTCTCTCTCTCAGATTGTTGAAAGTTTAGGAGAGGTAAAGTCACAGCCTGAAAATGGAGGCTAAAGCAACATCCTCAAGCTCTACACATGGAGGATTTTGGGTGAATGTTTTCAGAGAGCTCTTGTATTCTTTGCATGCCATCCCTCCCAAAGCGGAGTACCCAAGAACAAAAGTCAAGGCAAAGACGGTCACTTGAAATACATCCATTGTGCTAGATTCCTTGGAAAACGTTTTCAAGCCAGAGGTCTGCAAGCAGCCCAAGAACCTCAAAGAGGTCGCATGCAACTGAATGCTTCACCATAGAGTGGAATCACAGTCAATGGCAGTTCATTTTTGGGGTAGTGGTGCACCCCAATTTGTGGTCCCCATGGTTCCACATTGCCCAGAACTCATAGCGGTCTGCGCCAATATTTTTGACCCTACCACCTATTCTATCAGTGGCTCTTCCTTGAAGGTGGTAATCTCTCCAGAGGCTGTTAGGAATATGATGTGCTTCCCTATCTTTGAAGGGACAAAGGTATTCTTAGAGAGTTCAATGCAAGAGTTATAGAATATTGGGAGAGATGCATTGACCTTTTGCCAAAGCACACTCAACCGGAGTTTGTCTTCCGGGCTTCCGAAGTTTCCACTGTCATACAATGATCTGAAGCATGATGACCTCAAGGATATTTCTTCTACCCTCACTTGTCTATGCGGTTATGATAATTACTGAGACATTACAACTACAATGATGGGTTTTCTTTTTAAGTGCAGGAAGCAGAGAGAGTCCTTTCATTTTGACTTCTCAATCGCCATAGCCGAGCCCATGGTGAAGCAATTATCATAATTTCAATAGTTGCGATGCTTCAAGTTTTCCTCAGTCTTGATCCATATACTCTTGTATCAAAATGAGGCCTTCTTCAGCCAGCACATACGGTTGGCAACTTGTGATGAGTTAGGAAATAGGATGTCGGTGTCGGCTTGGACGCCCCTGCTGCTAGCTTCTTTCGATGTGTACCAATTTTTTGACCTCTTCCTGACTCCGATGCTCAAATATTTTGGTTCAATCCCTAATGAACCATTAGCCCACTTCTCTCAAGTCCAGATGAACTGGATGCAAAATGAGCGCCTTCCCTGTGATTGGTTCATAGGTCACAATTTTTCTTTTGTTTGAGTGCATGTGTTTTCCGAGGAGCCTTTCCGTCTGTCCATCTATGTTACTGAGAGGACCCTTGATCTGGATATTGTGTAGTAATTGGTAAGAATTGAGAGGGCTATAGGAGAAGGAAAGCATGATACCTCCATTACTGAAGACCACAAAGCCACCGGTCCGATCACCCTAGTATGGAGAAACATTGGGGAAGAGGTCTTGATGTCTAAGCTAGTGCAGCTTGGGCTGGTAGTGATCGATGACTCCTAGAGATATGACCCTGACGGTTGCCTCAGTAAGAGAAAGAATGCAGTAAAGCATGAGCCACAAAGCTCATGGAAGGGGTGCACAAACCCTCAAGTTGATGACCCAGGTTTGCATGTGGGTCTTGATGATTTCCATGTCCTTAAGCGCCCCCCATGGTTGAGTTTCTATTCAGTCTTGCAGAGGTACAACCCCACAAAGCCTATTCCTTGGATGATGTTATAAAATATGAAAGTGGAAGCCTGGCCCAGGAAAAAGAGGGAAGAATTTTAGATTTATCGATAAGAAGTAAGCTAGCCTAGAGCTAATATTGGAAATTCCCCTTACAATGAGCGCTTCAAGCGAGAATGGTGTCAGCTAAATAAATCTGATGAAGAGATAGGTGACAGTTCCCCACGTGGGAACTTGTCTCCCGAGGTGGCCCCTCGATAGGAGGTAGAGGTTATAAGTGTCACAAAGCAAGATCCAGAGCCTCAAATCCTCCTCCCTCTAGCTAGTTCCACTCGCAGGCACCATTCCCAGGCTGGTAAAAGACAGGCTGAGAAGAAGTTGCATGACTCCCCTCCAAGGAAAAGGTAGCATCCGAGTTCAGCAGGGAGGAGTCCACCTTCTTAAACTCCAGGAGTGCCCCCAGATCTGCAGCGGTTAGTGACTTCCATGGCTTAGGTATGTCCTTCTTTATCTTTGACTCTTGCTCAAGTTGTTTCCTCTGTTGTCCCTCTTGCCACAATGCAAACCCAGGTACCTACTGCCCTTACATTGGCACCTATCAGGATGCCAGTCAAACCCCAAGATATATTCTTGTAGGCTTCCATCCCTTTCTCATCCCCTACCTTCATCCCTGCATCTTTTCCCATGCAAATGTCAGAAGCAACCTTCGTGTCGCGTAGGCTTGGTTTTGGAGAGTCCACTCCCCCCCAAATCATGGGGTTAGCATCCACGATTCCTTTTCCATCTGGAGACTCTCCTTTCATCCCATTGTTTTCTCCATCAACCCTTGTCCAACTTATTCAGACCACTTTCGGCGAGCCTATTTCCCAATTTCCCTTTGCAGTCCCCCCAGGCGCCGCTTTTGTTGGCCAAGCTATTGATAACCCAGATGATTTCCAGCAGCAAGTCACTTATTCCATGACTGCTCACATCGATAAGATGGGCAAGCAAAGAAAAGGAAGGTGCCCATCCTGCCCGTCCACACTTGCAAATGCATTTTAGCGAAGAGAAAGATTGTCTCTTATTTGCAAACCTTTTCCCCAAAGTCGACAAGCCAGAGTCTCAAATGAGACCAAATGACTACGCCTTGCATGCTATTGATGCCAGCCTTCAAAATGCTACAACATCTGACAAGGTGGAGATGATGGAAGAAACTTCAAAGGCCGTGTCTTCAAATTTCATCAAGAAGACCCATCGCATGGAAAAAATACAAGCAGATAATGCATGTCTCTGAGAATCCCTGACCCAACGGAGGAAGGAAGACAAGGCATGGAGCTCAAAAATTAATCACTTGTAGGGTTTGTTGATGCAAGCCAATTCAGAGAAGGGAAAGCTGTAGTCAGCCCTTAATAGCGTGAGCACCCAATTGAAGGGCCAGGAAGTGACAAGGAGTGCGGCCTTAAAAGAATTGTAGGAGAAAGACCTGGAGATCCAATCGCTAAGGGAAACTTCGAGAGATGCCACCCAAGTACAAGTACAAGTTTAGCTGCACGAAGAAGTTCATCTAAAAGAAGAGTATGCCCGACAACTGAGTGATGCACATATTATGCTCTCAAAAGAGAAAGCGAGGTTTGAAGAAGAGCTCTGAAGCAGGGAGGATAGTCTAGAATCGTCCGAAAGTAAATTCCTAGAATTAGATGATCTAAAAGCTTTTGGAATAGTCTAGATCCTCCATATGTTGGTATGTGGTGGTGGTTATGGAGTTGGCCTACAAAATAGATCTAGAGTTCTTGAACCTCCCTTTTGGTTGGATATTGCATGTTTCAATTTACAGTTGGTTGGATCTAAGGGTTTTGTAGATTTTTTATTCAAAATATATGATTATTCTTATCTATATTATTTTATTGTTATGGTTTAACTATTTTGGGGATTTTTTAGACTTGTGAGCCTTCCATATAAGTGAATATTGATTTACATGTGTCACAAGTCATATTAGATGTTATAGATATCTTGGTTAGCCATGAAGGACTCTTGGAGCCTTTGGTTGGCGTTTTTGGATGAGAGGAGTCATTGCTTGATATGGTGGATATATTGGATGTTACAGATATCTTGTTAGAGAATGAAATCATATTGGAGATTCTAATGGTTTCATGGATGGCTATGATTTTTGGACCCTAATAGTAATATTTTGTTCAATTTGGTCATGGTAAGGTGTTCTCAAAGTGGGATAATGTTGGGAATTAATGTGTCTCAACCTTAGTCATTCCTAGCTATAAGGGTGAGGGAAATAAGATGCAAACAAGGAATCTATTTCAATGCCCTACCTTACATTGGAAGGAAGATGATTCACTATGCTCAAGAAGGCTCAAGAACAAAGTGGATGCAATGATCCTTCATTGTGGGGTAATTGAAGATGATAGTGTAATTTTAAATGAGAATTAAATGAACTAGGACCAAATAGGCTAAAATTGACAGCTTTCAGTATGCATAAAAAGATAATAAACCGTCTTTCCAATTTCAAAAGAGGGGATAGTAGAACACACTGTAACTGACTTGTAGTCCAAATTTGAGGCAAAAAGGGAGGGACTGGGTCACTTAGATTAGCCCACTCCCAAGACAAGGTCCTTATGCTTGAACCACTCCTGAGACTAGGTCCTTGTGCTCGACCCACCCTGACACTTTCTACTCCAATGAATTGTAGTGCGTTAATCTCCACCTAATTTATCTGTACCTATTTCTAGAGGTGTGCCACCTATTTATGCACAACAAAAAAGAGAGAAAATGTTGGTTATAAATAGGTTTGCCTAGGTCAAACCTTGGTTTTAGAATCAACCTTGAAATTGAATTGAATTGAAAGCGTGTTATCAAGTAGGAGAGGCTAGAATTGAAAATGGAATGTTTATACCTTCGTAAACCCTCTTTGATGTAAAAAATACTCATGAAGATATGATGTTTAATTGAATGTAATTGACTTTAGGAATGAAAGATCATGGATGCCATCACAAATGCATGGATCTACAAATTAATCCTAATATTCAATGCCTTGATGCTTGATCTCTTTCTCTTGGAATTGAATTGTCTTTTGTTGTCTCATTTTTGTGTCTATATCATCAAGCTACCCAAAATGAGGAGGATACCTTGCTTATATACCTCTCAAAATCATTTTGAGGTGCAAAACTCGAAGCAAACCAACACAAGAAAATATTTCTTGCTCAATCTAGCTAAGCATGTTATGGTTTAAATTTGGGGTGAAACATCACGGAGCAGGTCATTGGAGTGGGTCACCCTAGGAAACTTGTTCCCCCCAATGTGGCCTCAATTTGGACCCAAGGTCCAAAATGAGAAGGAGATGCTAGAAACAGATGCTAAATTAGTTTTGGATCAAGTATGTTGGGCATGGAAGGTCAACAATGCTAAAATGGGGCCTAGATGAGCAAGAAATTGCATAGGGATGCAATTTACAACATTACACTAGCATTGAATTTATTTATTTAATTAATTATTAAATTATATTTTCTTGCTCATCATATTTTTCATCTAGTGTGACATGGCATAGTTAGTTGTCTTCGAGCTTTAAGATGATAATGATGTTTTTGTCCCTACGTGGGAAAGAAGGCATCCCATTTTGGTAGAGATATTTTACCATGTCGACATCTTAGCAACCTATGTAAGTAAATATTATATGACAAATTCTTATGATAGGTTATGATAGGTTGGACAAGTGTTAGAAGGCATCTTGCATGGATAATGTGGGTGCCCAAGTTGGTTTATGATAAGTTGTAAGAGAATAAACTCTTTAGAGTTAGTCGTGACAAATTCTCTTACAATTATGTTATGTCAGTTATTACAAATTCTATGATAGTTGGAAGATGTGTAAGAGAATGATTCATACCTATTTTTAGCAATAATGAAGTGCCCAAGTTTGGAGGAATCTAAGAGGGGTTAGAGAATCTTGGAAAAATATGCATTGCTATCTTAGAGGTGTTGGAAAAATGTACCAGATGGATTTTGGTGCCACCTCTTTTGGCTTGGTCTAGAAGCTACTTCAAACTTATAAATCTCTATATATTGTATGTCTTTTGTGTGGGTTTGAGATAGAAGTGAGGATAATTATTCTTTTCAAGGTTATTCTATCATATTTCACATAGAAGAGAAATATTTAATCTCCATGTTAAGGTTGTGATCCTACAAGTGTATTGTAAATTATTTTTTACAAATTAATATATTGGTTTGATACTTTGGAGTGTGGCATTTTTTACCTGAAAGGGTTTTCCCCACATATATTGGCGTTTCTCCTCTTTTGTCTATTTTTCTTCTATGAACTTCTTGTTTCATGTTTTTGAAGTTTTTTTATGCTACTAAAATGTATTTATATTTGTAAGCTACATTATCTTTCCTTGAAGGTTGAATGTGATGGGAAATCAACCATGTGTGTTCCCGCTAAATAAGGCACAATATTATGTTCTTGTATCAAGTTGTTCAACATTTGTTTAAAAGAAACATATGATACTAAAGGTGCATATTGGATCTCAAATGTATTTATGGGTTCATCATTCCCTTTTAGGAACCAACTAAAATGATAATTCAATACACATTCTCTTATTATTATTCTAAATAATACTTTCAACTATTTTAAAAAACTTAAAAATAAATAAGTCTTTCTCATACACTAGCATGTCAAATGGATAACAATACATTCCCTAAATGCTAGAATATAAGTTGGATTCACACATCCCCTATATGTTCATGCATTAGTCATATGCTAGTACACTTGCTAGACACTAGCACATGACATGGAGCCTTCCAACACAAAAAAGCTAAAAGAATTGCTAAATACTTAAAAAAAATCACTCACCTCTTGTGCTACAATGTCTTTCTTGACCCCCTTGTGGAGCTCCTCTATTCTGGCTCTTGGTGATATCAATATACAAGGCATTTTATCTCTTAAATTGCTCGAAGCTCTCAAAATCTCTAAAAATGAATAATTCAAATGAATAGTAATATTTTCAATTTTTTACTATTTATAAATAAATTTTAGAAAATTTCAAAATACCTTCACTCAAACTTTTATAACTTCTCTCTACAACATCAAATTTCTCTTCTATTTCTTTCATGCAAATCTTGTGTCTACCCTCCTCATTATAGTATATTTTTTCATAGTGATTATTATTTTTGAATAGCCTTTCAAAGATGAATTATCATAACTTTTCTTAAATTTTCTCAAGGATGAATTAACCTTACCATTTGTGCCTCCTATAGTTTACTAAAAAACACAAAGTGACACACATTCACCCTTTTTGAAATATTATTTTGATTATCCTCTTTGAAATAGTCTTCTCTTCATTTTAACATTCTTCAATTCTTTAAAATTGACACATTTTTGTTTTGCAAACATGCATATATTTTTCTTAATATTCAATCTTGCATGAATATAATGTTTAACATTGTGATTTTATAGGATTTGAATATATATTTTTCTTAATATTCAATCTTGCATCACCTATCCACTTGAAGAGTTTCTACATCCTCTAGAATATCATTTCTAGGTGTATACGGTGAAAATGGAATGATCAACTATTGTAAAACCATAAAAGATCCAACCACATAAAACCCTAGTTCTACAATCAAGAATCCACCATACACCAATGAAGAACCTAAAACATGCAAATAAGAACAAAGTAGAAATATTATACCATTCACATGCTTAGTAGGGTTTGATCTTCATTGTTTCCTATCTCCACTGATCTTGTTTGATATGTTTGCTCTGAGATTTTGTATTGTGCACAAGAGCTCAACAAAGAATGGATTGTGGTTGTGAAGTCACTTGATCGCTTGAATGCTTATTGATAACATTAGTTAGCGTTGTGAAAGGATGAAAGGATCCCCTTATATAGAGAACACCTTAAGAAATGGAGGGATAAGATTAAGAGGTGGAAGGATCAACGATCGGCTAGGATTAAAGGGTAGGTAGAGAAAATAATAAAATCTGAAGGGGGTAGTTAGAGGAAAATTAAGAGATAAATAGAAAGTGTCATGGAGGTTAAAAGCTAATGAATTAATTAAACAAATAAAAATCTATTTAATTAATAGAGGAAGTGGGATCAATTAAATAAATAAAATATTTATTTAATTTAGGGCAAGGATAATTTAAATAAATAAAAATATTTATTTAAATAGGGAAAGGCTAGAAGAGGATAAATGAATTAACTAAATAAATAAAATATTTATTTAATTAGGTGTCTACATTTTTCCCCTCTTTGAGATAATGCAACTTGTTGCGTTGGCTCAAAGAAGATAAGATAAACTGATACAAAGTTGTCCTAAGATGGGAGTGATATGCCCCCAAAAGAGATTGGATGAAAAATGTAAAAAATTTGCAAACAATCTCTCAAAAAGAAAGAATGGCTAGAAGGGACAAGGATAGGACGATAGGGTTATGTAGGTGAAAATTGGACTCAAAAGGGATCAACAAGAAAGAAAATGGAAGGTGGGCATGACCAATTAGGGTTTTATGACCTATATATAGAGGCCATAGGATAAAAACATCCTCATTTCCATCCCCCACATTTGAGAGATTAGAGAGAAGAGTATTTAGAGAGCTTGGGAGAGAAGTCAACAGTTAGGAGATCATGGCAGTTAGACTACATTGATTTGATCACATTCGACGGTTCGAGTGGCTTGCAAACATGGGCAAGTCGGTATGTATCTCAAACTTGCTCAGTAAATTTGCATTTATGATGCATTTATTAGGCTAGATAGGTAGATTGAACAAAAATGTAAAATCGGTGTTTAGGTGTAAAAATGTGTCTGCATCAAGTTAGGGCACGTTTGTGATGTGCTAACATGTCTAGGTCTAGGAAAACTGTATCTGCGAATGTAATCGCATCTACGACATGTATGTTCGTGCATATGTTTCATGGTCACGTCTAGGTGATAGAGGCAAGTGTGTGTAGAATAGTACCATGTTGTGTATTAAAATGTGTTTGGCTAGAGTAAAACTACATTTGTGCAGTAAAGACACATCTCTGATAAAGAAAATCACGTCTATGTCCAAAGAGGCTAAAATTGACAGTTTTGTTATCGACATATATTGTCAATTAGGATAAGTTGTTGAGTGGATACACTCAAATAGATGCCCTAGCTAGGACAAAATAGGATTAGAGCTAAAATCAACAACCATGTGATAGACATGCATCGCCAATTGGATAAAATGTTGAGAGGTTACACTCAAATAGGTGCTCATGTTGGCAATTGACACTCATTGGATTCATATGTTGTCATTGATGGCAACAAGATTCTATAGAAGGCATATACTGACAGATACCGACATTCGGGGCATACATCGACAAATACCGGCATTGGAGTAATTAGGGTCATAACTGGCACCAACACCGACATCCAACACTTCAGTGAAGCTGACATCATTTTGGGATCTGAAAAGTTTTATTTGTAAAATCATTGTGTAATTATTGTATAGAGCCAACATTGAATATCTTTTGTAACCCGTTGTAAGCTAACATAAGGCATATTGTTTGTAAAGGGTATATAAGTCAGTTTATTAGGTCATTGTGAGATAGAGGTATATGTGTAGAACAATGTGAAGGAAGAAAATGATGCAAAGGATATGTATGTAGATCATCTCTATGCGAATGTTATATCATGCAATGATCAATAGATGGTTTGTAAAGAATTATTAGAGAAAGTGGGATACCGGTAAAAGGGTTTAGGGTTTATGAACCAATACAGAACAAAGCTATAATCAGAACTCTTTTTGGCATTGCAGATGCATTTTGTGAGTTCACCATTACTATTTTATCTCAGCAGAAGCTTGTAGTCAATAAGACTCTTTTGTGTTGAGTAGTGTGCTCTAGGCAGTGCGCCTTCTTGAATGTGCATGCCCCCATACTATGTAATATCTTTCATATGGCCAGTGAATTGATATTGTGGGTCACAAATCCCACCGTGGTTTTCCTCTTTAGGTTTTCCACGTATAAAATTCAATGTGTTATGGTGTTCATTCATGTGGCTAGTTTATTTACTTCATGTTATATGTTTCTTCATTTACTAGTTTATATGTGTATTTTATAATAAGTTAAAATCTTATTGTACTGGCAGAACACCGATTGACCTCCCACTCTTAGTGTTCTTGGATCCCTTCAATTACAATATCTCCTAGGCAGGTAGGATGCTAAGTTGATAGTAGGTAGGATGCTAAGTTGATAGCAGATAAGTCGTCGAATTGATAAAATCCGGCAAGTGCTCTAGCAAAACAAGGATCAAGTGCAATGTGATAAACATGTAAACTAGGATGCAACACCATGTGATAAACATAAGCACTAGCATATATGAGTGTCATGTGATAAACATAAGCACTAGGATAAAGCCCGATGAGAAGCACCATGTGATAGACATAGGAAGCACTAGGCTAGGGTAAGATAAGATAAGAAACACTATGTGATAGACATGAGTACTACTAGAAGTAACACAATTGGTTTGTTTGATTGTAGGGATATATAGGATAGATAGAGTCACAAGAAATATTTTGGATGATAGCGGCTATGACCAAACTTGACCATTGAGGATCACATGGCGATTGAGGCCATGGGTTTGAGACACATTATGTCCATGTCTGAGATTTGAGCAAACATGGGATTAATAACCACTCTAGTAGAGAGCTGGTACTATAAGACTTGCTCATTTTATTTATCAATAGGTGAGATGTCTATCACTTTGAAGGATGTTTACCAGATTTTGAGGATTCATATCACCGAGGACTTAGTGGTCTACGATCAAGAGGAAGATGTGGATGCACTGTGGCGAGTCTTTGGAGACCCAGAGTTGGAGCTAAGGGGAGGATACCTGAACTAGGAGGCGATGTACACCAATGGATAGACATTGGCTATAGTGGTGGGAGGGATTATTATTAGTTTCATGTGTCCTAACAGGGCTACTTGCAGATTAGCTATTGGATGGGGGAGAGCTTTAGAGATACTCTTGATAGAGAGGACTAGGTTTGCTTGGGGGCCATGTGTGTTGGCACACCTATACCATTAGTTGTATCAGTTTGTTTACCTCAGTGGATGTGGACTTGGATGCGGAGTGACATTGCTACAAGTGTCGGCTTACAAGCATATAGTTGTGACTAGGCCAATTCATTTCATATTTAGGGTTCACAGGCAGACCTTTGTCAATACTTATGGCATGATTACTTCCTAGCCATGGATTGGGAAGTGAGAGTACTGGAGGAGGGTTATAGATGATATTGATAGTGTTATATGGAAGCCTTACTTAGATTGCAAGGTGTGGGTAAAGGATGATAGGAAGTCACCTTTTTGTTTCCACAACAAATATCCAATTGAACGAACCCCATATATTTTGGATAGGCATTTACCAAACAGGGCGTCTAGGCAATTTAGTAGAGTACAGTAGATACCTCGGGGTTCAGGTGAGTTTGCATGCATTGTCGGACAATGGGTACACTAGGGACCCATTTTGCTATATTATGCAACGATGACCACTTTTCAGGAGATGGTACCTATCCCCTGGGATTTATTGAGAGACATAGTAGACATAGGGATGACTCCTAAGTATGCGTATTATTTATGTGCACATCCATTCCCATGTTTGACAGAGTTGGGAGATCCAACACCAGGATTGGATGAGGATGGAGGTGGGAGATGGAGAAGACAGAGGAGAGGGGGAGCTAGAAGGGTAGTGAGAGGTAGAGGGGTAGGAGGTGGAGAGGGATAAGGGGGACAGTGAAGGGATGGTAGGCCATTGATGCCACATAGAGGGAGAGGTAGGTAGCCTATACAGATTGTAGCCTAGGCATAGAGACAGGTATAGGTACAAGAAAAGGGACATGATGCCCCTAAATAGGAGAGAGCTGAGGGACTAGTTGGGGTGGATATGGAGGAGAGGAGGATGATGAGATCATCATGCTGAGAGATCTCACATAGGGATAGCCGATGAGATTGATGATCTTGAGAGAGAGGTGACTCAACTGAGGTGAGAGCTGCGAGAGGCCAAAGATGAGCGTGACATGGCCATTGAGTGGTACAAAATCATCGAGGAGACTATCTGAGTGGCCAAAGCCACATAGAAAGGGGACATAGGAGTCAGATATGTCTACTGCATCAGAGCTAGAGAGGAGATTATTTATCGGTGGAGCTTGTATGAGGAAATTGTGCCACTAATCTCAGGGTTGGGAGCTATAGATGGGCATCTCGATCCACTACTATAGGGAGAGACCAATAAAGGGCATCCAGTGGTGGAGTGATGGGACAACCTCCACCACCAACAACAAGGTTAGTAGGAGGAGGCTAATGAGATGATCTAGGGGTTGGGCCTTTGGGAGCTTAGATTTCATCGAGGCCTACCAACTCTGAGGGAGGGATTTCATAATATCTCTCTTGGATCCATTTTGTATTAGTTTTTGTATGATGATGTAGACACCTTCAGGTGATTTTGTAGCCATATTATTTTGGCATCATTATATCATGACACGTTATATTTTGATATATATGAGATTATCTATCCTTGTGGTAGTTATATACATGTGTTCCTATGTGATGCATTTACTATGATGATGGTATGCTTATTACGTGATGATTCTATATGATTTATGAGATGTTTTATGATGCATATGAGATATGATGCAATAAGTATGAGATGCATAGATTTTTTCTTTTTTATATGTTTATATTATGCATGATGATGATGTAATGTTCTTGTGTATATGATGTGCTAACAAGTGGTGTGTGCAGGATGTGATGTTTTGTACATGAATATGATATGATATATGCAATTAATCTATTGATATATATGATGAATGCAAATTTGATTTGTATGTTATGCATGATCTGAGCTAAAATATGGTGATGCAAGTGAATACTACACGAAATGCAAATATTATTGGTGTGTCATTATACTGAGTCATGTGATTTTGGACTATGGAAACTCGAGACGAGATAATGGAGGACAAACTAGAAAGGGGGATGAAAGATAGAAGATATGGAGGTAAATGAGCTTCTTGTGCTATTATCATCATTGAGATTTATTATGGCAAATAGGCTATGACCATCTAGATATAGGCTCGACCTAGATAGTCATTGTACCCTTTGCATGGAGATCAGACAGTCATAGACAAGGAACATCCCAATTCACACTAGACACACAGTGTCCTTATATCCTTGGACAAGCCATAGTATTACTAAGAGACAATCCACAGGAAGAAAAATAGGTGAACATGCCCCATCCTCGCCTTTCTAGTCAAAGACATCTTGGGGATAAAATATCTAGTCAAAGACATCCTAGAAAAGTTAAAATACATGTCACCACAAAAGATAAAATCAAAAGAAAATCAAGGACTTGACACTAACATATAATGAAATCCTCAAATTTTAGTGTATCTTTCCATATATGTTAACGTGTTTGATCTGGTCACAATGTTTTTATCCTGATAAAGGACAAATAATACTGAAAAATCCTATTGTAGTCAAAGTTTGCCAAAAAAATGATTTACTGAAAGCTCACTGCTGCTTGTGTCTTATCTGAAATTGACTCACTCCATGAAACTGATACTTTATTGTGAAGAAGAGAAAAAAATTTCATTGCAGATGCGTGATGCAAGTGATCTTTTATTATGGATTACGCTTGAAAGAAGGAGGAATGAAAAGACGATGCTCCTTAAAACATGTGATGCCAAGGTTCCACTTCCATCACTAGTTATAGGATCTACCCCAGTTGCAGATAGGACCTGATTTATTATGGGTGGAGGGAAAGAGAAGGTAAAAGGTTTATTGTGTATAGATAACCAATCTTAGGTAGAACAATAGCAAGCCATGATGGGAATGGACAAGTTTTATTATGGAATGAAAAGTTGTGAGTGTGTGCAAAGTGACAAGGCGAAACTGAATCCTGAAGGAAGGAGGAACAAAAGTCTCTACACATGGTGTCAGTTACCTAGTTTTCACCATGGTACTTTCCCAAGGCGCCATTGAAGTGGTTTTTACTGTTGGATTAATTTATTTCTCTATACTTTTTTTAAAAAGTGGTTTGCTAGGTTTTCACCAAAGTGACAATTTTTTATTTTTATTTTTATTTTTTAGTATTTTTTATTGAGATACTCTGAAAAGCTATGTGTAAAACCTATGAAGGTGCATGTTGTTGATCAGATCCTTTAAAGGTTCCCCTTCTGGTATTCATAACTAATATGCACTTGATCCATGGAATGCTATGATGACATAGGGCCCGAGCCAATTTGGTTTAAACTTGCCCTTCTTCTCTTTGTCTTGTCGATTCTTAGGGTTTTCTCTTAGTACCAAGTCACCCACATCAAATGTGTGAGGATTTACCTTGTTATTTTAGTTGTGACTTATACATTGTTGATATGCTTTGAGATGTTTAAATGCAATTTGTCTACGCTAATCTAACAATTCCAAATCTTATAAGTGGGCGACTCTGCAGTCTTCATCACTGATAAGATCATTCAAGGAGACCCATAAAGATGGTAACTCGACCTCAATGGGAAAGATAGCTTCATCACTGTAGAAAAGTGATTAGGGAGTGGTTCTAGTAGGTTTGCAAACACTTGTGCAATAGGCTCATAGTGCGGGATTGAGTGGGATATACTAGTTATGGCCAATATCCCAATCAACTATCTTTTTAAGGATTTTGAGGATAGTTTTATTGGACGCCTCAACTTTACCATTACCTTGGGTTTAATATGTGTTGTCAACAATAATGCAGGAAAATTGAGAGGGGGGGTGAATCAATTTTCACCAAACTTAACCAAATTAAACTTAACTTCAAATCTGATCAAGAACAACAAGAACAAAGATAAACACCACATCAACAACACACATAACACATGGATTTTTGATGTGGAAAACCCGGTCAAGAGAAAAACCATGGTGGAAACCTACCCACAATATGATGATACCCTTTAGTAGTATGTGTAAATATTACAACGGGGAATGCACATGCATTCAGGCACACTTCCTAGATCTCATTTCTTAAAAACAACAAAGGGTTGCAACCGTGGGAAGCCACATTGCCTTACAAAGATCAGACAACAATCCAGATTACATGAACTGAAAGAATAGCATCTCCAAATGCCTGATTATAGTTCCGGTTAAGCATACTATCTACTCTGCAACACTTCTCTACTCTTCATCACTCTACTGAAAGATCAATTTGCTTGTTTGCACATAAAACACTCTCAAAGAATGCATACACAACTTATATGATTATCACTCTTATTTATACAAATCATCAACCTTAATTTCAAGGTCGGCTCAACTCATAAGACCTAATTACAAAATTAAATCACACGATACATAAATACATATGCAGACCAATATATTGTCAACAAAGATATAGCATGGACCCAAATCAAAACCTCGAACATGCAACACCACCAAATATTTCACCAAGATCATCCCCAACATGCAAGAACCATCAAGTCAACCAGAAGGTTGTATAACATGAAGAATACCACCGGACTAATAAAATCTTCAATAACATGTACAACGATCAATGCGGGCCAGAAAAATGCATAACACACAATCTAGAAACACCAATAAGAAATGTGAATTCCTCCACAACAATTGCAACAACTCGGATCACAAGAATCATCATCATCTCCCTTCTAGAGCTAAAGAACACCAACTGACAAACTAAAAGATATGCTTGTGAAGTTTCAAATCATAAACCACTCAAATTGAGGACACACATGAACATCCCAAACACCCTAAAATCTGCACAATATAATGAATAAATTTTGGAGCAATACAAACTAGAAATCATAACTCTGTAATACAGAACCAACAGAAAAACCAATCACCACACCAAATCACATAACTTTATCAAATCACCTGGAGATACTAAAGAGACTAATCTCTAAATCTTTAAATTTGAATCAGCATATCTGCAATAAATCACCCAAACGAACTCTCTGCAACACTAAAGCACAAAGAAAATAGGAATGTGTTGACGTCAATGACAACAACACATCCCACCAACTCTAATATTCAACAATATCCCCCTTTTGTATTCATGGAAACATATGAATTTGAAAAACAATCAATGCAAAAAATTAAATCAACTCCAGTAATCTCCCCCTGAGATCATGCACACATATCTCTCTACCTTAGATAGATAAGACAATTTTTCACCTACTTCTCTCCCCCTTTGATATCAATGCTAAAGGTGCATAAAAAAAAAACATTATTCTCTGCCTCTTACCAAATAATCTCTCCCTTAGACACACACTCTAACAATTCTGAACAACTGAACCACACATTGACTACTCCCTCTAAGTAGCAACACCCACTCATCAATTCGGATGTCAGGATAAGACTATGAAGTCCATTGGATTGATGTAGCTCAATGCATCAGTTCACATCAGGAGCGACAATCACCCCTAACTTCTCTTTTAGATATACAAATGTATCTGTAGGAAAAGGCTTAGTAAAGATATCTACAATCTGTTCCTTTATAGATACATACTCCAATCTGACTTCTTTCTCATTCACCTTCTCTCTCAAGAAATGAAACTTGATTGATATATGTTTTGTCTTAGAATGCAATACCAAATTCTTAGAAATATTGATATCACTTCAATTATCACAATATATAACAGTAGGCTCATTGTAAACAACTCTAATATCCTTCAACATCTGGTTCATCCAAAGTACTTGAATACAATTACTAGCAGCAACAATGTATTTAGCTTCTGCAGTAGATAAAGAGATAGAATTTTGCTTCTTACTTGCCCAAGCAACCAAATTCTTTCCCAAAAATAATGCACCACCTATAGTGCCTTTCGGTCATCAACATCACATGTCCAATCAACATCTGTATAAGCATTTAAAATGAAATCATAATCCTTCTGATACAACAAACCATAATCAAATGTTCCCTTCAAATATTTGAATATCCTTTTCACAATAGTAACATGACTTTCCTTAGGATTAGCTTGAAATCTTGCAACAAGACATACAACATTCATAATGCCTAGTCTAGTTTGAGTCAAATATAGCAATCCAACAATCATAGATCTATACAAGGTTTATTTATCCTTTGAAGATTCATCATCTTTTATCATCTTATAACCGGTTGCCATAGGAGTTGCAATAGGTTTGAAATCACCTAACTCAAACTTCTTTAGCAATTCCTTCACATACTTTGATTGAGATATAAAAAACGTCTTTATCAGTTTGTGTAATTTGCAATCCCAAAAATAACTTCATCTCACCTATCATAGACATCTCAAACTCTTTTTACATATCATCAACAAACTTCTTACTCAAATCATCATCTCCTCCAAAAATAATGTCATCAACAAAAACTTCAACAATGAAAATGTTATAATTATCAATCTCAAAGTACAAATTACTATTAGGAGTTCCTTTACAGAATTCCAAATTCATCAAATACCTATCTAATCTGGAATGCCAAGCTCTAGGGGCTTGTTTAAGTCCATACAATGCTTTCTTCAATCTGCACACCATGTCTCCTTCATCTGTTAATGAAAATCCATCTGATTGCTCAATGTAGACTTCCTCTTCCAACTCACCATTCAAAAAGGTTGATTTCACATCCATCTGATATAACTTGAAATTCTTATGAGCAACAAATGGAACAAATAATCTAACAACTTCAATTCTAGCTACCAGAGCAAAAATCTCCTCAAAATCAATACCTTCTATTTGTGATTATCCTTTACATACCAGTCTTGCTTTGTTTCTAACAACTTCTCCATCTTCATTTATTTTATTCTTTAATACCCACTTAGTACCAATTACATTCTTGTGCTTAGGTCTCAGAACAAGTTCCCATGTATTGTTCTTCTCAATCTGATTTAACTATTCTTCCATAGCTTTTGTTGGCAATTGACACTCATCTGGGTCATAAGTGTTTCCATTGATGGCAACACACTTCATGGGAGATTCGGCAATCAAAGTAACCAACATTCACTACACCGACATTTAGTGAACTGACAAACTTGGAACCGGTATTCTAAGGACGACATAGGAGATTGATCCGACAAGCATGGAAGCGAAAACGATCATATTGTTTTATGTTTATATTTTCTCTGGGCCGACATGTGTCTTATCTTTTGTGATATGTTGGTAAGCCAACATAAGGCATTTGTGTTTATTCATGTAAATGAGTATATAAGTCAGTCTGGGTTAGGTCATTTTGTATGATGATGCGAAAGGTTTTGTGATGTTATCTTGATCGATAGAATGTGAATGTAAATATCTACAATCGGTCTTGATTATTGGTCTAGAGGATTGGGAAGCGATCTAAAATATCGGTAAGGGAGGTTACAATATAACCGATACAGACAATGCTTTAACCAAAACTCATCCAACATAGCAGATGCACATTCTGAGTTTAGTTTTTGTTTATAATCCAATATTTGGATCTGTAGTTAGTGAGGCTCCTTTTGTGATGAGCAGTGTGCCTTCCTGCATGTTTAGGCCCCTCTTGTAATATTTATTCATTTGGCCACTGGATAGATATTGTGGATCACCAATCCCACCGTGTTTTTTCCTCTTTGAGGTTTTCCACATATAAATATATGTGTTATGGTGTTGACTCATGTGGTTGCATTGATATTACTTGTTGTTACTTTCTTTTATGCATACCGGTTAATAAGTGGATTTATTAATAAGGTTAAAATTACTCTAACCGACAGAACACCGATTCACCCCCTCTCTTAGTGTTCTTGGATTCAAACAATTGGTATCAGAGCCTTGTGCCTCATAATAAGTCTAACAACTTGAGGAAAATCTTGAATCCGGAATCCATGGAGATGAGTCTACAGAAGGAACTTGAAGTGGCACTTGAGGATGATGATGTTGAAAGGTTGAAGAACTTGAAGCTACAAGATGAATTGAATTCTGCAAAGGAATTCATTCTTACTCTGCAGGAGAGGTTTATCATCTTCTCAAGCTAAAAGGAAGGAACTTTTATAAAATCTAGATGATGAAGAGAAGAATGCCCTTAAGGAATTATGTTAGAAGCTGAGTCAGGAGAATGGTGTCATGAAGAATGAAATGCAAGCCATGACTATGAGGATGTCCAAGGAGATTGAAGATCAGAAGACGAATAAGGAAAATCTTTCTATGTCACTGAAAGACATATATGAGGAATGCATTAGGTTGGCACATGAGAATGATGTGTTGAGAATTGAGTTGGTGCAATCACAAAACAATGAGAAAGTGTTGGAAAGAATGATGTTAATCCTAAGAAGTGATTTGGATGTTGAAAATGAATACAAATAAAAGTTCAGGGTCAGTTGGCTTGATGAATTATTGAAGGATCAAAGAGACACTGAAGACACTAGAGGTCTTGGATTTAAGCATGGAGAAAGCTCCGGTACTGCAAATCAGGAGAATCCACTAGAAAACCAGAATAAAAAATCACCGGTAAGGCAACCCAATGCACTTAAATTTAATGGTAGATGCTTTGTTTGTAATAAGTTTTGTCATAGAGAAAGTCAATGCAGAAAGAGAGCTAATCAGAATAATAATGTTGTTCCTGGTTAGTGTTCAAAGTGTAATATGTATGGTCATAAGACAAAAGATTGTAGAATGAATGTGAGATGTCATGCATGTGGAAAGTTTGGACATATGGCTAATCAATGTAGGTCAAAGAATGGTCAAGGACTCAACAAGGAAATTCAAAAGAACAATGTTACTTGCTATGCATGCAACAAAATAAGACATATTGCCAAATATTGCAGAAGCAAGAATACACCAAATGGGAATGACATGTCAAATGAGAAAGGAAAGCAAATGGTTGATGAGATCCGGTAGGCTCATGCTAAATAGTAGATTAGGAAGTCTCAAGATCAATCGGTGGAGGTAAATTCTTGGGTTACTCAACCAACAGAGCATAATGTTCCTGCACCGACAAGAAACTTATTTGGTAACTAAGGCCTTAGCCTCAGAGGGAGGTAAATTAATGACAGATCATGCATTTCCCTCGGTAAGAAGAAGAGATCAGATTTAGATATTGCTCTTGTATCTGGTAAAAGTGTAAAGATTATTGCTCCTCTTTCTGTTCCTGAATTGATTGATCAGATCATAAAGGATAGTATTTTGAGTAACATACAATACTATTATGGTGATATGGATGATAAGGAATGAAAGAAGATTGAGGAATCATTTTTGTTATATTTAAACATATATAAGAAAGCTTTAATTGAAATTGAGACTCAAATACCAACATATTTGTACAATAAGTTAGATGCTAGGAGGTTATCGGTTATTGAGGAGGATAAGAATATTAAGATTCAAGAATTGCTAACTGTTTGTGGTGCTATAACTAATGAAGAGATGTAGTAGTGTCTAGAGTTTGCTAATAAAACAATTTTCTAGAGTAGACACATGCATATAAGTCTTATGGTGGGAAGAGTAAATGAAATTGTGAAGGAAACTCATGAGGCTTGGGTTAAATTATTTGTCGATAAACTAGGTTTCTTTACATCACTAGATATTCTGCCTAAGTCTGACATTCCAGACATCTTGGTTGATGCTTAAGGTAAAGGTATACTAGGTGGAGATCCACCAGTTTTGGAATGAAAACATCTAAGGACATTCCTTTGGTAGTTACACTTGTACAGGATGTTGAGATCAATAAACTAGTAGATAATCCTTCGGTAATTGATGTTGATACAGTTGAAGTTCATGAGGTTGAGGTAGTGGAAATAACTGCACCAAGTGGCAAAGTCATCGGTGCTGAGAAGGTAAAGGATAAAGTAGATCAAAAGGTAGAAGGTTGGGTTGATCATATCGAGGTCCGGGTACCGGCACCTTCACCAGTTATTGGTCCCTCATTGTTGGCACTTGACTCATCCAGTCAAGAAGATTTTGGTTGTCTTGGAAATAAGAACATTGAGCAATTGAGCAGTTTTTAATTGATGTTTGTTGTAGCTCAGAAATTAAGGAAGGAAGGGTCAAAAGATAAGAAGGTTATTGAGCAATATATTCCTATTTTGCAGCAGCTTGCACCGAAATGCAAGATTGATCAGGTAGCTATTCCATCTAGTAAGTTGAAAGGTTTGACTAAGAACATTGCCAAAGAGTATAAAACTCTTCAACAAGTGTCAAACTGGCAGTTAGTGGAAAGGTATAATGCAGCTAGGAAGGTCACCTATGATAACATGATCACAGCCGACAAGGCTAAGCTGATAGATGAGATGACAAGGATTTATGAGGCTATTAATCAATGCAATCGAATATATTGATCTTGCACTAACATAACAACACTAATATCGGACCTAGATAATAAAGTTAAGGAGGATAAGGACAAGTTGGAACAACTTGTAGTTAGTTTTGATGGTACTGAATCATTGACCAACATAGTTGATGGTCAGATTTTTCTTTTAGAGTATGAAATTTCATCCCTGGAGAAGGAAAAAGACAAGTTAATCTAGTGTGCCAGAGAGTTGAGAGGTTTTGTAAGTCCCTAGCTAAATACTTTTTTACTTCATAAATGGGAATGTATGGAATAGATGAGTTTTCCCACACCGGCAACCCTAACAGAGGAAGAACTGCACACTTACATTTTGAATGGGTTTGTATCTGTTTTGGGAACTTTAAAATCTGGCTAGGATACTTATTTGGCATTTTTGAAGGGTACTTATCCAGATATTTTCAAGTATATCTAGATCTGGTAATCACATTTTGGTTTGTAGAAAATTTCATTTCTTATTCTTTTTGCTCTGAGCTTTGGCATTGTTGTCAAAGGGGGAGAGGTGGATGTGAAAAATGTCTAGGGACATAAGAAGTAATGTATAGCTCAGGGAGAGTAGTCTTCTAAGATCAGTTTTTGGATGGGAACTGGTACAACACTTCAACGATTCATTTTTCACATAAGTGTTGCCATTAATGCCAAAGGGGGATATTATTGGCAATTGACACTCATCCGGGTTATAATTGTTGTCATTGATGGAAACACACTTCATGAGAGATCTGACAATCAAGGTAACTGATACTCACTACACCAGCATTCAAGGAATCGACATTCAGGGAACTAAAAAAATTGGAACTGGTATTCTAAGGCCGACATAGGAGATTGATTCGGCAAACGTGGAAGCGGCAACGGTCATTGATGGACTTGAAAAGCACTGAGAGGGGGGGGGGGTGAACCAGTGACACCAAAAATAAAACTACTTCAAAAACTAACTGGTAGATGAACTTAACAAAACTTTTAAACACAATACATGTAATCCAAAATGATATAACAACATCCACAATAAGTAAAACATCCACCATAACACAAGTGTTTGTACGTGGAAAACCCAAATAGGTAAAAACCACGATGAGATGGAACTCACAAGTTAACTATCTACAGTAATAGATAACTGATCGGTTAGGGTCTACAAAGTTCTTTGCTAGGATTGAATCTTGTTAGAGATCCCAAAGTTTGATTAGAAGCTTATGCCCTGTTAAAGGTAGCACCCTGTTAGGAATAACCTCGCTGGAGGATTTTTGAATCCAAACTAATGGATCACCCTGTTAGAGGATTTGTACAAAGAAGCTTGTTAGATCTTACCAGGTTGGGGATTTGAATTCTGCTGTGTGTTAGAAAACAACAAGATTGGTTTGATCTGTCTTAGTAGCACAATATTTGTTTGATCAGATCCTTCTAAACATATTCAACACCTGCTCTTCTGCATACTCCGCAACTTAACTCTTTTGCCTTTCGCACACAACATATCACTTTCAATCATCATAAAATAATACATTGAGATGTCAATATATAGACATTAAGATCTCATGTCGGCCATAAGAAATCATAACATAGTTTCCTAGGTGCAGTGTATCTGGTCAAGTGATCATAACATATCACAAAAATACTACCAAAATTTGTTGGTGGGATAACTCATCACGATTTGTGGTAACTCATCACAAAATCAACAAATACTAGTTGGAACAATCAATACTGGTTGGAATTAAATATATGAACCGTTATCCTTGAATCTCTTGATAGAATCTTCGCTTGATCTTAAATGTTGATGTCGACTAATGTGCATCCACTGGTTAACTTCTATACATATACCGGTTGTCACAAAGTATTGGTTAGAGATAAACCTCTAAGTATAAACTCTAGCATACCGGTTGGAGTATAAACAACTTGAAGTTATACCGATAGACATTATAAACATATTGTGTATATGTGTTTCATCAATGACAACATATGATGAATATATTATAATCATCATCAAGCCAACAATCTCCCCCTTTGGCATTGATGGCAACACATAGAAAATTTTACAGTAATACCACTAAGTGTTCATACAAAACAAAATTTACACATATACATGCTCCCCCTTAATGCATACATTATACAAAATTTTCAAAAACACACATACATATTTCTACTCCCCCTTTGACAATAATGCCAAATTGAAAAAGCAATATATATATATATATATATATATATATATATATATATATATATATATATATATATATATATATATAGGAAATTTGTATCAAAGTGTTCAACATATACAATACCAACTTAAAAAAAGAGTTCATGCATTAGCGAGTGTCATAAAAATATCATTAAACTTCTGATTCAACTGTGATATGGCATTTGTCCATGTTGCTAGCACATTCTCAGTGTACTCTTTTGTAGACATAAGCTGTGTATAGAATTCTTCCATCGAATCCAGTGTACACGTTTCTGGAGTTGCTAAGATAGCTTCTGCATTTGAGTAGGCTCTTTGTAGTATGTCCACTTGTGATGTGAGTAGACTCTTAAGTTCCTTGAGAGACCAAAGTCTCTTTGCCTTCTCATGATCATAAGTCTCCAACCTGTTGTGCAAATTATCTACAGATTTTCTAAAAAAAAATATAGAGTCCAGAAGTGGGATATATGCATTGCATATCCTTTCTATCTCTTGCTCTATTTTTGTTTGCCTTTTTGTGATATCTGAATAACAAAATGAAACATTAGAGGTAGAAGTAAGATACTTTCCTCCAGTTTCAAAATCTTTTCTCAACAAATCTTTATTATGTGACATAGCCTTTTTGCCAGTATCAATGTCCGTTGCAAGTTTCTATCCATACTTCTTCTTGTGATTTTTATCAGGATAGGTTAGTGTTGCTTCTTCAAGTGACTTGATTTGATCAAATGTGTCAGTGACCAACTGACCAAGTTTTCTAATAGGGGATGTCAGATGTGTTGTAGAAGTTTCTGGTAGCAGACTAGATAGAATATCTACTGCATTCTGAATAGTTTCAGCTTCAACCCTTTGCTCTTTAAGTCTCTTCTTATGTGCTCTAGATTGCATAACACTTGCAATCTTCATCATTTTAGATGCGCTAATGTTGTCAACAATGATAGGCCCTAAAATGCCTAATGACTCATCACCATCCTCATTAGTCTGCAGAGTGACTAATGGCTTTGTCGGTTCAGAGGATGTAACCTTAATGATTGCTTTCTCTTGATTCTTCTCTGTTTCCTTTTTAGAAGTCTGTGAGACAACAATTTCCATAGACTCCTTCTGAGTTTATTGTAAGACCAGTGGAGATTGGGGTTTCTCTGGTTGTTCTATTGCCGATGGATTGTCCACTTTCGGTTGAGTTGTCGGTTGCTCAACTAAAGTAATTTGTGTATCAGTGATTTCAGGAGGTTCCATATCCAGTGTAGTGTTGTCTCCAAATAGATCAACTGTGTCCTGAACATCATCATCAACATGAATAATGGTGTCATCCTTCTTCTTGAAAGGATAGACCTCATCATCTTGAACAATATCTTCTTCATCCATTTTTGGTCGATTAACAACATCTTCCTCATTCATAGAGGAATGGATGAGTTCTTCCATCTTTTTGATTTCATAGGCTATTCGATGGGTCTCAGTTTCAATAATTGCCCTCTTTCCACTGAGTAGATTTAATCTTCTTGCTTTGAACATAAACTGAGATTTGTATTGATCGACTAAAGCACTAATTTCATCTTTAGAAAATTCAAGAAAATATTGTACAAATACTTCATCAATGATTTCTTTTTCCAATTTTACAGCTTCCTCCCATTTATCTAACATAATAGTGTACAAATAATTTGAGATATCCTTTTCCAGATCATGTGGATATCTACTGTAATGACACAAATGAGTGATTACATGTTCAATGACTTGCTTCTTCTCATCTTTAGTGAAGGAATCAAAATGTTCTCTAACATTGTCAAACCTGTTCCTCCCTAATGTCTTCATTGTTCTTTCAAAATGGGTATCAGGCTTGAAAGATGCTATATCAATAGGCATAGTTCCCTTTGGCACTTCTTTTCTATTCTACCAATAGCTTTCATCTTCTTAGGTTCTTCTTCATTATCAGTACCCTCAGATTCTGCTTGGAGAATAAGTTTCTGGTTTCTTTTCTTTGGTACATTCTCCTTCTTTGTATAGACTTTAGGTGTCGGTTCCTTTTTGGTTTGGATACTCTAAGTCACCCTTGTATTCTTTATTGCCGGAGGTACTTCATCAGTTTTATTTTTCTTTCCTTTCCCACTTGTGGTAGGAGAAATACTGGTTTTGCCTTGTGCATCTTGGAATACCATAATATCCAGTTTTGCCTTCTTTTTGTCTTTAGGAGATGCTAATAGGTTATTAGCATAACCAACGAGTAAGTCATGGTTCACCTCATAACTCATGTCTTTCATTCCCTCTTCTCTCAGCTCAATCACTTGCAACAAACAAAAATCAGTGGTAACAGTAAAGACAATGTCTTTTGCAAAATGACTTACCACATCTTCAGGCAATCTCATTCTCATGCTCATCTTCTTCTGAAACTCATTGAAATACTTATTCATAGCATTACGAAAAGTATTCTTTATAGCCTTGATGCTATTCTTGATTTGAGCAGATACTGGTAGGTCCTTTGACCATTCAATATCACCTATTCTCGGTAGCAAATTTTAAAAATAAAAGAATAACCTAGCCAATAGTTGTCCATACTTGAACTTTATACTGTTGTCCTTCTTGATAGATTGCAAATTAAGAAACAATTGTCTCCTAATAGCCTCACAAAGATCACAATCTGCATTTTCAACTACCATCTTATAAGCTATGTGAATTGCTGCAGATGGAACACTATTTAGTTTACTTGAGTAAAATGCCTGGTAGCCTATCACCATTGCTGCCAATTTCACAACCGGATCTCTGATATTGTTAATAGAAAAAGCACACTTGTCAGATGTTGAACCAGTCAGTGAGAATATCGTTTCTTTTAAAATTCACCTTAGTTCAGGTACTTCACTGGTTGAGAAATAACTAGTTACATCCTGAATGGCTTATTTGGTAATTGTGTGAGTTCTCTCTAAGTACACGTAGTGGCGTTGTGAAAACCTTTCTCGAAAACCCTAGCATACTGTGTTTGAATCTTTCCATTCTCATCACATAGGGATTTTAGTTGAGTGTAAATGTATAGTGATCCTAGATCCTCTATCTTGCAATAAATATAACTTGACAAATCTCATTTACTAAAACTCCACTCAGAACTTGCGATAATGCATTATACGACACAATTTGTTCTACCTCTACAACTTCCATTGGCTCAGATGTAATCATTAGCCTTTGTACAGTCTTTGAAGATGATGCCATTGTAGATGAACAAGATTCGAAGCAGGATTCTCAAAGAAATACCTTATTTCGCACACACTACCCCGTTTATCGGTTGAGTGCCCAAGTGCACACCAGTTTGATCTTTTGCAACCTTCAAATCAGCTTGATTGCAAAATACAATGCAACTTTGATAGTTATCAGCCAACAAACTCTTTTAGCTCAACAAGCACTCCAAATTTCTTTCTCGAATGTGTTAGGGTAAAAATGACAAAGTAAAAACTCACTTTTATCCTTTTTACCTACTGCATTAAATGCTCGCCAATTAGGGTTACAAACCCTAATTTCACCGCTCAAGGAGAAACCAGTTGATAACATATTGACAAAAAGTTATCAAAATTTCATGCTTCAAAATTCTCTTACCGCTCATTCATCTCAAGGGGTCCGGAGGTGGATTTACTGTTATGCCCCCCTTAGCCATATTTAAAAGGCTTAATTCACTGGTGCAGTGTTCTCTTCACTGGGTGAAGGAATAGTTTCTTCTCCAGGTGAGTCATCACTTTTCTTCTTCTATATCTAATTCACTTCCTCTCTAGTTTCTTCAACATTAATTTTCTGCTTTCCTTTATGATCCTTAGAAGAATTGACCGGTTTGCTATTTTTGGATCTACAAAATTTTCCTAAGTGCCCCAGTTTGTTACAGTGATAGTAGGCCATACCAGATGATTTCCAAGGTCCTGCATTTCCTCTCCTAGTTCTTCTTCTACAGTTCATAGCCACATGACCAAAGTTATTACAGATGGTGCAAATGACATTTGTTACCTTTTCCATCTCAAATGGACTAAACCAATTGCCATAGGGTCTTTGCCAGTTCAGGTTGACTCAGTTGTCAAAATTCCTCATCCAGTTGCCATTTGGTCTTGGGTGTATATGTGGTATAGGATTGTTTGCTCCATATTAGTATTGTAGCTTACATTTCTATTAGGTTTGTCTTTACAAACATTTGCAATGTGACTAGGTTTATGGCAAACAAAACAAACAGGTTTAAAGACCTTCTTACCAGTAGGCTTCTTGATCTTAGGAGCAGATTTGTTCTTAAGAGTGTTGCTCCTAGTACCTGAGGATTCACCTTTTTTAGTTGTATGAAAACCAAGTCCAGAGGTATCACCTTTCATCCTTTGTGATTGAATTTGTTCTTCAAGAAAGGTAGAACTCTAGTTGAACTTATCTAGTTTCTCATTAGCTTCGGTAAGTTGTTTGGTGATATCTTCATTATGCTTTGACAGGTTCTCTCTCAGAGATGATGCTAAGTCAAGATCTAGCTGTAAGTTCTCCTTCTCTTCTCTTTCAACATTAAAATGCTCATGCAAGGTAGAATTTTCTTGCTTGATATTGGCAATCTCTTGATCTCTTTCCTTAATAAGATCTTCAACAACTCTTTTGGCTTCCAGTTCCTCACTCATGTGAATAGTAAGACCTTCCAGCTTTCTCCTTAGGTTTAGCTTTTCACTGTTCAACTTTTCAACTTCCTCGGGTAAAGAATCAATGTTGGCCTCATCTGAAGAACTATTATCAGATATCTCTAACAGTTGTTTAGTAAGCTCTCTCCTTTTGACTTGTGAAGCTTTTAGTTTGACCCTAAGTGTTTCAAGATCATTTCTACTAGCTTCTAGCTCTCTAGCCATCTCAAGGTAGCTCATGTCCCCCATGGTGGTTTCAAGGTTCCCTTCTAAGAAATTGGGCTTTAAAGAAGTTAGTCTCTGATACCAATTGATGGACTTGAAAAGCACTAAGAGGGGGGGGGGGTGAATTAGTGACACCAAAAATAAAACTACTTCAAACACTAACCAGTAGAAGAACTTAACAAAACTATTAAACACAATGCATGTAATCCAAAATGATATAAGAACATCCATAATAAGTAAAACATCCACTATAACACAAGTGTTTGTACATGGAAAACCCAAATAGGTAAAAACCACAGTGAGATAGAAATCACAAGTTAACTATCTACAGTAATAGATAATTGGCCGGTTAGGGTCTCAAAAGTGCTCTGCTAGGAGCGAATCTTGTTAGAGATCTCAAAGTTTTATTAGAATCTTATACCATGTTAAAGGTAGTACCCTGTTAGGAGTAACCTCAATGGAGGATTTCTGAATCCAAACTAATGGATCACCCTGTTAGAGGATTTGTACAAAGAAGCTTGTTAGAGCTTACCCGGTTAGGGGATTTGAATTGTGCTGTGATTGTTAGAAAACAACAGGATTGGTTTGATCTATTTGAGTAGCACAATATTTGCTTGACCAGATCCTTCTAAACATATTCAACACTACTCTTCTGCATACTCTGCAACTTAACTCTTTTGCCTTTCATACACAACATATCACTTTCACTCATCATAAAATAATACATTGAGATGTCAATATATAGACATTAAGATCTCATGTCAGCCATAAGAAATCATAAAACAATTTCCTAGGTGTAGTGTATCTGGTCAAATGATCATAACACATCACAAAAATACCGCCAAAATTTGTCGGTGGGATAACTCATTACGATTTTCAATAACTCATCACAAAATCAATAAATACCGGTTGGAACAATCAATACCAGTTGGAATTAAATATATGAACCGTTATCCTAGAATCTCCTGATAGAATCTCCGCTTGATCTTCAATGTTGATGCCGACTAATGTGTATCCATTGGTTAACTTCTATACATATACTGGTTGTCACAAAGTACCGCTTAGAGATAAACCTCTAAGTATAACCTCTAGCATACTGGTTGGAGTATAAACAACTTGAAGTTATACCAGTAGACAATATAAACATATGTGTGTGTATGTGTTTCATCAGTGACAACATATGATGAATATATTACAATTATCATCAAGCCAACAATCATATTATTTTATGTTTATATTTTATCTGGGCCGACATGTGTCTAATCTTTTGTGATATGTTTGTAAGCCAACATAAGGTATTTGTGTTTATTCATGTAAATGGCTATATAAGTTAGTTTGGGTCAGGTCATTTTGTATGATGTGGGTATATGGGAGATATAATAGATAAGTAATGTGAAAGATTTTGTGATGTTATCTTGATCGATAGAATGCTAATGTAAAGATCTGCAATCGGTCTTGATTATTGGTCTAGAGGATTGGGAAGTGATCTAAGATACGGGTAAGGGAGGTTACACTATAACCGGTACAGAGAGTGCTTTAACTAGAACTCATCCAGCATGACAAATGCACATTCTGGGTTTAGTTTTTGTTTGTAATCCAGTATTTGGATCTATAGTCAACGAGGCTCCTTAAGTGATGAGCGGTGTGCTCTAGGCAGTGTGCCTTCCTGCATGTGTAGGCCCCTCTTGTAATATTTATTCATTTGGCCAATGGATAGATATTGTGGGTCACTAATCCCACCGTGGTTTTTTCTCTTCGAGATTTTCCACGTATAAATATTTGTGTTGATTCATGTGGTTGCATTGGTATTACTTGTTGTTACTTTCTTTTATGCATATCGGTTAATAAGTGGATTTGTTAACAAGGTTAAAATTACTCTAACCAGTAGGACACTGATTCACCCCCCTCTCAGTGTTCTTGGATTCCAACAACTTTTACCCAATTTTAATCTTTACAAGATTCAGCGACATCTTTAGGCTTAATCTTAGAAATCAAATATGTTTCTTTTGTAGCAATTCTTCTCCTTGTCATCACTTCTTTACTTTTATCACCAATAATCTGATTCCCTGAATGATTTAGTCTTACATACTTGGGGGTCCTCTAATTATTTTGATTTTCAGTCTCTTGAACTTCTTAACTACCAACATCATCTGGATTTACTATCTCTTCCAGATCACTCTACTTTATGCTCTCAATATGCACTTGCTTTGAGGTAACGTCGTAATCATCAGATTCATATCCACATGCTCTGATTTGTCTCTTATGATACTCATCAACCTTCACATTTTCACTTTTTGCTATCTTTCTCAATCTTTTTTTGTAGCACCAGTAGGCCTCGCTCTTAGTAGTATATCCCAAAAATATTCCTTCATCACTTCTTGCATCAAATTTTCCTATATCCTCATCTCTTTTGATATAACATTTATTTCCAAAGATTTTGAAATATCTAGCTGTAGGAACATGACCAAACCATAACTCATAAGGGGTCTTACTAGAATCACCTTTTATATGCACCTGGTTGAATGTGTATACAACAATGCTAACAACTTCTCTCCAATGGACATGCGGAACATTTCCTTCAATCATCATAGTCCTAGCAACATCCAAAATGGTTATGTTCTTTCTTTCAACAACTCCATTTTGTTGAGGGGTTCACAGAGCAAATAACTATATCCTGATTCCATGCTCTTCACAAAAGGAATTAAACTCATCGGAGGTGAATTATCCTCCTCTGTCAGATCTTTGATAGTTTAACTTCAATCTTGTCTCTATCTCCACTCTAGCTTTGAATATTTTGAATTTTTTCCAGTGCTTCAGATTCCTCCCTTAGAAAAGTGTCCCACATCATCCTAGAATAGTCATCAATTAGCAACATAAAGTATCTTTCACCTTGCAAGCTTCTCACTCTAGAAGGACCACACAAATAAGTATGCACAAGATCCAATATCCCTTTAGATATATATTGTTTGATCTTGAATGAAATTCTTGTTTTCTTTCCCAATTGACATTATTTACATATCGAATTAGTAGGCTTCACTATCTTAGGAAAATCTCTAATAGCTTGAGTAGAACTTATCTTAATCATGAAGTCAAAATTAACATGACACATCCTCTTATGCCAAAACCAACGTTCATCAATCTGAGAAATCAAACAACTTTTCTCACCAACATTCAGATGAAAGATAGTACCTTTAGTTTTAGTTCTTGATGCAATTTCTATACCAGATCTATTCAAGATCTTACATTTCCCATTCTTGAATTGTAAATCATATCCCATGTCAACCATCTCTCCAACACTCAAAATATTATGCTTTAAACCTTTAACATATAAAACATCATCAGTATTATGCTTACCATCAAGAGAAATAGAACCTCTACCATGGATTACACAAGCTTTGTTATCTTCAAATATTACTACACTACCATCATACTTCTCCATATTCACAAATTTACCTTTATCACCTATCATGTGATGTGAACAACCATTGTCAATCACCCATTCATCTTTCTCTTTAATCTTAGCAGTCAAGGATTTCTCTTCAATAATGCAACTTGTAGAATCAGTAGGTATCAGATCATCTTCCTTGATATCAATGAACACAAATTCATCTTCTGAATTCCCTTTCTCAAACTCATCATTTGTCACACCTTCATCAACAACATAATAACACTTCTTCTGATATATATACTTATGTTTAGGCTTGTAAGGCTTATCATACTTTGACACTCTTTCAACTCTTTCAAGACACCTAGAAGCAAAATTTCCTATCTTATTGCATGAAAAACATTTTAAAGGTGATATCCCTTCATACTTACTGACTCCCTTAGGAAATATTCTAGCAATAAGTGCTTCAAGATCTTCCAATTATCTTTCCTATTCTTCCATATCTCTCATTTCTATTTCATATCTGGAAACCCTAGCTGAACTCTCTCCCGGATCATACTTTTGCTTCCTGGATATAGTAACTTTAAATGCAGTCTCATTTTTGCCATGTGATTCTCCAAGTTCACTTAATTCAAAAGCAGCAAGCTTACCAACCAACATGTCTCTTGTCATAGTTCTCACAGTCTGGATCTCATCAATAGTAGCAACTTTGTGTTTGTAAGAAGGAGGCAAGGATCTCAACACTTTATCTATAATCTCATCTTCTTCAATGATTTCACCAGTGCATCTGATGTTCAACACAAGATCTTTCACTTTAGCCATAAAGAATGAAATATTCTCATCTTCTCCCATTCTTAGCAACTCTACTTTCCTTTCAAGATCTGCAATTTAGCAACTTTCACATGTTTGTCTCCTTCATATAAGGTTTCTATATTCTCCCAAATCTCATGAGAAGTCTGCAATCCCATTATATTAGTCATCTTTGAATCAGTCAGAGCATTCAACAATGCTCCTTTGGCTCTTATGTTATGTTTAGCATCCTTGATCTCATTTGCAATAACATGACCATTTTGAGGAACATTGTAGACATTCTTCATGATCTTCCAATAATCTTCTCCAAGAATATTCAAGTGACACTCCATCTGGTTCTTCCATATGGTGTAATTAGTTTCATCAAATCTTAGACTCTCCTTCATGAAAATAACAGTTTCCATCTTGGATCTCCTCAAGCGGTTAAGCTTCTTCTAGAGGATCTAGCTTTGATACCAATTGTTGGCAACAACAATGTAGTAAAACCGAGAGGGGGGGTGAATCAGTTTTCACCAAACTTAACCAAATTAAACTTAACTTCAAATCTGATCAAGAACAACAAGAACAAAGATAAACACCACATTAACAACACACATAACACATGGATATTTGACTTGGAAATCCCGGTCAAGGGAAAAACCATAGTGGAAACCTATCCACAATATGATGATACTCTTTAGTAGTATGTATAAATATTACAATGGGGAATGCAAATACATCTAGACACACTGCCTAGAGCTCAGTACTAAAAAAAAACAAAGGGCTACAACCTTGGGAAGGCACACTTCCTTACAAAGATTGGACAATGATCCAGCTTACATGAATTGAAAGAATAGAATCTCCAAATGCCCAATTACAGTTCCAATTATGCACATTGTCTTCTCTGCTCTTCATCACTTTACTGAAAGATCAATTCTCTTGTTCACACATACAACACTCTCAAAGAGTGCAGACACCACATAGACACACAACTTACATGATTATCACCCTTATTTATACAAATTATCAACCTTAGTTTCAAGGTCGGCTCAACTCATAAGACCTAATTACAAAATTACATCACATGATACATAAATCCATATGCGGACCAATACAATGTTAGCAAATACATATCATGGACCCAAATCAAAACCTCAAAAATGCAACACCACCAAATATTTTGCCAAGATCATCTCCAACATGCAAGAACCATCGGGTCGGCCAAAAGGTCGTATAATACGAAGAATACCATCGAACCAATAAAATATTCAATAACATGCAACGATCAATGTGGACTAGAAAAACACATAGCACATGATCTAGAAACACCAACAAGAAACATGAATTCCTCCGTAACAACTCGGATCACAATAATCATCATCATCTCCCTTTCGGAGCTCAAGAACACCAACTGACAAACTAAAAGATACGCTTGTGAAGTTTCAAATCATGAACCACTCGAACTAAGGACAGGCATGAATGTCCCAAACACTCTAAAATCCGCACAACATAATGAATCAATTTTAGAGAAATACAAACTAGAAATCACAACTCTGTAATACATAACCAATAGAAAAACTAGTCACCACATTGGATCACATAACTTGATCAAATCACCTTTCGGAACACTGAAAATCATGCTAAATCAACTGAAGATACTAATCTTCGAATCCTTAAATCCGGATCAGCATATCTACAATAAATCACCCAAACCAACTCTCTACAACACTGAAGCACAAGAACATAGGAATATGTTGACATCAATGACAACAACACATTCCACCAACTCTAATATCCAACAATATGGAGTAGAAAAGTGATGATGGACATGGAATCGATCACAAAGTTCACAAGAATCCTGATTCTTTAAAGGACATCAATTATTTGTGATGATAGAAAGGGTAACACCATATTTGTAATTGATATAATTGAGGATAAAAGTTTTGATCTGCTTTTCGATAACTTGGGTGAGAGGAACGACCTCGATCCACTTCATAAAATACTTTGTGGCTGTGATGATGAATTTGTGGCCATTGGAAGAGGGAGGGTGAATCTTGCCTATGAGGTCAGGTCCCCACTGACAAAAGGGCCATGGAATAGTGATCGACTGAAGTTCTTGTGCTAGTGCAAGAATGAGGTCTCCATGAATCTAACACTACTTACATTTTCTAACAAACTGGTATGAGTCCTTTTCCATAGCAGGCCAATAGTATCCAGTCCTCATAAGTTTCTTGGCTAAGGTTGGACCACTAGAGTGAGCACCACATATACCTTTGTGAAGCTCACATAACACAATCTGAGCTTTGTCACTTTTTAAACATCTAAGGAGAGTACCATATAGACCTTGTCGGCAAAGAGTATCAACTAAGTTGACATAGCGGGATCCTTGATGGATGAAGGTATGACATTGATTATTGGAAAGGTCGGGTGGAAGGATATTGTTGTGGAGGTAAGTGAAAATGTTACCATACCAAGGAGAATCGGGACCAATGACACATATCATTTCTATGGGAATGATCTCGTATGAGGGGACCAAAATATTATCCACCAAGAAATCATAGCATGTCTCATTCTGAGGCATGTCAATCAAAGAAGCAATAGTAGCCATAGCATCGACAACTCGATTATTATCCCTTGGGATTTGCTCAAGGACAATCTGTGTGAAGTATTGCTTGAAATCATCCACCATTTTCTTGTACAATATTAGCTTCTCATCTTTAGTCTAATAATCATCATTTTCTTGATGAATCACAAGTTGAGAGTCCCCAAAAGCATGAATTTCTTGGATCTTCCACTAAACTATGATTCTTAATCCTATTGTTAATGCCTCATACTCTATTGTGTTGTTTGTGCAAGGGAATGATAATTGATATGATTTAGGAATGGAATCCCCTTGAGGTGTGATGAAGAAGATACCTGCTCCCACACCATGCTATGTCTATGAACCATCAAAATATAGTTACCAAGGTTTTGAGTTTGTCATTGTAAAGATGGATTTGTTTGGGAATTCTGAGGCAATAGGAGTTTCGTCAATCATAGGTCCATCCACTAGCTGATCTGCAATGGCTTGTCCCTTAATGGATTTTATGTTGACATATTCAATATCAAACTCGCTCAACATCATGACCCATTAAGCCAATCTACTTGTGAGTGTTGCCTTGTTGAGAAGGTATTTTAGTGAGTCAATTCTTGCAACAAGCTTTGTTTTGTGAGTTAGCATGTAATGGCACAATTTATGTGAAGAAAAAACCATGGCAAGACATGCACGCTCAATTGAAGTGTAATTAAGCTTGCAACCAACCAATGTGCGATTGATGTAATAAATAGCTCATTCTTTACCATCACGATCTTGTTATGACAAGAGTGCCCCCAACGTTGTTCGTGTAACTGATATGTAAAGTAATAGGGGTTTTCCTTGAATAGGTGGCATCAAGACTGGTGGATTTAGGAGATAGTCTTTGAGAATCTGAAAGGCCTGTTGACACGTATCATCCCATTTGAACTTGATACTCTTATGAAGTAGATGCTGAAAAGGATGACATTTATTTGCAAGTTGTGCTATGAATATACATATAGATTGAAGTCTTCCTTGTAGGTATCAAAGTTGGTTGATGTTCTTCACAGGTGGCATTTCTAATATGAATCTGACTTTTGTTGGATCTACTTAAATACCCTTTGTGATATAATGTATCCTAGGAGTTTCCCAAAGGTCACCCCAAAGACACACTTCTTGGGATTCAATCGAACTTTATACTTTTCCAAGTATTCAAAAACTATTGATAAAATGTCAAAATGTTCTTCCCTTGTGACTGATTTTCCCAAGAGATCATCCACGTAGTCTTCCATAGTGTCATGCATAAGATCATGAAAGATGGTTTTCATGGCTCTCTAATATGTTGCACCTGCATTCTTTAATCTGAAGGGCATGACGTTCCAACAAAAGGTACCCCAAATACATGTAAATGTTGTTTTATGTTGATCTTCATGTTCTATTTTGATCTAATTATACCTAGAGAATCCATCCATAACAGATAGCATTGCATAATCAGTTGTGATATTGACAATTAAATCAATGTTTGGAAATGGAAAATCATCTTTGGAACAAGCCTTGTTGATATCTATGAAGTTTGTACATATTCTGATGTTGTTATTTGGTTTGCTAACAGGTACAAGATTAGAAATCCACACAGGGTAGTCAATCAGTTTGATGAATCCAACATCCAAGAATTTCTCAAGTTCTACTTTTATTAGTAGTGCCACTTGTGGATACATTTTGGTGCCTGGAGTAACTATTATATGATGCATAACTAGATCGGGATCCAATCCAAGCATATTTGTGTATGACCATGTAAAGTTGATTTGTCACTCTTTGAATAATGTTATGAACTTTGGTCTTTCAATTTCTATCAAATACTGTGCCAAGAAGATGTTGTGTGGTACCTCTTTTGTCCCAATATTTGTCTTGACAATTTCCCTAATCAACATGGATGATTTCTTTTCATATGATGTCATGGGTAGAGTGTCTAGTTTCCCTAATCAACATGGAAGGTTTTTTTCATATGATTTCATGGGGAGAGTGTCAAACCTTCCATCCTCAAGTGCCTTGGAGAGGTTTTCACCGTTGGATGCATCCTTTATTTTTTACTTTTTTGGGGTCAGAAAGTGCCATAGTGTGGTTTTCACCAAAACACCCATGATTTGTTTTTATTTTTATACTTTTGTGACTAGAAGGTTTGGCACCCTCTTTAAAATATGCCATATTATTGAGCTCTATGATGTATCCTTATTTGTGGTCCCCAAGAGGAATATCATCCCTTATACCAAGGTAGTCAAAGAAGGCCTCATCATTTTAGAATGTGTCAAGTTGTGGAGGCCCTTGTTGGTCCCTGCCAATGAGTTGCAGATAAATGAGGGGAAGGCCATTGGTGTATTCAAAGTCAGGAGGTGTGAAGGAAAAGACAAAAGATTCTTTGGGTATTTCATTACAATCATTGAGGTCATCACTAGTACTCTCCTCATCAGTCTCAATTGTAAACTGACCTAAATTGACATCACTAGAAGGACACTTGGCAATAAGATTTCTCACTTTTCACGATTTTGACCTAGAGCTTCGAGACGTAAAGGCTTTGGTATCCCAAAATGTTTTTATCCACGGTTCTCCACTATCTTTATTTTCTTGAGATGTAGAGTTAGATGATTTTTCTTGACCAACTCTAAATTACTCATTCTAAATTTCTCTTCTTCAGTGGGTTCACCTAGTTCTCTGAATGTTTTTGTAAGCTCATAGTTACTAGATGACTTGTATGAACCCCATTCCCATTCATAAGAATATGTGGAATAACATTTTTCTTTCTGTTGATCATTAGTGGAGGTATGATCTGTGATTTGTAATGTTGTTTGGGAATTAAGACTATGTAATCTCAATGGTGCAAATCCAAGTCCTTTTGTGCGCTGCTTCTTTGGTACTAGCTCTGGTTGCAATGGTACAACATTACCTTTCTTTTGTAACCCAAGAGGGCCTATTCCATCATATCCCATATTTTGTTAGAACTTAAAACCCTTTCCATAGTTCTCACATGGTATTGTGATATGGTCTTGATTAAATTCTTCTCCAGGTTCCTTATAAAGCATTTTGTAGATGTCCTCTTCTTCCATCTCACCCCATTTCTTGAATATAGTGGGATCCCATTTTATGATAATTATGAATGCTTGCTTTGAGGGATGTGGTCGTCCATAATCCTTAGGATAATCTATTAATTGCCTTAGGTACATGATTTGATTCAAGCTATATTCTACCATGCCTTTATCCTTGTATTTTCCTTTAAGTTCTCCTTGCTTTGATGTGGAAGATTTCAATAATTTTGGATCAACATATGCTGAAGATGGATTCACCTATCTATTTATTGGAACTATTATTTATGGTTGCGGTCACAAGTTGTTGCAATATATGAATAGGTTTGGATCATCTTCGACTATCTCTTCGACTCCATTGTGTGGAAATTTAATACATTGGTGATATGTTGATGGTACTGCTCTCATTTCATGTATCCATGGACATCCCAAAAGAACGTTGTATGTGAGATCAAGATCAAGGACTTGGCAAACTACATCCTTTGTCACTGGCCCAATGCTTAAAGGTAGGGTGAGTGTTCCTTTAGATGAGAATTATTTTTCATCATATGCTTTTATGGTGATCTTATTTCTTGAATCCACATCTTATTCAGAGTATCCCAATTGTAAGATTGTTTTCAATGTGCAAATGTTTAGACCTTCTCCTCCATCTATCAATTCTTGTTTGATGCGGTTCTTATGGAGAAAGGATTCAATATGGAGCAGTGCATTATGTGGTTGACATAAAGATGCATCATCAACTTTTGTGAATGTAAGGCAATGCATAGTGGAAAGGTATCCCACCATGGCTTGAAATTGATCCATGTTCAGATTAGTGGGAACAAATGTCTCTCTTAAGATCTTGTCTAGAATGGCCTTGTGTGAAGGGGGAATACACAAAAGCTCAAGGATAGAGATAAGGGTGGGTGTCTTCCTTAACTGGTTTACAAGGTCATACTCATATTTGGTAGATGATGGAGTTGTTATCTTGGGTGGAACACCTTGTAAGGTAACCTCACCCCATTGAGTTGTAACATTGCATTCAGGGTTTTGTCATTAGATGACATGAAGATGGTGGTCTAATTCCTTTCAAAAAAGCTTTACCCCTTCGGGTAGAACCTTGGGAGTTTTTCCCTTGATAATAATGGTAGACACATGGTTGTCCATTGAAATATGGTTGACAATATAATCATAGGACACAGTAGTATAATTGACATTGTTTTCTATCTTAGAAGCTTTTCCCTTATCATGTTTTGGGAATGGTTCCCTGAACATCACATTTTCTTCATTAGAAGTATGACCATCAACTACTAATTTGCCCTTGTCAATAAGATCTTGTATGATATTCTTCAATCTATGACAATTCATGTCTTATGTCCTTTGCTCTTATGATAATCATAAAACTTATCATCATTCCACCATGCAGGTTTTAGTTTTGGTTCATATGGAAAATTGTTTGGTATTGATATGAGTTTGTTTGCAACCAATTTCTTAAATGTTGTCTCAATTGGCTATCCCAATGGAGTGTATTTTGTTGGAGGATTTGATGGCCTTTGAGAATTCACTTGATTATTGGAATTATAGTAACTTTCACTAGGGAAAGTTAACTTCATTTTTACTATATTTGCATCTACTACCCCATCATTAACGATATTCTTGTTTTTATTCCAAAAGCGAGGTTTATCTTTTCCATTTGAATCATCTTTATTGTCCTTGAATAACTTAATGGTACCTTGTTCAATAAGCACTTTCTAAATCGCCAATCCCTTTTCAATGAGTTCTTTAAAAGTAGACAAACAAGTTTTCCTTAGTTCATATCTAATGTCCTTACTGATGTTTTGAGTGAACATTTCGACTGTTTGTTTTTGTGGGATATCACAAGAGAAATGACTAGCTAAACTTCTCCATCAAGTTGTAATAATGATGTAAAGGACTCCATTTTTCTGCTAGGTATTACACAAAGTAGTCACTCACACATCCATTTCAATATTATGTGAGAAATGTTGTATGAAAGCTTAAGCCAAATCACTACATGACTTAATCCCATGTGGAAGTTGTGAAAACCATTTCATGGCTTGTCCACCTAAGATTTGTGGAAATAGTCTCATAAAGTATGTTTCCTCTTTTGTCACTTCTATGCAAGCCATGAAAAACTCTCTTATATGTGCCTTGGGATCTCCCTTGCCTCTATAATTGTTGAATTTGAATTTTGGTGTCACAAAATGTGGAGGAAAGGGAGGCATTGGTATACTTCTATCAAATGGACAAGGACACATGTCTTTGATTGTGTAGTCATGTTTTGCATGCATATCTGCCATCTATTTTTGCAAATCCTTGATTTGTTGTTGCAAGTCATTACTAGGTGGTGTCTTATCTCTTTGAGTTATTCCCATGCCTGATCCATTGGGAGGAGGAGGAGGAATATAATGCATGTAGGGATGATACTGATCATAGATATGCTCATATGGAGGAGGAGCATAATTGTAGCGAGTATATGGGCCACTTGGTATGGTATTATAATGAGGAGCACTAGGCCTAGGATGATCGTATGTGTCATGACCATGAAGATAACATGTATCATAAGAATAATCTTGAATATTTCCACTAATTCTAACATGGGGTCTCCTTGTGTCACGACCTTGTGTATTCCCTTGGGTATAATTGTATGTATTGCCATGATTTTGGATGGTGTTTTGTTGTTGAGTATGTGTATTAGCATTTCTTTGTCATGTGAGAGAATGAATATGGGGTTGTTCATGAGAGTTTCTAGCAAAATTAGTATGAGTATGAGTGTTGTGTCACTTTTGGTTTTTGAAACAAGGATGAGGGTGACTCGGACATGAAGCATTCTCTTCTATTTCCACTATTATATCCTATAGGATTTGCATTTTCTTGATTAATTTGATTAGGATCCTCTAATATTTGTGACACATCAAAATCATGAGGTAATCTTGCTCAACTTTGTGCAAATACTTGCAAGCAGTATTGTCGGTCTCTTCTCATAATTTCTTCCACCATCTCTATTAAATTGGTCCATAATAGTATCTTGGATGTCTGTGGAAGTGATGGATGCATTGTCATTGCCATTGTTATTGTCATTGTCATTGTCATTCTCTTGTAGATTATTGTGATTCTCAAATGGGTTGTAAAATTCTCTCCTTCAAACTCATGGGTACTCATGTTGAGAGAACTTAGAGCTTCCTACGCTTCTCTTCTAGACCTTTGTGAACAGGTTTCAACCATGAACTAAACCTTGGCTAAAATGGAAGATAGAAGAAAATGTAAAGACTATGAGAGACCAAAAAGAATTATGAGATGGAAAAGAATCTAGAGTTGTCTTGCAATGTCCAAAAGTATAAGTCCAAGAAAAATGTGATAATCTAAAGCAAGGCGTGGCTTCCAAAGAGATGATAGATCTGATGCAGGAACCACCTATTGATGTGTTATAATGTGTTTGCAAAATAGAATTAGGACTACCAAACAACCTTTTGACTCTAGTTAGAAAAGTGTGTATGAGGGAATTGCAAATGATGACTGAAACTAACTAAAATTGCACGAAAAAGTTGTGATAAAGACTGGTTGACTAAAAATGAGCCCTAGGGAAGCAACCTTCTAAGCTCTTTGATCTCAGAATGAAGACACGTTGTGAGTTCACAGACGCATAAATAACCCACTTATATGCAGTTTCAAAGTGCACAGATGTGTTTTTCAACTGTTGATATGTAAATCTTAGTTCTGATCAAATACACGATTTCAGGATGTAGATACATGATAATATGAATCACATACGCAATATAATAAGGCATAGACGTGATGAGATGTGTTGACAATGTTTTCTTGACTTACTAACCAAATACGGATACGTTGTACTACCCTATGCAGACACGATTTTATGTTCTAGATATGTGCTAGGAGCAAACATAGACGCGGCCAAAAAGATCAAATATGTGTTGGAATCTAACACAAACATGTTTCTAGAAAATTTGTAAATTATTTCCAAGTTTTTCAAATTGTTGAGAGTGACCAGATCTTAATGTTGAATGTCTTGTGGCAAGAAAACACAACAAACAATAAACACACAATGTCTGAAGATGTTTTGTCAAAATTTAAGCGCAATTTGTATGTCCAATAGGCCGAATCTGCCCAATTGCCACAAGTCTAGCACAATCGAAGACACATCAAACACTTTCTTAGCCTAAGATCGATGTTCTCATGGTGGTAACCTCAACCCACAACCTGGAATCTCCATCGACTCAAGTGTAGGGACACCTTGATGGGTGTATTCACTATTTTGTCTTTGTGTGAGAGGACAACTAGGGGCCTTTAGGACTAGAAGGATGACCCTATCACCCTCTCCCTAGAAAGCTACAAGTAGCTTATGCTAAGCTGAGGATTCATGTCTCATCTCACAGGAGCCTTATGGTGAGTATCTTGGGGGGAAAACTAGCTATCCCCTTGTACTAAAATTATCGCAATGTTTGGACAAAAAAGGGTGGGCCACTACTCTAAAGATGTCTAGTCATGTTCTGGGGTATCTAGTGGCTATACATACGGTGTTTCACTCAAATTAATGAAGCCTCCCAACCCTTATGGGTTTTATGCACCACTATGGGTACTTAAGGAGATAGGATACTTTTGTTATCACCTTTAGGGTTCTAGACTAAACACAAAGTGTGCCAAGGCACAAGACACTTCAAGCAAAGTTAATTAACCCTCAACAAACAAAGAAAAAATTCAATTAAAGTGTGTGAGCCTAATTAAACTAGGAATTGAAAATGCAAAGACATGCACCAAATTACCCTTGCAATAAAATGATTAGTAGTTTCAATAATTACCCCCACCTGCAATCACACTTGTTAGGTTAATTTTAGAAAATCTAAATCGAAATGTGAAAAGGGGCCTTCAACAATATGGTTTAGACAACTACACCATTTTGTTAGGTCAAAAGAGGGGTTAGAGAAAAAACCAAATCTGAAAAATGAAACCCTAAATGCTAAAATAAAAAATAAAAAATGTTAAAATGTAAATGTCGATATAACTATCACAAACGTGAAATTATGACTCACAGATGCCAAAATTCAATGCACAGACATGATATAACAATGCACAGACGCTTTTCAGGTACCCACAGATGCGAAAAGGTAAAATCTGAAATCTTGCAACTTGCACAATCATGGAAAACCAAAACGTGACAAAACAAGATAAAAATGCGATTATAGTTGCCAGAAATGCAATAATGCTAAACAAAAATGTGATAAGACGCCACATAGATGCAAAACAAACTGCACAATAATGTCGTCAGATCTTAATCAGAAACGCGATAATAGGATACACAGACAAAATAAGATCCCAGACAAACACGAAAAGAAGATTAACAGATGCGATTCTGATAAACCTGCAAAACAAACAATTGGACAGAAACATAGATGTAATAAAAAGATTTGCAAATATGTTTATACCTATAATTGTTGCTAATCTGACTTGCAACTTGACAAAAAGACTAAAAATGCAAAGATGATGTTAAAAACAAGGGGCAAGAGTCCTATCAGGTGTGCCTAAATGTATATATGGTGAAAATGGAATGATCAACTATTGTAAAACCATAAAAGATCCAACTACATAAAACCCTAGTTCTACAATCAAGAATCCACCATACGCCAATGAAGAACCTAAAACATGCAAATAACAACAAAATAGAGAGATTATACCATTCACATGCTTAGTAGGGTTTGATCTTCATTGTTTCCTATCTCCATTGATCTTGTTTGATATGTTTGCTCTCAGATTTTGTATTGTGCACAAAAGCTCAACAAAGAACAGATTGTGGTTGTGAAGTTTCTTGATCGCTTGAAGCCTTATTTATCGCATTAGTTAGGGTTGTGAAAGGACATAAAGATCCCGTTATATAGAGATCAACTTAAGAATGGAGGGATAAGATTATGAGGTGGAAGGATAAATGGTCGGGTAGGATTAAAGGGTAGGTAGGGAAAATAATAAAATATGAATGGGGTAGTTAGAGGAAAATTAAGAGATAAAAGACAAGTGTCATGGAGAGAAAAAGCTCATGAATTAATTAAATATCTATTTAATTAATAGAGGAAGTGGGATTGATTAAATAAATAAAAAATTTATTTAATTTAGGGAAAGGATAATTTAAATAAATAAAAATATTTATTTAAATAGGGAAAGGCTAGAAGAGGATAAATGAATGAATTAAATAAATAAAAATCTATTTAATTAATAGAAGGCTTAGGATAAAATAATTAAATAAATAAAATACTTATTTAATTAGGCTAGGACAATTTTAGGTGTGTACACTACATGCTTTCCACATTTCATTTTCTATTTTAGTGCAACATATCACTTAGTGTAATGTTCTCACTAAAGTGTGGATAAAATGTGTAAACACTAAAAATCTGTATCAACTATGTTCTCCATTTTTTAACCTAATCGTGCGTATAATCTTCATTATTCGCACGATCCTGCCATGTTTCGCATTTTCCATTTCCTCTCCATTTTAGGTTTAGGGTTACGTTTTATCCTTAACTTCATCCCTCTTGCATCATATATTTCCCTTGTCTCTTTTCCAGTGACGTTTTTCCTAATTGTGTCTCAATTAAGGTTTTTTGCTCCTAATTCGGTCCTTTTGTTTCACTCTTCCATTTTCTATCCAGATCTTTACATTTTCTTCCCATTTCAAGTTTGAGGTTATATTTTATCGTCTCCTTCAGCCCCTGTGTGTTGGATTGTTCCCCTCTCATTCCGGTGATGTTAGTTTTTGACCTAAACCCCTATCTCGATTTTAGGGTTTTTTGCCTTCTTTTAGGATTCTACTGCTTCTTGCTTTCCATTTTCCATCTCGCTAGCTTCATTTTTTCCCTATTCCTATTCTAAGGTTCTATTTCAACCTCTTCTTCAGCCTCGTGGAGTTGCATTTGTCCCTTCTCCATCTGTTGACCCACTTTGACCCAGTATACTCGTTGTTGCTCGGTTTTACCCAGTTTGCCCTAATTTTTTGATTTTCACTCGAATCTTCCTATTTTCTATCTAAACCTTTCCAATTTCACCTATTTTGACCAAAATTGCCTTAATTTGACCTAATTCAAGTCTTTGAACGTCAGTTTGACTAACTTGCCCTTTTAGGTTTAATTAATTAAACTTCCCTTTTTTACTAATTATTTTTTTAATAATTTTATCAAACCCCTCCCCTTTTAATATTAATTAAATAATATTGAATTATTTAATTAATTTTGATTTATCCCCTTTATTTAATGATTTTAATTATTTAATTAAAGGTTCATTTCTATTAACCTATAGTTGAATAATTTATTTAAATTATTCAATTAGCTAATTATGTCATCGAAATTAAAAAAATATTTATTCATTAAATTTTTTTAATCATCTTCTCATATGAGGATGGTATTTTCTTTAAAAAAATTTTAATTACCTAATATCCTCCTTATTTTTGAAAATAGCAATATTATCTTGAGATTCCTCTTTGATTTTTGAAAATCCTGATTTTTAGAAATATCTCATTATATTTCAATTTTAATTTTGAAAATGAGGTATGCATCCTCGAAAAATCTGCTTTTTTTCTTTTTCTCTACTTTTTCCTTCATCTCCTTCATCCTTCTTTGAATGGTAGCTCTGTCATGCATTCTGGTCCATCCTCCCGATCAAAAATATTTTCAATCTCGCTCGTCCATCAAGTCTCTGATTTCCTATAAATTGGGACCTCTCCTTCAATCAATTCATCCACTTTTCAAGTAATTTCATTATGTCAATTTGTCCAGTGATCTAACTTTTATGCATTGTTATTCTATCTAATTTTCGAGCAATCTTAATCATCTAGCTTAATAAGCTTCATTTAGTTTATCATTTCATCTTAAAACCGCACTTTCGAGTTATTCTTGCTTTCATTCATACTTGCACCTACACAATGAGAGTGACATCAAATTAGAGGAGAAAGAAAGAACAATGGAGCAACATTGAAGGAATGGTGATATTTGCATTTAGTTTTCGAGTTATTTTCATCTTGTTTCAGTGTCTCTATTGGTAGGATTCAGATAGATTAGCATAGTTGTTTCAGAAAGTTGCGATTTTCTTTAGATTATGCTTTTGGTTTTGACTAACCTCTAACTAGGAATCTTTTCTCGATCTACAAAATGTAATGTTGAAAATTATGTACTTATTCAATTTCATGTTCTATTTTGGACTCACTTTAGTATTTATTTTAATAACATATTTCAAAACATTTCTACAATAGATTTTTCCTACACTTGAAGAGCACCATGTCCTTTGTCTATCGTTGGGAACATGTCTAAATTAATTGTTGAATCTTTATGGATGGTAGTGTGATGTTTTGGTATCTTGAAGATTCTCAAGATTCAAAAACTTACTTTCCATGCGGCTTACCTACGAAACATGTGGTAACACTCAACTGAGAAATTAATACCTTTCTCTTTTTCATTTGAATAAATAAAACTTGTTGGTTCACCATTCAAGGTACTTTTTTACATTTTTTTACTCTAGAAGCTCCATTTATCTCTCTTGGGGAAACATTGCTCAAAATTTATTAGAACTATCTCACTCTCTCTTGGCACTCTACTTTCACATTCTTTTTTCACTTTCTCGTTTATCTCCAACAACTTGGAGCTCTAAAAAAAATGAATATATAGTCATATCCTTTGGCACTCTATTTTCAAATCCTTTGGAAAAAGCTCCCTACATTGGTACTATCATTATTTTGTTTAGCCATTCCTTTAGATTGCGTGTTCTTCTTGTGTTAGACAAGCTTTTTGGTGTAGAGATATAAATTTCTTATTATTGTTATTATTTACTCAAAATGGTGGTTTTCCCTACCATTATCAAATATATCTATTTGGCATCACAATTTTTGCTCCTCAATTCACTTATGAATAAAAAATGCACACTATCTATTTTTCATCTTGGATGTTTATGGAGGTCAAACAATCAAAATGGGGGTTTGTAAACAGCCCCAACGATTTTTCCCTTCTCTTTGTGTTTGCAATTTAGGTTAAACATGCATGGCTAAAGTCGTATGTTCTAGAACGTTTTGGTATGATTGACAGTTTGACTACAATACGATGCGTAAATGTTTGTGTCATGTGTTGGTGTTCTGAGTAGTGAGCTATAACATTTAGTGCCATTTTTTTTTTCATTTTGTTTTCATTTCGTGTACAAAACAATTCTATATTTTCTATAACTCAACATTTTTCATTTCCTTTAGATATTCAAGTAGTAAAAATAGCATTTTATTTAAGTTTTCCTTCAATATTTTAGTAGAGATATCTTTATTATATTTTTTGTAAGTAAACATAGGGGTTTATTTTATTTGGAGTAAAGTAGGGATTTATTTATAAAAGTAAATATATTTATAGTACAAATACATAATAAAATGGTACAAAAGTACATACTTCCACTTTTACATGTGTAAATTGCGAGCATGAGTTGAATGCTGTAAAACCTCCTACATTAAGAAATTGTGGAATTTATTCACTCCAATGATTATTTATCAAGATGTTGTAACAAGCACCATTTTGGTACAACTTATTTTAAGATTTTTTTTGTCAAGGTATTATAACAAGCATCATTCTAGTAGAATTTATTCCAATTATTTTCTACAATTTATTCTAATTATTTTCTTACGACACCGTGACAAGCGTCATTCTAGTACTATATATTTTGTCTATAGAAGAGCACCATTTTGGTACAACTTACGCCAATATTTTTTTGTCAAGACATTATATCAGGTATCATTCATGTACAATTTATTCCAATAATTTATTTACGAAAAACACTGTACCCAACATCATTTTAGTACAATTTATTCCAATATTTTTCTACGAAAAGACTAAAACAAGCCTCATTCTAATGCAATCTATTTCAATATTTTCTTGCGAAAACATTGCGACAAGTACCATTCTAGTACTGAATATACATACAAATTTGAAATTCACCTATAGACAAAAATCTACCATCTTACTTCCCATTATTAAAAAAAAATAAAAAAAATTAATAATAATATAACATCTTACTCTCTATTATTTGTAGAAATTTGAAGCTCTCCTAAAAACAAAAATATACCATCTTACACACTCTCCCCCTATACCATCTAATAGGTAAAAGTCCCAAAGTTTAATTGAACAAAATTTATGTGGTTAGCCATCCATAAAATGGATGGCCACTAGGGACAAATGGCCAAAAACAAGAGGGAAAAACAAAGACAGACAAAATGTGGCCCCTCAAACCATACATTGAGAATGTTCATTATAACAGTGTCGAATGGCTGCCTATTATTTGGTGGACATATTGTGACAACCAACCAAGCATAAAATGGGGGAGAGTTCAATATCCATGTTGTTCCAAAAATAATTGAGATCAGTCATAACTAGGAGGAGGAAGTGACTGATATTAATCACAAGCAGCACAAAGAGAAAGCCAAAGGAGGGTAGGGCCTGAATGAATGTGGATGTTGAACATAATAAGTCAAATATGGACAATGCAAACAAAGGCTTTGGCTTTTTATTGTACACACAAGCATACAATGTGTCCTTCCACAGCAGCTCCAGCTTGACCACACATTCCCATCCAAATTTGTAGAAAATTTGGGGAAAATACCTATGCAGAGCACCACCTGCTTATTTTTGAAAATGTGAAAGAAAGAAGAAATGATAGGGGAATGTGGAGGGACAAATACAAGAACTGTCAAAGTGGCAGGAAAGACAAGACTGGCAAGGAAGAAGAGTGTTTTAATGGAGAAAGCATCTGATAACTCTGTCTGTCCTCTTCCGACAAATCCCTTGGAAACAATGCCTGCCTTCTATACAACTCTCTTGATTCAATGCTTCCTCTCGTGAACAAATTTTACAAAGAAACCCACAAATATATCTGAATTTTTTTGTTACCTAAAGATTACCTTCTCTTTCTTTTTCTTGGCCTCCTCATTGTCTGTGCATGCAGAGTACTAGAGGAGCTGATTACCGAGTTTTGACAGCCTCATGTGATGTCATGTGAATCATTATTGAGGCTAAAAAAATTGCCATTGTTCGAGGATCTGTGTAAGGAATGATGAGAACTTAGAGATGGTAATAAATTCCAGATGTGTTTATTTTTAGCAGGGAAAGGATTTGAAAGGTGGTGTGAAAAGGTTGCAGGGACTGTCTGACATGGTGATAAAATAAGATATTTGGTCCGTGACACCCAAAAAAGGAGCTGGTCTTCAGAGGAGTTCTGCAAATGTCAATGGCTAGGCTGGTAGGGAATATGGCCTAGTTTTTTTATTCTGTTTCAGGTTTATATTGATTAGAACTCAGTAAAAATTAGAGGGAGAGAGAGAGAGAGAGAAAGTGGCAGAGGATGGGTTTGTTAATGCAGAGAAGGAGGAGGAGGAGGCAGATGAACAGGTTTAATTTTAAGCAGGAGGTGACCACTTTCAGAGCTTTTTACTGGATTGGAGTATTGCTGTTCTCAACATTATTGTTCCTGGCTTGTTATGGTGGATCCTCTTCTTTCATTGGTGAGTTTATTGACTGTTTAGCCTCTGATCATGAAGAAGATTCAGCAGGATGTTGCATTGCTTGAGTGTTCAGTAGACTGAATTTGTAGACTTGCATTAGGTTGTTATTGACTGATTAGCCTCTGATCATGAAGAAGAATCAGCAAGATGTTGCATTGCTTGAGTGTTCAGTAGACTGAATTTGTAGACTTGCTTAAGGTTGTTTTTGGGTATTTGCAAGACTAGATAAATCACAATCCATAATGCACAATAAGCATGACATTTGTTAACAAGATGAATGTAGAGATAAGGAAAATTTGAGCACTGAGAGATTAATGGCTTCTGCTCTTGCCTATCTTCTGTATCTATACAGCACAGACCTAATAAACCTGGCAATGTAACTTGGCGAATTTCTGAAAAACATCAACTCAGAATATATAACTGAACATTGAATTCAATTGAGAAAACAAATGGGTCATTTTATTAAGATTTGAGATCCCAATTGATCCATGGCAGCTTTATTAGAAGAAAATGTGTTAAATACCTGCTTTGTCTTCCTTATGGCTAAGGGGTTTCTATGTTGGTGAAGAATTTTACCTTTTCCCAATGGGTACCTGGGAAAACCTATTTTGCTTTTCTCCTGTCTTTACATTTTTAATCTCCTTCATTATCATTCTGATGATGGATCACTGAGTGTGATCCGAAACATTGATGAAAAAACTCTTTAACACAATCGAATCCAGAAAAACCTGCAATGATTTTGTCCTAGAATACTTCCAGTTCTATCTAATTTATGTTTTCAGATCACCAAAAACTGATTTACAGAGCTAAAACATTATCTTGTGTTAACTCACGTTGCTTTTGTCTGTCATCTTTGGATTGGTTTCATTGAATCCAAATTCATCATTGTCAGTATTCTGAGGATCTCTATTCAACAATGTAAGGCCACCAACTTACTGAAATCTATGATAAAAGCTTAGTTTAATACTCTTTCAATATCAGAACTGCTATTGCACATCTTATCTACTAAGTGACTCCCCTCTTGCAAAATGGCTTGGAACAACATGGGTTCAATGAATATGGTATTTTTCCATTTATGGGTATGCAATGAGAGGCTTAAAGGCAGCAGCAATGGCAGGAAATGCTGCTATAACATGCATTCTAATATATCATGGCTGATCACAGAACTCCCAGTTGCAGACCATGATGGACTCTACAGAGGAGTAGCTTTCAGGGATTTTCAGGTAATTCAATAACCCTTAAGATATATTACCATATTGTATGTGATATCATAACTGCAAGTAAATCAAATTGAGTGTAATTGTTCATGGTAGCATTGTTTAACAAAAGATTTTGGGCAGCAAAACTACAGAATTGGAGGAAGAAGATTTCTGAGTGGACCAGGGTCCTCTCCACCTCGTTGCATCTCCAAATGTGGCAAGTGCACCCCATGCAAGCCTGTTCATGTGCCTGTACCACCAGGAACCCCTGTAACAGAAGAATACTACCCAGAGGCGTGGAGATGCAAATGCGGTAACAAATTATACATGCCCTGATGTTACAAATTACTGCCAACATTATAATAATATATCATTCATGACAGCATCATCATATACAAGTACTATTACTCCATGATGGCATATATATATACAAAAGGAATCAGTACCACTGCTCATCTTGTGGGGCTCGATAAGGATATATACACAGAACCTCCACATGGTACTATGCCTAGCACCTTGTCTTATACCAGGCCTATGTTTAAAAAGCTTGACTGTGCCTGTAAATCTCTATTAGTTTTACAAATTCTTTGGTTCTTCAGAGCAAAAGGACAAAATGCACTGTGTACTGAATTTATGATAAGGCCTGCTTTTACAGACCCCTTTACAAAATTTGGATTGATCAATCAGTTCATTCTGTAGAAAATATATGGGAACCACAGTACTGTTAAGACTTTAATCTTGACTTTCAGTTGAAGGTAATTAATCCCACTGTAATTGCATGTTTGAGTGTGCTAAGTTAAGTGTTGAGAATCGAAAGCGAGGCTGGCAAAAGGCAAATTAACAGTTTCAGGCAGCTGTACTTGCATAGTTGTCGGATTTAAAACCAACGGCTCTTCTTAATGAAAGCCCAGTGTTTTCTGTCTTATGTACAGTTGGAAAAATTTGTCACTTACATCATGACTGATACATCACTGAAGTGCTGTTTTGTTTGATTGTTTCTGGGTTATTCCCAAATTAATATGGGATTATATGTATCATTATCATTGGAGAATCCTATGGGATGTTTTCTCCAAGGAAGTTCAAGTGTGTGCATCAACATCACCTGTTTACCAGGCTGAAGTTTATAGGGGCTACTCGTCTAAAAAGATTTTTTAAAAATAATAATAAGATAATTTCTAATTACATGTATTCATAAAATTATTTATTTAGAAGAAAGAAAAGGATTCAAAAATTTAGTTAAAAAGAAGTTGTGGGTTAGAGATTGTTATTAGATAATTGTTGTATATTTTTTATGTTTGATAGGCAGGGTAATCATAATTGCTTTCAGTTATTCTACATATTTTAGTTTTATTTGTATATGGATTACTTCTATTGATAAAAAATATTTAAATTTAAATGCAACAAGAAATTTTTTTCTCTTCAAATGGGTTTCTCTTTTGGTTTCGTTAGCCTACATTATGTGTGTGTGGTGTGTGTGTTGCTATTTTTGGATTTAATTATGAGATTTTTAAGCATCAAATCTAGAAACAACAACATTTAGCTCAAGGATTGTGGAAATTTGATGACCCTAAAAACTTTATCTTTCAAATTTTAAATAGCAACCACCATATACTAAATCTTTTAACTGTTGATCTAGTTGATTTGGTATAATAATCTAAATATTTAATAATGGATTTGATTGATCGAGGGTTTTTGTTACATTTTATGAATATTTAAATTAAAAAATGGGAGTACTAATAAATGTCATGCAAATACTTTGATTGACCTAGAGGCAATAATCAATGTAATGACTAGTGAAACAATACAAAACTTGCAGTTTTAGACTTAAGGTGTACACCTATAGTCCTACAGCTAGTTGACAATTCAATAATAAAACTAGAAGGGTTTGTGGAAGATCTAGCCATAACATTAGATTCCTAGGAGTATCTTATGGATTTCATTATTGTGTGGCCAAAGGCTAACTTGGGAGGGTATCCATGTTGGCTTGATGATGATGTCTTGGTGTAAAGAGTTGATTGGTGACTTGTTTTATGTTGTCATTGATGGAAACTATGTTTTTATAGTCACATAAGTCTTGTAAGCCAACTGGTAAAACATAACCGGTAGAGAAGACAGTTTAATAGTGAACGGGCAAATAGGTCTTCAACCGGTAAACATGAATAGAGTTACATTCAAGCAACCGGTACAGGCGATTGATGAAGAGCTGGGTGATGCGGTTTTACAGGAGTGATGGAGACAGGTATTTGGTGCTATATTCATGACCGCATTAGCAGATTCAATAAGATGATCAAGATTTGATGTGCAGAGCAAGCTATCTAGAAGAACACTTAACCGGTAGTGATAAAGTCACTAAGATCGATAAATCGGTACAATTTTGTTTTATTTTTGGTTTGTTATGTCAGTGGCCGACATAAGCAAGGCGTGTAATGTAAGTTTGTCTAGATTCATTGAACCTAGGAAATTGTTCCAAGGTTGTTAGCCGACTAAGTTGATGTCTATAAAAAGTGTGATGAGTTATGAGATGAGGTATGAGATCGAAGGTGAATATTGAGATTTTGATTGTGAGGTGATTAGTGAAGCTCTGTATTGATGTGTTGTTGAAGTTTTGGAGGAACTGAAGTGGATCTTATCAGACACAGAAGTGTTATATGAAGATCATTAAACTATTGTTATCCTAGCAGTTACAACAACAAAATCCCTTAACTGGGTAGGTCCTGACATGCCTTAATCTGTAAATCCCCTAACAGGGTAGCTCAACATCTGATTTTAAATCCTCTTGCGAGGTTGCTCCTAACAAGGTATAGCTCCTAACAGGGCTCATCGTAGCAAATCCCTTCATCGAGTGACTCCTAACAGGGCTCATCATAGCAAATCCCTTCACCGGGTGACTCCTAATAAGGTCTTCTCCTAACAGGGCATATTTGTAAGACCTTAACCGGTCAGAGATTTCTATTCTGCAGTTAGTGAATCTTGTGGGTGCTAACTCCCACCGTGGTTTTTCCCTTTTGGGTTTCCACGTATAAATCATTGTGTTATGGTTGGCATGTTTTATGTAGTGTTTGCTTATGTGATTATTTTCCTTGCATGCCTATTGATTTTAAAGTTGTTAAGAGGTGTAATCAGATTCTTAAGGTTTTTGCTTGCACTGATTCACCTCCCCCCCTCTCAGTGCCTTATAAGTTTAAAAATTAGTATCAGAGTCAAACTTCCTTGAGGCTTAACTACTTGGGAAGGATCCCTAAGGTAGACATGGGGGAAGGAATGAGCTATAGAGAGATGTCTAATAAACTTGCAGAAACTAAGGAAGCCCTAGAAACATTGAAAGGCAAGTATAAAGCTTCTCTTGCTAAGAGAAAAGAGCTAACTGAACAATTGTTGGAGGTTTCTGAGAGTAGTTCTTCTGATGAAGCAAACATAGATACATTGGTTGATGAAGTGGAGAAACTGAATGATTAGAAGGCTAACTTGAGGAGAGAACTAGAATCCCTAACCATCAGAATGAGTCAAGAACTTGAAGCAAGGAGGTCAGCAGAAGACAAGATCAAAGAGAAAGAACATGAGATCTTTAAGTTGAATCAAGAAGTTGGTACCCTGTATGCTCATTGGCATGAGGAAAAAGAAGAAAAAGAAGAAATAAAGGTAGATCTGGATATGGCAATGTCTCTTAAAGAGACTCTTATGAAAAGGAATGAAGATCTTACTATAGACGTATAAATCTGACCACTTTTCTAAGTGAATATTTAATATTCATTTTAACCTCATTCCTCTATTTAATTAAATTCTATTTAATTAAATCCTTTATATTCATCTATTTGATTAAATGAATTACTCAATTTATTTAATTAAGTTCACCTAAGCCTTTTTCTAACCTTTGATTAAATAAATCAATTTATTTAATTAATTTCCCTTTCTCCCCTTTTAATTAAATTTACATTTAACTAAATTAATCCTTGCAAGTAAATAAATCTAATTTATTTATTTAAATCCCCCACTTATATTTATGCAAGTTGTATCTATTTTTGTTGAAATAAAGTAATTTATTTTAATTAAAATTCCCCTCCATCCACTTGCATTTTCCTACATCTCCCACTTGCCTCCCTAAAACCCTTCTAGATTCTTCTAATCACTTCTAATTTAGCCTAATCCATCTCCTAAATATTGTCACATCCCTAAACAAAGGGAAGTCACTTCTCAAACCCTCAAAGTCTTTGAAAACCATTAAAGGTTTTATGTCCTCAACAAGTTAACCCTCAAAGTCTTCATAACCATTAATGGTTAACTCAACCTTCTTACATGATTAGAGACTTTCTCTCTAACTCAACCCTAATCTAACCCAAGGGTCTCATCAAGAATTCATGGCTTTGACCTTGGTTATCCCTTTAACCCTTGCACAAGAGTTTACCCTTTGGGTAAAAGCTTTATCCAATGGATGACCCTAACCTAACCTTAACCCTTACCTCCTAAGGTAACCTTCACGTCTTCTCAAGCACTTAATGCTTCTTACATCTCCTCTCAAGCAGTCTCTTGTTGACAATTGTCACCATTTCATTGGTGAGAACTATGAACATGGATTGATAACTTTCAATCCTGGCCCTTGTTAAGATTATCCAATCTTGACCATCCATTGCCCTATTTTTCCTATAAATAGAGCTCTCATTCTCTCATTTTCATATATCCAAGTTTCATGCATCTAATCTATAGTCATTTTACTAAGCATGTAACCTCTCTTTGATAAAAATCATCTTAATAACATTTTAGAAGTAATTTTAAATATCATAGCATATCCATGTTAGACTAGTATATCATGCTAGGATAAGTTCACTAATCCTTTATCTTATCATCATATTTTATGCTAGTTTAAATCATCATAGATTTAATATCTTACATATCTAGGAATGCATTCATGCTTATAATCAAACATCACTCATTCTTGGAGTTGTCATTCCTAAGTCACTTTGCTCAGTGATCTAAGAAAAAAGGCATTGACTTGAGGGATCCTGTGAGATAGAGAACAATGGAACACCCCTTGGGAAGTTGAGCTGTTCAATATAGCTCCCATAACTTGCACTAAGAGTCCCATTGGTGTGTGGATCTTTTGGAATCGAACTTTTATGTTTTTGTACCCCACATTTTCCACACACATTTCTGGCGCCCATCGTGGGGCAAGGCCCCATTAATCTTATCGTTTTTTATGCAGGAGCAATATTGAAAGCATGTAGAAAAATCATTTTTTATGCAGGAGCAATATTGAAAGCATGTAGAAAAGTTGATTTAGCGCATTGGGACCTTTCTTTAGCGTGTAGAAACCTTTAGTTAGTGCTTCTGGTATATTGTTTAGCGCATTAGACCTCTTCTCTAGCGCATTCAAACTTTCTGTTAGCGCCTAATATTTTTTTTTAAACTGTATTATCATAGCACATTCGGCAAACAGAGTAGTGCATTCGGTAACCAGCTTAGCACATAGAAGTCATTTTGTAGTGCTTCTGCACTTTTTTGTAGCGCATTTGTGCAACAGTCTAGCGCATGGTTCTGACAGAGGAAAATGCAAAACTGTAACCGAAGAAGAAAAATTTTAGGCTTGTGAAGCCCACCCTCAAGATTTGATTGTTTTTGCTAACTTATTTTGTGCAGGAGCAACATGAGTTAGTTTAAGTTTTTCTTTACTCTCTTTCAAAGTTAGTAAAAAGAACTCACCTTCCTTTTTTGCAAAAGTTTAAAATGAACCTCATGATTTCTTTGGGATGCTTAAAATGAACTTCATACTTTCTTTTGGTGTTTAAAACAAAACTTCATCTTTTCTTTATTTGTATGGGTAAAAAGAACAACAAAGCAAAAAATTTCATTCTTGCAAGTTAGGAAAACACATCATTTGGGTTTAAAAAGAACAACAAATTTACTTTTCGGTTAGCAAAGGTAAAAAGAACTTCACCTTCCTTTGGTGCCTAAAATGATTCATTTTGATTTATTGCAAAAGTAAAAGAACCTCACTTATTATTTTGTGCAAAGCAAAGGAGTAATTCATGATTTTCCTTTTGTTGACCAAACATCACGATTTCTTTTGTTGACCATGATTTCCAATTTTTAGATAGAAAATCATTGCTATACAAGGTTAAAAAGAACACCATGCTTTTTGGAGCAAAATCTCCAAGTAGAAGTTAGCAAATCATTTCTTTGGAGGGTTAAAAAGAACACTTGTGTGTCTTGTCTCAAAAGTGGAAGGTATATGCTCTCCCCTTAACTGGGTGACCAAAAAGCCAAACCGCTCTTTCATGCTTTCTTCATTTCAAGAATTTAAATCCTTTAGCAGGCCTGCCCTCCCGAGTTGCTCTTAGAGAGCCATTTAAATGGTCAGTGAGAGGGGAACGACCTAAGTGAGAAACAACTTTATTGCCAAGTGTTCCAACCCACTATAATCAAAAGTGGAGGCTGACGAAAGTCCCCTTCAACAATTTTTCTCAGTGATTAGCCTTCCCCCAGTATCTTTAAGATACGTAAAGCCTTTGTTCTAAAGGTTGGGAAGCCTCTAGAGGGAGTTTATCACTGAAGACCGAACAAAAGCCTGATTAAAAACCTTAGCACTAGAAACTTTGAACCGAGTCAGTATCCAAACATCTTCAATATCATAGTGCAAGGGTGGGGAAGAATCTGCCCCCAAGATCACTCACCATATATCTCCCAAGATAACTACTCAATTGTGAAGCAATTCACTTTGAGTTAATTCCTGGCAAAAGGCAAAAAAACAGGCGCCCCCTAGGGGGTGACATGGCTGTTTGAGCTGACGGAGTATCGAGACTAGTGGACTATGATATTGTTGATAACCCTTGAATAAAGAGTCTATCTGATTTGTATTACTTGTTATCTAATCCAATGAAAACATCGGGGATTTGAACACATCCTCACAGAACATACACTATTTGTCTAGCATAGGCAAAATTTGTTCTCTTTTGTGTGTCGTGTTTGCAATTTATTTTTCACAAAATCATCCATAAAAAACACAAGTGTTAAAAATTCTAAAAACATCTGAAACAAAGAAATCAGGACAGCTTAGCGCATAGGAGCAACTTCCTAGCGCGTATCTACCATTCTATAGCGCATTTGCACCAAAACTTAGCACTCTTAGCCTTCACTTTAGCACATAACTAGTTTCAGACAAGTAAACTTTCAGTGGCGCTTTGCGATACCAGCTTAGCGTAGTTTAACATTAGCTTAGCGCGTAAGAGGCATATCTTAGTGCTTTTAGCCCAAACATTAGCGCTTTTCAGGGACATATTAATGTGTAACCTTTCCAGTCAAAACAGTTTCAAACACATCTCAGTTAGCACGTAGAAGAGGCAGTTTAGCGCATAGAGAACTTTATGTGGTGCATCTAGACCATTAATTAGCGCATCTAGTCTTTGCTTCAGCGCATATTCAAAATCAAGAAAAACAGAGAGCAAACCAGGCATTTCGGGAAAATTTTATCACCAGTTGTGAGTACCCTTTTTTGGTCCTTTGTCAAAATCAGCAGTCAAAATCCGAACCAGATTATCAGAGAAAACAATTCCAAAATCAAACAAGCATCCTTAGAACAAACTTTTCGTATCTTAAACTAGCTCGAGATAAGACTTCATCCGACCAAAATCAGGCTAGTACCATCACATTGATCAAAGTTCCACCATCTAACGAATTTTATCACAAACAACATACCAAGTTTAATCCTTAAGCTGCCAAATCAAGTTTCCATATCGAGAGACTTTATCTATATAATTTGACACACTTTGTCGTGAAGGCGAATTTAACTAAACATCTACTTGATAAAGTAAGCTTGAGTTTTAAAACATAGTATCACAATCCAACATCAAAGGAAACCATTGATCATTCGTGTATGACCACTCCTCATATTTTGAGAAGAATAAGTTTTCATCACAAAACTAAGTTGAAGAAGAGACAACCTAGTTCTAAGAGACTTGCAAAAAGAAATAAGTTTCTCTATATCAATCGCCAACTTTTTAAATCACATTGCGCATTCTTGCATCACATGCAATTGTATATTCAAGGCAAATCAAACGAGTTTGACAAAGAACCTTTAAGAGGAAGATCTTATATTCAAAAAGCGACATTCAACCAACGCTTAAATCGTGGAGGAAGAATCAACCCCGCTTTATTCCCACAAATCTGTATCACTTATAACGAAGCTCGACCTGAACCACCAACCCCTGAGAGAGAGGAAGAAGAAGAAACCCCCTTTGTAACCGAATTTTTTTATTGAGGAACATATTCTATCCACTTAAACCACCAAACATCACTAGGAACTCCGGTAGAAATTTACTAAATGCCCATTGTCACTTGCTCTCAGAGAAACAAACAAAGCAAATCACAACCAGAGTCAAGTATGGGTTGTAGATTATCCAACCCGTTTGATGAGTATGCTAATCTGGGAGATACAAAGATCACCGAGGAAATTCTCCAAGAGTGTCAATAAAACCCCTCATTCCAAAGGCTCATGGAAAGACTTATTGAAGAAGACAAGGAAAAATATATACTCATGCTATCTAGCAAAAGAGTTAGACTTCCTGAAGATTTCGATACCAAAAACTTAAGGAATGTAGAAGAACGGATTTTTAGAACAAGGTCTAGAAATTATGCCTATCAAGACCAATAAAGAGAAGAAGAAACACATGATCTAGAAATCATACATGAACAAAATAACACCCCCGAACACAACCATGCTCGAACTCTGGATAATCTTAATGAAAGGGAGGAAACTCTCCCTCGATGTACAAATGCACCCATGGTCGCTCTTATACAACAAATCCAAATGTTGCAAAGGAAAATGCAGGACATGCAACAAGGGACCACAGTGCGATACTCCTTGGACGAGATATGTCCTTATCCCTTTGATAGGAGATTAAACATGATACCTTTTCCCCTGAATTCAAATATACTAAAATACGACAAATACGATGGTAAAAGTGATCCCCCTGATCATGCTCGGGAATTTTGTACCATAATCCTAGAGTTTGCTCACGATGACCCTTACTTAATGAGGCTATTCCCAAGAAGTTTGGGAGGGCAAACAATGGAGTGGTTGTCTAAACTTAAACCTCCCATCAGATCATTTGATGAGTTGGTAAACAAATTTATCACACAATACTCCTATAATATTCAACATGCAATCATCATGTTGGATGTATGTAACACCGAACAAAAGAACAATGAAACATTCATGGTGTTTCTTCAGCATTGGAGACACATGGTTTCAAGATATCCTCGAGACGTGCCTGAAAAAAAAAAGATGGAGATCTTTATCGACAATCTAAATAGTGAGATGAGTTATCAACTCAATCCCCAATGCATACCATCTTTGGCCAAGTTGATAGAAAATGAAATCCAAGTAGAGGAAGCCCACATCAAGAAAGGAACATTGAAGTTTTTTAAGGAAGGAACTAACTCATCCAACACCCACTCCTTTAACAATCAAAACAACAACAACACTTCAGACAAATCTAGATTTTGGACAAGAAACAAAAACGTTGTTAATGATAGAGGAGTTGATGGTAATGATATAAAGTCCAAACAACCAGTATTAGCTTTATCAGGTAATCCACAATCTAACAAAAATAAAAAAAGTGTTAATCAAGGCACTGACACTTACCCACAAAATACCAATCAAGGACCTTCAATTTCAAACACCAACAATAATACCCAAGGCAACAACAATAACCAAGGAAACTGTAGACACCTAAAAATGTCTCATTGATCATGTACTAGTTATTCCTCTAATTGATTAAATAATTCTTTAATTATTTAATTAAGTTAATTAATCATATTCTTCTAAATTCATATTTCCTCGCCATCTTACTAATTATTCTAGTTCTTATTCTTTCACCATTTAATCATTTTAACCATTTTCTAATGTTAATTAAATATTTATTTTTAATTAATTATGCTTAATTCCCCAATTTAAATAATCTTTATTATTTAAATAAATTAATTCTCGATTTCTATCTTAATCCTATCATCATCTAATCATTTAAACCATTTTCTAAATATTAATTAAATATTTATTATTTAATTAATTGTGATTTAATTCCTTTAATTTAAATAATCTTTATTATTTAATTAAAGTCAATTTCAAAATAATTAAATAGTTTATTTAAATTATTTAATTAACTAATTAATTCTTCAATTCCAAATCCCCAAATTCTAATTTCATTTAATTTCATATTCTTCTAATTTCTTCTAAATTCAAATACATGTGCATGATTTCAAAAATCAAATTGAAAGTCAAAGTCAACTTCTAAATATATTCAAATACTAAATTGAATTAAATTCAATTATTTGAATAAATGTCATGCAAAGATTAAATTGAAAATCTAAGTCTAAATGCAAGCACATGCTAAATTAATTAATTAAATCATTTATCTCTCCAATCTCTATTTCCATCTTTCAGTTAGCTTTTTCTAAATTAAGCTTTCTTTGTCATCCTCTTTATTTCCTCCAATCATTCTTTTTCTTCCTTCAGTTAGCTTTTTCTCAACCAGTTGACTCATTTAATCTATTCAATCTATTCTATTTCACCTCCAAGTCAGCAGTTCAACTATCAATTTTCATGTGAGCTCACCTGAGTTCCACCTCTTGATCAATCTGTTTCACCTTTCAATCAATCTTCTCCAAAAATCTATAAATTGAGCATCCAATCTCCATTTTTAACAATCACGAACTTTGAATCTTTGTGTCACTTGCAAGTTGCTAGCGCAATATCTGAGAGCCATCATACCACAGAGAAGAGAAGAGTAATGGAATCTATACGCACTCACGGAATAGGGAGTTTTTAATTGATTTGATTTATAAACCCTATTTTGATGTTATTGTGTTATTTCATTGTCTGTTTGTTAGAATTCTTTAATTAGATAGGGATTCGTGATTTCCCTTTTCTCCTAATTAAATACTTGTTTTTAAGATGAATTTTTCATACGACATTTTGGTGAACCCGATGTGAAACATAGCTAATTTACCTTCTCTGTTCTCTATGTAATTTTTGCAGGTTGTACGAATTTTACATTTTTTTTTTTACATATTTCGCATAGATTTTGAGAATAGATTTTCATTAGGCAATCGTGCTTACATCATCACGTAATCGCATAGACAGTGCTACGCATTCGACCCCTCGGGGTCACGCATTCGATTTGACAAGGTCACACAATCGCCCTTTCTAGGTCACGCAATCACCCTTTCCAGATCACGCATTCGCAGGGAAAATTATTGTTTAATTGTTTATTCTTTTTGTTATTTGATTTGTTTAATTCTGTCTAAAATTGGGTTAATCTGGAAACAAATTACTTCTATTGCATGATTTTATTATAACAATTTATGGCACGAAAAGTACAATTTAGGATTTCAGTTGCAAGAAGGACAAAAGAACAAAGAAGACAAGCCAAATGCTATCGAAAGGTTCTTCAAGTAGAAAAGAAGATACAAGATTTAGAAGATCAACTCGCCTTTGATAGATATAACAGCCTAGTTCTTTCTTATCAACTTAAATATGATCTAATCAATATTGAATGTATGATGAGAGATCTGGTTACCTAGGGCCTCACAATTGGTTTTGTAGGTTTCTGATCGGGTTTAGTTTTTTTTTTTCTTTTGGTTTTTAATGTTTTGTTGTCTGCCTATTTGTCACACAATCGCCCTGTTATTATCATGCAATTGATCTGTTAGCATCACGCATTCGGGCTGTCAGGATCACGCATACACTCTGTCAGGTTCGCTCATTTGATCTGTCAGTATCACGCAATCGCATAGGTATTGTCACGCATTTGCCTCTATCAAATTTTGATTTTTTGTTTTTTGTTGGCTTGATTTTACTACTAATCTTCTGTTTACAACCTGTGGTGAATTTACAGAAAGGATCGGATTAGTATTAGATCAGTTGCATGCATCATCTAACACTTCATCTTTTGGTGCTTAAAATCAACAACATTTAAAATGGACATGCATGCATAATCTCACACTTCATTGTTTGGTGCTTAAAATCAACATGGGATAAAATTGACATGCATGTATCTCACACTTTGTCTTTTGGGGCTTAAAATCAACAAATGGTTAAAATTGACATGCATGCCTTCATATTTGGATTTGGTGTTTAAAATGGACATGCACATGCATATTCAACACCTCAATTTGGGCTATAAAATGAACGTGAATCAGGTTGCATTAGATTAAATCATTTTTTTTTCTTAAGGTAAAGAATTTTTATCGTGTTTGGGGTGGACCCACTGTTGCATTAACTAACTTTCCACCTGCCTTCGGAGTCTTGGGAGAAAGGAAGGAGGTGACAACGACATCCAATTTTATTTTATTCTACGTAGTGAGGGGTATCTTTGACTGGGGATTTCATCACCCCATAGAGGTACTTCGAATTGGGATGCGTTAGGGATATCATCTCTCCTAGTGTACTCTTGAGTGGGTTTTTCGAGCCGCTATATAAATATACTGGTCAGGTGGCTAGAGTGTTGAGTGAATTTGACATATGTGGGGGCCTTCCCTGCACCGATAAGCTCAACTAAAGTCTTAAGTGGCTTGCTCTGAGAATCTGTAGTTGGATCGGGACCCCTTGAAACCGTATACTACGAACCAATTTAGTTGCATAAAATCCTACATTCAATGATTCCAGGAGTGTGGATCGTACCCCATAGATACCCTTCATGTACCTTACACTATGATACAAGAATCCCTCGGCTATAAGATCTTAGGATCTTCGGGGTAAGAGAGACTGGCATGCCCGAGAAGTGTGTACCGTGGAATGGAGCCAGTGCTGTCAGACTCTCTATCTATTCATTTTGTTTTGGTATTTTATTGTAAGGGCCTCATTTGAATGGTGTCCACTTTCCAGCCTAAGATTGTATTATGTTCTTTTTTATTTATCATTATGTTAGACAAGTATTGAGTCAGTCCTTTGGGCTATTTCAGGCCCTATCCTACGTATCTCTAAATTTTCTGAGATTGTGTGAAAATTGAGTCAATCAGCTATACCTACCTCGAAGCAATTGTTCTCAAATTTGGAAAACTACAAAACTTGTCATACACATGAAGTTACAGAAAACAAAGTCCATTTTTTAAAACAAAAAACTCAAAGTTTTTACATACTTGTGACCCTAGGAAGTCCTTGCATAGTTCCCACTTACGTCCTCATTATCGTCCTAAGTCTTTTCATATACTCCTCATTCACGTCTTCATTATCACCCATAGCCATTACATAGTCCTAATTTTGAGTTTGCATTATTATCCTCATATACGTCTTCATCTAGATCTCATATACGTTTGTCTTAGTCCATTGCCAGTTGCAGAGTCATAGCACGTGTCGTAATGGGGCTCCCAGGTGATGGTTTTCTCCCCTTTGAGAAACCTAATCTAGTGCCAAACGATGGTCAATGAGAAATCATTGATGGTATAGCTAACTTAGCTTGGGACTCAAGGAGAAACACACCTCAGTATATATGAGTCGAGTAGGAGATTAATATTGAGTATAAAATTGCCCGTAGAATTGATAGAGAGATTGAGATAGAACGTCTAAGACAAGAAATGGAAAAACTTGCATTACAGAAATCCAGAAATACTCAATAGGTCTTGCGTCAAAATCCTCAATAGAGAGTCTAGTCTAGTTTTGCATACCTCATACCTATGTCTATAGTCTAGCATTAGTCGTCGTCTTGCATAGAACCACACTCATATAGTAGTTTTAAATTCCCGTCACAAGGTCACAAAAGGCAAAAGGTATAATGGACCCATACAACGCCCAGTCTGTAAACCCAACTTGGAACATGGACATATCAACTGGTCAACAATTAGATTCTCAGATAATGTCTACCCTAAATGAATTACAACAACATTTAACAAAAGAAGAAATTGAGTCAGCTCAACAAGATCCACATGTCCTTATGATGCTAGATGCACTTATACATAGTGATAGGGACAAATATCTATCGTTGTTATTACAAAATGGGGTGAAACTACCTGAAGATTTTGACGTCACAAAGATTTTACCATTGGGAAAAATTGTAGGTCAAGATAACAGTCAAACACCACCCATGACACAATTACAAGCAACGACCTCCAATTTTCTTCAAAATGTACCTATCCAAACAAATGTCAACACAAATGCAAACTTTCAAACAAGTGCGTCATCTTTGGTTTTCAGTGTTAGTATACCAACACAAAGCATACCGATAATATCAAGTGTCTCAACACCCATTCAAATACAAACAACAAGTGCAACCCAACCTCTAGTTTCCTATTCTATAGGATCAACATATAGTCATCAAAATGCAAATCTAGGTCTTACCAATACAACAAGTACAACTCAACCAAATATGGGTTTGCATATTACTTACTTCACAGTACCTAGTGGAACACACAACACACAAAATTATAATCATGGTACCTTCCAACAAACTCCTAGTTATGCAACCACAAATCCTTTTGTGGGACATACACAAACACAAGGTGTATCTTTGACACAAATAGATATTTTGACACAACAATTAAGGAATTTGCAACAGCAAATGACGACCATGCAAACCGGTAACGATAAAAAGAGCTACACAATGCAGGACTTATGTGCTTATCCATTCGATCACACATTATACATGCTGCCTTTCCCAAAACATTTTGAAATGCCTAAATTTGATAGATATCGAGGGAAGGGTGATCCTAGAGATCATATCAGAGAGTTTTTTACGGCATGTATAGAGGTTGCCACAAAAGATACTTATTTAATGAGACTATTTCCTAAAAGTCTGGGAGGTCCGGCTTAAGAGTGGTTTTCACATTTACCACCAACCATCACATCATGGGGAGAATTAGTTGAACAATTTATCACAAACTTCTCGCATAATATTGACACCCCGGTTACTTTGATGGAATTGTGTGCCGCTAAACAATATGAGAATGAAACATTTGCATCCTTCATACAATGATGGAGGGCTCTCTATAGGAGATGCAAGACAATTATCCCAGAAATAGAGCAAGTGGACATGTTCACAAAAAACTTGATCCCCAAGATTAAATATTCGATACAAATGCAATGTTTAACCACATTCAAACAAATCATAGAAAAATCTCTCAAATGTGAGAAGGGACTAGTAGAACAAGGTCTTATTAAGTATGGCAACACCAACAACAATGACAAATCTAAGTTTTGGTTGAAAAACAAAAATGTGACCAATGATGGTATTGTAGACGCCAGAACAATGAACATAACTCAACCTGTTTTATCTTTGGGAATGAGTCAGTCATCTAATCCACATATAGGGAATAACACGACCTCCACAAATGTAAATGCTACACAAAACATGAACACAAGATAGCCCAGGGTAAATGCACCAAGAAGAAATTACACACCTTTAGGAGAACCTATTGAGTCAGTGCTCAAAAAGTTAATACAGACAAACATGATCACTTTACCTGAAGTAAGAGTGTATGAACCAGGTCCTTTCAAACCCACATGGTGGAATGATAATGATTTATGTGATTATCATCAGACTAGAGGTCATAAAATAGCAAGTTGCTACAAATTGAAGAACTTGGTCCAAGATATGATAGACCAAGGGGACATCACAATCGATACCGATAAAACCTCAGCAAACACAAATCACACAATTTTTAAGGATCCATTTGTTAAGCATGCCAAAGGGAAAGATAGCATCGCATAGATAAATCACATGCCCAAGACAATACAACTAACTACACAAAGATCTCATACGACTATACTATTCATGCCATTAGCTCAGGAGATATAGAAAACAATGATTCACAAGAAACATTTGATCAAGATGAGCAAAATCAAGACACTCGCACAGATGACAACCAAATTTTCATGATATTAGAGGCACCAATGTACGATGATGATATAAATATTTGTCTCAGAGATTGGGGCATGATCAACCATCTCATTCAAGTTGGTTTGAAGATGAACTCATAGAACACATCATGGATGTCAAACATACACATAAAGACTATGAAGATGGATTTAACATAAATCTTGATAAAACAACATATGATACCGACAACTCTTGTAATTCAAATGATATAGTAGCTACGATCACCATAACTCCCAGAGATAGAGACTGTGCAGTACTTACTCGCAGATCAAAGGTAACTTTACAAGGAATACCACAAAATCAACCACCAACAATAGGGACCTATAATGTTGTTGAGCAACTTAAGAAAACTCCGACGCAAATATCATTATTCAAACTTTTGCATATTTCACCCACTCATAGAGCTATACTGGACAAAGCACTTCAAGATTCGGTAGTGGACAAAGATATAGATGAAAATGGCTTCTAGTCTATGGTAGGAAATCTGACACAAGGCACACGTATTGCATTCACAGAACAAGATATTCCTAGTGATAGACTACTTCATAACGACCCACTACATCTAGAAGCTTACATTCATAAAAGAAGAATCAGAAGAGTACTCATAGACGGAGGAGACGGTCTCAACATTTGTACTTTAAAACTAGTTAAGGCACTAGGATATTCTGAACTTCACAATTGATTCATCCAAGAGGATAAATATCAAGGCATACGATGATGAAGAACATCCATCAAAAGGCATTGTAACATTACCCGTACAAGTGGGACCTATAACAACAGAGGTCACTTTTCATGTCTTGGACAAAGAACTAGGATATAACATGTTATTGGGCCACCCATGGATCCACACCATGCAAGCAGTACCATCCACATTTAATTAGTGTTTCAAATTCCCATATAATGGTATTGAAATCACCATAAGGGGTGATCCAAATCCCTTCCAGCATTGCAATTACTTGAAAGAAAGTGTGGATAATCAGGTACCTATCAATCAAGCAACACCTCTCACTACACAACTGGAGACATTAAAAAGCACATAAACAAAAAAGGATATGCCTACAACATCCTCCTTACAAATAAAGGATATGGGTTGTGGAGAGTATTCTATTGCCAATACTTTAAGTGGGAAACAATTGTCTCTTTCTCCTAAGTCTTTTGGGAAACCTCACAATACAGTACAAAAACAAGACAAAGGAAAAGAAATTGTTAGATACACAAACTCATGCTCTTTCATTAGATGGGGTGACTTACAAGAAGAATCCCTGAACAAAGATGTTAACCATTGGATATATAGAGAAGAAGATCACATGAGGATACCTAGAATACCCACAGATCAGTATGGCAATGGATTCAAAATGCTCCAGAGACATGGATATGATGGTACCATAGGCCTAGGGTTACAGAAACAAGGAAGACTAGAGCCTATTGTTCCAAATGATAATCCAGGGAATCAAGGATTAGGGTATAAGCATGTACCACATATCATAGAGTCAAGAAAACACACCCTTGATATAATAAGTCAACCAATGAAATCGTCAAACTACATACCACAAAGGGATTTTTCCACGCAGGTGCTTCCATATTCATCTCAAACAAGTAATCAAGTACCCACATCGCCTAGTGTGGAATCAGATGGGGAAGACATGAGACAACTCCTGCAAGAACCTAGCACTGAATCACAAAATGATGTAGTTATTGATACAATGATACAGGCTAATGTTGCAACAGAGGCAGGTTTACCACCACCAGCTAAATCTCATCCATGGTTATTGTCACTACTTCTGCCACAAGAAATGACTCATGCTCAACCTAACGAATCAGATGAAGAAAGATTGCAAAGGCTTATACCAGGCTTAAGAAGGGTAACTAATGTCCAAAGAATACCAGCCAATCTACACCAGAATCAATGACAGTAACAAGAAGAAATAAGTGATGATAGATCACATGATGAAACATATATTTAAAGTGAGACAGACTCTCATGACTACAAATTCTTATCACTCCATGATTCTATCCCACCAGCAAGTGTAATATTAAGGTATCAAATAAAGCCTATACAAGATGAAAATACACAAAGTCATTCAAACAATCAAGTCTTCATGTTATCAGAGTCTACTATAGAAGGGAGTAATGATTTACCCTTGGTACATTCACACTTGATTGATTGGGGGCAAGAAGGAAAACCAATGCTGGATTGGTTTGAAAATGACGAAGCAATTGTAGAATTTCTCAGAGTTAGAGAGGGGCTTCCACAAGGTGATCACAAAGCAAGGTTTGTTGTAGACCTAGATAGAACAACATACTTTGGAGAAGAAAGTACCTTTACAACAGAAGATAAAGATCAAAACACCCATAATGGCAAGAGTGAGTTGGGTAACCTTCCTATTGAAAGAGAAATTTCAACATTGCTTATAGAAGAAACATAAGAAATAAACATAACAGAAGGGGAGGTTGTACATAACATCCATATGGCAAAATCACTAAGCAAAGAAGAAAAAGACAGATTCATTCAATTTTTCAAGCAATGACCTATCAATTTTTCTTGGTCCTATGCAAATATGCCAGGCTTAGACTCTGAATTAGTGTTGCATCACTTACCTTTGATACTAGGAGTTAAACCTTACAAGCAAAAATTGAGAAAAATGCATCCAACTATTGCATTACTGGTTAAAATAGAATTACAAAAGTTGTTGGATGTAGGTTTCATTAGACCTATTGACTATGTAGAATGGATATCCAACCTGGTACCTGTGACTAAGCCCACAAGAGGCATAAGAATTTGCATGGATTTCCAGGATCTAAATAAAGCTTGTCCTAAGGATGACTTCCTGCTACCCAATATAGATATGATAGTTGACTTAACAACTGGAAATGAAATGCTATCCTTAATGGATGTTTTTTCAGGATACAACTAGATTAAAATTGCACCAGAAGATCAACATAAAACAACCTTTACATGCCAATGGGGAACATACTGCTCGAATGTGATGCCATTTGGTCTCAAAAACGTCAGAGCAACATACCAAAGAGCCATGACAATACTGTTTCATGACATGATCCACAACATAATAGAAGATTATGTGGATGATATATTGGCTAAATCACATATAAGAGAAGGTCACCTTACGGTCCTTGCATAGATATTAGATTGGTTGGAGCAGTATAATGTCAGACTAAACCCAAAGAAGTGTGTGTTCAGCGTAATAGCAGGTAAACTGTTAGGGTTTATAGTGTCAAACAGACGAATTGAAATAGACCCTACCAAGGTCAAGGCAATCATTGATATGCAACCTTTGTCAACACTTAAATAACTAAGAGGGTTACAAGGAAGACTGCATTCCATAAAGAGATTCATAGCACAGTTGACAGATAAGTGTCACCCATTCCAACATTTACTTAGGAAAGGAGTTACTTTTAAATGGACAGAACAATGCCAGGAAGATTTCCAGGCTTTACACACCAGTGTTAATATCCCCTACTCCAGGAAAACCTCTATTATTATACATATCAACAACATACTCAACTCTAGGAGCTCTATTGGCACAACATGATGAAAAAGGAAAAGAAAGAGCCATTTATTATATAAGTAGGACTCTGATAGGCTATGAGCTTAATTATACCCCTATAGAGTGAGCATGCTTAGCAGTAATCTTTGCATCCCAAAAGCTCAGACATTAAATGCTGAGTCAAAAGGTACAACTCATTACATGCTTTGACCCACTCAAGTACCTATTGAGCAGAGCAACATTGACCAGGCGATTGGCTAAGCGGGTTATGATCCTGAGTGAGTTTGATATAGAATACATAGACATAAAAGCCATCAAAGGATAAATTATAGCAGATCAATTAGAAGAGGCTCCTTTACAGGACAGTCACCCGTTGCTGATAGACTTTCCAGACGAATCCGTGTTTACATTAACTACATCTGTAATGTGGAAATTATATTTTGATGGGTCATATACAAGTCATGGATCTAGAGAAGGGATTCTTTTCATCACCCCTCAAGGGGATGCTATACCTAATTCATTTAGGATAAATTTTCTATGCACAAACAATATAGCCGAATATGAAGCTCTTCTTATAGGACTTCGTACAGCTACACAATGGAGAATACAAGAATTACAGGTCTATGGTGATTCACAATTGATTGCAAACTAGGTCAATGATGATTACAACATGAAGGATGACAAACTCATGCCTTATAAGAAGCTAGTAGAAGATTGCAAGGAGCACTTCAACAAAATTACCTTTGAACAGATCCCAAGGATACAGAACAAGGCAATAGATGCAATGGCTACCATAGGATCTCTTTTGAATATGCCTGCTAACGAAACTCAGTTTGAGTTCATCATAGAACAGTTGATGCTACCAACATATGAGACTCTCCTATCAGAATATGTATGTGAAATTGTGGGTCCAGAATCACCTTGGTACAATGAAATATATACATATTTACATACTCAGTGCATGTCACTGGATCTGTCCAGAAATCAAAAGAAGACCTTTATTCGTCAGGCATCTAGATACACCATTATAGCTGATACATTGTACAAAAAGGGCTTCGATGGAACTCTTCTCCGACGTCTTGATGAGAATGAAGCACAACTTTCTTTAAAGGAAGTCCATGATGGAATTTGTGGGGCTCACCAAAGTGGTCCACCATTGTCAAAGAAATTGCTGAGAACAGGTCATTACTGGCCAACTATGAAAAAGGACACTTATAAGCATGTACACAAATGTAAGCAATGCAAAATGCATGGGGATCTCTTTCATGCACCAACACAAGATCTTCAACCCATTACATCACCATGGCCATTTTCACAATGGGGATTAGATCTAGTGGGTAAAATCAACCATACTTCTTCCAATGGGCACAAGTTCATTTTAATGGCCATTGAGTACTTTACCAAATAGGTTGAGGCAGTTCCTCTTACATACACTACTGGAAAATAGATAGCAAAATTCATGCTCAACTACATTATATGTAGATACGGGATTCCACTGTGCTTAGTTACAAATAATGGACGTCCATTTAAAAAATAGGAAGTGAAAGAGTTGTGTGATAAATTTCACATACAACAGAGATTTGCCACGTCATATTATCCACAAAGCAATGGACAAGTAGAGGCTACAAAAAAAACAATATTTAAAATTCTTTAGAAAGTTGTCACTGACATAGGACGGGACTGGCATCTCCAGTTAAATCCCGCTCTTTGGGCTTACAGAACAGGAGTACACACACCTATAGGAGCAACACCATATTCCTTGTTCTATGGTACAGAAGCAATACTCCCCATTGAAATAGAAATATCGTCTCTAAGAGTTTCCTTACAGAACATCATATCAGAGGAAGACTACAGGGTAGCAAGGTTACAAGAACTCGAAACCCTTGATGAAAAAAGACAAACAACATTCAACCATCTACAAGGATATCAAAACAGACTGAGACAGAGTTATAATAAAAGAGTCCACCCACGAACTTTTCAAGTGGGAGATCTAGTCCCTAAAGAGAATCAAAGGAACCTAGCAGAATGAGAAAAGCCAAGGAAATTCGAACCTAACTGGCTAGGTCCTTTCATCATAACAAGGGTTATAGGCAATGGACCATATAATTTGGCTACCATGGAGGGAGATCCTCTCTCTGACCCTATGAACAACATGCACCTTAAACGATACTATACCTAAGGGATGTGTAGTTTAGGTTTTACTTTCCACATTGCATATCATATTATTCAAAACATTGCATTACATATAGTTTCTTTTTAAAAATGCATCACATTCTCAAAGTTTCTGCATTTTCATATAGCAACATCAATAAAACAAGACAATTGTCCAAGTTTATCATTCGTTTGCATTCAAGAGAAACAAGGGTCATCTCCTTTCTTAGATATTCGGACATGAAGTCTTTGAGATCCTAAGGTCATTCATTTTCAACATTACCCCGTGACAACGCTTTACTTATGGTTGGGTAGTGATTTCACTATTTGAGACTTGTTAACCCAAAATCTATCAATTGTTATATCTCAAACACAATAAATCTCTAATTCACTCGAGACACCTAGTTGATCATATGACTAGTGAAAAATCTAAAATTCTACTTCACCACAGCTGTAATTGTCACACCCAAGTAGGTTTCATTACTTACAAGTCAAGGTAAGAAAATAAAAAGAAAAAGAGCTTTGACAAATTCATCTCAAGGCAAAAGAGCAATGATATATAACTAAAATATCACACATACAAGTGCAATAAAAATATTGACTATGGGAACATGCAAGTAACTCCATCAGGGCTATGAACGCCTACTGGCAATGGAGCAATATTTGAGAAATTACAATCTATAACCTCATCAGAGCTCTCAAGGCTTGCTGACAGGGAGGCTCTATTCGGGATGCTTTTGAAGATATGATAATCCATGTAGCTAGTCATATAGGATGCTAAGGATCTTTAGTGAACACAAGAGCATGAATTAACTCATCTGCACACATATGGGCAAAAAAAGATCAAAGTTTCAAGAACCAATGGAGAAGTTTTTCGCGTCTCTATTTGTAAATCTGAGTCACTAAGTGTGTTGAGTTGAATGTTCCAAAAGACTTTAGGGATCGATTGACCGCTTATCTATGAAATGTTTTGCACCTCCAATTCAATTGGTGTATTACAAATGATACAATAAACACAGTCAACCTTGTTTGAATAGGAAATGCATCTTCATCATGCATATTGCATTAAGATAGGTCATGTCAAAAATTCATTAGTCTCCACATGTATTCTGCAGATCATCATGTCATACAGGTTTGCACACTGGGGGCATAACTAAAAAAAATCATATAAATCTTATAAATTCCTAATAAAATCCAAAAACATTGAAAACCATAAAATCCAAAAATAGTGAAAACCATAAAATCCAAAAACATGTATATAATATCTTGAAAAAATACCAAAAACATCCATATAAAGTCCTGAAAAAATCATCCAAAAACATTCAAATATGGAAAACATAACAACCAAAAATATCTGCAAAACAATCCTTCAAAAATCAAAAACATCTACAAAATGTCCTGAAAAAATCAATAAAAAACATTCAAATATCGATCTACATAATCCAAAACATTGAAAAAAGCTCTTGGAAAAGAACTAAAAATAAAAAATCAATCAATTAGAAAAAACTTGTAATAAAATGTCTTGTGAGAAACAAATACCCTAGCAGATATCTAGCAAACACTTCACACAAAGTTAACAAAGAATACGACTATCCTGTCAAGCTTCTTCAATCAACTGATCAAACTGTCTTATCAATCATATCATATCCATATAAAAGTGATCATTATCTTGTCTTAAGCAGAAGAGGATACACTCGAAATCAGACAGGTCAGTCTTAAACGGGGTTCGCAACTTTATGAGATCAGACATTATCAACCATCACATCAAGCAACTGAGAATGAAGACACAAGGTCACTATAGCTACTGAATTTTATCCGGGTCAGTCTTTATCTTTTATCAATTGGCGAAATATTATGTTCCTATGCTACTCAAGGATGTCCACAAGTGACTAGAGGAGCCATGATGGGCATTATCTTTTTCTTTGTTTGTTGTTTGTGGTGTGAACCGATGAAATTCTAGGGAAATTTCTCTAGTGGGTGTCTGTGATAGGAGCATTTAGCTATTGGATGCCACACATACCTTGACCCCTAGTGTAATTCCCAGAGTGGAGGGTTCACTCCTAGTCTGCTACGTGTTTGTTTCTACAATGAGATATCATTACATCCTGGTTCCTTATACCCTGATGTGCTAAGCTTCATTGTTCAATAATAAGGCTAAGTGATGAATATATATTGTGCAATAAAATATGTGACACGGGTTCATGATTCTTTCAATTTCATTCTCATCTCATTTATTAATAGTTTGATTTCATTCTAATCTTCTCTCTAAATCTCATTCTTTCTAACATTCTTTCTATCATCAATCTCTTCTCTCTATCATCTAACTAACATTTCGTCATGGTGTATCTGAGTTAAAAATTTGTTCAACCATTATCATACAAAAGCAAAAAATAGATTTCATATAGATTCCATTGCATTCATGTAGGTACTATTGCATTCAAAAATATCAGTTAATATGCATTCATTAGCATCATTAATACATACATGTACTACCATTGCATTTCAGAATCATATAGAATCAAATAGATATGCATCATAAAACTCATAGCATCATATAAGCATACATGGAAAACAAAACATAAATAGATCACTGCCAAAAATTGCATATCATATATATAACTCAAAAATGATAATATGTATGAATACAATAAATAGGCCCGAAGGCTAAAATAACATGATAAAAAATGTCTCAACCAACACTACCTCTGTCAGTAGGTAGATCCTGTCCACTAGATCCTGCCCCAGGATGTTGAGGTGGTCCCATAATGCCACCACTGCTAGTCCGTCACAAAGTAGATCTACTCGATCTCCTCCCCATAAAGGCACTAAAACTAGGCTCCCTCTGATCCTCAGGGACAACTCTATCATATGCCTACCGATAGTATATAGCCTCCTGCGCACCGGTGAAATACCTATCTGCCTGGTTGCGTGCATCTGTACCTAGTCTAAATAGCTGATCAAATGCATCTATGGTAATCTGACCTCTCTGGACTGCCTCATCTCTCTCCCTCTAGAGACGATCCATCTTAGCCTCAAGCACACCATAATCTGCATGGTAGGTCTCTCGCTTGACATCTCGTCTAGCGACCTCATCCTCCAAACTCTGGATCTGCGCTCTACGAATCTATGGATCATCCTCATCACCCACCTGTCCTCTCCCACCCTCTGCAACATTCACATCCTCCAGCTCTGGCATATCCTCATCATCATCCCCATCCTTGCTGCTTGATGACTCAGAAGAATCATCTCTATCCCCACTGCTGATAGACTCGGTGTCTCCACCAATGTCTATCCTCTCCCTCATCTCCCTCACCTCCTCCCTCACCTCCACCCTCTCCTCCTCCTTCGGCTCTCTCCCCTGCGTCTATCCTCAACCACTGTCTAGGATGGCGAATCTGCTGTGCTGTAATCGGAACATCATGATCGGTAAGTGACACCGACCTGTGTCTATCAAACCATGCATCATACTCTGGCATCATCCCTAGATCTGCTGCACCTCTACCCCAACCCTAGAGTAACAACTGAAGAGAATCGAACTCAGCAGAAGAAACATGTGGCTGAATACAAACACCCTAATCAGATACCTCTAGAGATACATGAGCAAAATAAGCGGTAACCCTTGGTGTCTCCTGTACCTCACCAAACTCTCTCAGTACCCACCCTAGAAGATACATCTCAATAATAAGCTAGGTCTCGAAAGTCCTACAGATCAGATATCTCTGTTGTCGGCAGAAAGGCATGTGCACTGCATCATCTACCCAACCGGGGCAATCTAAGTATGGTCTCCAAATGAAATGCTGCAAAATGTCAAACTGATGCCTCCAGTACAAGGTGTTACCCGAACCCTTGTGTCTGATACTTGCTATGTACCTAAAAGCATAAGGCTCACCAAGCTGCAAATCAACATGAATGACAGGTCTCAAAATAGAAATATGCTCCCATGCCCAAGTCTGGAGTAGTGTAACACCACAACTGATGGACTGATATCCTAGATATACAATCCCATGCATCTGATAATGTAACATGGCCAGTAGACATGGACCCCACACATATACTCGATGATGAACAATCATATCATGGAGCACTCTGCCCCATCCAACTGGAAATCCATGACCTTGTCTATCAGGTATCAACAAACTGCCAACAACACCGCAAAGTACAATAGTCATGTCACCATAATCCAACTGGGCCCAAGGGATGTCATAACAGCCACTGATCTACAAGTCCTGTATCTCACACTCGAAAAGTGCACATAGTCCCGCAATGCCATCATCATAGTCATACACAACTCTCTCACCATGAATCGAAATATGCAGTATATGCCATACATCCTTTAACGTAATGGATGCCTCCCTAGTTGGAAGATGGAATGAACAAGTCTCAGAATGCCACCACTCTATCAAAGCTGTAATCATGGCCCTGTTGGCTGTAACCTCTGGCAAGTGTATACCATGATATAAACCAAGCTGTCGGATATGCTCAATCTCCTCATCAAGTAAGTTAGCTCGAAGATCAAGTCCACTGGGTCTGCTCTGTCGGCAATATAACACTCCAATGTTCTCCTGCAAAGAGAAAATGTTGAAAATATCAAATATCAGATCACGAAAAACAAAAAATATTTTCAAACACATGACAAAAATTACACAAACAATGAATGCGTGATATTTATTACTAATGCGGTATACTTATAGCTTTTGCATAACATTAACAGCTAATGCGTAACATTAAACACTATTGTGGTATGAAATGAGCGAATGCGGTATGAAATGAGCTAATGCGTAACATTAATGATGAATGCGTAGCATTTAAAGCGTTTGCATAACAGTTAAAGCGAATGCGTAAAAATCGATATGCTAATGCATGATGCAAGGAAAAAATGATCACTGAATTTTTTTTTGAAAAACATTGAAAAATAGGCAAAAAATCAAGAAAAAATTGAAAAAATACCATGTTGCTAGTCCCAGGAGGTCTCTGATATGAACGTACTCGGTTAGATAGATGCAATCGAGCTCTATAACCATCCATGATGATAAAAAACTCGGAAGAAAGCACACAAATTGCAGAGAAACGAAAAAACTGACCAAATACAAAATGAGCAAATGAAAACCTAAAATCTCTATTTATAACTTTAAATTAGGGTTTTTTGACACCTCGACGCCTGTGGTTCTCGCCAGCTTCAAACAACTTGTAGCCTACTCAAATGATCTCGAAATGGCATGAAATTTCACACGCTTGCTCATTACACTGGTATTGAAAACGTCTCAATTTTTGAATTTTCCGACCACCTTTTCCGAGGGGGCATATTTACACTATACAACAGTACCAAGGCATACTGGGGCAGATTTTTTCATTTTCTTTGAAACAATGTCGTTCCGACTTTGTCTCAAAGAGGGGCAAATGTAGACACCTAAAAATGTCTCATTGATCATGTACTAATTATTCCTCTAATTGATTAAACAATTTTTTAATTAAGTTAATTAATCATATTCTTCTAAATTCATATTTCCTCGCCATCTTACTAATTATTTTATTTCTTATTCTTTCATCATTTAATCATTTTAACCATTTTCTAATGTTAATTAAATATTTATTTTTAATTAATTATGCTTAATTCCCCAATTTAAATAGTCTTTATTATTTAAATAAATTAATTCTTGATTTCTATCTCAATCCTATCATCATCTAATCATTTTAACCATTTTCTAAATATTAATTAAATATTTATTATTTAATTAATTGTGATTTAATTCCTTTAATTTAAATAATCTTTATTTATTTAAATTCAATTTCAAAATAATTAAATAGTTTCTTTAAATTATTTAATTAACTAATTAATTCTTCAATTCCAAATCCCCAAATTCTAATTTCATTTAATTTCATATTCTTCTAATTTCTTCTAAATTCAAATACATGTGCATGATTTCAAAAATCAAATTGAAAATCAAAGTCAAGTTCTAAATATATTCAAATACTAAATTGAATTAAATTCAATTATTTGAATAAATGTCATGCAAAGATTAAATTGAAAATCTAAGTCTAAATGCAAGCACATGCTAAATTAATTAATTAAATCGTTTATCTCTCCAATCTCTATTTCCATCTTTCAGTTAGCTTTTTCTAAATTAAGCTTTCTTTGTCATCCTCTTTATTTCCTCCAACCATTCTTTTTCTTCCTTCAGTTAGCTTTTTCTCAATCAGTTGACTCATTTAATCTATTCAATCTATTCCGTTTCACCTCCAAGTCAACAATTCAACTATCAATTTTCATGTGAGCTCACCTGAGTTCCACCTCTTGATCAATCTGTTTCACCTTTCAATCAATCTTCTCCAAAAATCTATAAATTGAGCATCCAATCTCCATTTTCAACAATCACGAACTTTGAATCTTTGTGTCACTTGCAGGTTGCTAGCGCAATATTTGAGAGCCATCATACCACAAAGAAGAGAAGAGCAATGGAAGCTATACACAGTCACGGAATAGGGAGTTTTTAATTGATTTGATTTATAAACCCTATTTTGATGTTATTATGTTATTTCATTGTCTGTTTGTTAGAATTCTTTAATTAGATAGGGATTCATGATTTCCCTTTTCTCCTAATTGAATACTTATTTTTAAGATGAATTTTGCATACAACAGAAACAATGCTAACCGAGGGAATAATACAAACCAAAGAGGTAACACCAACACTTTCCCAAATAGACACATCTACACACCATTGGGGCAAACCTTAGAATCAGCATTTTGAGAACTTCTGGCAAACAAAATTATCACGTTACAAGCCATAAACAACTTTGAACCCTAGGTCAAACCACCTTGGTGGAATGACTTGCATTTTTTTGATTTTTATCGAAACAAAGGACATCACACAAATGATTGCATGAGGCTTAAGAACATTGTTCAGGATATGATCGATAGAGGTGATTTAACAATTGATGGTCTCAAAATAAACAGTGACCATGATGCTTTTAAAAATCCTCTTCCAAATTACAACAAGGGAGGAGCTTCATCATCAAACGATACAGGAGGAGCTCGTATAAATCACCTGTAAAATAACACCATCAATCACATATTGATAGACGACGACCAAATAAATGTCATAAAAATCAAGGACAACCAAGACCATGCATCAATCAATGTGACAACAAGAGCTCAAATTACGTCTTGAAAGGGCATACATCAACATCCACCACTATCCCCAAGACTCAATATAATTTGGTTGATCAACTGCGGAGAACTCCCGCTCAAATATCCATACTCGAGTTACTCAAACTCTCGCTAAAACATAAGGACATCTTAGAACAAGAATTGGTTGAATCAAATGTTCCTCAAGATCTGGACATTGATAAATTTGAAGCCATGGTGGCTCATATGACAAGGCCTCATAACCTCACATTTTCCGAACATGATAATGTCTCCTTGAGTCATCCACATAACACTCTGCTTCATATAGAAGTCTTAGTCTATAAACATCAAGTTAAAAGAGTGTTAATAGATGGAGGAGCTGGTCTCAATATCTATACTTTAAAGCTTATCCATGCATTAGGCTTCTCTGAACAGTCTATTGATCCAAACAAAAAGATCACCATCAAGGCCTATGATGATGAAGAAAGGTCAAGCAAAGGAACAATGATACTACCTATTGAGGTAGGACCGATACAAAAGAAAACTATGTGCCAAGTCTTAGACATAGACTTAACATACAATATTCTATTGGGTCATCCTTGGATACATGAAATGCAAGTAGTGCCTTCAACATACCTAGTGACGTATTGTTGGAACATCATGCCTTTTGGCTTAAAGAATTCTGATGCAACTTATCAAAGAGCGATGACGACAATATTTCATGATATGATGCATACCTTCATGGAGGACTATGTGGATGATTTACTGGCTAATTCATTCACCTGCGCATAACATCTGGGCATATTAGATAAAATTTCAAAGATTGGATCAATTCCAAGTCAGGCTAAACCTTAAGAAGTGTGTCTTCGGGGTCACATCAGGCAAACTATTAGGCTACATTGTGTCTGCAAAAGGCATTGAAGTAGATCCAGTGAAGGTACAGGCCATCATGGAGATGCCACCTCCTAGGAACATTAGTTAACTTAGATCTCTACAAGGACGGTTGCAATCTATTAGGTGATTCATAGCCCAACTAGCAGATAAAAGTCTACCATTCAATCATCTGCTACATAAGAACATACCTTTCAGATGGGAAGCCAAGTGTGTAGAATCATTCTATCAACTCAAGAAATATCTAATTAATCCACCAGTTCTAGTACCACCAATAGCAGGGAAGTCACTCATTCTCTACATATCAACAATGGAAGTATCATTGGGGGCACTGCTAGCATAAGAAGATCAGGAAGGCAAGGAACAAGCTATATATTACATCAGCAGAACATTAAACGGATATGAGATAAATTATACATTCATTGAGAAGGCTTGTTTATTTGTGGTATTCACCTCTCAAAAATTCTACTACTACATGCTAGCTCACATAATCAAGCTAGTAGCAAAAATTGATCCTCTCAAGTATTTACTCAACAAAGCAACCCTTACAGGCCGACTGGATAAATGGGTCATGATTCTCAGTGAGTTTGATATCTAGTACATAGAACGATGGGCTATCAAAGGACAGGTAATTGTAGATCAACTAGCTGAAGCACCATTACCAGATAAATAACCAATGCAGGTGAAATTTCCAGACATGGATGTCCTAACTGTCACACCAAAGCAATGGACCCTATACTTTGACGGTTCCTATACCCAACATGGATCGGGTGTTGACATTTTGTTCATCACTCCAGAAGGGCACACAATTCCAAGATCTTATAGACTGATGTTTCCATGCACCAACAACATTGTTGAATATGAAGCCCTGGTAACAAGAATCAAAATGGCAGTAGAATGGAGAATCATAGAATTGAGAGTCTATGGGGATTCTCAATTAGTCATCAATCAAATCAATGATGAATATCAAACAAAGGATGATAAACTAATTCCCTATAAGAGAATGGTGGATGACTTCAAACAGTACTTTGTACATATCACCTTCGAGAAAATACCAAGGTTGGAAAACAGAGCGGTCGATGCAATGACTACTATCGCTTCACAACTGCAAATTCCAGAGAAATAGAGTTGTTATGAGTTCTTGGTAGAGCAACTGTTTTCCCCAGCCTATGACAATTCTGTATCCCATATCATCTATGCCTTAACCGGTTCAGACTCTCCTCTATTCGAGAAAATTTATGAATATCTTAAGACCAATACTCTACCACTCAACCTATCTCATAACCAAAAATGTAGCTTTATCCGACAAGCCGCCCATTATACCTTAACTGCTGACACACTTTACCATAGAGGTCTAGATGGTACTCTTATTTTTTGCCTCGATCGTAATGAATCTAACTCTACTTTACACGAGCTTCATGAGGGTATCTATGGCACGCATTCAAGTGGTCCCACTCTCACCAAAAAACTTCTGAGAATGGGATATTAATGTCCGACAATGGAGAAAGACTCTTATCAATTTGAAAAGAAATGTCCTAAGTGCCAAATTAATGGAAATCTCATCCATGCACAAGAACAAGAGCTGCATCCATTTACAACCTCTTGGCCTTTTTGTCAATGGGGACTTGATTTAGTAGGGAAAATCCATCCTTCTTCTTCAAATGGACACAAGTTCATTATCATTGCAACAAAGTATTTCACAAAATGGATTGAAGCAGTCCCAATGACCACAGTAATTGGAAAACAAATTGCCTCATTTATTCTCAATTATCTCATTCGTAGATACGACATTCCAAGTTCCATTATCACAGACAACGAGTGTCCCTTCAAAAATTAGGATGTACGTGTTGGCTTGATGATGATTGTAATGTATTCATCACTTGTTGTCATTGATGAAACACTCACACACACATATATGATTACATTGACTACCGGTATAACTTCAATTGGTATTTACTACCCACCGGTATGTTTAAGGTCTATATCTAACTGGTACTTTGTGTCAACTGGTATGTGCCTAAGAGATAACCTGTGGTAACACTAAGTCGACATCAAAGTGAAGATGAAGTTGAAGGTGAAGATCAAGTGGAAGATTCCTGGACAATGATTCACTAGTTTTATTCCAACCGGTATTAACTGTTCTAATCGATATCTGATTTTGTGATGCATTAGCAACACCATTTGTTTGGCGGTCATTTTTGTGATGAGTTATGCTTAAATGTCTAGATACACTACACCTAGGAAATTGTGTTCCTATGACCAACATAAGGTTTGAATGCCTATTTAAAGACATCTGAGTGAAGCATTTCATGCGAGATGAAAAAGAGAGAACATATATAGTAGAGGTAATCTATGCAAAGACTTTTGCTGAAGAGTGATAAGTGTTTAGATGGAGAGCAGTGTTGAATGTACTTAGAATGATTTGATCAAGCAAGTTTGTGCTACTCAGAACAAATCAAATCTTTCTTGTTGTTTTCTAATCACTACAACATAACTAAATCCCCTAACCGGGTAAGCTCTAACAAGCTTCATTGTACAAATCCTCTAACAAGGTGATCCATTAGTTTGGATTCTAAAATCCTCCAACAAGGTTACTCTTAACAAGGTAGTACTCTTAACAGGGTATAAGCTTCTAATCAAGCTTGGGATCTCTAACAAGATTCGCTCCTAGCAGAGCTCTTTGTAAGACCTTAACCGGTCAGTTTTCTATTACTACAGATAGTTAACTTGTGAGTTCCATCTCACCGTGGTTTTTACCTATTTGGGTTTTCCACATCTAAACACTTGTGTTATGGTGGATGTTCTACTTTACGTGGATGCTGTTATTTCATTTTGGATAGCATGTATTTTGTTTAACTGCTTGGTTAAATTCATCTATCGGTCAATGTTTAAAGTAGCATGTGTTTTGGTGTCACTGATTCACCCCCCCTCCCAGTGATTTTCAAGTCCATCAGTATGAGAGCTATGTGAGCGATTCAAAATCCAACATCACTTCTCTACACCTTACTACCCACAAGGGGATGGTAAAGTAGAAGCATCAAATAAAACAATCTTGAAAATCTTAAAGAAAACAGTAAATGATGTGGGTAAGGATTGGCATGTACAACTCAATCCGGCACTCTGGGCATACAAGAATAGCATTCATACACCTACAAGGGCTACTCCATATTCATTGCTGTATGGATCAAAAGTAATTTTACCTCTTGAGGTAGAAATTCCCTCACTTAGATTATCTTTGAAACGCCTCATACCAGATAAGGAATATCGGGTAAACAGATTGCATGAACTAGAGCTTCTGGATGAAAAATGACAACATGCCTATGATAATATCAAAGCATACCAACAGTGCATGTGCAGAAGCTACAACCATAGAGTTATCCCTAGGGTTTTTAAAGTCGGTGATCTTGTACTCAAAGAAAATCCCAGAAATCATCAGGATTGAGAAAAGAAGGGGAAGTTTGAATCTAACTGGTTGGGCCCCTATGTCATCATATCAGCCTACAGATTAGGCGCATATCAGCTAGCAACTTCAAAAGGAGACATGCTCGACGAACCAGCCAACAACATCCATCTGAATAAATTCTACACTTGAGTTGTCTAATGCACAGAAAAGTGAAAAAAAAAACAATTTTCACTATCAGATGATACAAATATGGTTTGTAGGTTAAGGAAAGCTACAAAAAAGTGCAATAAAAACAAATGGTGAAAACTTGGCAACATGCACTATTTGTGAGAGGCTGGTTCCACTATCTATCATTACTCATATCTTTTACATCCATCCAAAGTCTTAGCTAATGGCCATCACCCAACACTATTCACATAGCATTATCCCGGACATACTTAGCGTAGTCACTGTCCTTGATTATCTGAAGATCAATTTATCATATCCCACCATGGCTCGGTGATTATCATGTATATCCACATCGATATATATCTATAGCTAGGGGTAGCGTTCCTCTCAAGTTAACCATTCCAAACAATGAACAAACAAGGATCACAACATGCTAAGGAAACCCTGTCAACAACTGCTCATCAAGCTAGAAAACAAGACCATTATCCAACTACAACTTTGACACACATGATGGATGATTTTCTGAATTACAATTTTTTTACATCTAGCATGAAGTTTTGACTATTTTGTATCTTAAATTTTTGAATCATTGGATCTCCAAAGTTTCTTGAAGATGCATCGAGCTACAGAAAGCAACGAGGGAGTTTGATATTTTTTTTGGTTTTCTGTCTGTGAGGCGATCACTTGTATGGTGCAAATTTGTCTTGAGACATGATTGGAAACATATCATCGAAGACATTGTTCCACTTTGCACATACAAATGGTTAACTTTTGTCTGTTCTACGCAAGCAACACTCAGGTCATCTTGGTTCACTTATACGTCGACGCTTGTGTCATCTTGCCATATCAAAATCCATGTAAGTGTTACTCAGGTCATTATGGTTTAATTATACCATTATGCTTGTATAAACTTCCAACATATCAAAAGCTCAATGATGACAAACAAAAACAGAGCACCACCAAGTGACTAAATAGGAATGACAATGACAGAATGAAGGTGATCATTTAGTTGCATATTATTTTAAAATCTTGCATTTAGTTGCATATCATTTTAAAATCTTGCATTTAGTTGCATATCATTTTAAAACCTTGCATATCATCCTAAAAACACATTTCATCTTGCATTAGTCTCACATCATTATCATTATCAAACATCTCATTTTCAAGATACATCTCACATCATTATCATTATCATACATCTCATTTTCAAGATACATCTCACATCATTATCATTATCATACGTCTCATTTTCAAGATACATCTCATAAATCACAGTAATCAATAAAATACACCATCACATTCACATCCTAATCAAAATCAAGATCATTATTATCTAAGCATTACATCATCATCATAGAAACATCATATCAATGCATATCATAAATCATCATCCATAACACATCACATGTGGATCAAAGAAATCAGTGCTATATATATATACCTAAAAAATGGTCGAAATGTACAAGGGATATTTGTTGGCATTTTTGATGATGATGTTGTGATTGTCATTGATGGACACACACTTTCTTTGAGATCACCTTTTGTATGTATGAGTTATGCTCAACCGGTATTTGTTCCAATCGGTATTATGTATTATAGTCTTTAGACTATCGATGTTTTGCAGAAAGTGTTTACCGATCTCAAGCGGTATGAAGACTCAAGCGGTTCGAGGATCCCAAAGTGGTACGAAGGAACAAAGCGGTTGTTATCATTTTTACCAGTCTTCATTTTGACAAACTGGTAATCGGTGAAATATGTGAACTGGTAATAGGTAAATGTATGAACCGGTATTACTTTGTGATGAGTTACCAACCGATATTATTTTTGTGATGAGTTATCATCCATTGACACTTTGGCGGTGATTCTGTGCCGTGTTACTACCAAATGTGTCCAGATGCACTAAACCTACGAACTTGCAATGTAATCCTATTGGACCGACATGAAATCAAATTCCTTTATAAGGACATCATGTCTAGGGTTTTAGATGTTGTTAGGGTTTTAGGTGGTTGATGAGGTTTTTGCATGTGCGATCACAGAAGAAGATTAGGTCTATGTGAAGAAACAGAGTGTGGAGATTTTGAAGACTGAAGTAATGCTGAAATGCATTAATAATGAGTTATCAAGGATCTAACCAAGCATATTGTGCTAGTATTTAGATCACTCACTTGTTGATTAATCACATCTTTGACAAGTCTGAAACCCTTAACCAGGTAGGCCTGGCAAAGCCTTTGTAAATCCTCTAACAAGGTGGTTCACAACTGTGGATCTGAAATCCTCTCACAAGGTAGTCTTTAATCGGACTTATCTCCTAATAGAGATTGAGATTCCTAACAGGATTTGTTCTGGTGAAGAACATTGTATGACCTTAAACGGTCTGACCTTAACTGGTCTAGTTACTATTCTATAGATAGTTACTTGTGAGTTTCATCTCACCGTGGTTTTTTCCATTTGGGTTTCCATGTCAAAATCTCTTGTGTTATGGTGATTGTGCTCCTGTGGGTGAATGCCTTATTTGTTGTTTGGTTTGCATTTGTCTTAACCAGTTTGTTAGTAAAATTGTTATACCGGTTTAGTGCTAAACTATTTAAGTGTTTGAGTTCAGTATTTTTTGGTATACTAATTCACCCCCCCTCTTAGTATTCATCAATTGGCATCAGAGCCAACCTTTCTATAAGTTTAACCACTTGGAAGGAGATATGGGGGAATACACTGTGAGGGAACTTACTCATCATCTCACTCAGACTGAGAAAGCCTTTGATGAACTCAAAGTCAAATATAAAGCCTCTCTAGAAAACAGAAGAGAGCATGCTAAAAAATTGATGGAGCTTACTAAAAATAGTTCTTCTGATGAAGCAGACATGGAAGCCCTAGTTGAAGAAGTTGAAAAACCAAATGAATCTAATGCTAACCTAAGAAGGAAACTGGAAGGATTGACTATCAGAATGTGTCAAGAGCTTGAGAATCGGAGGAAAGCTAAAGATCTGGTAAAAGACAAAGATCATGAGATCTCCAAGTTGAAGCAAGAAATCAGTGCACTTACTGCTCATCTGCAAGAGAGTAAAGTGGAAAAAGAAGAAATGCAAGGTGAACTAAACATGGCTATTTCTGAGAATACAACCTTGAAGGAATCCAATTCTTCTATTTCCAAAGAACTCACTGAGTCAAAGGAAATACTTGCCAAATTCAATAAGAGCACTGTTAAGCTAGAACAAAAGCTTGAATCAGCAAAACCGGTTAAGAATACCACTGGACTTGGTTTTTCTGGTTATGAGGAAGGTGAGATCTCTGGAACAAAAGATGGAGCATCAAAAAAGCAACCGACACCAAAGGATAAAGGTAAGAAAAAGTTCAAACCTATTTGCTTTAATTGTCTCAAGGAAGGACACATTGCCAATGTATGTAGAAGTAAGGCTTACAATAATTTTCCCTACTTTCTAAACAATAAGCCTAGAGCTAATAGATTCAATGGCAACTGTTATGCATGCAACAAGTTTTGGCATAGAGCATTTGAATGCAAGTCTATTATACACAACACTAGAAGATATCCTCAAAGGAGTCAAGGAGTTTTTCTTGAATCCTCTGTGAATCAGAATCCAAACCGGTATAGTGCCTATGACCATCAGTCAGGTGGTGGTGGCTATCAAGCGACAATTGGTTGGAGAGCAACCTGTTTGATTTGCTATGGTAGTAGTCACACTGCTGCAACATGCAGGAGGAAAAATGGTAGAATGAAAAATGGACCATGGAGAACACCTGGAGTGGTATGCTATAATTGCAACAAACTGGGACACCCTGCGAGAACCTGCAGAAAGAGAAAGAACATATCAGATGATATACTGGTCACTCCAGAAGGAAAGATTGATGTTGAAACTATTCAAGCAGATATGAAGACAACATGGAAGAAGAAACCTGAAGAAGTGTCACAAGAAGAACTGGTTTCTGTACCTAGTGTGGAAGTCGCTGAACCAGCAAACTAAGCTTTAGAAAAGCTTAGGGGGAGCAAATCAGTGAAATCTTTCGAACCCCTGGTTTATATCAGTAAAAGACCTTAATCGGTATGTGATACCTATCAATTGGCAAAAGACCGAAAATGGTAAAAGGCAATTTAGGGTTTACGCCCTAATGGTGGAGCATTTATTATGGTAGGTGAAGAATTTGTTTAAAAGGGATTTTCAAGTCATTTTCACTTATCAATTTGCAAGCAAAGAAATTCTCAAGTGCAGAGCGACCAAAGGCGATTTGTTTTACGATTCAGAGAGATTTCAAAAAATTTGAAAGAAGAATCCAGAGATAATATCAATCAGTTAGGTGAAGAACACAAAGTGGCAATCTAACAACCAAAGTAGTGTGTGGCGAAGCTAAAGTTGCAAACCCTAAATTGCGGATTTATGAAGGTATTTATCAAAATTCTTGTTTATCTGTTTATCATGGCTTCTGCATCGCACTCTAGTTCTAGTGCACTTGTGCTTCAGTAGATTTCATCCAACGAAAGGCAAAATACAATGCCCTATCCTAGATACCCGCTGGTGTTATAGTTGAGGAAGGTATTTCAGATTATATTGATTGGAAAATAGAAGACCTAGGATCTCTAGTGATCCTTTCTTAGTTAAGTTTATTCTGTGAGAATGACAAGAAGATCAAACCGGAATACAACATCCTAGAAATAAAGAAACTTCATAATGCGGTCTATTTTCTTGAAGAATTTACAGAAGATCACATCCACATCATTCTAAGCAAAATGCATGGTGACAAAATGTATCTTGAGCGCACACATGACATCACACCAGAAGCGATTCATGCCGTCACCAGTTTCTGTAATGTTGGAGATGTTCCATCCCTAAGGAAAGTCATCAAGACCGAAATGAGCAAGCTCACTGGTTCTGTGAGTGACCAATGGAGAATGATCGTCAATACCATCAAGGATGATCTGGTCAAGTATGCTTGTATGGTGATAGGATACCAGACATTGTATGCTAGCAGAATTAATTCTGTCTCTGCTACAGCGGTAAATGCCACCTATAGGATGATCATGGAAGATGCCTCGTTTGATTTATGCACCTGTATGCAAAGGAAAATTCTGGTGAACTTGAAGTCTATTAAACATGATAATGCCTTAAGATTTAAATTTTGACAATTGTTGGTAGGATTGTTTTTCTACTTTCAAGGCAATTTCCTAGGAGTAGGTGATATACAATGGTCTGCTGACCAATCGGTTACCAAGAAAATTAGAGAAAACTTCTACACAGTAGGAACCGGTTATCCTGATGTCCTGAACAAATACTTTGATGAGTTTAGATGCAAGATGAGCCATAGGATGAGAATATCTGGTGATATTGTCAAGAAGTATGAAGAGGACATCTGCTTTATCATCAGAGTAGATGAGTGCATAATGGAGGCGGTTGAGCCTAGAAAAGAAGAAGTGGATCCCATGGGATATGAGGTAATGTATGACATGATTGATGGGTATGCCTCTACCCTACTTGCCTTGCCTCTTGATCCAAAGAAGAAGAGAACTGAAACCTACTTGGATAGGGTAACACCAGTTGAAGAACCTTCAGTGAAGAAAGGAAAGGCAGTGCCATCGGTATCAACACTGGTTACTTCAACAAGTCCTAAAGTGACCAAGCGGTCACCGGCAAAGAAGAAACCGAAAGTTGCACCTGCTAAGGTCTTTGAAAGAAAGCAGAAAACTAAGAACACCTCACCAGATTCTGAGGATACAGAACCCGAGGTAGAACCTAAAAAAACTAGGCAAACGAGGAAGAAGACAAAGACAACTAGCAATGAACCAACATCATCAGCACAGTTAAATATAGACATTTCCTCTTATAAACCTTTGACACATTGTCAAAGAACTATCAAGAATATTAGGAGAAAAGTGCTAAGTGATTTAATAGATCATTTTGATGATTTTAATGACAATGAAAAGGAAGAAGTAGAAGAGGAAGTTATTCAATATTTATGTATTAATGACCGGTCGCCATCATAAATTAGATATGTGACACTAGATTCTTTATATAATTATTTAGATAATAAATGGCGCATTTCCATAGAAAAGGAACATGAAATAAGAGAAGAAATATTTGCACAATATTTTCCTGATGTCTCAAATTCAGAACTTTATGAAGTTATGGAAAAGTACAAAGGCCTCTTCTTCATGAGAAGAAGAAGACTTTTGTTATTGGAAGGGAAAGTCCTCGAAGTGGTAAAAGATACCCACTCGCATGCCAAAGCCACTCTAAGATTGCACCAAGTGTCTAAAGCCAACAAGAAGGCTGAGCAAGACCCGAAAACTGGAAAACCGGATGAGGTGTATGACAGTGAAGGAGAACTGGTCACCGAACAAATGGACCCTATTGATGTTGATGCTTTGGATGGTGAAAATGTCACTTCAGATACAGCAAAGGAAAAGGCTAACAAAGATCAAGAAGAAGAGAAGAGGAAACAAGTAGAAGAGGAGAAGAAGAAACAGGAGGAGGAGAAGAGAAAAAGAAACAAGAAGAGGAGAAGAGAAAAGAGGAAGAGAAAAGGAAATAGGAAGAGGAGAAAAAATAAACAGGAAGAGGAGAAGAGAAAAGAGGAAGAGAAAAGGAAATAGGAAGAGGAGAAAAAGAAACAGGAAGAGGAGCAGAGAAAAGAGGAAGAGAAAAGGAAACAGGAAGAGGAGAAAAAGAAACAGGAAGAGGAGAAGAGAAAAGAGGAAGAGAAAAGGAAACAGGAAGAGGAGAAGAAGAAAAAGGAAGAGGAGAATACGAAACCAGAAGAGGAGAAGAAGAAAGAAGAAGAGAAGTGGAAAGAAGAAGATAGAAAGAAGGAAGAAGAAAAGAGAAAGAAAGAAGTAGAGGAGCAAAAGAAGGTTGAAGAAGAAAAGCAAAGAGCCAAAGAGAAGGAGGAAGTGGCACAGAGAACACAAGTGGAGACCCCAAAGGAAACTAGAGGTCAAGCTAAATCAACTGACATCACTAGTCCCATTGACCTCCAATCTGTGAACGAATCGGAGCTGCTGCAAAGCATTAAGCTTTCCCAAGAGTGACTGGAAGCGCTAAGGAGGAAGAAGGAGCAAGATGTTATTCAAACTGCGGTGGAAAATCTTACTAGTTCCTCTCTGGCCCAACTGAAACTTTTATGCACAGTTGTAGAGGACCAGGTGCAATGTCTGGAAGATGTTGCTAAAGCCAATGCACAAAAGAAGCATCAAAAGGAATTGAACACTACCTTAGTGAAGAAATTAAATGAGCTCTGGTTTGGACTTCAGAAAGCGCAGAAAGACATAAGAGATGCTATGGATGAGGGGAAATTACTGCTCAGTAAGATAAACCGACCCCATCTATTCTGTGATGATGTGCTTGCATAGAAAGACAAACTTCAATATTATTTGCAGGAATATATAAGCACATTCAAGACGCCCTATGATTCCTTCACCACATATGGGCAAACCGTTCACCGGTTTCAACTGCAAACTACTAGAATAGAGTTGGAGATCACCAACCGGACCAGAGATTTGTAGGAACTTCAATTGGTTCTACTACCTCGACTGCAAATACTTCAGAAGTGCTACTCAATCTGGATGCCTTAACGGTCACTCAAGAGATGAGTACCTTGGATGCCATGGAGGAACAAGTATCCCAGATGCAAACGGAAAGTGAGGTTGCTACCTCATTGCTTGAGTCATGGTCTCTATCCATGAAGAACTTTATGTAGGATTTTAAATCGGTTTTTGATAAGTTTCACTCATTATTGTCATAAACATTTATTATATTAATGATAATGAGAAACATGGGTTATTCTGCAAATACTTTGTCATTGTTGGCAAAGGGGGAATAGTATTCTGTATTTAAATTTTTTTGTTATCTCTTTAAGGGACTTGTATACATTGTATTTTCTACAAAAGGGATAGTGTATATGCTTAGGGGGAGTAATTTTGATTATGGCATATTTTTGTTGTAAAACACTTAGATGTCAATTTTTTTTTCTTAAGTGTTGCCATCAATGCCAAAGGGGGAGATTGTTGGAATTTTTGATGATGATGTTGTGATTGTCATTGATGGACACACACTTGCTTTGAGATCACTTTTTGTATGTATGAGTTATGCTCAACCGATATTTGTTCCAATTGGTATTATGTTTATAGTCTTTAGACTATCGGAGTTTTGCAGAAAGTGTTTACCGATCTCAAGCGGTATGAAGACTCAAGCGGTTCGAGGATCCCAAAGCGGTACGAAGGAACAAAGCCATTGTTATCATTTTTACCAGTCTTCATTTTGGCAAATCGGTAATCGGTGAAATATGTGAACCGGTAATAGGTAAATGAATGAACTGGTATTACTTTGTGATGAGTTACCAACCAGTATTATTTTTGTGATGAGTTATCATCCACTGACACTTTGGTGGTGATTTTGTGCCGTGTTACCAAATGTATCCAGATGCACTGAACCTAGGAACTTGCAATGTAATCCTATTGGACCAACATGAAATCAGATTCCTTTATAAGGACATCATGTCTAGGGTTTTAGATGTTGTTAGGGTTTTAGGTGGTTGATGAGGTTTTTGCATGTGTGATCACAGAAGAAGATTAGGTATGTGTGAAGAAATAGAGTGTGGAGATTTTGAAGACTGAAGTAATTCTGAAATGCATTAACAATGAGTTATCAAGGATCTAACCAAGCATACTGTGCTAGTATTTAGATCACTCACTTGTTGATTAATCACATCTTTGACAAGTCTGAAACCCTTAACCGGGTAGGCCTGGCAAAGCCTTTGTAAATCCTCTAACAAGGTGGTTCACAACTATGGATCTGAAATCCTCTCACAAGGTAGTCTTTAATCAGACTTATCTCCTAAAAAAGATTAAGATTCCTAACAGGATTTGTTCTGGTGAAGAACATTGTATGACCTTAACCGCTCTGACCTTAACCAGTTTGGTTACTATTCTGTAGATAGTTACTTGTGAGTTTCATCTCACCATGGTTTTTCCCATTTGGGTTTCCATGTCAAAATCTCTTGTGTTATGGTGATTGTGCTCCTGTGGGTGAATGCCTTATTTGTTGTTTGGTTTGCATTTGTCTTAACCGGTTTGCTAGTAAAACTGTTATACCGGTTTAGTGCTAAACTATTTAAGTGCTTGAGTTCAATATTTTTTGGTATACTAATTCACCCCCCCCTCTTAGTATTCATCAATATCATGTCCGTCAAAATACAATAGAATGATCAAAATACAACAGAGATAAGTCTCTTAGGTATGACTATCTCCTAAGGCTGACGGTCTCGCAGCAGATGTCCCAGCTCCTGGTTCTCCACTAGGTGGATCACATCAGGGAGGCCCTATAATACCTCTGCTCTCTGTCCTCATCTGACTAGGAGTAGATCAACTGGATGCATAGCTAGGATCTTTGTGCTCTCTAGGTACCAACTCCTCATATAAATGCTTGTAGTACTCCGCCTCCTTGGCCATATACCTTATCTCCCTCAATATATCCCGCATTGGGGCACCACCTGTCGCTCTCTCCAATCTCTCAGCAAGCTCCTCTTTCCGGCCCTAATGCTCTCTCTCTGTATCTCGCTCTGCCATAATCTGTGTAATCCGACGTTGTTGTGTTAACACCTGTGCCTGTAACTCCTGCACTGTGACGTTTAGGGCTCTAATCCGTGAATCCTGTCGATGGGTGGGTACCCTAATCTAAACGGGTACCTATGTCATAGTCCCACCCATACCTGTCCCTATCCAAGGCATTGATGGAGGTAGAACATCAGATCTCCTCCTCTGGGCAGGTCGCCTAACATCCTCTATACCACTTGTTACCGTGTCATTTATTCCTCATGCCAAGAGTGGGTCATCTTTTCCTTTTTATGTTGGAGTCCTAGTTCATGCCATATTACCTTGGTTCAAGTCTTTAATGTGTCCTCAAATCCTTTTTCTATTCATTTAAGTCAGGTTCAGACAATTGATTGAACTCCTTGAACATGTCGAACCATTCTGAACTGGGTTCAACAGGTTCATTTAGGTTCAATAGGTTCCAAGGTGTTCAGGAAAAGTTTTTCGTACTAAAATTTTCTCTAAGTGTTTTGCAGCGGCTCTTCCAAAAAGTTTTTCCTATTCGGTGATATAACATTTGTGTTGAACTTATTGAACTGAGTTCAAAGGGTTCAAATATGTTCAATGTGTTCGACACAACAAGTGGTCAATAGTTTGACGCGGTGTACATCTTGAACTGCTTGAACACTCAAGAAGTAGGTTCAAGATGTTCATTTGGGTTCAATGTTGGTGGGTCCCATGGTTTCTAATGTTTTGGGAAGTGCATTCATTGCTAAATACAGAGAGGCAGAACCATATCTTAAAGTGATGTCATTCTTTGGCTTTTTCCAAGTAAGTGAACATTTCAGGAACTGGCAGTTTCTTAAAGCACACTGCCATGCATTCAATGCATGCGTACGAGGGTCTAATCTACCAACTTGTCGCATCCAAACTGAAATTGTGAAATCATTGCATTTAATGTATCTGTATCATTACCTTTCTCAATAAGGTATGAAAATCATTTGTGTTCTGCATTTGTTACTTGCTGCTGGACTTTTATTTATGTTATCCCTGGATAGGAGTCTTTCTTGCTGCTAGCCATCGTTCGATTATAAAACTATGAAGGTGAGTCTTTCCTTATTTTCTCCAGTGTTTTCCCTTGCATTTTCTCTCATACAGAAGGTTTCACTACAATCAAATTTAGGTTTCTTGTTTTGAAGTTATGAAGTCCACTCTACATTTGTTTGGAAACGTCTTTAGCTTGGCATCCACAGAAGCCATAGTTAGTGATACTGACCTGAAAGGAGAGAACCTTGAAGATTTGAAAGAAAGGGTGTTCAAGGGTATTGATAAGTCTTTTTGTATAGAGATTTTGAGTAGTGGACTTTTAGAAGTCGCAACCTTTCCTCCAGCAATTCCTTGTCCAGAGTTGGTTCAGGAGTGTATTGCTAGATATGACCCAGTATCTGAAACTATTAAGAGAGATAATGGCGAAACCCTTCTTGCCATTAACCGTGAGGTGATTGCTTCAGTTTTCAAGATACCAGATTACCAGTTTTCTAATTTCTCTCCTGCCTAGTCAATCAGTGAGTTCAATGCAGACAGAGCCGGACACCGAAACAATGTGGCAAAATTCTGGTTGAAGGTCCCTCAGAGAGGTGGTTCTAGGTTACCCAAAAATCCTAACAAGAACCACATGTTGCCACATATCCATGATGTGATGCTTCTGTTGCATCGAGCCAGAGGTTCTGCCGAAGCTAATAGCTTTGATGATTGGATTTATTGCTATGTGCAATTAGTTCTGGAAGGAAAACAATATTTGGATTGGGTAGAGTTAATTGCTGATTCAATGAGAGAGCAGTTGAGTCTAGCCAAGCAGTTTCAACAAAACTTCTTCATGTCCTCATATCTCTTGTATTGTCTAGCTTGTGTTAAGGAGTTAACGAGTGTACCAAAGTAGCTCACTGAGGAAGATGTTTCGGTGTATGAGTTCTATCTTATGCTGCAAAAAGACAATGCCCTACAAGATTTCAGAAGGATACACAATGTATTCCTGGGTGATATGTGTCATGAACTAAAGGGTACAAAGGCTAAATGGATTTTAGATGATGTACAAACCTTGATTAAGAAGTTCGGTAGTTTTTACATCCAGTTCCCATGCTTTTGCTATATACGGGTTGGAGGCTTTGAAGAGGAACCCTTCAAGCTCCCCCACTTCTGTTTTGATTGTTTTGTTCTAGCAGAAGTATGTAGGCAACTAACCTCTGTGATCAAGAAGGCACAACCTAAGGACAAGTGGGAAGGTCATTTTCCAATACAATTGGGAGTATTGTCTTGTAATTCAATGTCTGATGCACTAAGTATAGGAGCAGACCTTAGGAATTTTAATTTCTCTCTGTATTCTGAAAGGAAAGGGTTTGACAATAAGGGATTTTCTTGGAGCCTTGGCTTAATGCCTTATCTTCCCACGCCATAGTTAGAAGATTTCTAAGAAGACTGTACATATGAACTTGAAGTTTTCAAAAGGGAAAACATGAGATTAGTGCTAGAACAGGTTGTCTCTTTGCAAATAAAGTTAGACATTAAAGGGCTTGAAGAGGATTATCTTGAATTGTTTGAACTAGGATATTTAGCCCATGCAGAGACTGAAATGCTCCCAATTAATTGGGATGAGGAGGAAAGTGATGACATACAATTGAGGATCGAACGAGTTCTAGAAAGAACCGTGGCATGGGTGGCCAAAAAGAAAGCCATAAAGTCAGGCGCCAAGTCCCTTTCTGCAAAAAATAATAAGGATCTTCTATCTTCACCAAAACATCCTTCTAACAGTGCTCCTATTCGTGCAGGTAAGGATTCCAAGTCATCTCAGCCTAGACGCAGGTCTAGCCCAACTCTGGATTTCAGTACCCCTCGGCATACTCGATCATTTAGTGTCGCCCAAAGGAAGATGGACTAGGTCAAGGATATGGGAGTAAAAGATGCCGTGTTGAGGCTCAGATTTTTGAAATTGAAGATTTGGATTGTGAAGTTGCTTGTGTTCTAGACTCCCAAACAGTGACTGTGGCAATGACACCACCACCAAAAATGATTGAAGGAACTACTCATTCCACTGCGACCCCTAAATGGTTAACAACCTCAGTGAACAAGAAAAGGAGCTTTCTTCCTGTGACCATTCCGATTCAGAAAATGGTTGCTAAGTACTCCGAGAAGAATCCAAAGCCGAAAAGGTTCAAGACCACCACTCACCTAAACAGTGACGAAGAAACTGGAAAATGGATGGCCGAAATTGCCTCATACAAGCTGAAAGATGAAAATAGAGACGCTGGTCCTGATGATTTTGAGATCACAAGAGTAGAGTTGGGAAAGATGAGTAGAGATACAGATAACCATTTTTTCCAAGTGTCAGCAAAGAAAATGCTTACCCGCTCAGAGAAGGATGGATGGGAGAAAAGAGAACTTAAAAGACACATAAGTGTTTTGGCTCAGTTCATCGATGGTATCGGTTGCCTTGGAGCAATTCCAGTATCTCATGCCACTGAGAATTTTGACCCAACTTCTTTGGAAAACAAGAAGTTGATGAACCAAGTTCAACGGGATAAGAGCATCGCTGAAGCAGTTGAGAAGTGGATTGAAAAAATAATCAAAGATGGTGAAAAGTACATTACCAACTCCCAGAAATTGTGTGATGAAGTACAGAACCTGATTTCTGAAATCCAAAACCAGCTTGTATTGTGGGAGAAAGAAGAGCACAAATGGCAAAATGTCCTGCCTCTGTTTGCCAAAATCGAAGAATATGGGACTGCCAGGTTTCTGATAGAACATTCAATTAAGTTGGTGGCCAATGAATGCCAACTTTTTGTGCTGAAGAAAACTATCATGTGGTGAGTGCTTACCTTTCAGTCGGTGATTATGAATGCAAGAACCTCTGTCTATGAACTCTAGGATTTGCAAAGTAGTATAGTCAAGGATAATAAAGTGGTTAATCCCGATCATGATTGGGAGTTAGGAATCTACAGGTCAAGCACACAGGAAGCAATCAAATCTTTCTAGTTGAACATGGAGAAGATCAGAGTCAAGAGTAGCTTCACGCCGGAGGATGTAACCAAGGTGGCTAGGATTGAATCTATGGTTTTCATTGGGAATGATCAATTGCCGAAATACTTAGAGAAGATGGTGCAACATAAGTGGAATAAAGAGGTGGCAAAGGTGAAACTCAATGCAATGAAAGTCTTGAGCCAATCCATGGTTCAAGAACTCACAGCTGCTCATGACGCTCGCGAAGACGGAGAAGATGACAATGATGGAATATGACATAATGCATCAATTTAGGACTAGTTTTCTTTATTTTTAAAACATTTCTCATGGTTATGCAAAAAACTTCAGGACATCTATCCCAAAATACTCTTTTTTGGTTTCGTAACTGTTTTATCGAGGAGTGGTCAATTTTTCAGGGAGACCTCCCTCGTTTAGGCTATAAATTAAGTAAAACAGATGGTAGAAGGATTAGATTTTAGTAACGAATTTTGTGAACTTCGACTAAAGTTTTTGTTTTGGCATTTTCTGTTCTTAATCAAAGGAAAAATCAGAGGGTTGAGATCTGTTATTGAAAAAGATTGGTAGATGTATTTTTGTGCCTTTGTTGCATAAGGATATATATGAAATCTGATCATATTGTTTTTGGGGAGAAGAAAGATCTGTGTATTTTGAATCCGAATAGATAACATGTCTTTCATATGTTCATCCGATCAAGTACCAGTAATTGATCATTTCATTGCAATATTTCATTATTCCTCTGATGTTCTTTCCTTTGAATGTGCTGTTTACTCTAGAAAATATTCATGATTGAGGGCGGATTTATTTTCCTTGAATCTATTCATCTTTTATTAATTTATATGGAAGAAGTATATTGAACTTTGTTTCAGTTGCTGTAGTTACATACATTGAAAATTAAGGAGATAACTTTCATTGTTTATGAGACATGAGAAAAGTTGCAACCTTTCATCCAAGAATGAAATAGGTGGCCTTACACGCTTTTTGGTTAAAAGCTTTCATTTAGATATAAATAGAAATAAAACACATTTCATGAAAAACCAAGCTAGGGAGTTGTACCTATGCAAAAATTCAGAGGGAAGTGATTTGAACAACACTTACCCAACTGTTCAGTGAATCATTTGTTCTTAGAATAAGGTAATAGAGTTTAAGATTAATCATTTAAAAACAAAGAGAAAATCTGTTCACTAACACCACCCACCACCGCTAACACTACACCTATGCTACCAGCACCACCAACACCAAGGAGAAGTCCTCCTCCTTTCCCTCCATCACCTCTTTGTCCTTTATCTCCTCCTTTATCTCTCCCATGATCACTCCCTCTTCCTCCATCTCTCCCTCCATCTCTCCCACCTCGTCCTCCTCCTCTATCACCTCCTCCACCACCTCCTCCATCATCCCCACCTCCATCTCCTACCTCCTCTCCTTCCTCATCTCTCTGTCTAACTCCCCCTTGCTTCTCTGACTACTCATCCTCATCATCATCAAAAGCGAGTAACATCTCTACTAGATCTGATATCCGTGCCACTGGGTGTGCCACAAAGTAGGTAGATAACTCCTTCGTTATCCCAGCATGAACAACCCCAACTCTATAATCCCAGATCTGGCCTGCCAATGTCATAAATGCCTCTACTGTCGCTACACTATCCACCGTGGGTCCGCACTTGAGCATATCCTATCTCTGACTAGCATATAAATAGGCTCCCTGTGGTATCCCTTGTTGTCTCCCATACTGTTGCTGAACATGGCTATGTAAAAATCACTCAATGATAAAAGGCGTCCGCCCGATCAAATATCTCGACATATACACATAGGGCATGTCTAGCTCGTTCTCAACCCACACCTCACAATCCATATACGATCTCCAAATGACTGTATCGATATCATCCAACGCTCTCTGCTAGTGCTCTAGTTTTCCTAGCTTATGCTGGACAACTATCCCTGTGTACCCATAAGCATATGCTCGACCAACTGGCCTATCCCTATCTGCAAGTGGTCTCGACACAGAAACGTGCTCCCAGGCCCACACCTGTAGTAATGCCACCCCCATTGACAAACTGTTGTATCCTAGATACAACACCTGATGAAGCTCTCTGTAAAGGTGGGCTAACATACATGGCCCCCATGCAAACCTACATCCCTGTGTCACTGTATCCTCCAAAACCAATCCCCATCCCACAACTAGTCCCTTTGACCTATGATCGGGACACAAAAATCCAGCAATGGAACTTGCTAGTACAGAGGGAAAAGGAGCATAATCCAACTCCATAAACTCCTGCCATGGGATCTCATATCCATAGATCTGATCATCCTAGAAGATGTGAGAGAGAGCCTCTATCCCACCCTCCTCAGTATTCTCATATTGAAACAAGCCCCCCATGATAGGAATCCACAAAATGTGATAACAATCCTCGGGTGTGACTATTATCTCGCCAGTAGCCAAATGGAAGGTGTTCGTGTCACTGTGCCACCTCTCCACCAAAGCTGTCAACAAACCCTAGTTAATGATATACCAAGGCATGTCTAGTAAGGAATAAACTACATCTCTCAATCACATCCCTATCAGCCCGTGACAATCGTGGAATCAATGATCACGGTCACATAAATCACTCTCATGACTGAAGTACACCAAGCTGTGCTTGCAAAACAACAAATGTCCATCATCAGTTCCCACATCTATCTGATATATCCAATCAAAACAAAATCAACTTGGAAGAATGAAACATCTCAAGAAAGCATCATATCAAAAATCAAAGTATCATATCGAAAATCAAAGATCCATATCGAAAATCAAAGACCCATATTGAAAATCAACGTATCATATCAAAAATCAACGTATCATATCAAAAATCAATGACTCATATTGAAAATCAAAGATGCATATAAAAAATCAAAGACCCATAATGCAAGCATCATATCGAGAAATCAGATCAAAGACCCATAATGCAAGCATCATATCAAAAGAAATATCAAAGATCCATATTGACAATCAAAGATGCATAACGCAAGCATCACATCAAGAATCATATCAAAAATCAAGAATCGGAACTCATATTGGACATCAAATTCATATCGCAAGGCAAAAATCACAGATCCACATCAAAAGAAAATCGGGATCCTCATTCAAACAATCAATCAGCTTGGCACTCCATATCGACCACAAATTTCAACAAACTCCAAAAATCAGGCATTATCACAGCAGGCAAAACATTAGCTCATGACCCATCTTGAAACACTCAGAAGGCACCTATCCAGCCCTAAGCCATCTAACTCATCTTCTCACCCCGTGACGCATTCTTTCAGGTCTTTTTTTTACCCATTTTGGAATTTACGCGCCAAAACATACCTCCTACGTGCTAAGTTGCTACTTATGCACTATCTTTCTTCACCAATGCGCTAGACACTTTAATCTATGCGCTAAATCCCTCTATGCACTAACTAGTTTTTCCATTGCGCTACCCTGCTAACCCAAAGCGCTAATCTACTCGACGCGCTATCCTTTTCCCCCTGAGCGCTAACCTGTCTACCCTACATGCTAAAGCACTCGATGTGCTACCCTAACCTGCCGATGCACTGCAGAATGCAACTTAAATGCTAACCTAGCTAGGTTAACCCTGTGCACTATCTTTCCTATCGTATACGCTATAACAAAACCCCTACATGCTAAAACGACAAATTTTCAAAAAAAAAAATGAAAAACGTGATAAAAAAAAGCAAAATCAATTAAAAACGTGGAAGAATTTAGATCACTTATAGGTGGGCCATATGCGGCGGGCCTTCGGTATAAACAAACGTGCTTGAATCGGTGTGAAGTATAGGGAATCGACATTTTCGTTAGAGCTCAAGTGTCAAAAATCACAAGGAGACAAATGTGCAAATGATACGAATAAATTCACTTTTTACCTTTTTATAGGATAAAAGTGAACAAGGTTAGTAAGTGGGGCATGTATTTTCCTCATTTTTCTCACTTTTAACCTTATCAACATCATTTTCAAGAGATAAATCAATTCAAATGCATTCAACACAGTCAAAATATTCAAAATGCAATTAATTAAAAAATGCTCATCAAATCAACAAATTTTTCAAAATCCTTCATTCATCTCCCGAGGGGCATCATCAATATCGTTCATCAAATTTGGGGCATCATATCAACATCTCAACACACGACATCATATCGATCAAATTTTGACAATATATCCGACATATTTTTTTCTGAATCAACATGTGCACAGACGTCACTTCAAAGAGGGGCAAAATGTAGACATATAAATATGACCACTTTCCTAAGTGAATATTTAATATTCATTTTAACCTCATTCCTCTATTTAATTAAATCCTTTATATTCATCTATTTGATTAAATGAATTACTCAATTTATTTAATTAAGTTCACCTAATCCTTTTTCTTAGCTTTGATTAAATAAATCAATTTATTTCATTAATTCCCCTTTCTCCCCTTTTAATTAAATTTACATTTAATTAAATTAATCCTTGCAAGTAAATAAATCTAATTTATTTATTTAAATCCCCCACTTATATTTATGCAAGTTGCATCTATTTTTGTTGAAATAAAGTAATTTATTTTAATTAAAATTCCCCTCCATCCACTTGCATTTTCCTACATCTCCCACTTGCCTCCCTAAAACCCTTCTAGATTCTTCTAATCACTTCTATTTTAGTCTAATCCATCTCCTAAGTATTGTCACATCCCTAAACAAAGGGAAGTCACTTCTCAAACCCTCAAAGTCTTTGAAAACCATTAAAGGATTTATGTCCTCAACAAGTTAACCCTCAAAGTCTTCATAACCATTAATGGTTAACTCAACCTTCTTACATGATTAGAGACTTTCTCTCTAACTCAACCCTCATCTAACCCAAGGGTCTCATCAAGAATTCATGGCTTTGACCTTGGTTATCCCTTTAACCCTTGCATGAGAGTTTACCCTTTGGGTAAAAGCTTTATCCAATGGATGACCCTAACCTAACCTTATCCCTTACCTCCTAAGGTAACCTTCATGTCTTCTCAAGCACTTAATTCTTCTTACATGTCCTCTCAAGCAGTCTCTTGTTGACAATTGCCACCATTTCATTGGTGAGAATTGTGAACATGGATTGATAACTTTCAATCCTGGCCCTTGTTAAGATTATCCAATCTTGACCATGCATTGCCCTATTTTTCCTATAAATAGAGCTCTCATTCTCTCATTTTCATATATCCAAGTTTCATGCATCTAATCTATAGTCATTTTACTAAGCATTTATCCTCTCTTTGATAAAAATCATCTTAATAGCATTTTAGAAGTAATTTTAAATATCATAGCATATCCATGTTAGACTAGTATATCATGCTAGGATAAGTTCACTAAATCCTTTATCTTATCATCATATTTTATGCTAGTTTAAATCATCATAGATTCAATATCATACATATCTAGGAATGCATTCATGCTTATAATCAAACATCACTCATTCTTGGAGTTGTCATTCCTAAGTCACTTCACTTAGTGATATGAGAGAAAAAGGCATTGACTTGAGGGATCCTGTGAGATAGAGAACAATGGAACATCCCTTGGGAAGTTGAGCTATTCAATATAGCTCCCATAACTTGCACCAAGAGTCCCATTGGTGTGTGGATCTTTTGGAATCAGACTTTTGTGTTTCTGTACCCCACATTTCCCGCACACACTTACAAAGGAACTTGTTGATGCTAATGAAAAGCTTGCTAAGTTTAACAAATATTCTACAATGCTGAATGAACACATTCAATCACAAAGGATGAAAGGTTACAAAAATGGATTGGGTTATACTACATTTGAGAAAGGTGGGTCTTTAGGTACAAAGGACAACATGGAAGAAGGTAAATCTGCACCTAAAATTCAGAAACCCACTGGTAAGAAACCTTATAAACTTGTATGTTTCAATCGTCATAAGCCAGGACATACTACTAATGTTTGTAAGAACAGATCTAATGTTACTAATGGTTATAGACCTAATACATATCAAGGATATAAACCTAGAACCTTTAATGGATATTGTTACACTTGCAACATGCATGGGCATAGAGTTGTTGAGTGCAGGTATGGAGCAAATAATTTGACACCTCACATGAGTCAGAGATCTGGTGGTGGTTGGCAAAGAACCTTTTATGACCAAAGAAGTCCTAATTGGTAGAGACCCTATGCTAACCAGTCTAGCCCCTATGAGATGGAAAAGAGGATGAATGTGGTTTGTACAATCTGTCATAACTACGGTCATGTAGCTATGAACTACACAAGAAGGACTCATAGAGGCAATGCTGGACCTTGGAGAACATCTAGTATGGCTTGTTGTCATTGTCATCAACCGAGACATATTGCAAAGTGTAGACACCTAAAAATGTCTCATTGATCATGTACTAATTATTCCTCTAGTTAGTTAAATAATTCTTTAATTATTTACAGTTAATTAATCATATTCTTCTAATTTCATATTTCCTCATAATCTTACTAATTATTCTATTATTATTCTTTCATCATTTAATTATTTTCTAAATATTAATTAAATATTAATTATTTAATTAATTCTAATTAATTCCCTAATTTAAATAATCTTTATTATTTAAATAAATTAATTCTCAATTTCTATCTATAATCATCTAATCATTCAACCCTCTTCTAAATATTAATTAAATATTTATTATTTAATTAATTGTGATTTAATTCCCTTAATTTAAATAATTTTTATTATTTAATTAAATTCCATTTCTACATAATTAAATAGTTTCTTTAAATTATTTAATTAGCTAATTAATTCTTCCATTTCCAAATCCCCAAATTCAAATTTCATTAACTAATTAATTCTTCTAATTTCATCAAATTCAATTACATGTGCATGATTTCATAAACCAAATTGAAAATCGAAGTCAAGTTCTAAATATATTCAAATACTAAATTGAATTAAAATAAATTCAATTATTTGAATAAATATCATGCAAAGATTAAATTGAAAATCTAAGATGCAAGCACATGCTAAATTAATTAATTCAATCAATTAATTTATTAAATCATTTATCTCTCCAATCTCTATTTCCATCTGTTAGTTAGCTTTTTCTAAATTAAGCTTTCTTTGTCATCCTCTTTATTTCCTCCAATCATCCTTTTGCTTCCTTCAGTTAGCTTTTTCTTAATCAGTTGACTCAATTAATCTATTCAATCTATTATGTTTCACCTCTAAATCAGCAGCTCAACTATCAAATTTCATTTGAGCTCACCTGAGTTCCACCTCTTGATCAATTTGTTCCACCTTTCAATAAATCTACTCCAAAAATCTATAAATTGAGCATCCAATCTCCATTTTCAATAATCACGAACTTCAAATCTTTGTGTTACTTGCAGGTTACAAACGCAATATCTGAGAGCCATCATACCACAGAGAAGTGAAGAGCAATGGAAGCTATATGCGATCTTGGAATAGGGAGTTTTATTGAATGATTTTAATTCCTATTTGTTTGATATTGCATTATTTCATTGTCTGTTTGTTAGAATTCTTTGATTAGATAGGGATTCATGATTTCCCTTTGATTCTAATTGAATACTTGTTTTTAAGATGAATTTTACTTGCACACATTTTGGTGAACCCAACGTGAACAACAACTAATTTACCTTCTCTGTTCTTTGTGTATTTTTTGGAGGTCGTACAGATCTTTCATTTTTTTTAATAGATTTTGCATGAATTTTGAGAACAAATTCTTCATCACGCAATCACATAGACAATGCTACAAATTCAACCCCTCGGGGTAACGCATTCGATCTGACAGAGTCACACAATTGCCCTTTCTAGATCACACATTCATAGGGAAAATTGTTGTTTGATTGTTTTTATTTTCATATCCTTTCTGTTCTTTGATCTGTTTAATTCTTTCTAAAATTGAGTTAATCTAGAAACAGGTTCCTTCTATTACATGATTTTATTATAACAGTTTATGGCACGAAAGGTACAATTCCAGATTTCAGGTGCAAGAAGGACAAAGGAACAAAGAAGACAAGCCAAATGCTATCAAAGGGTTCTCCAAGCAGAAAAGAAGATACAAGATTCGGAAGATCAACTAGCCTTTGATAGATATAACAGCTTAGTTCTTTCTTATCAAGTAAAATATGATCTAATTAATATTGAATGGATGATGAGAGATTTGGCTAGGGCCTCACAATTGGTTTTGCAGGTTTCTGATTGGGTTTAGATTTATTTTATTTTTTATTTTGTTGTCTGCCTGTCTGTCACACAATCGCTTTATTAGTATTACGAATCGATCTGTTATCATCACACATTTGGGCTGTCAAGATTATGCATATGCTATGTTATGTTCACGCATTTGATTTGTTAGTATCACACAATCGCACAGGTATTGTCACGCATTCGCTTTTGTTAAATTTTGATTTTCTGTCTTCTGTTGATTTGATTTTACTACTAATCTCCTGTTTGCAGCCTGTGGCAAATTTACAGAAAGGATTAGATTAGTATTAGATCAATTGCATGCATAATCTCACACTTCGTCTTTTGGTACTTAAAATCAACAACAGTTAAAATGGACATGCATTCATAATCTCACACTTCGTCTTTTGGTGCTTAAAATAAACAAATGGTTAAAATTGACATGCATGCCTTCATATTTCAATTTGGTGTTTAAAATGGACATGCACATGCGTATTCAACACCTCAATTTGGGTTATAAAATGAATGTGAATTAGGTTGCATGAGATTAAATCATATTTGTTTTTCTTAAGGTAAAGAATTTTTATCGTGTTTCGGGTGGACCTACTGTTGCATTAACTAACTTTCCACCCGCCTTCGGAGTCTTGGGAGAGAGGAAGGAGGTGACAATGACATCTAATTTTATTTTACTCCACGTAGTGAGGGGTATCTTTGACTGGGGATTTCATCACCCCACAGAGGTACTTCGAATTGGGATGCATTGGGGATATCATCTCTCCCAGCGTACTCTCGAGCGGGTTTTTCAAGCCGCTATATAAATATACTAGTCAGGCGGCTAGAGTGTTGAGTGAATTAGATGTATGTGGGGGCATTCCCTGCACCGATAAGCTCAACTAAAGTCTTAAGTGGCTTGCTCTGAGAATCCATCGTTGGATCGGAACCCCTCAAAACCTTATACTACGAACCAATTTAGTAGCCCAAAATCCTACATTCAGTGATTTTGGGAGTGCAGATCGTACCCCTAGATACCCCTCATGTACCAGATATTATGAGACAGAAATACCTTGGTGATAAGATCTTCGGATCTTCAGGGTAAGAGAGACTGGAATGCCTGAGAAGTGTGTGCCGTGGAGTGGAGCCAGTGCTGCCAGACTCTCTATCTATCTATCTTGTTTTGGTATTTTGCTGTGGGGGCCTCATTGAATGGTGTCCACTTTCTAGCCTAAGATTGTATTCTGTGCTTTTTTATGTATCGTTGTCAGACCAGTATTGAGTCAGTCCTTTGGGCTATTTTAGGCCCTATCCTACGTATCTTGAAATTTTCTGAGATTGTTTGAAAATTGAGTCAGTCAGCTATACCTACCTCCAAGCAATTGTTCTCAAATTTGGAAAACTACAAAACTTGTCCCACACACGGAGTTACTGAAAACAAGGTCCATTTTTGAAACCCAAAACTCAAAGTTTTACATACTTGTGACCCTAGGAAGTCCTTGCATAGTCCTCACTTACGTTCTAAGTCCTTGCATAGTCCCCACTTACATCCTCATTATTGTCCTAAGTCCTTGCATAGTCCCCACTTACGTCCTCATTATTGTCCTAAAGTCCTTGCATAGTCCTTATTCACGTCTTAATTATCATCCATAGTCGTTGCATAGTCCTAATTTTGAGTCTGCATTATCATCCTCATATACATCTTCATCTAGATTTCATAGGCATCTATCTTAGTCCATTTCCAGTTGCAGAGTCATAGCATGTGTCCTAATGGGTCTCCCAGGTGATGGTTTGCTCCCCTTCGAGCAACCTAATCTAGTGCCAAACGGTGGTTAGCGAGAAATCATTGATGGTCTAGCTAACTTAGCTTGGGACTCAAGGAGAAATGCACCTCAGTATATAGGAGTCAAGTACGAGATTAATATTGAGTATAAAATTGCCCGTAGAATTGATAGAGAGATTGAGATAGAACGTCTAAGACAAGAAATGGAAAAAATTGCATTACAGAAATCCAGAAATACTCAACAGGTCTTGCATCAAAATCCTCAATAGAGAGTCTAGTCTAGTTTTGCATACCTCATACATATGTCTACAGTCTAGCATTAGTCGCCATCTTGCATAGAACCACACTCATATAGTAGTCTTAAATGCCCATCACAAGGTCACAAAAGACAAAAGGTATAATGGACCCATACAATGCCTAGTTTGTAAACCCAACTTGGAACATGGACATATCAACTGGTCAACAATCAGGTTCTCAGACAATGTCTACCCTAAATGAATTACAACAACATTTAACAAAAGAAGAAATTGAGTCATCTCAACAAGATCCACATGTCCTTATGATCTTCGATGCACTTATACATAGTGATAGGGACAAATATCTATCATTGTTATTACAAAATGGGGCGAAACTACCTGAAGATTTTGAGGTCACAAAGATCTTACCACTGGGAAAAACTTTAGGTCAAGATAAAAGTTAAACACCACCCATAACATAAATACAAGCAACGACCTCTAGTTTTCCTCGAAACATACCTATCCAAACAAATGTCAACACAAATGCAAACTTTCAAACAAGTGCGCCATCTTCGGCAATCAATGTTAGTATACCAACACAAAGCATACTGATAATGTCAAGTGTCTCAGCACCTATTCAAACACAAGAAACAACTACAACCTAACCTCCAGTTTCCTATTCTATAGGATCAACATATAGTCATCAAAATGCAAATCTAGGTCTTGGCAATACAACAAGTACAACTCAACCAAACATGGGTTTGCATCTCACTTATTTCATAGTACCTAGTGGAACACACAACACACAAAGTTATAATCATAGTACCTTCCAACAAAATCCTAGTTATGCAACCACGAATCCTTTTGTAGGACACACACAAACGCAAGGTGTACCTTTGACACAAAAATATATTCTGATGCAACAATTATAGAATTTGCAACAACAAATGACAACCATGTAGACCGGTAACGATAAAAAGAGCTACACAATGCAGGACTTCCGTCCTTATCCATTCGATCACACATTATACATGTCACCTTTCCCACAACATTTTGGAACACCTAAATTTGACAGATATCGAGGGAAGGGTGACCCTAGAGATCATATTAGAGAGTTTTTTATGCAATGTACAGAGGTTTCCATAGAAGATACTTACTTAATGAGACTATTTCCTAAAAGTCTAGGGGGTCTGACATTAGAGTGGTTTTCACATTTACCACCAACCATCACATCATGGGGAGAATTAGCTGAACAATTTATTGCAAACTTCTCGCATAACATTGAAACCTCAATTATTTTGATGGACTTGTGTGCCGCTAAACAATATGAGAATGAAACATTTACATCCTTCATACAATGATGGAGGGCTCTCTATAGGAGGTGCAATATAGTTATCCCAGAAATAGAGCAAGTGGATATGTTCACAGAAAACTTGATTCCCAAGATTAAATATCCGATACAAATGCAATTTTTAACCACATTCAAACAAATCACAGAAAAAGCTCTAAAACATGAGAAGGGACTAGTGGAACAAGGTCTTATTAAGTATGGCAACACCAACAACAATGACAAGTCCAAGTTTTGGTTGAAAAACAAAAATGTGACCAATGATGGTATTGTAGATGCTAGAACGATAAACAGAACTCAACCAGTTTTATCTTTGGGAACAAGTTAGTCATCTCATCCACATATAGGGAGTAACACAACCTCCACAAATGTAAACACTACACAAAACATGAACACAAGGTACCCCAGGGTAAATGCTCCAAGAAGAAATTACACACCTCTAGGAGAACCTATTGGGTCAGCACTCAAAAAGTTAATACAGACAAACATGATCACTTTACCAGAAATATGAGTATATGAACCAGGTTCTTTCAAACCCACATGGTGGAATGATAATGAGTTCTGTGATTATCATCAGACTAAAGGTCACAAAACATCAAGTTGCTACAAATTGAAAAACTTGGTCCAAGATAGGATAGACCAAGGGGACATCACAATCGATACCGATAAAACCTTAGCAAACACAAATCATACAATTTTTAAGGATCCATTTGTTAAGCATGACATAGGAAAAGCTACCAAATCAGGTATTGAAGACAATACAACTAAGTACACAAAGGTCTCATATGACACTATTCATTCCATTAGCTCAGGAGATATAGTAAACAAGGATTCACAAGAAACACTTGATCAAGATGAGCAATATCTAGACACTACACAAATGATAACCTAATTTGCATGATATCAGAGGCACCGAAATGGGATGATGATAGAAATATTTGTCTCAGAGACTGGGGGCATGATCAACCATCTCTTTCAAGTTGGTTTGAAGATGGACTCAAAGAACACATCATGGATGTCAAACATACACATAAAGACTATGAAGAGGGATTTAATATAAATCTTGATAACACAACATATGATATCGACAAAACCTATAAGTCATATGATACAGTGGCTATGATCACCATAACTCCCAGAGAGAGACTGTGCAGTAGCTACTCATAGATCACAGGTAACTTTACAAGGAATACCATAAAATCAACCACTAGCAGTAGTGACATATAATGTTGTTGAGCAACTTAAGAAAACTCTGGCACATATATCATTATTTGAAATTTTGCATATATCACCCATTGATAGAGCTATACTGGACAAAGCACTTCAAGATTCGATAGTGGACAGAGATATAGATGAAAATGCCTTCCATTCTATGGTAGGAAATTTGACACAAGGCACACGTATTGCATTCACAAAACAAGATATTCCTAGTGATAGACTGCTTCATAATGACCCACTACATTTGGTAGCTTACATTCATAAGAGAAGAATTAGAAGAGTACTCATAGACGGAAGAGCCGGTCTCAACATTTGTACTTTAAAACTGGTTAAGGCACTAGGATATTCTGAACTTCACATTGATTCATCCAAGAGGATAAATATCAAGGCATACGATGATGAAGAATGTCTATCAAAAGACATTGTAACATTACCCGTACAAGTGGGACCTATAACAACAGAGGTCGCTTTTCAAGTCTTGGACAAAGAACTGGGATATAACATGTTATTGGTGTTGGCAATATTACATTATTACAGACAATGAAAGATTGTTGACATTTCAATAAGGATATTGAGAAGGTTGTTGATGATTATGGACATAACTGATTAAAGATGTTTTACTATCTTGATATTATTATTTTGTCATTGATGTCAAGAAATTGATTTTCTAATTCAATATGATGTTGCCATATCTTGGGAAGTATTATATGAAGATTATAAAGGAGTCGGTAAAGACACAGGAAAGAATATGATGAATAAGGGGATAAGTTATTCAATGGGCAACTCTACCGAGCTAGACAATGATGAGATCTTGATGTTTTAGATTGTTTTAAACATCATACATATGTTGTAAAATGTAAAGGTTAATACTATACTATGTTATCAGGCAAAGAACCTAGTCGGTAAACCCTAAGGAACCTAGTTGGTAAATCCTAAGGTTATCGCTATCGGTAAATGAAGACAGAATGTCTACCGAGTGAAGTTTAGTATTCACCGAGTTGTAACCAAGCTATAACTGAATGCATTAAATGTTTACATGTGATATTGAATGAAAGAAGCTGATGAGTTGGAGCGGATCAATGATTGGTAAGCCATGGAAGAAGTTTGTTAATGAATCTAAGGCAATGGAAAGTTGGCAGGAAGATCTACAGCTCAGATTGAACCGCATTACCCTAACACAAGTTCCAAGGTGAATGTGCAAGTTCCAAGGCAGGGTAAAACATTTTCAGATCGAAAGATATAATGAACCTAGACAAGATTGAAGATCTGATGGCTATGATTGATCATGGGAAATGTAATCAAGGAGATTAAGTGGTTAGAAGATTGTTTATAAATAGGAAACTATTGATAAACAATGTATGCGGGCAAGTGTATGCACAAGGATGCTACATAGTGATTACCGAGAACAGAAGCTTGAAGACCTGTTAGAATAACAAAGTAATGATGCCCAGCAGATAGACAAGATTAGTTCTATGTCTAGATTGTATTGAACAAATAGGAATCTGCTTTAGCATTTTAGATGTGAAGTTGGAGACAACTTTTCATTACTGTTATTTTGTGAAAGTGATAGGAAATCTCTTAACTGAGTGGACTTAACAGTCTTATATGTAAATCCTCTAGCAAGGTGACATTCTAATTGAGTGTTTGAATTCCTTTGACAAGGTCACTTCTAACAAAGTGAAGATCCTAACAGATCTGAGGGAAATCCCTTAACCGGGTCACATCTAGCAATGTGTTTGTAATCCTTAACAGGATTTGCTTTTAACTGAGCATACGCTAGAAGAGTATATTTCTTAGTGGGTCCGAAATCCCATAGTGGTTTTTCCCTATTTGGGTTTCCACGTTAAATCTGGTGTTATGAGGTTTATATTGTTCATATGCTTTTGAGTTTGCATGTTTGACATTTTTTGGTTATATGACTGATATAAATGTTACCGAGGTTGAATCTGATTTTTTTATGGATGATTAAGTTTGTATGATTCACCCCCCCCTCTCATCTTGTTGGCTATTGGATCTGTACTTATATTAAGTATTAGAACTATCAATTGGTATCAGATCCTTGGACTCCAAAAGGAAAGTTTAAAGGCACTTGAGTTAAAGATCCAAAGATGTATAAGAGGGATGCACCTAAGCTGAATAAGTCAAGTTTCTCTACATGGCAGAAAAGGATGAAGCTACATCTATCAGAAGTTGGAGAATATGCTATATACTATCTGGAGAATGATTTTATTGCATTGAGCATCTATCCATTGACTATGGAATAGATAAAGGCGAAGCAAGAACATATTCAAGCAATGATTGAAATAACATCTGCATTGACCGATTCAGAGTTTAATTATCTAGAAGGCTGCAATGATGCAAAGGCAATGTGGACTAAGCTCATATTTGTATATGGAGGAGATGAACATGTTGAAAGAGAAAAAGTAGATAGTCTAAGAGGACAACTTGAATCTATGAGGATGAATGAAGGTGAGAACATAAGCCAGTACAGTACAAGACTAAAGGAGATTGTAAATCAAATCAAAGGAGCAGTAGGAACTATTGGAGAAAAGGATGTGACAAGTAAGTTGTTAAGAAACCTTCTACTTGCCTATGTAATTCGAGTCTTTGCAATCAATGAATTGAGGTCTGTACCCAATATGCCAGTTTCCTTGGATGCTACTATTGGTAAGCTACATGCATTTGAGTTAAGTAATTTTGATAACAGTGGGTCATCGGTAAATAAAGTTGAATCTTCATTTAGTTCATTTCATCTGAATGAATCTAATGATTACAATGAAAGAAAGTATAAGTACTCTGAAGGAGATCACAGTGGAGCAAGTGAAAGATTTCAGAAGAACATGGAGGAGGTACACAAACTGTATGAAGAAATCAAAAAGCAAGAAGAGTTTGAAGCACTATTGGCCAAAAGGTTACCGAGAGGCAAAGGTAAGTATAAAGGAAAACTACCTTTGAAATGTTTCAATTGTGATAAGATTGGACATATGGCTTCTAACTGTCATGAGAAAGATTTTATTGAAAAGAGAGATTACCGAGATGACAGACAGAAAGATAACCATTATAGAGGACACCGAGACTTCAGAAGAAGAGATAGAAAGACATGCTTAATTGCTGATGAGGAATCTAACGATGATAAATCATATGAGACTGATACAGAGAAAGTTGTTTATGTGGCTATCAAGGATGGATCAGATGAAGAAAGGTATGAAGAAAAAGCCTTAATATCTCACATAAACACTAATGATTCTTGAATTATAGATAGTGGATGCTCACATCATATGACAGGAGATAAACATAAGTTTGTTATGTTAGAAGATTATGATGGAGGCTATGTTAGATTTGGTAATGATGTACCATGTCCAGTAAGAGGTAAAGGATCCATAACACCTCTTGATAATGCAAGATGCAATGATGTTTATTGGGTTGAAGGATTGAAATACAATTTGTTGAGTGTAGCACAACTAAACAACACAGTTTACCGAATAGAATTTCAGAAAGGAATTGTCAAAGTTCATGACAAGAATGGAAAGCTAGCTACTACCAGGACACAAAAAAAAGGTAATACCTTTCACCTTGACTCAACTCTCAATAAGTGTTTGCATGCAAAGATTGATAATACCTGGTTATGGCATAAAAGATTTTGTCATGTTAATTTTGATAATCTGATCAAAATAAGTAAGAAGCATCGAGTTAGAGGTCTACTGAGTCTTGAAAAACCTGAGAATGCTATGTGTCGAGGATGCCAGATGGGTAAGATGACAAGATCAAGCTTTACAAGTAAGTCTTACACTTCTAAGGGAATTTTAGATCTTGTGCACAATGATCTTTGTGGTCCTATGAAAGTTCAAAGTTATTATGGTGATAAGTATTTCATATTATTTGTGGATGACTATTCAAGGGTGATGTCAGTAATGTTTTTAAAAGAAAAATCAGAAGCTTTTCAAATGTTTATATGGTACAAGGCTAGAGTTGAAAATGAAACAGGAAGACAACTAAAATGTCTTAGATCAGATAGAGGAGGAGAGTTCACATCTGATGAGTTCAACCTATTTTGCAATGATCATGGTATTAAAAGACAAGTCTTTGCACCAAGAACTCCACAGCAGAATGGAATAGCTGAAATAAGAAATAGATCTATTGTGGATTGTGCTAGGACACTGATGATTGAGAATAAGGTTCCACAAACATTTTGGAGAGAAGCAATAAGCACAACTGTTTACACCTTGAATCGAGTTCAATTGAAGAAAGGTACTTTGAAGACACCTTATGAAGTCTTGTATGGCAAGAAACCTAATGTAAGTTATTTTAAGATCTTTGGAAGTAAATGCTATGTTCATAAAGATGATAGAAATGGCAAGTTTGATCAGAGAAGTGAAGAAGGAACATTTCTAGGATATTCTTCTAGAGGCAAAGCATTTAAATGTCTGATCAAATCATCTAACAAAATAGTAGAAAGTGCAAATGTGAAAATTGATGAATTTGCAGAAAAAATGATGAAGGAAATTCCAAAGAACCAGAAGACTATGATGGATTTGTCTATATGCAACCAAGAAGTCCTACCGAGATAACTGTTAAAGAAAATGAAGAGAATATCCAGTTACCTAGTGATGAAGAAGATCATATAGAGCCTACCGAGCCTGTATTAGCCAAGTATGTCAGAAGACACCATGCACCAAGTCAGATTATAGGAGATAAGAATGATCCAGTGATGACAAGGAACAAACTGAGACATAACACATGATTGATATCTAAATTTGAATCGAGAATAGTGAAAGAGGCATTTAACAGTGAAGATTGGATAAATGCTATGACATAAGAGATTGATCAAATCAAGAAGAATGACACATGGATACTGGTCCCAAGACCGAAGGACAAAAATGTAATCAGTACAAAGTGGATTTTCAGAAACAAGCTAAATGAAAAAGGTGAGGTCATTCGAAACAAAGCAAGATTAGTTTGCAAAGGTTATGCCCAAGAAGAAGGAATTGATTATGGTGAAACTTTTGTACCTGTTGCTAGACTTGAAGGAGTAAGAACATTGTTGGCATTTGCTGCTTTCAAGAACTTCAAGGTATATCAAATGGATGTCAAATCTGCATTTCTGAATGGAATATTAGAAGAAGAATTTTTCATTGAAAAACCTGAAGGATTTGTTGAAGACAATGATAAAGATCAGGTATGTAAATTGAACAAAGCCTTATATGGTCTGAAACAAGCACCTAGAGCATGGTATGAGAATTTGCACTCTTATTTGATTAAGATTGGTTTTATAAGGACAAGTGAGAACAACAACATGTACATGAAGAATGATGAAAATGGAATACTAATCTCAACCATATTTGTTGATTATATTATATTTTGTGGAAATGACTCTTTATGCAAGAACTTTGGAAATGAAATGAGCAAAGAATTTGAGATGTCATTAATCAGTGAGATAAAGTATTTTATAGGTTTACAGAAACTGCAAATGAAAAATGAGATTTTCATTACTCAATCCAAATACATAAAGGAAATCTTGAAGAAATTTGGAATGGAGGATTCAAAACCAGTAAGTACTCCTATGACTACCAACTATAAATTATCAAAGAATGATGAATCTCCATCTGTTGATGAGACACTTTACCGATCTATGATTGGAATGTTGCAATATGTTGTTCACAGTTGGCCAGATATAGCACATGCAGTAGGTATTGTTGCAAGATTCTCTGCAGATCCTAAGGAAACACACATGATGACAATCAAAAGAATTTTCAGATACTTAAAAGGCACTGAAGACTATGGCTTAGTATATCAAAAAGGAAATGATTTTGATTTAAAAGTTTATACTGATGCTGATTGGGCAGGCAACATTGATGATAGAAAAAGCACAAGTGGAGGAGATTTCTTCTTAGGAGAAAGACTAGTGAGTTGGCTTAGCAAGTAACAATGATTTGTTTCTCTGTCAACAACCAAAGCTGAATATGTTGCTACAGCACTAAATTGTACCAACATTGCATGGATCAAACAACTATTGGAAGCCATAAATGAGAAAGTTACCAAGCTAGTAACTATATTCTGTGACAATACTAGTGCCATTAATATTTCAAAGAATCCTGTTATGCACTCTAAGACAAAGCACATAGCTATCAAATATCATTATCTTAGAGAAGAAGCTCAAGAGAAGAAAGTGGTGTTGGAATATGTTAGCACAAAGGAGAAAATAGTAGATATATTCACCAAGCCACTACTAAAGGACACTTTTGAATATCTCAGAAGTAAGTTAGGGGTCCTACCCCTATCTTCTACTCACTGACCGAGTTCGGTGAAAGCATCACTTCGATGACTCTATTGAATATCTTTTGGGGAGTTGATGCTGGAGTGATACACTTTATAATGCTTTTCTAAAAAGTGTACTAGAATTATTATTGGAATTAAATAGAGAATGATACAGGGAACCAAAATTGAAGACAAATGCTCTGACCGAGACTCAGTTGATACACAACAATAGGAAATAACTTCTTACAGAAAGAAATTATGTTTTAGTTCTATTCTTTTTTTGGCATTGTTGTCAAAGGGGGAGAAGACCTACCAAAGGGGGAGAAGACCTAAGGAGGAGAAGACCTACCAAAGGAGGAGAAGACCTGAGAAGACTAATATATGGGAGAAGACTGAGAGAAGACTACAGATTGAAATAAAGACTGAAAACAGAAGAGAAGTCTAATGTATGGGGGAGAGCATTTCAAGCATTTTAGAATCACAACAATCCGAATCTTTTACAGGTCAAATCAATTGGTTTTGCCATCAATGACAAAGGGGGAGATTGTTGGCAATATTATATTATTACAGACAATGAAAGATTGTTGAGATTTCAATAAGGATATTGAGAAGGTTGTTGATGATTATGGACATAACTGATTAAAGATGTTTTACTATCTTGATATTATTATTTTGTCATTGATGTCAAGAAATTGATTTTCTAATTCAGTATGATGTTGCCATATCTTGAGAAGTATGATATGGAGATTATAAAGGAGTCTGTAAAGACATAGGAAAGAATATGATGAATAAGGGGATAAGTTATTCAATGGGCAACTCTACCAAGTTAGACAATGATGAGATCTTGATGTTTTAGATTGTTTTAAACATCATACATATGTTGTAAAATGTAAAGGTTAATACTATACTATGTTATCAGGCAAAGAACCTATTCGGTAAACCCTAAGGAACCTAGTTGGTAAATCCTAAGGTTATCGCTATCGGTAAATGAAGACAGAATGTCTACAGAGTGAAGTTTAGTATTCACCGAGTTGTAACCGAGCTATAACTGAATGCATTAAATGTTTACATGTGATATTGAATGAAAGAAGTTGATGAGCTGGAGCGGATCAATGATTGGTAAGCCATGGAAGAAGTTTGTTAATGAATCTAAGGCAATGGAAAGTTGGCAGGAAGATCTACAGCTCAGATTGAACCGCATTACCCTAACACAAGTTCCAAGGTGAATGTGCAAGTTCCAAGGCAGGGTAAAACATTTTCAGATCGAAAGATACAATGAACCTAGACAAGATTGAAGATCTGATGGCTATGATTGATCATGGGAAATGTAATCAAGGAGATTAAGTGGCTAGAAGATTGTTTATAAATAGGAAACTATTGATAAACAATGTATGCGGGCAAGTGTATGCACAGGGATGCTACATAGTGATTATCGAGCACAGAAGCTTGAAGACCTGTTAGAATAACAGAGTATTGATGCCTAGAAGATAGACAAGATTAGTTCTATGTCTAGATTGTATTGAACAAATAGGAATCTGCTTTAGCATTTTAGATGTGAAGTTGCAGAAAGATTTTCATTATTGTTATTTTGTGAAAGTGACAGGAAATCTCTTAACCGAGTGGACTTAACAGTCTTATATGTAAATCCTTTAGCAAGGTGACATTCTGATTGAGTGTTTGAATTCCTTTGACAAGGTCACTTCTAACAAAGTGAAGATCGTAACAGATCTGAGGGAAATCCCTTAACCGGGTCACATCTAGCAATGTGTTTGTAATCTTTAACAAGATTTGCTTTTAACCGAGAATACTCTAGAAGAGTATATTTCTTAGTGGGTTAGAAATCCCACAATGGTTTTTGCCTATTTGGGTTTCCACGTTAAATCTGGTGTTATGAGGTTTATATTGTTCATATGCTTTTGAGTTTGCATGTTTGACAGTTTTTGGTTATATGACTAATATAAATGTTACCAAGGTTGAATCTGATGTTTTTATGGATGATTAAGTTTGTATGATTCACCCCCCCTCTCATCTTGTTGGCTATTGGATCTGTACTTATGTTAAGTATCAGAACTATCAATTGGGCCACCCATGGAACTACACCATGCAAGCAGTACCATCCACATTTAATCAGTGTGTCAAATTCCCATATAATGGTATTGAAATCACCATAACAGGTGATCCAAATCCCTTCCAACATTGAAATTACTTGAAAGAAAGTGTGGATAATCAGGTACCTATTAATCAAGCAACACCTCTCACTACACAACTGAAGGCATTAACAATCACATAAACAAAAAAGGATATGCCTTTAACATCAAGTTTACAAATACAAGATATGGTTTGTGGAGAGTATTCTATTGCAAATAATTTAAGTGGGAAACAATTGTCTCTATCTCCTAAGTCTTTTGGGAAACCTCAAAATAAAGTACAAAAACAAGACAAAGGAAAAGAAATTGTCAGATACATAGACTCATGCTCTTTCATTAGATGGGGTGACTTACAAGAAGAATCGCTGAACGAAGATGTTAACCATTGGATATATAAAGAAGAAGATCACATGAGGATACCCAAAATACCCACGGATCAGTATGGAAATGGATTCAAAATGCTCCAAAGACATGGATATGATGGTACCACAGGTCTGGGGTTATAGAAACAAGGAAGACTAGAGCCTATTGTTCCTAATGATAATCTAGGGAATCAAGGATTGGGGTATAAACATGTACCACGTATCACAGAGGCAAGACAACATACCCTTGATATATTAAATTGACCAATGAAACCATCAAACAACTTACCACAAAGGGATTTTTCCATGCGGGTACTTCCATCTTCATCTCAAACAAGTAATCAAGTACCCACATTGCCTAGTGCGAAATCAGATGGGGAAGACATGAGACAACTCTTGCAAGAACCTAGCATTGAATCACAAAATGATGTAGTTGTTGACACACTAGTACAAGCTAATCTTGTAACAGATGTAACTTTACCACCACCAAATGAATCTCATCCATGGTTATTGTCACTACTTCTGCCATGAGAAATGACTCACGCTCAACCTAACGAATCAGATGAAGAAAGATTGCAAAGGCTTATACCAGGGTTAAGAAGGGTAACTACTATCCAAAGAAGACAAGTCAATCTACAATAGAATCAACAACAAGAACAAGAAGAAATAAGTGATGATAGATCACATGATGAAACATATATTGAAAGTGAGACAGACTCTCACGACTATGAGTTCTTGTCACTCCATGTCTCTAGCCCACCAACAAGTGTCATATTAAGGTATCAAATAAAGCCTATACAAGATGGAAATACACAAATTTATTCAAACAATCAAGTCTTCATGTTATCAGATTGTTGGCATATGTGCAGAGCATGATGACATTGTATGTTGTCATTGATTTCAATATGCTGAAGTATGAACCGGTATGTTGTAGTAAACAAACTGGCAAGAGAATTGGTATGATGATGTAAACCGATATTTGTGAAAAAGTGAAGCGGTATGTTTCTTCAAGGTGAACTGGTATGTTGGAATGAGAACCGGTAAATGAGAGTTTTGTATCGGGGTTTCATTTGGCATGACTACTGGTTGGTAGTCTCAGCTTCAGGGTTTCTGGTTGATGCATTCCAAGATTGTGCGATTCAACCGATGACATCTTGTGATGAGTTAGCATTGTAATGAAGACCAGATAAGTGTTGCCATGTCAGCCTTGTGCGCATGAAGGATTTCCTTGAGGATCTTGCATGGAGATTGATCCTATCTACCTGAAGAATGTGTGAAGTCTCTGTAAATGGTGGAGAGCGCGTGATGAGTTATCAACTTCCTGAAGCAACAAAGAATTAACATTGGAGAACGTCTTGAGATCTGTTCAAGACTATTGTATTTGATGCAGTGTGATTAATGGTCAGGATTGAACCGACTTGATTGTAAAACCTAAATGTTTAGGGTTTAGGGTTTATGCTACCGACCAATCTGTTTCCTATAAGGTTGATGATGTTTTTCATTTTAAAGTTGTTGGCAAATGGTATGTGTGTATCCTAGTGAGTGATACTTGATTCTTGCCAGAATGAAGAAGTGTGTTGATACCTATAGAGTGTGATTGTAGATGAAAAGGAGCTAAAGTGGATCTGCCTTGGCATTGAGTGCTATTATCAGATCAGTGTATTACCTGTTGACTTCTAACCATTTTGGCAGTTGGAAAATCCCTTAACTGGGTAACTTTAACATGCTTTTGCGTAAATCCTTTAACATGGTGACTCAATTCAATGAGTTCTTCAAATCCTCTTGCGAGGTAACCTTTAACAGGGTTCTAACATTTAACCGAGTATTTAGCCATCCCTTAACCAGGTGATCCCTAGCAGGATCGATTCCTAGCAGAACCTATTGTAACAGTCTTTAACCGAACCAGGCTCCTAATAGAGTGGACTTCAAAAGAGTTCAAGAACAACTTGTGGGTATTCATCCCCACCGTGGTTTTTCCCAATTGGGTTTCCACGTGAAAAATTAGTGTGTCATGTGTGATGCCTTTGATGTGATGGTTTAGTGTTTTATGTTAAACTTGTAAAATATGTTGAACTAGCAGTCATTATATTTTTTTTGATGATAGATTACCTATTTATGCATAGGGGTGAAGTGGAAATGAGGTATTAGATTGTATGGTAAGCAAATGGTTACCAGTTTATGTCTTTGACATTCTCACTATGTTTTACCGGTACTAATATGTTTTAGATCAGTGTTATTGCTTGCTAGTTAAAGTTCAGTGTTTGCAGTCAAACCGGTTCAGGAAAAATGTTTTTGCCTATACTAATTCACCCCCCCCACTTCAGTACCGGTTTGGTACTAACTGTTCATCATTTATTCATCAATTGGTATCTGAGCATCTTCCAGGTCCTCTGTGTTGTAAGCTTAACCGCTTGAGGAAAAGATCTTAATCTAATGATGAAGAGGGAAGGTCCAAAGTTCAACAAAGACAACTTTTAAATATGGAAGGACAGAATGAAGATATACATCAGAAGCATGGGTTCTCAACACTGGAGCTATGTTTAGAATGCTTATGTTATCCCTACCGGTACTCTCACTGATGATCAAAAGAGAGAGATTCAGGAGAATGGAAAAGTCATGTAAGCCCTAATCAGCAGTCTATCTGACATTGAGTTTATTGATGTTTAGGATAAAGACAATCCCAAAGAAGTATGGGATTCTCTTGAGAATATCTATGGCGGTGATGAGCATGTGAAACAAGCTAAGGAAGAGAGCCTTAGGGGAAAGTTTGAAGACATGCAGATGGTTGAAGGAGAGACCATTCAACAATATTGAATAAGAATCAAAACTGCTGTTGGAGACATCAAGAGTGCAGGTGGTATTATAGATGATTCCACTATCATTAGCAAAGTCTTGAGATCCTTATTACCGGTCTATGCAATAAGGGTTTCTGCTATTCAAGAGTTGAGGTCTATAGAAAAGACAAAGGTGTCCCTAGACTCCATCATTGCTAAGTTGACAACTTATGAGATAAATAATTATGATGGCAGTATTCAGAAGACTGAATCAGCCTTTAGAGCATCTGCTGCACCATCTAGAAAGGGCAAAGAAGCTAGTACCAGTGGTGAACCAAGACAAAGCAAAGGAATGGATGATGAGGAGATCCTGATGGAATTTGAAGCTCTTCTTGCCAAGAGACTTCCTAAGGGAACTGGTAAATACAAAGGTAAGCTCCCTTTGAAATGCTTTACTTGCAATAGGATTGGACACATTGCTGTAAATTGTCCTAATGGTGATAACAAGGAGAAACCAGAGAAGTTCAAGAAGTTCAAAGGAGGAAACAGAAGAAACTGTTTTGTAGCAGTTGATAAAGGTGTCACAGATGAGGAATTAGAAGATTAAGAAAGTGAAGACATTATGTTTGTAGTAGTTAAGGAAGATGTGTCAGACAAGAAGGCTCTTGTCTCCCGCTTTGATAATTCCAATGAGTGGATTATTGACAATGGCTGCTCTCACCATATGACTAGTGACCGGAGTAAGTTTCCATCTCTGGAAGAGTATGATGGTGGTGTCATTTGTTTTGGTAATGATGCACCATGTAGGTAAAAGGCAAAGGGTCCATCTCTCTGAATGGAAAAAGCAGTGCTGACAATGTGTATTGGGTAGAAGGTCTCAGACACAACCTTTTGAGGGTTGCCCAACTGAATGATAATGGACTCCTGAGGGTTGCCCAACTGAATGATAATGGACTCACTCTAGAATTCAGAGATGGAGTGTGTAAAATAAAAGGTAAGAGTGGTGAACTGATGGCCACTGGTATGCAGACCAAATGTAACCTATCTTAGCTGAATGCAAATATCAGTACATGTCTAATGGCTAAGTTTGATGATAGTTGGATATGGCATAGGAGACTCTGCCATGTAAACTTTGATAATATTGTGAAGGCCAGTAAGATAAAGGCAGTTAGAGGATTGCCTATGTTGAGAAAACTGGAGAATCCTTTGTGCATACTGATTTGTGTGGTCCTATGAAAACTAGGAGTGTGCAAGGAGATAGGTATTTTATGATTCTTATTGATGATTTCTCAAGAATGATGTGGGTCACATTCTTGAAGGAAAATTCTGAAGCCTTTGGAAAGTTCAAAGCCGTTAGAGCTCTGGTTGAAAAAGAAAGCGGTAAGAGGATTAAGTGCTTGAGAACTGATCAAGGAGGAGAATTCACTTCCAGTGAATTCAACAAGTACTGTGAAGAGAATGACATCAAGAGGCAATTGTCTTTCCCCTAGACTCCATAACAGAATGGCCTAGCAGAGAGAAACAACCAAACTATAGGTGAAGCAGCTAGAACAATGCAGATCCAAGGAAAATTTTCTCACACTTTTTGGAGAGAAGCGATGAGCACTGGAGTCTACATAATGAACCGAGTACTCATCAAAAAGGGTAAGGATAAAATACCTTATGAGTATTGGACTGGTAAGACTCTTGTAGTAAGCTACTTTAGAGTGTTTGGTAGCAAATGTTATATCAAGAGGAGTGAACATTAGAGCAAGTTTGATGCAAAATGTGATGAGGGAATATTCCTAGGGTATTCCACAAAGAGAAATGCTCTCAAATGTTTCAACAATAGGACTCAGAGAATTGTTGAAAGCATCAATGTTAGAGTTGATGAAACCTTTGAGAAACCTGAGGAAACTGACAGTGAGAAAGTAGGAGATGAACTGGTAGTAACCTTCTAGGAACCGGTTGCAAAACAGCCTAGCACCAGTAACAGTGCTCCTACATCGGTAGATGCCGATGCCGATGCTGATGAAGATGAGGATGAAGAAGGAAAGAAAGAGGAAACAACAAAGATCATTCCTAGGTATGTAAAGATGAATCATGATCACAAGTAGATCATATGAGATAAGGATGCAGGAATTCTTACAAGAAGAAAGGTCAGAGAAAACTCTTGCATGATCTCTGAATTTGAGCCTAAAACATTCAAAGAGGCACATAAAGATGAAGACTGGATTAAGGCAATGGAAGAGAAACTTGACCAGATAGAAAAGAATGGTACATGGTCTTTGGTACCCAGACCTAAGCATAAAAATGTCATAGGCACCAAATGGGTTTTTAGAAATAAACTGAATGAAGATGTCACAGTGGTAAGAAACAAAGCCAGACTAGTGTGTAAAGGATATGCTCAAGAAGAAGGAGAAGACTATGGAGAAAACTTTTCTCCAGTAGCTAGATTGAAAGGAGTTCGTATGGTTCTTGCATATGCAGCCTTCAAGGGATTCAAAGTATATCAAATGGATGTAAAATCTGCATTCCTAAATGAAATACTAGAAGAGGATGTTTATATAGAGCAACTAGATGGGTTTGCCCTATCAGAAGATAGTGACATGGTGTGTAGGCTACATAAAGCCTTGTATGGACTAAAGCAGGCACCTAGAGCATGGTATGAACACTTGCACTCCCATCTTGTGAATATTGGATTTGAAAGAACAAGTGAAGATAGCAATATCTACTTGAAATCAGAAGGAGATTAGATTCTAATCTGTGAGGTATTTGTTGATGACATAATCTTTGGAGGAGATGACAAGATGAGTCATGATTTTGCAGATGAGATGAAAAAGGAATTTAAGATGTCACTTATAGGGGAGATTGAGTTCTTCATTGGACTACAGATTCAACAAATGAAAGATGGAATCTTTATCACTCAGTCCAAGTATGTCAAAGAGGTGTTGAAGACATTTGGCATGGAAGACAACAAACCGGTTGGTACACCGATGGTGATTGGTTGTAAATTATTAAAAGAGGATGACTCGGTGTTGGTAAATGAGAAATAATACCAATCAATGATTGGTAAATTACACTATGTAGTACATAGTAGACCAGACATTGCACATGTAGTGGGCATTACTACATGGTTCTAGAAAAGCCCAAGAGAATCCCACTTGCTACCAATCAAGCAGATTCTTAGATATCTGAAGGGAACTATTGACTATGGATTATGGTATCCATACAGTAATGATTTTAACCTGAAAGTGTTTACAGATGCTGATTGGGCTCGTAATGTGGATGACCGGAAGAGCACAACCGGTGGTGCATTCTTTCTTGGTGGTAGACTAGTCTCATGGATGAGTAAGAAGTAGAGTTGTATCTCTCAGTCTACAACAGAAGCGGAGTATGTTGCAGCATTTATGAACTACACCCAGACAATTTGGATGAAGCATGTATTAAATGGCTTCAAAGTCCCTGTATCTGAACCGATAAGTATATTTTGTGACAACACAAGTGCAATTAACATCTCCAAGAATCCGGTTTTACATGCTAGAACCAAGCACTTCGAGCTCAAGTATCATTTCTTGAGGGAGAAGGTTCAGAACAAAGAGGTTGTACTGGAACATGTTTCCAGTAAGGAGCAGTTAGCAGACATATTCACCAAGCCTCTACCGAAGGATACCTTTAACTATTTGAGAGGTGAATTAGGGGTGTTGCCCCTTCAAGAGGTGAACTAAAGGTGTGTGCTTTACAACAGTCAGGTCTTACATTGATATTTTTTTTTTAGGATTGGTCTGTTGAAGGATGCTACTCCTTAGGGGGAGCAACATAGTGGAACATAGATGTGTATGCCTCCACTTTGTCATTATTGTCAAAGGGAGAGAAGATGTGAAGCGAAAAAGATATCTGCCGTATTGGGGAGAAGATGTGAAGTAGAAGTAGAAAGATATCTTTGTATATTTCCATCAATGCCAAAGGGGGAGATTGTTGGCATATGTGCAGAGCATGATGACATGATGATATTGCATGTTGTCATTGATGTCAATATGCTGAAGTATGAACCGGTATGTTGTAGTAAGCAAACTGGCAAGAGAACCGATATGATGATGTAAACCAGTATTTGTGAAAAAGTGAAGCAGTATGTTTGTTCAAGGTGAACCGGTATGTTGTAATGAGAACCGATAAATGGAAGTTTTGTATTGGGGTTTCATTTGGCATGACTACCAGTTGGTAGTCTCAGCTTCAGGGTTTCTAGTTGATGCATTCCAAGATTGTGTGATTCAACCGATGACATCTTGTGATGAGTTAGCATTGTAATGAAGACCAGATAAGTGTTGCCATGTCAATCTTGTGCGCATGAAGGATTTCCTTGAGGATCTTGCATGGAGATTGATCCTATCTACCTCGGGAATGTGCGAAGTCTCTGTAAACGGTGGAGAGTGCGTGATGAGTTATCAGCTTCCTAAAGCGGCAAAGAATGAACGTTGGAGAACGTCTTGAGATCTGTTCAAGACTGTTGTATTCGATGCAATGTAATTAATGGTCAGGATTGAATTGACTTGATTGTAAAACCTAAATGTTTAGGGTTTAGGGTTTATGCTACCGACCTATTTATTTCCTATAAGGTCGATGATGTTTTTCATTTTGAAGTTGTTGGAAAATGGTATGTGTGTATCCCAGTGAGTGATACTTGATTCTTGCCAGACTGAAGAAGTGTGTTGATACCTGCAAAGTGTGATTGCAGATGAAAAGGAGCTAAAGTGGATCTGCGTTGGCATTGAGTGCTGTTATCAAATCAGTGTATTACCTGTTGACTTCTAACGATTTCAGCAATTGGAAAATCCCTCAACCGGGTAGCTTTAACATGCTTTTGTGTAAATCCTTTAATAGGGTGACTCAATTCAATGAGTTATTCAAATCCTCTTGCGAGGTAACCTTTAACAGAGTTCTAACCTTTAATCGGGTATTTAGCCATCCCTTAACCGGGTGATCCCTAGCAGGATCGGTTCCTAGCAGAACCTATTGTAACAGTCTTTAATTGGACTAGGCTCCTAACAGAGTGGACTTCAAAAGAGTTCAAGAACAACTTGTGGGTATTCATCCCCACCGTGGTTTTGCCTAGTTGGGTTTCCATGTGAAAAATCAGTGTGTCATGTGTGATGCCTTTGATGTGATGGTTTAGTGGTTTATGTTAAACTGGTAAAATATGTTGAACTAGCAGTCATTATATTTTTTTTGATGATAGATTACCTGTTTATGCATAAGGGTGAAGTGGAAATGAGGTATTAGATTGTATGGAAAGCAAAGGGTTACCGGTTTATGTCTTTGACATTCTCACTATGTTTAACCGGTAGTAATCTATTTTAGACTGGTGTTATTGCTTGCCAGTTAAATTTTAGTGTTTGCAGTCAAACCGGTTCAGGAAAAGTCTTTTTGCCTGTACTGACTCACCCCCCCTCTCAGTACCGGTTTGGTACTAATTGTTCATCATTTATTCATCAGAGTCTACTATGGAAGGGAGTAATGATTTACCCCTTTTACATTCACACTTGATTGGTTGGGGGCAAGAAGGAAAACCAACGCTGGATTGGTTTGAAAACGACGAAGCAATTGCAGAATTTCTCAGAGTCAGAGAGCGATTTCCACAAGGTGATCACAAAGAAGGGTTTGCTGTAGACTTGGATAGAACAACATACTTTGGAGAAGAAAGTACCTTTACAACAGAAGATAAAGATCAAAACACCCATAATGGCAAGAGCGAGTTGGGTAACCTTCCTATTGAAAGAGAAAGTTCAACATTGCTTATAGAAGAAACAAAAGAAGTAAACATAGCAGAAGGGGAGGTTGTACATAACATCCATCTGGAAAAATCATTAAGAAAAGAAGAAAAAGATAGATTCATTTTTTTTTTCAAGCAACAACCTATCAATTTTGCTTGGTCCTATGTAGATATGCTAGGCTTAGACATTGAATTAGTGTTGCATCACTTACCTTTGATATTGGGAGTGAAACCTTACAAGCAAAAATTAAGAAAAATGCATCTAAGTATTACATTACTGGTTAAAATAGAATTACAAAAGTTGTTGGATGTAGGTTTCATTAGACCTATTGACTATGTGGAATGGATATCCAATCTGGTACCTATGACTGAGCCCATAGGAGGCATAAAAATTTGTATAGATTTACGGGGTCTAAATAAAGCTTGTCCTGAGGATGACTTCCCGCTACCCAATATCGATATGATAGTTGACCTAATAGCTGGAAATGAAATGCTATCCTTAATGGATGGTTTTTCAAGATACAACCAGATTAAAATTGCACCAGAAGATCAACATAAAATGACTTTTACATGCCCATGGGGAGCATACTACTGGAAGGTAATGCCATTTGGTCTAAAAAATTCCAGAGCAACATACCAAAGAGCCATGACAATGCTATTTCATGACATGATCCACAATATAATGGAAGATTATGTGGATGACATATTGGCTAAATCACAGACAAGAGAAGGTCACCTTACGGTCCTTGCATAGATATTTGATCGGTTGGAGCAGTATAATGTCAGACTAAACCCAAAGAAGTGTGTGTTTGGCATAACATTAGGTAAATTGTTAGGGTTTATAGTGCCAAACAGAGCAATTGAAATATAACCTGCCAAGGTCAAGGCAATCATTGATATGCAACCTTTGTCAACACTTAAACAACTAAGAGGGTTACAAGGAAGACTGCAATCCATGAGGAGATTCATAGTGCAGTTGGCAAATAAGTGTCACCCATTCCAGCATTTACTCAAGAAAGGAGTTACTTTTAAATGGACAGAACAATGCCAAGAAGCTTTCCAAGCTCTGAAAGATTATCTTTTAAACACACCAGTGTTAATATCCCCTACTCCAGGAAAACCTCTATTGTTATACATATCAACAACAAACTCAGCTCTAGGAGCTCTGTTGGCACAACATGATGAAAAAGGAAAAAAAAGAACCATTTATTATATAAGTAGGACCCTGATTGGCTATGAGATTAATTATACCCCTATAGAGCGAGCATGCTTAGAAATAATCTTTGCATCCCAAAAGCTCAGACATTACATGCCAAGTCATAAGGTACAACTCATTGCACGCTTTGACCCACTCAAGTACCTATTGAGTAGAGCAACATTGACCGAGAAATTGGCTAAGTGGGCTATGATCATGAGTGAGTTTGATATAGAATACATAGACGTAAAATCCATCAAAGGACAAATTATAACAGATCAATTAGTAGAGGCCCCTTTACAGGACAGTCACCCATTGCTGATAAACTTTCCATACGAATCCGTGTTTACATTAACTGCATCTATAATGTGGAAATTATATTTTGATGGGTCATATACAAGTCATGGATCTAGAGCAGGGATTCTTTTCATCACTCCTCAAGGTGATTCTATACCTAAATCATTTAGGATAAATTTTTCGGCCACACACAATATAGCTGAATATGAAGCTCTTCTCATAGGACTTCGTACAACTATACAGTAGAGAATACAAGAATTATAGGTCTATGGTAATTCACAATTGATTATAAACCAGGTCAATGATGATTACAACATGAAGGATGACAAATTCATGCCTTATAAGAAGCTACTAGAAGATTACAAAGAGCAATTCAGCAAAATCATCTTCGAACAGATCCCAAGGATACAAAACAAGGCAACAGATGCAATGGCTACCATAGGATCTCTTCTGAATATGCCTGCTAATGAAACTCAGTTTGAGTTCATCATAGAACAGTTGATGTTACTGGCTTATGAGACTCCCTCAGCAGAAAATGTATGTACAATTGTGGGTCCAAAATCACCTTGGTACAATGAAATATATACATATTTACATACTCAATACATGTCACTGGATCTATCCAGAAATCAAAAGAAGACCTTTATTCATCAGGCATCTAGATACACCATTCTAGCTGATACTTTGTACAAGAAGGGCTTCGATGGAACTCTTCTCTGATGTATTGATGAGAATGAAGCACAACTTGCTTTAAAGGAAGTCCATGATGGAATTTGTGGGGCTCACCAAAGTGGTCCACCATTGTCAAAGAAATTATTGAGAATAGGTTATTACTGGCCACCTATGGAAAATGATGCTTATAAGTATGTACAAAAATGTAAACAATGCCAAATGCATGGAGACCTCATTCATGCACCAACACAAGATGTTCAACCCATTATGTCACCATGGCCATTTTAATAATGGGGATTAGATCCAGTGGGTAAAATCAACCCTACTTCTTCCATTGGGCACAAGTTCATCTTAACGGCCACTGAGTACTTTACCAAATGGGTTGAGGCAATTCCTCTTACATACACTACTGGAAAACAGATAGCAAAATTCATGCTCAACTACATTATATGTAGATACGAGATTCCACTTTGCTTCATTACAGATAATGGACGTCCATTTAAAAACCAGGAAGTGAAAGAGTTGTGTGACAAATTTCACATACAATAGAGATTTGCCATGCCATATTCTCCACAAAGAAATGGACAAGAAGAGGTAACAAATAAAACAATATTAAAAATTCTTAAGAAAGTTGTCACTGGCACAGGACGGGACTGGCATCTCCAGTTACATCCCGCTCTTTGGGCTTATAGAGTAGGAGTATGCACACCTACAGGAGCAACACCATATTCCTTGGTCTATGGTATAGAAGAAATACTCCCCATTGAAATAGAAATACCATCTCTAATATTCTCTTTACAGAATATCATAACAGAGGAAGACTACCAGGTAGCAAGGTTACATGAACTAGAAACGCTTGATGAAAAAAGACAAACAATGTTCAATCATCTACAAGGATATCAAAATAGACTAAGATAGAGTTATAATAAATAGGTCCACCCATGAACTTTTGAAGTGGGAGATCTAGTTCTTAAAGAGAATCAAAGGAACCTAGCGGAACGAGAAAAGCCAGAGAAATTTGAACCTAACTGGCTAGGTCCTTTCATCATAACAAGGGTTATATGAAATGGAGCATATAATTTGGCTACCATGGAGGGAGATCCACTCTCTGACCCTATGAACAAGATGCACCTTAAACGACATTATACCTAAGGGCTGGGTTAGTTTAGGTTTTATTTTCTGCATTGCATATCATATTATTCAAAGCATTGCATTACATATAGTTTCTTTTTAAAATGCATCCCATCTTCAATGTTCCTATGTTTTCATATAGCAACATCAATAAAATGAGGCAACTGTTCAAGTTTATCATTCATTTGCATTCAAGAGAAGCAAGGGTCATCTCCTTTCTTAGATATTCAGACATGAAGTCTTTGAGATCCTAAGGTCATTCATTTGCAACATTATGCTGTGACGACGCTTTACTTATGGTTGGGTAGTGATTTCACTATTTGAGACTTGTTAACCCAAAATATATCAATTTCTATATCTCAAAGCATATTAAGAAGATCTCTAATTCATTCTAGACACCTAGTTGATCATATGACTAGTGAAAAATCTAAAATTCTACTTCAGTGCCACTGTAATTGTCACACCCAAGTAGGTTTCATTACTTACAAGTCAAGGCAAGAAAAAAAGAAAAAAGACAAAGAGCTATGCCAAATTCATCTTAAGGCAAAAGAACAATGATATATAACTGAAATATCATGCATACAAAGTGTGACAAAAAAGCTTGACTATGGGAACATGTGAGTAACTCCATCAGGGCTATGAACGCCTATTGGCAATGGAGAAATATTTAAGAAATTACAGTCTATAACCTCGTCGGAGCTCTCAAGGCTTGCTGGCAGCGAGGCTCTATTTGGGATGCTTTTGAAGTTAGGATACTCCATGTAGCTAGTCATATAGGATGCTAAGGATCTTTAGTGAACACAAGAGCAAGAATTAACTCATCTGCACACACATGGGCAAAAGAAGATCAAAGTTTTGAGAACCAATGGAGAATTTTTCTGTGTCTCCATTTGTAAATCCTAGTCACTAAGTGTGTTGAGTTAAATGTTCCAAAGGGCCTTAGGGATCGATTGACTGCTTATCTATGAAATATTTTGCACCTCCATTTCAATTGGTGTATTACAAATGCTAAAACAAACACAGTCAACCTTGTTCGAATAGGAAAAGCATCTTCATCATGCATATTGCATTAACATAGGTCATGTCAAAAATTCATTTGTCTCCACATGCATTCTGTAGATCATCATGTCATACAGGTCTGCACACTGGGGCCATAACTGAAAAAAAATCATATAATATCCGGAAAAAATTCTAAAAATCATATAAAGTCCTGAAAAAATCCTAAAAAATTATATAAAGTCTTGAAAAAATCCTCTAAAATCATATAAAGCCCTGAAAAAATCCTAAAAATCATATAAAGTCCAAAAAAAATCCAAAAACAATGAAAAACTCAAAATCCAAAAACAATGCAAAACTTAAAATCCAAAAACAACGAAAACCATAAAATCCAAAAAATCCATATAATGTCTTGAAAAAAATCAACCAAAAACATTTGCAAAACAATCCTTCTAAAACCAAAAACATTTGCAAAATGTTCTAAAAAAATCATCCAAAAATATTCAAATATCGATCCACATAACCCAAAAACATCGAAAAAGCTCTTCGAAAAGAACTAAAAATTGAAAGTGAATCAATCAAAAAATAAAACTTGCAATAAAATGTCTCATGAGAAACAAATACCCTAATAGATATCCAGTAAACACTTCACACGAAGTTAACAAAGGATACAACTATCCTGTCAAACATCTGCAATCAACTGATCAACCTGTCTTATCAATCGTATCATATCCATATTAAGTGATCATTATCTTGTCTTAAATAGAAGAGGGTACACTCAAAATTAGACAGGTCAGTCTTAAACGGGGTCCGCAACTTTCTGAGATTAGACATTATCAACCATCACATCAAGCAACTCAGAATGAAGGCACAAGGTTAGTATAGCTGCTGAATTTTGTCCGGTCAGTCTTTATCTTTTATCATTTGGCAACATATTATGTTCCTATGCTACTCAAGGATGTCCACAAGTGACTAGAGGAGCTATGATGGGCATTATCTTTTTCTTTATTTGCTGTTGATGGTGCGAATCGATGAAATTCTAGGGAAATTTCTCTAGTGGGTATCTGTGATAGGAGCATTCAGCTGTTGGATGCCACACATACCTCGAACCCTAGTGTAATTCCCAGAATGGAGGGTTCACTCCTTGTTTTCTATGTGTTTGTTTCTACAATGAGATATCTTTACATCTTGGTTCCTTATACCCTGATGTGCTAAGCTTCATTGTTCAATAATAAGGCTTAGTGATGAATATATATTGTACAATAAAATAGGTGACACAGGTTCGTGATTCCTTCAATTTCATTCTCATCTCATATGCTTATTGATAGTTTGTTGATTCCTTGTCTTCTCTCTAAATTGCATTCTTTCTAACTTTCTTTCTATCATCAATCTCTTCTCTCTATCATCTTACTAATATTTCTTCATGGTGTATCTGAGTCAAAAACTTGTTTTTTCATTATCATACAAAAACAAAAACATCCATATAGATTTCATTAAACATTCAAAAGAGATTCCATTACATTCATATAGGTACCATTGCATTCATAAATATCAATTAATATGCATTCATATAACTACCATTACATTCATTAGCATCATTGATACATACATAACTACCATTGCATTTCAGAATCATATAGAATCAAATAGATATGCATCATAAAACTCATAGCATCATATAAGCATACGTGGAAAACAAAACATAAATAGATCACTGCCAAAACATGCATATCATATATATATATATATAACTCAATAATGATAATGTGTATGAATACAATAAACAGGCCCAAAGGCTCAGATAACATGATCAAAAAATGTCTCAACTAACACTGCCTCTGTCAGCAGCTGGATCCTATCCACTAGATCCTGCCCTAGGATGTCGAGGTTGTCCCATAACACCACCACTGCTAGTCTGTCGAGAAGTAGATCTACTCAATCTCCTCCCCATAAAGGCACTAAAACTAGGCTCTCTCTGGTCCTCAGGGATAGCTCTCTCATAAGCCTGCCGATAGTATATAGCCTCCTATGTAGCGGTGAAATACCTATTTGCCTAGTTGCGAGCATCTGTACCTGGTCTAAAAAGTTGATCAAATGCATCTATGGTAATCTGATCTCTCCAGACTGCCCCATCTCTCTCCCTCTAGAGACGATCCCTCTCAGCCTCAAGCACACCATAATCTACACGGTAGGCCTCCCACTCGACATCTCATCTAGCGACCTCCTCCTCCAACCTCTGGATCCATGCTCTAAGAATCTGCATATCATCCTCATTAGCCACCTGTCCTCTCCCACCCTTTGCAACAGGCACATCCTCCAACTCCGGTATATCATCATCATCATCTCCATCCTCGCTGCTAGATGACTCTGAAGAATCATCGTTATCCCCACTGCTGATAGACTCGGTGTCTCCACCAATTTCTACATCCTCTCCCTCTGCTCCCTTATCTCCCTCACCTCCTCCCTTGTCTCGCTCACCTCCTCCCTTGGCTCCACCCTCCTCCCCTCCTCTAACTCTCTCCCCTATGTCTATCCTCAAGTGCTATCTGGGATGGCGAATCTACTGTGCTATAATCAGAACAACAAGATCAGTCAGTGGCACCGGCCTCTGTCTGGCAAACCATGCATCATACTCCAGTGTCGTCCCTGGATCCACTACACCTCTACTCCAACCCCAGAGTAATGGCTGAAGAGCAGCAAACTCAACAGAAGCAACATGTGGCTGAATACAAACACCCCAATTAGATACCTCTCGAGATACACAAGCAAAGTAAGCGGTAACCACTGGTGTCACCTATACCTTACCAAACTGTCCCAGTACCCGCCCTGGAAGATACATCTCAATAATCTGCTAGGTCACAAAAGTCCTACCAATCAGATATCTCTACTATTGGCAGAAAGGCAAGTGCACTGCGTCATCTGCCCAACCGAGGCAATGTAAGTACAGTCTCCAAATAAAATGTTATAGTATGTCCAATTGATGTCTCCAATACAAGGTGTTACCTGAACCCCTATGTCTGATACCTGTTGTGTGCCTAAAAGCATATGACTCACCAGGCTGCAAATCAACATGAATAACAAGCCTCAAAATAGAAATATCCTCCCATGCCCTAGTCTGGAGCAGTGTCACACCACAACTGATAGACCGATATCCAAGATATACAATCACATGCATCTGATAATACAACATGGCCAGTAGACATGGACCCCACACATACACTCGTCGATGAACAATCATATCATGGAGCACTCTGCCCCATCCAACTGGAAATCTATGACCTCATCTATCAGGTATCAACAAACCACCAACAACACCGCATAGTACAATAGTCATGTCATCATAATCTAACCGGGCCCAAGGGATGTCATATCGGCCACTGATCTGCAAGTCCTATATCTCACCCTCGAAAAGTGCACACAATCTAACAATGCCATCATCATGGTCATACACAACTCTCTGACCATGAATCAGAATACACAGTATATGCCATACATCTTCTAAAGTAATGGATGCCTCCCCAATCGGAAGATGGAATGAACAAGTCTCAGAATGCCACCGCTCTATCAAAGCTAAAATCATGGCCCTATTGGTCATAACCTCTGGTAAGTGTAAAACATGATATAAACCAAGTTGTCAAATATGCTCAATCTCCTCATCAAGTAAGTCCACATGAAGATCAAGTCCATTGGGTCTGCTTTGTTGGCAATATAACACTCCAATGTTCTCCTGCAACAAGAAAATGTTGAAAATATTAGATATTAGATCCTGAAAAACAAAAATATTTTCAAATGCATCTCAAAAATTACACATACCACGAATGCGTGATAGTTATTACTAATGCAGTATACTTATAGCTTTCGTGTGACATTAAGAGCTAATGCGTAATGATATGAGTGCATGCATAAAAATAAACACATGCGTAATGATATGCATGAATGCGACATATTCTACACTAATGCATAACAGTTAAGGCAATTGCATAACAGTTAAAGCGTTTGCGGTACACTTAATGCGAATGCGTGAAAAATGATATGCTAATGCATGAAGAAAAGGAAAAAATGATCACTAAATTTTTTTGGAACATAGTACAAAACAGGCAAAAATATCAAGAAAAATTTGGAAAAATACCATGCCGCCAGTCATAGGAGGTCTCTGATATGAACGTACTCGGTCAGACAGGTGCAATTGAGCTCTATAACGAGCCATGATGATAAAAAAAAACTTGGAAGAAAGCACACAAATCGCAGAGAAAACAAAGAACTTACCAAATACAAAATGACTAAATGAAAACCTAAAATCTCTATTTATAACTTAAAATTAGGGTTTTTTGACACCTCGACGCTCGTGGTCCCAGCCAGCTTCAAACACCTTGTAGGCTACTCAAACGATCTGAAAATTGCACAAAACTTCACATGCTTTCTCATTACACTAGTATCGAAAACATGGCCTTAATTATTGAATTTTTCGACCACCTTTTTCGAGGGGGCATGTTTACACTATACAACAGTACCAAGGCATACTAGGGCAGAATTTTTAGTTTTCTTTGAAACAAGGTCATTTCGATTTTGTCTCAAAGAGGGGCAAATGTAGACACCTAAAAATGTCTCATTGATCATGTACTAATTATTCCTCTAGTTAGTTAAATAATTCTTTAATTCTTTAATTAAGTTAATTAATCATATTCTTCTAATTTCATATTTCCTCATAATCTTACTAATTATTCTATTTCTTATTCTTTCATCATTTAATCATTTTAATCATTTTCTAAATATTAATTAAATATTTATTATTTAATTAATTCTAATTAATTCCCTAATTTAAATAATCTTTATTATTTAAATAAATTAATTCTCAATTTCTATCTCTAATCATCTAATCATTCAACCCTCTTCTAAATATTAATTAAATATTTATTATTTAATTAATTGTGATTTAATTCCCTTAACATAAATAATCTTTATTATTTAATTAAATTCCATTTCTACATAATTTAATAGTTTCTTTAAATTATTTAATTAGCTAATTAATTCTTCCATTTCCAAATCCCCAAATTCTAATTTCATTAACTAATTAATTCTTCTAATTTCATCAAATTCAATTACATGTGCATGATTTCAAAAACCAAATTGAAAATCAAAGTCAAGTTCTAAATAAATTCAAATACTAAATTGAATTAAAATAAATTCAATTATTTGAATAAATATCATGCAAAGATTAAATTGAAAATCTAAGATGCAAGCACATGCTAAATTAATTAATTCAATCAATCAATCAATTAAATCATTTATCTCTCCAATCTTTATTTCCATCTGTCAGTTAGCTTTTTCTAAATTAAGCTTTCTTTGTCATCCTCTTTATTTCCTCCAATCATCCTTTTCCTTCCTTCAGTTAGCTTTTTCTCAATCAGTTGACTCAATTGATCTATTCAATCTATTCTGTTTCACCTCTAAATCAGCAGTTCAACTATCAATTTTCATTTGAGCTCACCTGAGTTCCACCTCTTGATCAATTTGTTTCACCTTTCAATCAATCTTCTCCAAAAATCTATAAATTGAGCATTCAATCTCCATTTTCAATAATCATGAACTTTGAATCTTTGTCACTTGCAGGTTACCAACGCAATATTTGAGAGCCATCATACCACAAAGAAGAGAAGAGCAATGGAAGCTATATGCGATCTTGGAATAGGGAGTTTTATTGAATGATTTTAATTCCTATTTGTTTGATATTGCATTATTTCATTGTCTATTTGTTAGAATTCTTCGATTAGATAGGGATTCGTGATTTCCCTTTGGTTCTAATTGAAAACTTATTTTTAAGATGAATTTTACTTGCACACACAAAGTTTTGCAGAGCAAAGGTGAATCAATCGGTAAATCAATCTGATGACCGAAAAGGGAAGATGAAAATTGATGTGGAGGAGACCAAAGCTGAAATGAACAGAATCTAGAAAAAGAAGGATGATGAGAAACCATCTGAAGATACTAATTCTTCACCTAGTGTGGAGAACCCTTCATTGACAAACTAAGCTGTTAAAAAGCTTAGGAGGAGCTTAATGTTAGATCCATTTCAGAACCCCCTAAAGGACCATGAGGTAAGTTAAATTTGCATACTTTGATGCATTTATGATGTTGAAAAGTGATTTTATGATCAAACCGGTAGGTTTGATGTGTTATGAGAACAAGTAGTATGTTAAAAGATGTTTAGGAATTTATTGGTAATAGCATTTAATGCGGTAGATAATGGGCAAATAAAAAGAACTTTGTGAATGTCATTTGTCACTTTGGATTCTTGTGAGAACTTGGAGAGAGAAAAGAGCAGAGAAAATTTTGTGTTTGCAACATCTAACTTGATTGACAAAGATTTGAGGAGATTTGAGGTGATCCACGATCGATAATCGACAAGAGAACATTGCCGGTGTTGAAACCCTAGTTGTGAAAGTGGTAAAAGGTATTTATCCGACAAATCCTATTTTCTATTTTTGAAATCTAAATCTTTGAGAATGGATACCCTGCATCTAGCAGATGTTACAGAAAGACCTTGTCCTGAATTCAAAAGGCACCCATATAAGTCTGTTGAAACTGATTCCGTCGGAGCCCTATTTAGAGTTCCCTATGGAGTGTTACATGTAGAAGATGTTAGATCTTTTTATCATTGCAAATTGGAGGATCTTGATATGTTTGTGATCTTTGACCAATATAATTATTGTGTGATAAGAACGGAGTGGTGAAGGAACAATTTAAGAAGGTTACTGAGAAAGGTTTTCACCATGTACTAAATTCCATTGATGATTTTGATGGTGAACATGTCAGATATTTTCTTGGCAGGATTCATGACCAATTTATGTGGCTCGACAGACCACATAAGATTACAAAAGAAGCTATTCATGTAGTCATCAGACTTTGTGCCACTAGTGAGGTTCCAATATTGAGATACGTTCCTAAGAATGATGTTGAAAAGCTGACTAATTCAAGATGGGATGGAAGAGAAATGACAGTGAATAATATTAACAATTTGGTACTTAAATATGCTTCAATGGTTATTGGTTACCAGATATATCATTCTATCAGGATGAACAACATCCCTATTGCAGCCATTCATACTGCATACTGGATGATAAAGGAAGATGTTGATTATGATTTGTTTGAGGCATTTCAAAGTCAACTGATTTTGAATCTTGAGTCCATCAAGAAGGATAAGATATTGAAGTTCAAATTTGGATAGTTGATCATTGGTTTATTTTTCTACTTTTAGAACTATTTTCCTGGTATTGGTGATGTTCAGTGGTCTAAGGACACACTGACACTATCACAGATGAAGAACAACATTAGAATGTTGGGTAATTGTTTTGATAAGATTGCATGAGGATATTTTAAATATTTTCACAAGAAGATGCATGCAAGAGAAAGGTTACCAGAGAGTATTGTCCAGAGATATGTGGATAAAATTTATTTCATGGTTGATACAAATACATGTATGATGGAGGCAGTTGATCCCAGGACAACTTGGGTGATGCCTATGGGTTATGAAGTTGAGGTAGATCTTTTGGTGGCATATGCAGATCACTTGTTAACTCAACCAATAGATACGACTATAGAAAGATTTGGCATCTACAAGGAGAAATATCTACAGGTGAAATCTGAATTAAATAAACCAGTAATTGCTAAGAAAGTGAGAAAGGAAGTGGAGGCATTTGTGGAACGACAAGGTTTTACAAAGGAAGCCATTATAGAAGTAAGAGCAAGACATGCAACACAATAGGCAAGTACATCAAGTTCCCCAACCGGTACCTCCACGGGTATGAGAACAAGAAGTGAAGATGCAAAGATTAAGAAAGAGAAACCCATTGAAGCTAAGAAGGAGAAGCCTTCCAAGATATAATTCAAGAGAAAAGGCAAAATCATTGAGCCCCATGCACCTCAAGCACCGATAACTACAAGGAAAAGGAAAAAGGAACAAGCAAAGAAACTGGTAGCTGCTAATGAAGAAGAAACCAAATCAAAAGGTGAGAAGAAAGCCTTAAAATCTAGTGGTAAGAGATCACAGGATGTTGGAACTTCCATTGTTAAGATTGTAAAGAAACCGGTAACAAAACTTACATCTTTTGAAAAGTTAATTATGCATGTTAAGGAGTATGGTTTATTAACTACTATGAAGAAACTTTATGATAGTTTTGATGAGGATGAACAAAGATAGATAGAGGATGCAGTTGTTTTCATGATGAATAAATATAACAAAGACCTAATTGAATTGCAAGGGCTAATTTCAAATTCTTTATATAATAAGATTGATGCAAGATGGCAGTCTACTATCAAACAAGACAAAGAATGTATTGAATTCATTCTTAAAAATCTGCAACCTGAAGCTACAAGAGAGGAGATAGATGAAATTATTACAAAGGTAAAATCATCTTTCAGATCTAAGAAAAGGTTGACAAGAATGTTAATTGGTGAGACCCAATCATTTCATATGGAAACTGAGCTGATATTGAAGAAATTACTGGGTTTGATTCTTGAGGAGAAAGAGCAACTAGAGAAGCTTAAGGCAGAAGATATTCTAGACAATGTTGATATAAGTGACTTTCAACTTGATGAAATTATAATGGGAGACCAACTGGTAGATGATCAATCAGTCAATAAACAAACAGAGATAGTTGTCATTCCTGATGATGACACCGATACTAATGATGTTGATGCAACTGATAGTATAAATGTGTAGGTTAATGATGTGCAAATGTTTGAACAACAACATGGACAGGAAAAGAAGGAAGATGGAGAAGACAAGAGCTCTAAAGAGACACCGGTACATACACAGATTGTTCTGCCACCGATAAATGATGGTGAAAATAAAAAGGAAGAAGAAAAGAAGGAAACAAAGAAATTTGAACCTAAAGTGACACCTCTATCCTATACTTCTAAGAAGAAAATTGATGTTGGTGAGGATGATGATGCATTAAGTATACAAGGACCCATTAATATGGATACGTTGAGTTCTACAAAATTAATGGGGATTGCCACTACAATGCAATCTAGAGCAAAGAAGAAGAGAATGAAGGAACACCAAAAAGAAGTTGAGACAATCAAACATGCAGTTGAAATTTTGTCAAGTTTATTATCGGAGACTGATACAAACAATTTTGCTACACCGATTGATAAGATAGGTCAATTGGTTAATGATGCTGGTTAACATATCAAAACATTTGAGGATGCGACATATGTTTGTGTAGATAAGGAGTATAAGAAGCAAAGGACATAGCAGTTAATGAAAGATATTGATAAAGCTAAAGTTGCATTGACTGTTAATAATAACCACTTGATGGAAGCATTGGAGACTGGCAGTAAGATCCTTTCTAATTTGGCAAAATTTTCTTTATTTTGTGATGATTTGGTAAAGAAGAAGCAGGAAGAAGAAAAATAACTTGAAGTTCTAAGTGAATCATTTAAGCCCTTGAATGATTCTGCAATATACTATGGAAGGCCCGTTGTAGAACTTCAACATAAGCTGAAAGCTTATGAAAATGAATAGGTAAAGAGAACAACATCCCTACATGAACTACAAACATAGTTGATACCAAAAGTTGAAATCTTGCGGAGAGGGAATAAAGAGTCAAAAGCTAACCTTTCTACCTCGGAGATGAGCACTATAGATACCATGGAGGAGCTTGTTGGGCAGATCAAGACACATGTCGAGATAACTGGCACTATTTTGGAGACCTAGCATAATGATCTAAAGCAGTTGAAATCTCATTTTAGTATTACTTTTTCTAAAATTGCATTGTAAAAACATTTTACACTCCTATATTTATATATTCTATTCAATTTTGATGCAATTTTGATGTAAATGTATTTATCTTTTCATGTATTTACTTTCCTTTGTCATTGTTGTCAATGGGGGAGTAGTAGTTGAAAAGAATCAGTCAAAATTTTGTTGTAATTATAATGGGGAGTAGTAGTATGAGTCTCGTAATGGTTTAAATTTTTGTAATAGCATGTAATTGCTAAGGGGGAGTATGTGTCATGAATAGAGTCAATTTTTGTATTTCACACTTAGACAAAATTTTTCCTAAGTGTTGCCATCAATGCCAAAGGGGGAGATTGTTGGCTTGATGATGATGTCTTGGTGTAAAGAGTTGATTGGTGACTTGTTTTATGTTGTCATTGATGACAACTATGTTTTTATAGTCACACAAGTCTTGTAAGACAATTGGTAAAGCATAATCGGTAGAGAAAACAATTTTACAGTGAACGAACAAATAGGTCTTCAACCGGCAAACAAGAACAAAGTTGCATTCAAGCAACTGGTACAGGCGATTGATGAAGAGTTGGGTGATGTAGTTTTACAGGAGTGATGGAGATAGGTAATTGGTGCTATGTTCCTAACCACATTAGTGGATTTAACAAGATGATCAAGATTTGATGTACATAACAGACTATCTGGAAGAACACTTAACCGGTAGTGATAAGTCACTAAGATCGATAAACTGGTACAATTTTGTTTTATTTTTAGTTTGTTATGTCGGTGGCCGACATAAGAAAGGAATGTAATGCAAGTTTGTCTAGATTCATTGAACCTAGGAAATTGTTCCAAGGTTGTTAGCCAACTAAGTTGATGTCTATAAAAAGTGTGATGAGTTATGAGATGAGGTATGAGATTGAAGGCGAATATTGAGATTTTGATTGTGCGGTGAATAGTGAAGCTCTGTATTGATGTGTTGTTGAAGTTTTGGAGGAATCATTAAACTGTTGTTATCCTAACAGTTATAGCAGCAAAATCCCTTAACCGAGTAGGTCCTAACAGGCCTCAATCTATAAATCCCCCAACAGGGTAGCTCAACATCTAAGTTTAAATCCTCTTGCAAGGTTACTCCTAATAGGGATCATCATAGAAAATACCTTCATCAGGTGAATCCTAATAGGTTCTGCTCCTAACAAAGCTCATCATAGCGAATCCCTTCGCTAGGTGACTCCTAACAGGGTCTGGTCCTAACAGGACATATTTGTAAGACCTTAACCGATGAGAGATTTATATTCTGCAGATAGAGAATCTTGTGGGTACTAACTCCCATCTTGGTTTTTCCCTTTTGGGTTTCCACATATAAATCATTGTGTTATGGTTGGCATGTTTTATGTAGTGTTTTCTTATGTGATTATTTTCCTTGCATGCCTATTGATTTTAAAGTTGTTAAGAGGTGTAATCAGATTCTTAAGGTTTTTGCTTGCACTGATTCACCCTATTGTTCACTAAAAGTGATAACCCAAGAACACCTGCAATTGATCTATGAAGTAGCCAATTCAATCTATGAAGAACCTCAAGGCTTGGACACCATGACAAGGATCTAAATCCTTCTACTCTTCAAGCTCTGCAAAACCTAGGTGGGTATACCTTTGATGCTTAAAATTCAACCTATTACACACCTATGATAGCATCAACATAAACAGATAGATCTCACCACAGCTCTATAACAAATAGTTTATTGCAGATAGGCTAGATCTACACATAAAGCTTAAATATGTTTGAGCATGAGATATATGAAACATTTCAAAACATAACATAAACTAAAGATATTCTCATTGGATTTTTGATTGGTTTGAGAATCCCCTTAATTGTAGGATTAGTGCCTTATCCAAGGGCTATAGAGTCACAAATCAAACTATAGATGAAAACTTACTATAGATCCATCTTAATTCTTAAGTATTCCTGCATTTAATGCCTTGCATAAATGCATTACTTAGCTCATCCATAGAAAATATCAAATCCAGAAACATAAACCTTTTTTTATTAATGTTTGCTCATAGAGTTTAAAATCTTCCTTGAAGATTACCTACAAACCAATATTACACTCACAGACACAGTTGCTCATGACCAACTCGATCCTCCTCAAGAATCATATTTGAATAAAATAAGATTACATTTTAGAGACAAATTCTGTACGAATTTGTGCATGCCTTACATACACAAGAACCTGCAACTAAGAACACCTATAGCAAAGAATTGAACTCCATTACTGAAAGGAAAGCCCTGCCCTGTACAATCTTCAAGAATACTCAAAATTGGAAACCATGAAAAAATGGAGCCATTCTCCAAATTTCTGGAACCCTTACAATGAGAAGAAAATTGGGAAAAGAAGGAAGAGGGAAAAGATTAGGCCTGCAATCGAAATTGCCAAGTGTCTCTTTTTCCAACTGAATTTCAATTCTTCTTCTTTTCTATGGAAACTGCTCTTAAACGATTTGATCTTTGTTGAAACAAACTTCATAATTGCATTCCTCATCTTGAGAGATTTCCGGTGATATATGATACTTGCCATTTTGACCAAAAATGGACCTCTGGGCGAATTAATCACTCAACATGTGCACATCATTTAAATTTTTCAATTTTTTAATATAGTCTGAACTATATATTTAATCTGCATTTAACTTTGATTTTTGCTCTGATTGTGCCTTGATGCCTTGCCACGTGGCGGTCTTTGATTGGTTCGCAGGGTCCACTGGGTGCCACCTCGGATGACACCTCATCACTCCGCCACGTATCCGCTTGCTTTTCAGCCACCTCAATGCCACCTCGGTGCCATGTCATCGCCACTTAAGCTCCACCTATGCGCCACCTCATTGGGGCCCGCCTACTAGACCGCTGACTGGACCTACCACCTGTGCGCCATCTAGCTTTTGCCATTTCGCAATGGGTAAGTTTCGTGCATCTTCGCCTCACGAAACCACGCGCACTGTCAATCTGCTTGGAACTTGCTCAATCTTTAACTCACTGCATTTTTTCCCTGGGCTTTCGCAACCCTTATCTTGCGTGCATCTTGCCTTCGTGAAGTCGTGCAAGCCGTCCGATCTCTTGAAACCTGCATAATCTTTAACCTTGATCATTTTTGGAGATGCTTTTCGCTATTTAGCGGACTTTAACCGGTGAGCACCTTCGGCCTGTGAATCAATGCGCTTCGTCGGATGCTCTGCAACCTGCTCACTGGTTAAGCCGACCCTCTACAAAATTTGCCTACTTGTCTTAGGATCCGTGTTTACGTGGGGCCCACGTGTCGCCATCTGTCACCTCCTCAGTCACCTTGGGATCTGCACCCACATGCATGGGGTCCACCTTGGGTGCTCAATGGGCACCATTCATCAAAAACCTTGATGGCTTTGACATTATACTTGGGTAGAGCATTGCTTATATATACCAAAAAATGCCATTTCCCAGCGAATGTGGGATAAAAGACTTTGCCTGTAACTGCGTTTTTGAGCTTTTCCTGAATGTTTTAATGGTGGCCATTCTATTTTTCTGCAATTGCTTGGAAATCGATGGCCTTTCCAACCACGCCACGCACTGGAAGAGGGGAAAATTTTACCAACCATGTTGCATTTGATTTTAAAAGTGTCTTGAGCCTTTATCCATTTTACGCATAGCAAGGAGGAGAGAGCATTAAGCTAATAGAGTATAGCAATACACCTACTCATATTGCACTTGTTTGAAAGTTCATTTGATGCCCTTTGACTCACACGTGGGAGGGGCTTTAATCCTGTTGATTGAATCTACTTGAAGATTTCTTTGCCCTTCTCACTATTATCTTATATGCTTAATCTGCTTTAACCTTGTCCCTTACTCTCCAACAGACCATGCAAGAGGGGAAACTGGCAATTGCACTTGCTGTGGAATTTTTTCAGCATTCCATATGCCACGTAGGAGTAGAATTTGCCTTATTTCAATAAAATGCTTATGCTTTGAACTTTCAAACGGCTTCCCAACACCATTCAACACAGGAGGGAAGACTAGCTGCCAATGCATTTGGGTAAGTTTCTCTAAGGTTTCATTTTGCCGTTGCCACCACTCACACTCACAGTCAAAGACCACTCAGAAAATCATGCAAAAATAAATATTAACATAGACTACTCCTAATTGCAATTGTTTTGCCATCCACCAGAGGCTTTCATGTGGGGGAGGAGGTGGCATTACATCCAGTGAACTGCATTTTTTTTGAAAACTCTATCCTCTCACAACACCACACTGCACGCAAGGTGAAAATTGGGTGATACATCTGCCTGCACATTGAGTTTGAAAGTTTATGCAGCTACCAAGACCACGTGAGGGGGTGAATTGAATTCAAAATTGCTCATTGCATTTGCTTGAAATGTTTACTGCTTCTCTCCAGCTATCACATCCACCTTGGAGGTCCTCTGCAACCCCTTCTGCAAACTACGTGAAGCCTGGAGGGAGATGGGGGGAGGCACGTGAGGGAGGACATACATTCAATTTGCCAAATCTGCACTATATGAAGTTTAAAATGCCTCTCTCCATCCACCACATCCCAGTTTGCAATTTGGAGTTTTGACATTGGCAATTTGTTTTGATAATTTCTGCAGCTACTTCAACTCACCACATGAGCATTGCTGAAGATGACTTTACAGCTGCCAATTTGCACTTGACAAAGATTTAAAACCTTTTCCTCTTTAAATGTCACACATGGCAGAGAGGAGATTGGAGGTTAAACTGCATTGGTAGAGAGTTTGATGGTCTTTACACAAGCTAATTGCATCTACTTGAAAGCTTTTAATGGCTACCAAACACCACATCATCTGCTCAAAATTTCTGTAAAGCCCACTGGAAAACCCACTTCAAAATGGCCCACTTAATAACCTCTTAGTTATATGTCCACAATAAACCCACATAATGAAACAAAAACATCTCATAATGAACCAAGTTGTCAAAATAGACCGAGCCAAAATTAATATGCCCCGCCATGAAATAAAACATTTCACCATAAAATTTAATGTGCGGGCATGAGCCAGGTTGGGCCCCAAAGCGGGTCTGACTAATTTTTTTTTTGTTTTCATGCAATTGACCTCTAAAATGCTTCACGGACCTCAAACATACCTCTGGGAATGATTGTCATCATTTTCGGATCATCAGACTGAGTTCTGCAACTTTCAGACACTTACGCCACATTTTCGCATTTAATCGCGAAGACGTAATTTTCAAAGTGGTCAAAACACCTTTTTGGACCTCGCCATTTGACAGATGTGTACTCTGGTATACAAGCATGAACATTGACAAGCGGTTTCTCAAGATGAGTCCCGAGTGAAGAGATATTAATAGGCGAAAATGACCAACTGGCTTTGTCGACACTGCGGACCTGATGAAGTCAATGTCCTAGCAACACATGATGCCTTTCTCAAAAATATCAAACGACCTCCGTAGGCCCTCAAATTTGAAACATAGGTACCCTTAAGTATATATTAAAACTTAGAAATCTTAGTTTGACCAAAAGTCTGACTGGGTGCAAATGGCACGCTCATGAAAATGGCTACATTAACTAATATAACACTGAAAGTACGGATCACTGAAAATGATGACTCAATGAACCCTTTTGAAAACCGATCAAACGGATTGGTAGAGGCTTGAAATTTGAAACATGACTCATCATTTATAAAAAAAATATCCCAAAATAAACATTCTATCATGATACTTACTGAGGCAACTTTTATAGTTGTGCAAAACAGGGCTCCGACTAGCTGTTGAAATAGGGACTAGTCAAACCACACAAACTACAAATGAATTTGGCTCTGAAAACTGAGCAAATGGATTCATTAGGACTTGAAATTTTATGAGATAATTTAAATTTATGCACTGAATTGAATCCATTTTGAATTTATCCATGGAAATCAATAGGGCAAAAGATATAAACACCCAAAGTAAGCTACTCAATAAAAACTGCATTTGTGCCTAAGATGCACTTTCAGCTCACCCCTTGAAATGGGTACCTCAGAAAATGATCCAAACTGAATTCTGAAAGTTGCACATCACTAAATAGGCCAAATGAAAGGTGTAGGACATGTTTCCAAAGCCTTACCCCCTGAAAATCAACTGGTTCCATTTTGCCCTCTCTCTAACTAGGCCATTCAAACTGACTCATTTGGAAATGCAAAGCAAAAATTTGAATTGGGCCTCAAAAATTGACTCAATTTTAATGAGTCCCAACACACCCCCCCCTCTCAGTGCCTTATAATTTTATCAATCCACTCATCTTAGGAAGATATAGACTCTCCAACTATAGCTACATTGGGATTAGCTTTGATCTATTGAGTTATGGTTCCTGCAGTCTTATTCTTTTATTTTGGGTGTGTGATATTTGATTTTTAAATCCAAAAGGAATCCCTTTCCAATGTTCCACATGGAGGCCTCATAGAAGACTTAAGTAGTTCAAGAAGAGAACTTCAAAGACTTCTCGCTAGTGCACCACCTGTCCAAAAGACAAAAAAGGTATGTAAAAAGCACCTGAAGGAACTCCCCACATGGAAGCTGTGTGGAAAAATGAAGCAAAGCAAAAAAGGCAATCCCTAGGAACTCTCATCATCATGCCACGTGTTGCTATCTTGTTTTCAGAAAAATCCTTCGAATAACATCCGTGTCAAAAACAAGACATATAGAAACTCCATAGAAGTTTAGGTTTAAATTAAAAAATTTCACCCAAAGATCTCTGCCAAGGTGTCATGTGTCCTGAACATGTGTGGGCCCACCAAGCCTATGCAATATTTTTAGAGCAACAACAAAAATTGCCACTTGTCAACCAAGTGGAGAATTCTAAGTCTTTGGCTTGAAAAGGGAATGCAAGCACATCATTGGTCAACGGAATCAAGGATGAACCTAGACATCTCGTGAGTCCAAAGTAGAATCAAGTGCTAGAATTCTAAAGGGAAATATACACCCAGGTGATTTTGATTTAAAATCATGAGAGTTCCAAGTGGTTCTCATGGTTGAAATCTAGGAAGGAAAATAATGCAAAAATCCTCCATGCGAAAATGGTTGCAATGATCATCATATTTTATGGACACACAATGAATATGTAGAGGATGGCTTAGTTACGAAAATCTTTCCCATTTAAGGGAATGTATTCTATAAAAGCCTACAAGAATTCCTATAATGGGAGGTCAACATATTTTATAAACGAGAATTTTGTAATCCCCTTTCATTTGAAAAATAAAAAAGAATGTTTCTAAGTTTAGCAATTGAAATCCATGATCTCATGTTAGTATGCTTGTTCTTAGTGATAAACTTATAAAGCATTGAGAGGGGGGCACGAATCAGTGACAGCAAAAACAATACCACTTTGAACACAGACTAGTAAAAACAGTTAACTAGATTACTTAATACTATGAATGCAATCCAAAATGATATTAAAGCATCCACAACAAGTAAAACATCCACCATAACACAATTGTTTATATGTGGAAAATCCAACTGGGAAAAACCATGGTGAGATGGGACTCACGAGTTAACTATCTGCAGTAATAGGTAACTGACCGGTTAAGGTCTACAAAAGTGCTATACTAGGAGTGAATCCTATTAAAGATCCCAAAGCTATATTAGGAGCTATACTATATTAAAGGTAGTACCCTGTTAGGAGTAACCTCAGTAGAGGATTTCAAACCCAAACTAATGGATCACCTTGTTAGAGGATTTGTACAATGAAGCTTGTTAGAGCTTACCCGGTTAGGGGATTTGATTGTTGTAGTGGTTAGAAAACAACAGGTGGTGTGATCTATAAATAACATAACTTGTTGGAGTAGATCCTCTTCTGCTCATTCAAAACTGCATCACCGACATACTCTGCAATGCCTTTAGTAAATCACAACAACTTAACACTTCTATCTCGCATCATAAAAATAGTTCATCACAATATCATTTTATAGACATTAGATTTCATGTTAGTTCAGGAATCACATCACAATTTCCTAGGTGCAGTGTATCTGGACAATATAACATAACTCATCACAGATTGCTGCCAAATCTGCCGGTTAGGAATAACTCATCATAACTGGTGATAACTCATCACACAATCAGTGAAATCAGTTGGAACACCGATACCGATTAAGAGTTAACCTCTTCCAAATCATAGACTGATTGTCCTCCAATTGCTTCTTTGATGATCTCTGCTGAATCTCCAAGATGTCTACATATACCGGTTAGACACCTTCAAAACTGATTGAACTTTACTATACATATAATACTGGTTTTGCAATACAAAGACTTAGGAGTAATACCAATTTTTCTGAACTAAGATGACTAACATAATGTGAACATATGTGTGTGTATACATGTGCCATCAATGACAACACATGAAGTCATCGATTACAATCATCATTAAGCCAACAATCTCCCCCTTTGGCATTGATAGCAACACTTAGAAAATTTTACAACTTTACAACTAAGTGTTCTTACAAAAATTTTACAAACATATTTCTACTCCCCCTTTGACAACAATGCCAAATTGAAAAGTAAAATCCATATATATTATATCAAAATTTGCATCAAAAACTACATATACAAAAAGATAGAGTCTTTATCAAGGTGTTCACTGCAATTTTCAAGAAAATGTCACAGAAAGTAATCTTTATTTGAGTAAAATCATTTTCCCATGTTTCCAATAATGTTTCAGTGATCTCAATGGTTGACATAACTTGTGTAGCGAATTCTTCCATTGCATCCACTGTGCTCATTTCTAGAGTCGCCAAAACCACTTCTACATCCCTGTATTCCCGTTGTAAGATGTCCACTTTGGGTCTCAACTGGTTCTTCAGTTCCTTCAAGGATCAGAGTCTTTTATCCCATTCACAATCATAGATATCTAACCGATTTTACAAATCATCAACTGATTTGCCAAATGCTAAGGCTGAGTCTTGTAAAGGTATGTAGGCAGTACATATCCTTTCCAGTTCATGTTCTATCTCTTCTTGCCTCTTAATCAAATCAGTATAGGAAAATGAAACGTTAGATGTATAGGCTAGTATCCTTGCTCCAGTTTCAATAGCAGTCATCAAAAGATCTTTATTTAGAGATAAGGCAATCTTCCTTGCATCAATATCTTTCATTATTTTCTCTCCTCTTTTCCTCCTGTAATTCTTATCAGCTAAAGTCTGAGCAACTTCTTCAAGAGACTTCAGCTGGTCAGAAGCATCAACAACCAACTAGCCAAGCTTACCGATAGGAGTTGACAAATTCCCTGTGTTAGTCTCTGGTACAAGACTTGACAGAATCTCAACGACAGTTTGAATTGTTTCTGCTTCTTTTCTTTGCTCTTTTAATCTTTTCTTTTAAGCTTTAGATTGTATCACTATTGCAATCTCCATGAGTTCGGATGCAGTCATATTTTCTAATCTATAGGCCCTTTAATGCCTATCATGTCATCCTCATCATCAATTTGCTGCTTTACCTTTGCTTTTTTCCTTTTCATTTGCTATCGTCTCATCTATTTTCTCTTTCTCTTCCTCCTTTCTCTTTTTAGTTTCTTTCACTTCAACCTCTTTCTCCAGTTTCTTTTTCTCTATTTCTGCCTTTGTTTGTTTCTCTTGTGTATCTATTGTAATTGGTGGCAGTTGATTTTCCACTTGGTGTTCTTTTTCTGGTGGCGGTTGAATATCCACACTAGGTTCAATGACCGATGCTTCAGCTGCTTCTTGTGTAATAGTAATGATCAGTTGATGTAAAGGTTCCATAACTGGTGAAATTATATTACCAGTTGTATCAATAGTTTCCTAGATTTCATCAGTATCACCTACAAAGATAACCAGTAGAGAAGTAGTGTCATCCTTATGCTTAATAGGATAGACAATATCTGGTGGAATAATTTCTTCTTCATCTAACTTCGGTTGAGATCCGGTCTCTGTTTGGTCATCATTATGAGACTTCATTTTCTCATGCATCTTTTAAATATTTCTATCTATCTGATGAGTTTCAACTTCAACAAATTGAACCTTTCCATTCAATAACTTCAATCTTCTTGCCTTAGAATGAAATTGTCCTTTGAAATTATCAAGCAATGCTAATAATTCTTCTCTAGATAATTCAGGAAAATATTGAATGAAAACACTATCAATAATTTGTTAATCTTGGTCAACAACTATTTTCCACTTATTTGCAATAATAGAATACAAATAATCAGAAATATCCTTTTCAATATTCTGAGGTAACTGATTGTATTGACACAAGTGGTTGATTACCTCTTGAACAATTTGTTGCTTTTGATCATCATCAAATGAAACAAAACATTTTTTCACATTACCAAACCTATTCCTCCCTAATGTTTTTACAGTTCTCTCAAAATCAGTCATAGGTTTGTAAGATAAAGCATTAATAAGAATAATTTTTTGTGAAGTGTCTCCTACTGGTTTGGCTTTCTTACCAGTTGCTTTCATCTTCTTTGGTTCCTCTTCAGTGTCGATATCCTTAGATTCTTCTTGAAGAATGACTTGCCTACCTCTCTTCTTCATTGTAGGTTGCTTCTTAGCATATACTTTGGGTTTTAGTTCCTTTTTGACTTGAACACTTCTTGTCACCCTTGTACCAGTAGTCACTAAAGGTACTTGCTCAACTTTCTTCTTCTTCTTCTCTTTGGCAGTACTGGGTTTAGTAGGTGCAATTATTTCTTGGTATGTTCCTAGTCTTTTCTTCTTCTTATCCTTGGGAGATGCCAAAAGGTTGTTGGCATATTCGATTAATAAGTCATAGTTGACTTCATAACTCATTTCATCTATCTCATCTTCCTTGGGTTCTACGACCTCCATAAGACAAAAATTTGTGGTGACTATGAAACAGATGTCTTTTACAAAGTGTTTCACCACATCTTTAGGTAGCCTCAAACTCATGCTCATCTTCTTTTGTAACTCATTAAAATATATGTTCATAGCAGTAGAGAATGTGTTCTTTACAACCTTAATGATGTTCTTGGTTTGAGCAGTTACCAGTATGTCCTTTGACCATTGAATGTCACCAATTCCCGATAGGAAATTCTGAAAATAGAAGAATAGACCAATCAATAGTTGACCAAATTTGAACTTTTGACTACTGTCTTTCTTAATTGATTGCAAGTTCAACATCAATTGGCTCTTTATTGCTTCACATAGGTCATAATCTGCATTCTTAGCAATCATCCTATAAGCTGTATGCACAGCAGCAGATGGCACACTGTTCATCCTACTAGAATAAAATATCCTATAACCAATGACCATAGGTGCAAGTCTAACTGTTGGGTCTTTAATGTTGTTGACTGAAAAAACACAACCATTAGAGGTAGTCTGAGTTAGTGTAACCACAGTCTTTTTTAAAATTTTCCTTAGCTTTGGAACTTCGCCAGTTTGCCAAAAACTACTCACTGCATGAATTGCTTCCTTCGTGATTATGTGCGACCTATCAAGATACATATTTTCTTCATGCACATGACTAAGAATTATTCAAACATTCTCTTCTTCAAAATTTTCAAGAAAATATGCCGCATTATGATAACCTTTTTCTTAAACCCTAATGTACTTGGGTTTCATTTTGCCACTTTTATCACACAAGGATTTCAGTTGAGAATAAATTGATAATGATCCTGAATCCTCAATTTTATAGTCAATGTAACTAGATAAATCACCTTTTATCATAACACCATCAGGGACTTTAGACAATGCATTGTATGATACTATTTTGTCCAATTCCATAGACTCCATAGGTTCAACAGTAATCATAAGTCTCTCTACTTGCTTAGACGACGATGCCATTCTGGATAAACTCGATTTGAGAGAGTATTAACAAAAGAATACCTAAATTCCTCCACGCTGGCAAGCTTTCTGGTTGATGTCTCGAATGTACACCCATTTTGCCTTCTCTGATCTTCGAATCTGATTCAATCTTTCGATCCGCAACACAAATCCGTCTACAATCAGCTAGCAATTCTATTTTTCTCTCTCCAGGTGCTTAAGAACTTTCTTTCGAATGCAATTAGGGTAAAAATAACATAGTAAAACTTGCTTTTATAAACTTATCCACTGCATTAATTACTCAATCGATAGGGTAAAAAACCCTAATATACCGCTTAAAAAAACTTTCCAATACTAACAGGTATATAACTGCCTGACAATCTTTTCAAAAACTGATAGACAATGATATCAAGAATACTCACAAAACAACTCAAAATGCAAAACTCTCTTACCACACATTCTTCAAGGGGTCTGGAAGTAGATTTATTTCTATGCTCCCCTTAGGCCTGTTGAAAGGCTTAATTCATCGGTGTAGGATTCTCTTGACTAGGTGAAGGGTTAGATTCTTCCACAGGCTTGTCCTCACTCTTCTTTTTCCAGATTCTATTCATCTCCTCTCTAGTTTCTTCAACATTGACCTTCTGCTTACCTTTATGATCTTCAGAGTGGTTAACCAGTTTGTTCTTCCTGGTTCTACATAACTTTTCCATGTGTCCCGATTTGTGACAATGATAACAACCCATCCTAGATAATCTCCAAGGTCCTGCATTACCTATTCTAGTTCTCTTTCTACAATTCATAGCCACATGACCATAATTATTACAAGTGGTGCAAATCACATTAGTTACCTTTTCCATTTCAAATGGACTAAACCGGTTGACATAGGGTTTCTGCCAGTTCGTGTTTCCTCGGTTGTCATAGGTTCTTCTCTAGTCACAATTAGGTCTTGGATTCATGTGAGGTACCAGATTGTTTGCTTCATATCTACATTCAATTGATCTATGTCCATACATGTTGCATGTGAAACAATAACCTTCAAATCTTACATACCTAGCATTTGCATTATAGCTTGTATTCTCATTAGGTCTGCTTCTACACACATTTGCAGTATGTCCAGGTTTGTGATAGATAAAGAAAACAGGTTTAAAAGATTTCTTACCAGTAGGCTTGTTAGCCTTAGGAGCAGTTTTACCTTTATGTATGTTTCTCTTTGTACCGGATGTTGGCATTTGCATGAAGATTGCATTGATGAACTATTATGTTGTCATTGATGTCAATTATAACTGGTAATGATGTTGTAATGATGTTGTTTTGCAACCGGTAGGTGTGCTTGTGAAGGAAACTGGTATTACTAGAGAAGAAGTGAGATCAACCGGTAACCCTACCTATTGATGTTCTAAACCCTAACTAATGGAGCTTGGTGAATTGGTTGTATTGGTTTATGATCAAATGATGAGCGGTAATTATTATGCCACGTATGTATGTTGTATGTGAAGAGTTTCAAATGGTATTTGGCATGTAGAGATAACGGTTTTATCTTGGGAATGAGCGAGTACATTGCATGTAATGGAAACCGCGCGATGAGTTACAGGGATCGATGAAGCGGTGATCAAGGAGCGGTCAAGATTGTCTTGAATGAGTGCAATGATTTCTATGTAATCCAACAATCATACTTGAACCGATTTGTTTGTTATCTCTATGAGATCTTAGGTTTGTGATGTGTTACCGACCTATCATTTTTCTTATAAGGTCGATGAGTTGTTTTGTTGTAGTGTTGGCAATTTTTGTTGAATGTAAGAGTGATTGGTTTTTGAACCAGGAGATGTATCTACAGTATGTGTAAAAAAAAATAGGAGCATGAAAAGGATCTAATCAAGTAGAGTAGTGCTATTCACCAGATCAACAAACCCCCGTTGTTCTCTAACAATCACAATAGTCAAATCCCTTAATCGGGTAAGCTCTAACAAGCTTAGTGTTATCGAAATCTTGTAACTAGGTTATCCATTAGCTTGGACTTCAAATCCTCTACCGAGGTTACTCCAAACAGGGTATTACTTCTAATAGGGCATTATAGTCAATCCCTTAACTGGGTGGTCCCTAACAGGATCTGTTCTTAACAGGACTTATTGTAAAGCTTTAACAGGCTTGGCTCCTAATAGGGCGAACTTCAGAATAGTTCAAAATACTTGTGGGTATTCATCCCCACCATGATTTTTCCCATTTGGGTTTCCATGTCAAAATCATTGTGTCAAGTGGTGAATGTTTTTGTGGTTATGTTTTCTATGATTAATTTTCTTAACTGCTAAATCCACTTAGATATGATATGATAACCGACAATAATATGAAATGCGCTTTTAATTTTATCAATAAAGTATTTGGATGTTTTGATTAAAAGGTTTTAAGAGTTTCAAAGTTGTTTTACTGTTATTCTATTATGACAGTCAAACCGGTTTACTTGACAGTGATATTGCAGTTTGTAGTTTAGTGTTTGAACCAGTCAGTTCTAAGTTTGTCTTGAGAGGTTGTTTTTGAGTTTGGTGAAAGTCTAATCAATTTTCTATCTACTCATTCGCCCCCCCCCCCCCCCCCCCCCTCTTAGCAATTGACCAGATCCTTATTGATTCATCATACCATCACCGAAAGATTCTCCTTTCTCAGATGTATTAAAACCTAGTCCAGATGTGTCACCTTTCATCCTCTGAGATTGGATCTGCTCATCTAGCATAGAATAAATCTTATTGAAATTTTCAAGCTTTCCATTAGCCTCAATGAGCTCTTTGGTAAGATCTTCATTGTGTTTTGTCAGAGTCTCTCGTAGAGATGTTGTCATTTCAAGATCTAGCTACAAAGCCTCCTTCTCTTCCTTCTCCTCATGCCAATGTTCATGCAAAGTTGCATTCTCCTGCTTGATTTTGAAAATCTCATGATCTCTCTCTTTTATTAGATCTTTAGTTTTACTTCTTACTTCAAGGTCTTGGATCATGCAGATGGTTATGGCTTCAAGCTCTCTCCTTAGATTTATCTTTTCACCGTTCAGCTTTTCAACTTCTTTAGCTAATGCATCAATGTTAGCCTCATCTAAAGAACTATTATCATATATCTCCAATAGTTTCTCAGTCAACTCTCTCCTTTTGACTTGTGAAGCTTTAAATCTAACCCTTAGGGTTTCAAGCTCTTCCTTGGTTGCATCAAGCACTCTAGCCATTTCTAAATAACTCATATCCCCCATGGTGGATTTAGGGTTTCCTTCCAAGCAATTAAGCCTTAAGGAAGTTTAGCTCTGATACCAATTGATAGACTTATAAAGAACTGAGAGGGGGGGGGGGGTGAATTAGTGACTACAAAAACAATACCACTTTAAACATAGACTGATAAAGAAAGTTAACCAGCTTACTTAATACTATGCATGCAATCCAAAATGATATCAAAGAATCCACAACAAGTAAAACATCCACCATAACACATGTGTTTATACATGGAAAAACCAACTAGGAAAAACCATGGTGAGATGGGACTCACAAGTTAACTATCTAGAGTAATAGGTAACTGACCGGTTAAGGTCTACAAAAGTGCTTTGCTAGGAGCGAATCTTATTAAAGATCCCAAAGCCCTGTTAGGAGCTATACCTTATTAAAGGTAGTACCTTGTTAGGAATAACCTCGGTTGAGGATCTCAAACCCAAACTAATGGATCACCTTGTTAGAGGATTTGTACAATGAAGCTTGTTAGAGCTTACCCAGTTAGGGGATTTGACTGTTGTAGTGATTATAAAACAACAGGTGGTGTGAACTAGAAGTAGCACAACTTGCTAGAATAGATCCACTTTTTCTCACTCAAAACTGCATCACCGACATACTCTGCAACGCCTTCAGTAAAATGCAACAACTTAACACTTCTATCTCGCATCATAAAAATAGTTCATCACAATATCATTTTATAGACATTAGATCTCATGTCAGCTCAGAAATCACATCACAATTTCCTAGGTGCAGTGTATTTGGACAATCTAACATAGCTCATCACAAATTGCTGCCAAATCTGTTGGTTAGGGATAACTCATCACGACTGGTGATAACTCATCACATAATCAGTGAAACCAGTTGAAACACCGATATCGATTAAGAGTTAACCTCTTCCAACTCATAGACTGATTGTCCTCCAGTTGCTTCTTTGATGATCTTTGGTAAATCTCCAAGCTGGTGTCATGTCATTCCTACATATACCGGTTAGACACCCTCAAAACCGATTGAACTTTACTATACATATAATACCAGTTTTGCAATACAAAGACTTAGGAGTAATATCACTTTGTCTGAACTAAGATGACTAAGAAAATGTGAACATATGTGTGTGTATACATGTGCCATCAATGACAACACATGAAGTTATCCATTACAATCAACATTAACCTAATACTTAGAGCATGAAATTGTGACTTTGCTTGCCTTTTACTTGTTTTTTTTAAGCTAGCATGCTCTGTGTTGCTTTACTTTAGAAGTGATTATCGATACTGATGCAGAGAGCACAACAAGAAGTGTCAAAATGGGCTCAGAGTCTATCAGACTCAAAAGGTGACTCTTCCAACCTAGTCTACCTTACCCACTCTTGGTAAGGAAGTGTAGGACCACCCTCACACAACCTTAAGACCTACATAAGGCCAAACCCAATCCCTTATGGGTTACCCAACTTAGACTCAAAAGTTGCTTCAGGGACTCAATCCCTTAATGAGACTCAAATATGGAAAATGATTCAAATCTACTCTCTGATGCAAAATAGTAGTAGGGGCACCCTTAAGGACCTTAAAAAACCAAGAATCAATGACTGGTTTGACTCCTCAAACCTTACAACACCAACTTCACTTATTAGGCCTACTAGGCTACTAGGTCTCACAACTAGAAATCAAGTAACAAAGGACCAATTCCTCAAACAACCTAATACTATTTTGAAGGTTTTAGAACCTCTTCAAGGTGACCATACAACTCCCATGAGGGCAGAGCCTCAATCCACTCTTGCACCACCAAACCCTACAAGGCTCACAGGCCTAATTGGCCAAATTAGGCATGGAACACAAGCATAAGGTTGATGATGGGTTCATGAGACTGGGGAAGTGGTTTGGGAAGGTGTATTCACCTCTCTAAGGAAAGATTAAATGGTTTTTATACACTTTCTTGCTGCTGTCCTTGACTGTTACCTCCATTCACCGATCTACTGGTTGAATACATGAGGATATTCAACCTAGAATCTGATCATAGACCTTGAAGATGACCCTTCTAGATCCTGAGCATTTGGAATCATATAATACATATAGACACCTTGCAAATCCCAAAGGGGTATGAGTTATTACCTCTGGGAATGCAAGATATAGCCCATTTAGTATCAAAACCCTTAAAACCCTAGGTTCTAAGGTAGTTTTTAGAAAAAATTCATTAACTCTCACAATATAACTCCAAATTCACTTAGATTAGGCTCATTTGAAAGGATCTCCCTTTTCTATGCAACCATGGACCTATTTTAGACTTTCTAGTCTGTACAAATCCGTACAAGCACGTGATTGCTCAGAAAACTGGTTTTTATTCAGAAATTTCAAGTGTATTCTCCTTACAAACTTCTCCAACCCCTTGGGCATCGATGTGAGAGCCTAACTAGGCATCCCCCATTATTTTAAGCTGACTTGAGGGGGTTGGGACAGTTAGAACCACCATTTAGCAAATTTTCAAAATTTTGTTTCAAAGATGCAAAAAGTTGTCAAGTGCAACTTTTGCATTTTTTGCATTTTTTGCATTCTAGGACTCCTAAATGATTTCAAAATTATAAATGGTTCCAACAAGTCTAAAATGACTACTAAACATCAGAAATCTACCTCCTAATGCCAAAACTCATCAATATGAGAAAATGTCCTATTGGACCTAGAAGGATCCTAGTGGACTAAGGTTAACTCAAGGTTTATAGAATGACCTTAGAGTTCCTTGACCACACAAAAGGATCAACTCACAACTGGATGATTGACATTCATCCTTATTACATTGCATAAAACAAGAAAATCAAGTCTAGGTGCCCTGCACCAGATACTCATTCCGAATTCTCTATTTACTGTTAAATTTATGAAGGATGGATCATGTAGAATCTTTCACTCTTCCATTTTCCTCAAATTAGGAACTAGAGTACACTTTCAAGGAATAATCTTTTGAGAATATTTTAAGAATGGTAAATTGTTGTGAAAATCCTAGAGAATCATTTTTCTTTCTATCGAGTCTTGACAGGTGCCTCTCATGGAAGGATTTGATTGCTTTGCTTTATGTTTATGTCACTTTCTGCATCTCGTTCTCCCCCTAACAATGAAGGGTTGTGGTGTGATGTTTTCATTTCTAGGAGCTAATGTTTCTTTACAATTTTCACAAAAGGGGTTTTAAAGTGTTGTAAAAGCTTTACATTCGGTGTTTTGTCTTAGTTTAATTATCCTATGCTTTTCCTCCTCTCTCTTTCCATTCCTTCTAAGAATGAAAGTTAACTTTTAAAATCCTATAGGTTGTTTCATAGACTGCAATTAGGTCCCACATCTATGAAACTTTGGGATTGCCCTTCAAAGGTGCAATCCTCTTGGGGATCAATAGTTTTTTGGGTATATGCAATGGGACTTTGGAATTCTCACCATTGAAGATTTAGCATATTTCTCAACATTCTTCCTAGTGATTCTACATGATCATGACTCAAATGGTATGTATCTTATCTCCAACTTCAGATAAACAATCTTCCTTATGCACAATAATTCTTAACAAGCTTTGATTCATGTTTTTGCTTTAATATGGAAGGGTACTTTGAATAGAAATTGTTTTTTCTCCTTTACCATGAAAATATAGGTCTCCTTTACCATTAAAATATAGAAACCCTGTATATTTATTCTCAATCCTTTCATCACCAAATATATTATATTCCATAGTCACATGATGAGAGGCCCCCAAGTAATGTTAGTATTAAAGGGATTATGGAATATTTCCAAGACCAGTTGAGATCGATTGAGGTAAAGGAGCATAAATATAAAGAATAGCTTGCTTATAAAGTCTAAATTTAGGAATTGCTTGCCTGCGGAGAAAAATCAACCCTTGTATTAGAGCTCCTACCTACTTAGGGAAACCGATTCTCCATATATTTCTTTAAAAGGATTTTTCTTTCACAAGTTCCTTATCTTGACACCATTTCACTTTCCAAAGGCAAACCAATCATTTGGATATCAAACTAGTCACATTTGGAGATTAAAAAGTGTGAGGATTGCAAGGCTCCATGCCTACAAAAGGAGGCAAAAATGATAAGCAGATTCAATAACAAGGTGAATGCTTTGTTTTTGAAAGCGAAAAATCAAAGGAGTCATTTTTTTTCTTTCATGACCTTCCTTTCTTTGTTTTAATGAAGAAAAGAGAAAGTCTATATCAACTCCAGAAATAGTGCCAGAGCAACAAGGCAATACAACAAATCCCTACAAACATCTGAAGCACTACGCCAGCTCTAAAAAAGAAGTGAGCATAGAGGAAGAGGGAAAAGTCATTTTTGATGCTTCAAAGACCTCTCTATTTGGAAAGAAGGCAAAGAAGAGATGTATGAAGCCTAATTTTGGGATGAATGGAAATTTTATGCTCATCAATAGAGGTAAAAGCCCTATCTCCTAGAGTAGGAAATCATGAGAAATAACAAAGTGAGTTCATCCATATACCTTATGAAGAGTCCGAAAGAAAAATTTATGCCAAAAGGAAAAGTGCAAAGAAATTAGAAAGAAATGTGATCACGTAAGCCCAGTACCTTCAAGAGGGCTTATTCAGCATCTTGCCCAGCAAGGGGATTGTCAAACCCTTTTTGTCATGTTCACTTCGAAACATGGAATTGAGCTATTAAAGAAAAAATCCTTACTCTCCCATTACCAAAGGATAGTATCAACAATTTGGAAAGCCTTATGGCCCTTAGTTTATGGGAACAATTAAAGCAATTTGATAGTTGTTGGTCTCACTATTTTCCTCTGCTCTTGATTCAAAAGAGTGCAAAATGCCATAAATTAGGTAGAAAGGAAAGTTATTTTGAAACATCTATTAATGGTTTCATTTAGACTATCAATTTTCTTAGTAGGTTAGGTTAGAAGTAGGATTATTTAGTTGTTTTTCATTCCTAAGAAGTGCTTCTACACATTTTCTTCCCTTTAGGGATTGCGTTGTTTGGCCCTAGGTTTTCCTCTAAGTGTAGTTGTGCACAAGTCTTGACCCCAAGAATGCTTCTGCTCTCAAAAGGTTCCAAAATTATCAGCTAATATGGTCACACACCACAAAATAGCAATACATTTTTAGTAATCTTCAAAATAAAGCTTCTTTTGCACTCAAAGGCTCTCCCAGACATGTTATTCGAGAACATAACATGCTAAGGTTCAAACCTGGGTGCTTCAATTTGTAAATTCACATCATTCAGCTAACATGTTTTCTCTACCCATCACCAATTTTTGTATGTAGCGGCCAAGTCCCTACCTAATTTAATGCACGATGAAAGGTAAATGTTAATTTCCACATTTCATTTTAGAGATGATGTCTTTTGTTACAATATTAATAGTGTTCTTATATGCATAAAATCACCTAATAAATTTGGTTAGTTTTAAATCTCATTGCAAGCATACTAAAAGAACATATTTGTAGGAAGGAAAGAAATAAACACCTCATGTATGGATACCAGATAATTGTGGCAAAAATCCAAGAATATTGAAAGCTATGTATATGTATTCATTTATGTGATAATATTTACAAATATAGGCACATGCTTTTTGAACCTTGATGTCATATTGCAAACTTTCAAAATGAGTCTTCAAAATTTTTCAAAATTGTCTTAGATTTTTTATTTTAAAAACAAAATAAAAGCTTCTTTTAGGGCACAAGGTGGCAGGGAGTCATTATTGTCACATTTGGGAGCTATCTCCTAAGAACAATAAATTACATAATGAGTCCAAGACAACCTAAGAATAGTTTGTTGAGAACAAAGCATTGTACAATAAATAGTAAGATAACCTAACTATCTAACATAACATTCTTTAAAGTTGAAAATGCTACCATACCATTGACTAAAATAGAAAGAAAGGAGAAAATTAAGCATAATATATATGTAGGTATGTAGAATTAATGAGATCCTTGAGAGGTGTACCTTCCACATCTTCTATTTGTAAGTGCTCAATCCATAGAATTTGGTGATAATGTTTGGTCCAAGACAATTTAGACTATACTTATACAAGAAGCTGAGAGGGGGGGTGAATCAATATATACAAAAACTTGATCTCATTAGGTTACTTGAACAACAACATTCCTCCAACCACTTATGCATAAAATTAAACCATTGAATCATCAAAAGCATTCACACAAGAACATGAAGAGTTTTGCGTGGACAACCCAAACTGGGAAAAACCTTGGTTAGAATCTAACTCACAATATATATATATATATATATATATATATATATATATATATATATATATATATATATATATATATATATATATATTGACTATTTATAATGAACAAGGCTTCCTGCAAAAGAGATTACTGCTCTGGACTTACATTTTGATAGTTCTGAAAATGACTATGCAAAAAATTTAGTCTCCCTGTCAAATTTTTAGCCATTTTGAATTACTAATGCTCTCTGATTCTCTCCCTCAGGGTTTAGGGTTTGAGGTTTTTGTAAAAACCCAAAGCTCATTATGTTTCTTCATTACCTTTGTCACTTAAAAGTGAGGGTCATTATCATCGTCGAAGGGACCATGTTTCCTTTCCTAGGTTTTATCCCTTGTGTTAGCCTCTTAATTTTTCCTAAGTCTGCGTTCTTTTTTCCTATGGTCGGGCCCCTTTGATATTTTAGTGGGCGTTGATAAAATTTCCTAAGTTCAGCCTTAATATTTCGGCTGATATCTCTATAGTTAATTATCAGGCTACTAAAGGTTCCATAAATATGCATGTGCATCAAGTGGACGATGATGTTTTAACCCAAGCAAAAAGATGCTCGAAGGTTAGCGACCAATGTTAAGCGGTCATTGTAGCCGGCTTGTAAAGAGAACATATTTGACGACCCTCGTAGTCCCGCAAAGGAAGATGCAAGGAAGTTAAGGATTGCGACATCGTGAGATGATGCCACATGTCCAAGGTAGACCGAGAAAGCCTGACAGTGGGGCCATTGACAGGGTTGAGTTGGAAGATGGGTTGGCGATGAATAGTCAAGCTTTCGATGGACCCACTTGCCACATTGGAAGGTCAATATCAGATTAACCGATGGGGATCGTATGATGCACCATGTTGGATAAGATCTATGGTGTAAATTCAGAACTTATTTAAAAAAAATGATTAAAGTTGCTTGCTTATCACTCACGCAGGAAAATAAAGGTAGAAAGAACTAAGCTTATTGACATGGGATAAAGGAAGACAAGTTGAGACACGTGGACATCAACTGATTTTCAAAAGACCCGTTCTAAAGGCTATTTTACAGGTGGAGAAATTTGGTCCAAAATTTGGTTCCAAATCCTTGGTCATGTATAGTGAGCCTAGGTGAAATGAGCAAGCTATAAAATGCTAGTTATAGAGCAATAGATAAGAGTCTTGTGTCTATTTTCTTTCAGGTTCTTGAAGGAGTTATATGTAAAAAAAATTGTAACAGAAAGTAGAAGATTAAGTAAATGAAGATATATTTCAAACCCATTTCTCCAATGTGTAATTCTATCATAGTGAGTAGAATCAAGGGTTTTTCATTCAGTGCACTGTTATGGTGTATGAATTTTTTGTTCATTCTTTGATCTAAGGTGTCAATTAAATGCTTGAGTAGAATTACAGAGTGATAGGGCTTATGCAGGGATTCGAATAAGCAGTTTGGGTTTGGATATATAAAAGAAAAATATTGTAAGGCAGTTTTTTCTTAGATCTCATTCTATTTAGATAAAATTTTGTTACATTTTCACTTTATGTCTTTTAAATTTAGGTACCCAATGGATAAGGCACTGGTCATGGCCAATAAATGTCTTTTATGTCAGTCTTGTGCTCAAAACTCATCGACACATTGCTATTAATTTGCTAAATATTGGAGTATCTTTTCATTTATACACATATCACTATTAATTGAAGACATCTCATGCTCCAAAGATAGTTGAGGATCACTGAGAACTAGCCATTCTCTAGCATTCTCCCTCTTCATTGAGCCCTTTTTGAATGAGATTATCTGCTTTGTTGTAATGTCATTTGCAGGTACAATGCAGAGACTATGATTGCATTAAGGGGATTTCCCTCTTGGGTTTTTTAGATCCCAAAGAGAAGAAGGGTTTGATATACCCTTGTCAGTTGGTCCAAGCCCAAGAAATTACTGATAATTGGAGTTGGTTTCTCCATAGGTAGTGGAATGATTAGCTTGGTCTGTGCCTCATTGCAGTGTAAACCTCTATTTTTTGGGGGGGAACCAATGTTAGGACCAAGAGGCAATTGAGAGTGGGGGGGGGGTGAATCAGTTGTCAATTAATTTCAGCCCAAATATAACTTAATCAAACTTGATACATAATACCGATAAACCAAACTTAATGCCGGTTAACAGATTAACAATAAATATCAATACCGGTGAAACTTAATGCATGAGACAGAAAGAGAAACAACATCCTCAACACATAACATAGAGACTTGTACCACGGTGGGAAACCTTATTCACAATCAGATGATACTACTATAGATAGTATGTGTATACAAATGGGGTTTACACATGCAGAAATGACAACCGCCTAGAGCTTACTGCTCAATCACAAAATAGGAGTCACACTGACTACAATTGGATGATTAAATCCAATGATAACGTACTGCTCAAAGTAGCATCTCCAATGATCGATTCAGTACCGGTTAAGCTCTGATAATCACGTTCTCTATGGTATGCTCATATGATCTTCAATATTCACACATACCATGTTGCAATACCATAACCATATACCTTCTACCTATTTCCTCACTGACCTCATCTCACAAATGAGATCTTACATATATACCAAAACCTAAGACCAAATGTGTAGGTCAGCTAATTAAGAATATTACAATAAAATCAATTACAAGCAAGTCAAGATGCGATGCATCATGTCGGCTCAATGTAATTACAATAATACCAATTAATTAAATCATCTCCATAACGTGTCGTGCTAATGTGGAATGGATAACACATGTTGGTCCATAACCTAGGCCAATTTTCTGGTAACAACAAATATGTCAATCTGATTAGACCAATAGCCAGAATACCAAAACCAAGTGTCCAAACCATGTCTTAGACATAACCAAAGTGATCTCCAGATGATAACAAGTCATCCTCAGTGCCGGTGAACAATATAACTTGTCGATGAACCCAATACCGATGACTATGCATAAGTCACTGAACTTGCCGGTGAACATAACCAAAGATCTTCAGAAGGATAAGTTTTGAGAAGTGTTGACATCAATGATGAAACCAATGCAAAAAATCCATAATACCAACAATATCCCCCTTTGGCATTGATGGCAACACAAAGATGGAAAAACATATGAGTGCAAAAATAGAATGCCAAAAACCAAAAACCAACAATCTCCAGAATAGATATGAAAATAAATGCAGAGAGTATAATCTCTCCCCCAATGAATAATCTCTCCCCAAAGGATAATGTTTGTTTTTCCATAGATATCTCTCCCCCTTTGACATCAAATGTTGAAGCAATACAAATACCAGATACAACCAATTCATAGAACCAATTACAAATACCAACTGTTATAACCAACTACTCCCCCTAAGAAGTATCTCTCCTCCATCGAATCCGGAAAAAGGTTTCTCTGTAAATTCTGTCGGTTTGATGCCAAGAATCAACTATCTAAGTCTCTATTGGTGAGGGTATAACCCCAAGTTGTTCCCTGAGATATTCAAAAGTTTCCTTAGGCAAAGGCTTAGTAAATATATTTGCAATCTGCTCCTTAGTATTCACATAAACCAATCTCACTTCTTTTGCTTCAACATTCTCTTTCAAAAAATCGTATTTGATAGAAACATGTTTAGTTTTAGAGTGAAATACTGGATTCTTAGATATATCAATCGCTGTTGAATTATCACAATAAATGATTATAGGTTCTTTGCATTTTACCTTTATGTCCTTCAACATTTGCTTAATCCATAATACCTGAGTACAGTTAGTTGCTGCTGCAACATATTCTGATTCTGCTGTTGATAATGATGTACAACTCTGTTTCTTGCTCAACCATGAAATCAATCTGCTACCAAGAAAGAATTATCCACCGGTGGTTCTCTTTCTATCATCTACATCTCCTTCCCAATTAGCATCGGTGTATGCACATAAATCAAAATTTTCATCTTTAGGATACCATAAACCAAGATTTGTTGTGCCTTGTAGATACCGAAAAATCCTTTTCACTGCTGATTCATGATTTTCTCTAGGATTACTTTGAAATCTTGAAACAATACATATTGCATTCATTATATCAGCTCTTGTTTGTGTCAAATATAGTAAACCTCCAATCATAGATTTGTATCTTGTCAGATTAACAGGAGCTGATTCATCCTTTAATGACAATTTATCAGTTGTAGTCATAGGAGTACTTACCGGTTTAGAGTTTTCCATACCAAATTTCTTCAGTAATTCCTTCAAGTACTTTGTTTGACATATGAATATACCTTTATCAGTCTGTGAAATTTGCAATCCTAAAAAGAATTTTATCTCCCCAATTATAGACATTTCAAATTCTTCCTGCATCTTATTAGAAAAGTCTTTACACAATCCATCTTCTCCTCCAAAAATAATGTCATCAACAAAAAATTCAATAACCAAGATGTCTTCATTAGTCACTTTGAAATATAAGTTGTTGTCAGCATTACCTTTAGTGTAACCAAGCTTCAAAAGACATTTATCCAATCTAGCATACCAAGCTCTAGGAGCTTGCTTCAATCCATATAAAGCTTTCCTTAATCTGCAAACCATATCTTTATCATTTGTCAATGAAAATCCATCAGGTTGTTCAATGTAAACTTCCTCTTCAAGACCACCATTCAGAAATGCACATTTTACATCCATTTGATGCACTTTATAGTTCTTATGTGCTGCAAATGCAAGAAATAATCTGACTACTTCAATTCTAGCTACTGATGCAAAGGTTTCATTGTAATCAATTCATTCTTTCTGTGAATATCCTTTACACACTAATCTTGCTTTGTTTTTTATTACCTTACCATCTTCATTAAGTTTATTTTCGAATACCCATTTAGTTCCAACTACATTTTTGTTTTTAGGTTGGGGAACCAATGTCCATGTATTGTTCTTTTCAATTTGTTCCAATTCATCTTCCATAGATTTAATCCAATGTTTATCTTCACATGCCTCAATGACAGATGCTGGCTCAGTTTGAGAAATTAAACATACCTCTTCATTTTATAGTCTTCCTCTTGTCATAACTCCTCGATACTTATTCCCAATTATCTGACTTTCAGAGTGATTCAGTGTTACATACCTAGGTGTGTTCACTTGTTGCTATTCTTCAGTCACTGTGGAATTCTCTAATGATGCCGGTGTGACTGGATCAACATTCTCTACCAGTGCACTTTGTATAGGTTCATTTGTGATCATCTTAACTGCCGGTTCAGAATCCATAGACCTTTAATTTCCTCTAAAGTGTTCATCTATCTTCACATTTGCACTCTCAATGATTTTTTGCAATCTTTTATTAAAACATCTATATGCTTTGCTCTTAGATGAATAACCAAGAAATATACCTTCATCACTTCTAGGATCAAATTTACCAATATACTCATCTCTCCTAATGTAACATTTGCTTCCAAATATTCTGAAGTACTTAAGAGTAGGAATATTACCAAACCATAATTCATAAGGTGTCTTATCAGTTTCACCTTTGATGTGAACTCTATTGAAAGTGTAAACCACTTTATTCACTGCTTCTCTCCAATACACATGAGGTACATTTTCTTCTGATATCATGCTTCTAGCTACATCCAGAATAGTTCTATTCTTCCTTTCCGCAACTCCATTTTGTTGAAGTGTCTAGGGTGTTGATAGTTGTCTTCTAATTCCATTCACTTCACAAAATGTATTGAACTCCTTAGATGTAAATTCACCTCCTTGATCTGATCTTAAACATTTGATTTTCATACTGGTTTCATTCTCTACAAGTGCCTTGAATAATTTGAATTTCCCAAAAGCTTCTGATTTCTCCCTAAGAAAAGTAACCCAACACATTCTAGAATAATCATCAATGATTAGCATAAAGTATCAATCTCCCTGTAGACTTCTTGTTCTTGCCGGACCACATAAGTTAGTATGAATTAAATCAAGAACATCATTGGTTTTCTCAGAAATACTCTTAAAAGTTGTTCTAACTTGCTTTCCCATTTGACATTTTGTAGTGTCCACCCTTGATTTGACTTATTTTGACTAGAGTTGACTTTTATATTATGCTTGATAGTCTTATCTAGACTATATTTTGATGATTTGGATGATGATTACTCATATGCTTCAGTGACTTATGATTGATGTTAGACACTATTGGACATATGCTATTTTGATTATCTATATGGATGTTGGTACTATCATGATTGATCATGTGATTTGATGATATATGTACTTGATGGATTTTATATGCTCACTATGTGATGGATTATTGGTAGATTAGATTTATCATGGTTTTGATGATGATTGTGATTATGCTAACCCTACTTTATGATCACATATGATGATATGTTTATGAGATGTGTTTGACTTTTGTTTGACTATCTTTGTGATAGAGACGATTCCACATCACTCATTGCGAGCGGGATGTGTCATCGCGATTCTCTATCACTTGCTTGTTCTATATATGTATATGTATATGTGGTATTGTTGTTTTGTGGTTGTAGGATTTTGCAGGTACCAGACATCGACTCCACTTGGCTTCACAGGTCTGAGCATGTCTTTAGTTCCAATGGCTTATGTGGTTTGGAGATGGCATGAGTTCCCCTCACATACTCTAGGTCTAAGTTGTTCACTGTGAGTAGTCAGGGTCTTGGAATGATTCACCATGTCAGTTAGTAAGCTTGGTCTTTTGGTATTGTGAGTTCAGTTTATGTCGGTTGATTTACTTGTGTATGTTAGAGTAATTATGTGGCTCTTGATGTGTAAATTTATATTTGGTAATGTTTATTTTAAATAATTTAATTTATAAGTTTTGAATATTTAATTATCTGGTATTTATATTTATTTGATAATTAACGTTTATTGATTTTATGATTATTTAATATTTGATAACCTTATTGTTGTTTAATATTTATTTAATATTTGTGATTTAATCTTTAATTATATTTGATTATTTAATTATTTATTTGACCTTCTATGGTTTGATATTTATTTGATATCTTATATTTATTTTATTAGCTTTTGGTTTATTTGATTTTAATCCACATTTGGATTATTTATTTACAGCTTATATTTATTTAATAGTTTGGCTTTTAATCCTAAGTGGGGTGTATGAACACTTTAAGTTAAATGAAGAAATAAAACAATCCCACTTAGCTGAATAAGTATATTTTATTTACTTGACCTACCCTTCACTCTCATTGGTCGAATTCAAAATGGGTGAATAAATTATATTATATGGTGGGTTGGTAAAATATACTCCAATATGGAATATTTTGATTGGCCAAAATTGAGGCTAGGGTTTTGGATTATTGTTTCTTTTTATTTTCTTTCCCGTGAGGTTTTTCGGGTTGGTTTTTGCTCTTCTCTGGAAAATTTCTTTAGCAAGTTTCTGCTTGGATTGGGATTTCTTCTCTCTTGGTTTTGGTTGGAGCTTGGATTGGATTTGGTTTGGCTTGTGGGAGCTCTTCTTCAACTTCAATCCATTACTTCAAAGTTGCAGGTTGGAGTTCTTCACTTTGCATTTTGGTTTTCAATGGCTTCTCTGTGTATGCATTGTGTCTGCATTTTTTGGGTTTGGGTTGAAATAATATTTTATTCTATATTTTTATTATTGCTGAAAGGAAATATTTGGGAAGGAAACTTTATGTTATAAGAGTTTTTATATAGTTGTTGGGAGATATTTATTTTGGTTTTCCCGTGTATGCATTTCACGGCTTTGTGAGAAATGGTTCTAAAGTTGATTTAAATCTTGGTTTATCGATTGAGTTATTTTATTGTGTTTATGAGCGTTTCTTTTCATATGTTTTTCGAGCCTTTTCGTTAAGTCTGTAATTTATTATTTTACCCGAAAGTTATTTGAGTTTTCCATAAGTTTTGTGCAAAAGCATTTTTCTGCATTATAATTGTGTTGTTATGTGTTGCATTTGTGCTGCTTTGTGCAACATAAGCGCTATTTTAGGATGCATAAGCATGAATTTGGAAACATAAGCGTTGTTTCAGAATGCATATGCGCAATTCTGGAATGCATAAGCGTTGTTATTCTTGATAGAAGCATTGTTCTTTTTGACAGAAGCCTTGTCCTATGGGGCAAAAGCACTAACCTATCTGTGTTTTGTATTTTCCCAGTTTTGGTCATTTTTGAAGTATTTTCCCAAATTGATTTTTGTACCAGAGGCTTTATTTGAGGTCTGTTAATATTTCCCAATTTTGGGTTTGATTAGTTTTGATGCATTTTGATGGTTTTGAGTATATTTCTTTCTCTGTGCATTGTGAGTATTCTAGACTCTCTTCCATGTGCATAGGCCATGAATGATTGAGATGATTTCTATGTTGTTTTTGACCAACAAGTGAGTAGGCCTTGCTGTGATGTTATTCTTTATTTGATGGCAGCATTTGATGGCTTGATATGCCTTTGTTTATTGCTAGCCAAGAGGCTCATTTTTCTATATTGATGTTGTTGTAGCCTTGTTTAGGTTGTAAGAGTATGTGTGGAAATTGTTGGCTGCATTGAGTATTATTTTCATGTAATTATGTTGGTAGAGCCTCTTGTGATTTATTTTTGGCCCATGTTAGGAGGAGTGGGCTTCCTTGTGATGACTGGGGTCATGAGAGATAGGCTTGCATGAGGTTCCTTGTAAGGATGCATGAAGTCTAGACCACCAGGGCACATTGGAGTTTTCTGTGATTTGTAAATAAGTGATAACCTAATAATTGATGGGTTGGGTAGTTAAATTAATTAATAATATGATAAATTGATTTGTGCCTCATGACTTAGTCCTAGGGATGATGTTTTAGGATTAGCATGAGAAGGCCATGAAGATGGTAAGCTAATATCCCTTAGTCTCTCATAGGTTGAGATGGCTCCACATGTCCATCAGGCTAGTGCCTTGTGTTATTATGTTATTATGTCATGAGGATGGCATGTGATGACACTCCACTCCTACATGTGTTTCCCCTTTATGATTTATGATTATTCTTATTGGATGCATTTATGTCTTGACGAGTTTTATGTCTCTAGGAGTTCATTCTTGTTGTGTGTGTGATTTCTTGCTTGAGAGTCCTTGTGTGGTTAGTCTCCTTGGTTATAGGTGCCAGCTTAGGTTTAGAGTATGTGTAGGGACCTTGTGTCATCTCCTAGCATGGGGGGTGGTTCCTTTGGTTCCACATGGTTGGGAGGTTGGTGCGTTTTAGCCATTGGGATATTCTCTTGGATTCTTCTTGCGTGGATGTGGATTCTTCTTCATGATGTACTATGGATGTACCTTGTAGCAAATTTATGTAATGGATAAGATGGAATGCATGTAATGTAATATCTTTGTATATAGTATATGGATTCTTGTAGTAGAAAGAGCTATGTTCATGTTGTGTTTGATGTACTCATATTTGTAAGATGAATTGTAGTTGGAGATTGGAATATAGAGATATTATATGTGTATTAATGTAGAGATGTGATTTTATGAATCATGGAAATAAAGTTGATTATAGTTGGAATAGAATGGAATTGCATTATGGATTAGTTGTATTATTTCATGGAACGTTTATATGCTAGTTAGAATGTTAAATAATCTTGAAAGAGGAATATTCATGGATTAATAATTAAATATGTTAGAAGACGTTAATTGGATCTAGTAAATGGGAATGGTTCACATAGATGCATTGGTAGAAAGGAAATTATGCATATCATGAGGAATAAGTAATGTTGTAGGTTGCATATCTCATGGTTAAAGAATTAGAATATGATGCATTAATGAAGGTGAAATATACCTATTGTGTGTGTAGTATGTTAATGTGGAAATGAATTAAGTAATGATGTTAAAGTACCCTAGAGAAAGATTATTGATGTTGTGTTATTTCTGCTTGCGTAAATTAATAAAATGAGCAATGATGTATGTTCATATTGGTTAATTGGTTAATGAATGTAAATAGATGGAGATGTTATATGTTTTGATTAAGGAAAAGCAGGTATTTGAAAAATACCCAAACCTTGTACAAGCCAGGAGAACAGAACTGCTAGATAAAGTGCCTGATCACTTCAAAAAGACAAAATGATCCTACCAAGAGGAATTAGCTAACATAACATAACATAAAAATCCAGAGCAGACAACAAAAGGAAAGCATAGAGACAACAAAAAGATAGAACCTAGGACACCAACAAAGACCTAAATACTATTCATAATTTCTTCAGCATGAACAACCATTTGTTTCATGTTGCTTGCTGAAGTCTTCAGATCCTCTAGCTCATGACCTTTGATGTCGCCCTTGTTCTTTGTGTTAGCTCTGGTCCTCCTTTCATGACACTTCTTGTCCAGTTTCTCTTTATCACCATCCTTCTCAGCATTGTTTTCAAACCTGTTTATGAGGATGTTCATGTTGTCCATAGGCGATTTGAGGATTTGGAAATTTTGGTCTGCGATCTTCTTAATGTTGAGTTCCAACCTGTCAATTCTACTGCCAAAGTCATTCATTTTATTTTCCATTTCCTTTCTATCTCCCATCTCATTGACCTTTTTTTCCGTTGCTATGATTTTTCAAACCATACATTCAATAGCTTCCTCATTATGCAGAATGACAACCAATTCTTTAACATGTTCAGCCAGGGGCTTGTCACTAACCGTAACTCTTGCAATAGCCTGTGTATCAGTTTTCAAACTGTTGATATCCTTCACCATGGTAGTGATGGTCTCACAGAAGGCTTTAACAATATCACTGTCATCTCTGCCACTTTTATCCCCTTTATCCTCCTTTTGCAGACCTGTGGTATTCACAACCTTGATATTGCCCATCACCGGGTTACCCTCCCCTTCTTTATCCTGACCCTCAACCTTCTTGTTTTCATTAGCCTCCTCCTCAGAGTCAACCAAAATGTGGTTGATATCTGGGTTGTTACCCTTTTTAGTGATCTTCCACTGAATCTGCTTACTAGCAACTTTCCCTTTCTTTTTTTTAACAAATTTTTTCTCAAAAGATTCAGTTACTGACATTTCTAAATCCACAATAATCCTTCTCTTCTTGGCCCTATTCCTCCCTTTTTTGCTAGTATCTTCTGATTCTCCCTTAGTCTCCTATTTGAAGTTAAATCCACTAGCTTCACTCTCGGTTGTCTCATCTCTTGATTTTTTGCCCTTAATAGGCTTTTCAATACACTTCCCCTTAAGCATTTTATAAACTAGGACCATAAGCCCCTGGTAGAGGGCATGGTCGCCTTTGGGGTCCTTCTGAACCTCCTTTATAGTATGATCCATGGAGATGTTATATGTTGTATTGGTAGTTATTAGAAGTTAATTGAGAAAAAAATTATCTCCATTTATATGTTATTGTTTAGTTTCTTTAGGGTATTTTGGTGGGCATTACAACTTGGTATCAAAGCCTATGTTCAACACTAGGTACTCTGGTTTCGATTGAGCCCATTGTGCATTTTAGCATTTGGCATGGGGTAGCCCAACGGTTTTATCCCTGCTATTTATTTTCTTTTTACAGTTCCCTTAGATGTTTAGCTTATATTTTCCTTCGCATTTGCTTAGATAAGATGCTTTTTAGGGGTCGAGATTGTCGTCATGTTGGTTGCATGGGTACTCATAGGAACCCTCACCTTGAGGTTTCTGAAGAGTCACACCATGAGGAACATGAGAAGGAGTAGCCTAGAGATGATCTGATTCCATAGTTGGTGAATGTGCTTCAGGAGCTTCTTGGTCGCCTAGGACCGAGACAGGAGGAGAACCAGCAGGAGGGATCTCATCATTTGGAGCATCAGGAGAGAGAGCGTTCATGTTCTCCTAGGAGGAGAATTGAAGTGGATCAGGAGTTGCTTGTAGCTAGTCACATCAAAGATCTGAATAGGACTCATCCTCCTACCTTTGATGGCTTAGGCAGTGGCATGGAGGTAGAGACATGGCTATTGGACTTAGGTAGGTGTTTTTCTATACATCAGTGTAGTAGTAACACCAAGGCGACATGTGCGATTTTGCATCTTTGTGATTTTGCAATGACATGGTGGCACATGGAGGAATGGAAGTTGCATTTGGACATAGCGATGATATCATGAGAATTATTCTTGGAGCGGTTTCATTGTAGATTTCTTTCAGATCATTGGAGGAAGAGGAAGGCCGATGAGTTCCATGATTTGAGACAGTAGAGGATGACTGTGGAGCAGTATGAGCGCAAATTCTTTGAGCTTAGACAATATGCTAGATATGCAGATGATGAGCCGATGTTGATTTAGCACTTTGTAAGAGGTCTTAATGATCGCATTGGTGGAGAGGTTCGAATGCACGGACCTAAGACCTTGGAGGCATCTGTGGAGAAGGCAAGACTAGCAGAGGAGAATCTTTCATTAGCATCAGGAGGAGTGATTGAAGGATAGACAGTTAGTGCACCGGTTTCAGGATCTATGGTGAGAGGACCACAATAGTAGTCTTCAAGATATGCTAGGAGTCATCCTTCTTCTTTCCGTAGTGGTCAGTGGTTTAAGAAGAGGTTTTCTCAAGGGCAGAGCTTTGCTTGAGGTATCAAATTTTAGGTTGATAGGAGTCACAATCATCAACGTGACAGGAGACCTACTCCTTCTCAGCCAGTGCAGAGTTTGCAACCAGCTTCTAGTAGAGGCAGTGTTCAGCAGACGAGTACAACACTAGGTAGCAAAGTGTTTGTCAGGAGAGATTGCTTCGCATGTGAACAACTAGGTCACATTGTCATTCATTGTCCTCAGCATACTTCTCAGATGTCAGGGCAGAAGAAGCCAGCTACTTCTAAGCCTACAGTTGGAGATGTAGGCAAGTCTTATCGCGTTTTTGCAGCAGTTGATAACCGTTAGGCTAAGCATCATGCCACCGTTGTAGAGACATTAGGTGTGATAGGTGGTATCTCTTGTTCAGTATTATTTGATTCTGGAGCATCAGACCCTTTATTTATCCTTTTCTAGTAGAGCAATGTGGGCTTGCTAAGGAAAAGCAAGATGATAGGTGGCTGGTAGAGTTATCTATGGGGTCCAAAGTGGTATTGGATTCCCTTGTGCTCAATTGTCCTTTAGTTTTAGGAGATTGTCATACTTCTGTAGATCTTCATGTTATGTCTTTGGGATCTTATGATGTGGTTCTTGGTATGGAATGGCTTGGATCTCATCAAGCGCAGATAGATTGTAGAGGTAAGAGAATGCAGTGGAAAGATGAAAGTGGGAAGAGTGTTGAGATTGTAGGTATTCAGAGACCTATCTCTCTTCGCATGATTTCTGTTATGTAGATGAAGAGGTGTGTGCGTAAGGGTTTCCAGTTGTTTGTGGTTAGAGTGAAGGATGTGGATGAGGGAGTTAGCCCAAAGGAATTATTGCAGTAGCATCCCATTCTTGAGGAGTTTGCAGATGTTTTTCCTAGTGAGATTCCAGGTATGCCCCCTCGGCGAGATATAGATTTAAGGATTGATTTGGTGATAGGAGGTGAGCCTATTTCTAAATCTCCCTATTAGATGACCATGCAAGAGTTGAATGAGTTGTTGGCGAAGGGGTTTATTCATCCTAGTGTGTCCCCTTGGGGTGCACCTATGTTATTTGTGAAGAAGAAGGATGGATCTCTTTGATTATGCATTGATTACATATAACTTAATAAGGTGACGGTGAAGAACCGATATCCCTTGCCTCTGATAGATGATTTATTTGACTAGATTAAGGATGCCAAAATCTTCTCTAAGATTGACCTTAAGTTCGGGTATCACTAGTTGAGGATTCAGGAGACGGACATTCATCGCACAACTTTTCACACTAGATATGGTCATTATGAGTTCACAGTGGTACCTTTTGGTCTCGCAAATGCACATTTGGTTTTCATGAGCTTGATGAATGGTGTATTCAGGTTGTATTTGGATAGATTTGTATTAGTATTTCTAGATTATATTTTGATTAAATCAAGATCGGTTGAGGAGCATGAGGATCATGTGAGGTAGGTTTTGCAGTGTCTTAGGGAGAATCAGCTATATGCCAATTTGGTGAAGTGTGATTTCTTCCAGATAGAGATGAGGTATCTTGGTCATGTGATTTTTGGAGAGGGTACCGTAGTTGATCCCTTAAAGATTCAAGTGATTGCCGATTGGCCAACAACCACTAATGTGGGAGAGGTGTGTAGTTTCATGGGTTTAGCAGGATATTATCGTAGATATGTTCAGGATTTCTCCAGGATAGCTCATCCTATCACTTCTCTTTAGAGAAAGGGAAAGAAGTTTGTTTGGACAAAGCAGTGTGAGATAGCATTTCAGATCCTTAAGGAGCATTTGACCAGTGCACCTATTTTAGCAATTCCAGATCCTTTGGGGAATTTTGTGGTGTGCACAGATGCTTCTTTGGAAGGTCTAGGAGTAGTGTTGATGCAGGATGGTTGTGTGATTGCATATGATTCGCATAAACTTAAAAATCATGAGCAGAATTATCCCACCCATGATCTTGAGTTAGCGGCAGTGGTTCATGCTTTGGTTAGATGGAGGCACTTCCTTCTTGGACATAGATTTGAGTTGCACAGTGATCATTGCAGTTTGCAGTATATATTCACACAACCGAATTTGAATGCTAGGCAGAGGCATTGGATGGAGTTCTTATGTGAGTATGACTTTGAGGTGAGATATATTCAGGGTAAGGATAATGTGGTAGCAGATGCATTGAGTCGCAGGAGGCATGAGGTTTTAGCAAAGTCTCTTAGTATGGATTTGAGGAGCCGTATTCTTAGTGCCCTTACTTTAGATGTATACTATCAAGAGATTGTTGTAGAGGTTTCTGTAGGTAGAGCTCTTGAGGGTAGATATGCAGGTTACTCAGTAGAATCAGATGGACTTCTTAGACATTTGGGACATATTTATGTTCCACCATCTGATGGTCTTCAAGATTTGATCATGTCGAAGGCACATTGTGCATCTTACTTGGCACATCCAGGTGTCAAGAAGATGCACACAGATTTGAGACAAATATATCATTGGTCTGGTATGAGGAGAGATATTGCATATTTTGTGGCATGTTGCCTAGAGTGTCAGCGAGCGAAGGTAGAGAATCAACATCTTGCAGGATTATTACAGTCACATTTGGTTCCAGGATGGAAATGGGATATTATATCTATGGATTTTATAGTTGGATTTCCCATGTCTTCACGCTGTTATGATGCTATTATGGTCATTGTAGACAGATTGACCAAAGTAGCACACTTTTCTCCGATCAGATCTTTGTATACAACAACAATAGTAGCTTGGGTTTTCTTGGAAGGAGTTGTGAGGTTGCATGGTATTCCTCGGTGGATCATATCAGATCATGATCTAGTGCTCACATCAACATTTTGGATTGCTCTTCAACATGATTTGGGTACGCATTTGAACTTCAGTTTAGCTTATCACCCTGAGAAAGATGGACAGAGAGGGGGTGAATAAGGTTTTGGGGGACATGTTGAGGATGTACATGATGGATCAGCAGTCTCATTGGGAGGATTATCTCAATTTGGTTGAGTTTGCATACAATAATGGTTACCATAGCTCTATTGGTATGTCTCCTTATCAGGCATTATATGGTAGACCATGTCGCACGCCCTTGAGTTGGGACCATTTAGAGGATAGAGTGCGTATTGGATAGGAGATGTTGTAGGATATGGAAGAGTAGGTGGCTCGCATTAGAGAGCATTTGTTGGCCGCTCACGATAAACAGAAGAAATCTGCGGATGCTCATCGAGTGGATAGGCAGTTCTTTGTTGGTGACAGGGTATTTATGAGAGTTTTCCCGCAAAAGAGTGATCCGTTACGAAAAAGGCTCTAAGTTGGCACCTCAATTTGTTGGACCTTTTGAGATTTTGGAACAGATTGGTCCTGTGGCTTATCGCCTTGCCTTGCCGCCTAGCTTGTCCCACATCCATGATGTCTTTCATGTTTCAGTTTTGAGGTTATATCATCCTGATATTTCGCATGTGCTGGATTGGAATGCCTTACAGGTTGAGGATGGGCAAATTTCTATGGAGCACGTGCACATTCTTCAACATAGAGAGATGTCCCTCAGAGGTCAGAGCGTAGAGCAGGTAAGGGTCTAGTGGGATTTGATTGATGATTCTTCAGCTACATGGGAAGATGTAGTGTGGATGGGAGACCTATATCCTTATTTGTTCTCAGGCTTCCTGGAGTAAGCCTAGGCAAAGGGGGGGAGAATGTAGTGTCCACCCTTGATTTGGCTTATTTTGAATAGAGTTGACTTTTAAGTTATGCTTGATAGTCTTATCTAGACTATATTTTGATGATTTGGATGATGATTACTCATATGCTTCAGTGACTTATGATTGATGTTAGACACTATTGGACATATGCTATTTTGATTATCTATATGGATGTTGGTACTATCATGATTGATCATGTGATTTGATGATATATGTACTCGATGGATTTTATATGCTCACTATGTGATGGATTATTGGTAGATTAGATTTATCATGGTTTTGATGATGATTGTGATTACGCTAACCCTACTTTATGATCACATACAATGAGATGTTTATGAGATGTGTTTGACTATTGTTTGACTGTCTTCATGATTGAGATGATTCCATATCACTCATTGCGAGCGGGATGTGTCATCGCGATTCTTTATCACTTTCTTGTTCTATATATGTATATGTGTTATTGTCATTTTGTGGTTGCAGGATTTTGCAGGTTCCAGACATCGACTTCACCTAGCTTCATAGATCCGAGCATGTCTTTAGTTCCAATGGCTTATGTGGTTCAAAGATGGCATGAGTTTCCCCTCACATACTCTAGGTCTATGTTGTTCACCATGAGTAGTCAGGGTCTTGGCATAATTTGCCATGTCAGTTAGTAATCTTGGTCTTTTGGTATTGTGAGTTCAGTTTATGCTGATTGATTTACTTGTGTATGTTAGAGTAATTATATGGCTCTTGATGTGTAATTTTATATTTGGTAATGTTTATTTTAAAGAATTTAATTTATAAGTTTTGAATATTTAATTATTTGGTATTTATATTTATTTGATAATTAACGTTTATTGATTTTATGATTATTTCATATTTGATAACCTTATTGTTGTTTAATATTTATTTAATATTTGTGATTTAATCGTTAATGGTATTTGATTATTTAATTATTTATTTTACCTTCTATGGTTTGATATTTATTTGATATCTTATATTTATTTGGTTCTTTAATTTATTTTATTAGCTTTTGGTTTATTTGATTTTAATCCCCATTTGGATTATTTATTTACAGTTTATATTTATTTAATAGTTTGACTTTTATTCCTAAGTGGGGTGTATGAACACATTAAATTAAATAAAGAAAGAAAACAATCCCACTTAGCTGAATAAGTATATTTTATTTACTTTACCTACCCTTCACTCTCATTGGTTGAATTCAAAATGGGTGAATAAATTATATTAAATGGTGGATTGGTAAAATATACTCCAATATGGAATATTTTGATTGGCCGAAATTGAGGCTAGGGTTTTGGATTATTGTTGCTTTTTATTTTCTTTCCCGTGAGGTTTTTCGGGTTGGTTTTTGCTCTTCTCTGGAAAATTTCTTCAGCAAGTTTCTACTTGGCTTGGGATTTCTTTTCTCTTGGTTTTGGCTGGAGTTTGGATTGGATTTGGTTTGGCTTGTGGGAGCTCTTCTTCAGATTCAATCCATTACTTCAAAGTTGCAGGTTGGAGTTCTTCACTTTGCATTTTGGTTTTCAATGGCTTCTTTGTGTATGGATTGTGTCTGCATTGTTTTGGGTTTGGGTTAAAATAATATTTTATTTTATAGTTTTATTATTGCTGAAAGGAAATATTTGGTAAGGAAAATTTATGTTATGAAAGTTTTTATATATTTGTTGGGAGATATTTATTTTGGCTTTCCCGTGTATGCATTTCACGGATCTGTGAGAAATGGTTATGAAGTTATTTGACTTAAATCTTGGTTTATTGATTGAGTTATTTTATTGCATTTATACCCAAGTATTCCTTGTTTTTGGGCATTTCTTTTCATATGTTTTTTGAACCTTTTCGTTAAGTCTATAATTTATTATTTTAGCCGAAAATTATCTGAGTTTTCCATAAGTTTTGTGCAAAAGCACTGTTTCTGCAAAAGCGTTGTTCTGCATTACATTTGCGTTGTTCTGTGTTGCATTTGTGCTGCTCTGCACAACATAAGCATTGTTTTAGGATGCATAAGCATGAATCTGGAAACATAAGCGTTGTTTCAGGATGCATATGCATGATTATGGAATGCATAAGTGTTGTTCTTCTTGACAGAAGTGTTGTTCTTTTTTTATAGAAGCACTGTCCTGCGAGGCAAAAGTGCTAACCTGTCTGTGTTTTGTATTTTCCCAGTTTTGGGCATTTTTGAAGTATTTTCCTGAATTGATTTTTATACCAGAGGCTTTATTTGAGTTCTGTTAATATTTCCCAGTTCTAGGTTTGATTAGTTTTGATGCAATTTGATGGTTTTGAGTATATTTGTTTCTCTATGCATTGTGAGTATTCTAGACTCTCTTCCATGTGGATAGTCCATGGATGATTGAGATGATTTCCATGATGTTTTGGACCAGCAAGTGAGTAGGCCTTGCTGTGATGTTATTCTTTATTTGATGGCAGCATTTGATGGCTTGATATGCCTTTGTTTATTGCTAACCAAGAGGCTCATTTTGCTATATTGATATTGTTGTAGCCTTGTTTAGGTTGTAAGAGTATGTGTGGAAATTGTTGGCTGCATTGAGTATTATTTTCATGTAATTATGTTGGTAGAGCCTCTTGTGGTGTATTGTTGGGCCATGCTAGGAGGAGTGAGCTTCCTTGTGATGACCAGGGTCATGAGAGATAGGCTTGCATGAGGTTCCTTGTAAGGATGCATGAAGTCTAGACCACCAGGGAACATTGGAGTTTTTTCATGATTTGTAAATAAGTGCTAACCTAATAATTGATGGGTTGGGTAGTTAGATTAATTAATAAGATGATAAATTGATTTTTGCCTCATGACTTAGTCCTAGGGAAGATGTTTTAGGATAAGCATGAGAAGGCCATGAAGATGGTAAGCTAATCTCCCTTAGTCTCTCATAGGTTGAGATGGCTCCACATGTCCATCAGGCTAGTGCCTTGTGTTATTATGTTATTATGTCATGAGGATGGCATGTGATGACACTCCACTCCTACATGTGTTTCCCCTTTATGATTTATGATTATTCTTATTGGATGCATTTATGTCTTGATGATTTTTATGCCTCTAGGAGTTCATTCTTGTTGTATGTGTGATTTCTTGCTTGAGAGTCCTTGTGTGGTTAGTCTCCTTGGTTATAGGTGCCAACTTAGGTTTAGAGTATGTGTTTGGACCTTGTGTCATTTCCTAGCACGGGGGGTGGTTCCTCTGGTTTCATATGGTCGGGAGGTTGGTGCTTTTTAGCCATTGGGATGTTCTCTTTGATTCTTTTTGCGTGGATATGGATTCTTCTTCATGATGTACTATGGATGTACCTTGTAGCAGATTTATGTAATGGATAAGATGGAATGCATGTAATGTAATATCTTTGTGCATAGTATATGGATTCTTGTAGTAGAAAGAGCTATGTTCATGTTGTATTTAATGTACTCGTATTTGTAAGATGAATTGTAGTTGGAGATTGGAATTTAGAGATATTATATTTGTATTAGTTTAGAGATGTGATTTTATGAATCATGGAAGTAAAGTGGATTATAGTTGGACTAGAATGGAATTGCATTATGGATTAGTTGTATTATTTCATGGAACGTTTATATGATAGTTAGAATGTTAAATCATCTTGAAAGAGGAATATTCATGGAGTAATAATTAAATATGTTAGAAGACATTAATTGGATCTAGTAAATGGGAATGGTTCACATAGATGCATTGGTAGAAAGGAAATTATGTATATCATGAGGAATAAGTAATGTTTTAGGCTGCATATCTCATGTTTAAAGAATTATAATATGATGCATTAATGAAGGTGAAATATACCTATCGTGTGTGTAGTATGTTATTGTGGAAATGAATTAAGTAATGATGTTAAAGTACCCTAGAGAAAGATTATTGATGTTTTATTTCCACTTGCGTAAATTAATAAAATGAGCAATGATGTATGTTCATATTGGTTAATTGGTTAATAAATTTAAATAGATGGAGATGTTATAAGTTGTATTGGTTGTTATTAGATGTTAATTGAGAAAAAATTTATCTCCATTTGTATATTATTGTTTAGTTTCTTTAGTGTATTTTGGTAGGCATTACACATTCCCTACATACCAGATTATGAGGTTTTACAATCTTAGGTAAATCCCTTACTGCCTTAGATGAACTAATCTTTACAATGCAATCAAAATTCACATGACAGAGTCATTTATGGCATAACCAACTTTCATCAATATGTGCAATCAAGCATGTCTTCTCATTGTTATTCAAATGAAAGCTATTACCTCTTATTTGATTACCGGTTGCAATCTCCAAACCAGTTCTATTCATGATTTTCCATTTACCATTCTTGAACTGTAACTAAAATCCCTTTTTCAACTAATTGACCAACACTCAAAAGATTATGCTTCAAACCTTCAACATAATAAACATTGTCAGTATTGTGCTTACCATCAAAAGATATAGTGCCTTTTCCTCTGACCAAACAAGCTTTGTCATCCCCAAATCTTACTAGACCTCCATTGTACTCCTGAAAAGATAAGAATTTACTTTTATCACTAGTCATATGATGTGAACATCTGAAATCTATAATCCATTCATCCTTTTCTTTAGTTTTAGCTACTAGGGCCTGCTCTACCGGTGGAACAGTAGGTGTCGGTTGATCTTCTATTATTGTAACAAAAGCCCATCCATTGTCTGCCAGTTCTTCATAAGAATCATCAATAACTCCTTCATCAACATAGTAACATGATTTGTCTCTATTCTTCTTAAATCTGTATCTCTGATATTCAGGGTTAGGCTTATATGTTCTTTTAGCTTCTTCTCTCAATCATGAATGTCTATCAGGACATCTAGATGCCATATGACGAACTTTATTGCAGTTAAAACATTTAAATGATGCTTTACCTTCATACTTACTTTTGTATATAGTGAAAATGGATAACAATAATAATGATATTGAAAAGGCTAAATGAATTCAACCACAAAACCCTAGCCTAACAACAACAAAGATCCACCATAACATATGAAGATTACCTAAGACAATGCAAATCAAATGAAATCACAAAGATTATACCATCACATGTCCAATAGGGTTTGGATCTCCATTCTTCCTATCTCCATTGATCTTGCTTGATATATTTGCTCTCAGATTTTATGTGCACAAGAGCTCAACAAAGAACGAAATGTGGTTGCAAGTAGGATCACATATGCTCAAAAGCGTAGTGTAGTCAAGTGCATAAAAATGATTAGAATGATTGATTAGGGTTGATAATGAAGGAAGCATCTCCTTATATAGAAGACACTATATGAAATGGAGGGATAAGATTGAGAGGTGTAAAAGGAGGTCGGCTATGATTAGAGGGTAGGTAAAAGAAATAATAAAATAATGAAAGGGGTAGATAGTGTATGAATTAAGAGATGAATGACATGTGTCATGGGTAGAAAAGCTTAATGAATTAATTAAATAAATAAAGATTTATTTAATTAATAGAAGAAATGGGATAATTAAATAAATAAGATATTTATTTAATTTAAGAAAAGGATAATTTAAATAAATAAATGTATTTATTTAAATGAGAAATAAGGTTAGAAGAGGATAAATGAATTAATTAAATAAATAAGGATTTATTTAATTAATAGAAGAATTAGGCTCAAATAATTAAATAAATAAAAATATTTATTTAATTAGACATGACAATTTTAGGTGTCTACAACTTCCAATAGTGCTTCAAGTTCTTCTAGTTCTTCATTTTCCCTCTTGATGTCTTCAAGTTCTCTTGCATAAAGTGCTTTCCAATCAGATTTGTCAGATGATGATGATGATGATGATGATGATGATGCTTTGAAGGATAAATCTGTCTTAATTGTAGCAATAGGACCAAATTCTTCAAGCTCAAATGCTGAAAGTTTTCCAACCAAGGTATCTCTAGATACTGATGTATTAGGCATAGTTCTCAACTCATTAATAGCAGTTACTTTCATTTTGTATGCCGGTGGCAATGCTCTCAAAAAATTAGAAACAAACTCATCCTCACTTAAGAAACCTCCACAACATTGTATTCCTAAAACGATTTCATTAACCCTTTCCATAAAAGCAAAAATTCTTTCATCTTCTTCCATTTTCAGATTTTCAAACCTAACCCGAAAGCATTCCAGTTTTGCAATTTTGACAGTGGTATCTCCTTCATTCAATGTTTCCAATTTATCCCAAATAGCTTTAGCAATAGATTGGTCTAATAATCCCATGATTTGCTGATCTGACAAGGCGTTCAAAAGTGCTTCTCTTGCTTTCCAATCATTCTCTTGATCCTTACCCAATGTTGGTGGATTAGGTTGATTCAATGTAGGACCAACATAGCCATTCTTTGTAACATCCCATATGTCTTTTCCAATGCAATTCAGATGTGTCTCCATTCTGAACTTCCATATACCATAGTTAGTTCCATCAAGTTTTAGACTGTCCTTCTTGAAAAAGTTAGGTGCCATAGAACCTCCTCAAGTTGTTAAACTTCTGCAAAAAGAGGGCTAGGCTCTGAAACCAATTGTTAGGACCCAAAGGCAACTGAGAGGGGGGGGGGTGAATTAGTTGTCAATTAATTTCAACCCAAATATAATTTAATCAAACTTGATACATAATACTGGTAAACCAAACTTAATGCTGGTTAACAGATTAATAGTAAATATCAATACCAATGAAACTTAATATATGAGATAGAAAGATAAACAACATCCACAACACATAACATAAAGATTTGTACGTGGAAACCCTGTAAGGGGAAAAATTATGATGGGAAACCTTACCCACAATCAGATGATACTACTGCAGATAGTATGTGTATATAAATGGGGTCTGCACATGTAGAAAGGCCAACTACCTAGAGCTCACTGCTCAATCACAAAATAGGAGTCACATTGACTACAATTAGATGCTTAAATCCAATGATAATGTACTGCTCAAAGTAGCATCTCCAATGTTGGATTCAATACCAGTTAAGCTCTGATAATCACCTTCTCTATGGTCTGCTCATATGATCTTCAATATTCGCACATACCATGTTACAATACCATAACCATATACCTTCTACCTATTTCCTCACTCACCTCATCTCACAAATGAGATCTTACATATATACCAAAACCTAAGACCAAATGTGTAGGTCGGATAATTAAGAATATTACAATAAAATCAATTACAAGTAAGTCAAGATGAAGTAAGTCCAGATGCGATGCATCATGTCAGCTCAATGCAATTACAACAATACCAATTGATTAAATCATCTCCATAACATTTTGTGCTGATGTAGAATAGATAATCCATGTCGGTCCATAACCTAGGCCAATTTGTCGGTAACAACAAATATGTCAATCCGATTAGAACAATAACCAGAATACCAAAGCCAAGTGTCCAAACCATGTCTTCAACATAACCAAGTGATCTCCAGATGATAACAAGTCACCCTCAGTGCCGATGAACAATATAACCTGTCGGTGAACCAAATACCAGTGACTGTGCATAAGTCACTAAACTTGCCGGCGAACATAACCAAAGATCTCTAGAAGGATAAGTGTTGATAAGTGTTGACATCAATGACAAAACCAATGCAACACATCCTAAGGCACACAACCTTAGGAAAGATACAAAAAGGACTCACACAACTGAAGAAAACTTGTTCAGGATAAAATACAAAGAAACTATTCAAATATAATAGTAATAAATTAAATTGTATAGAAAATAGCATCTGCCAAAATGTAAATAACAGTTCATAGTTTTATACTCATCTATATACTATGTACAACTTTTGAACCATTTCCACACATCATATTTACATTGTAATCATTATGTCATATTACACCATACCAATATACTCACTCTTTGCTTTCTTATCTCACACACACAAAATTGTTATGTCCATTATATACCAAACGGATCCACAATAATCTCTACTAGGTCAGCCAAAAGAAAAGTGTAATGTGTACATAGCATCGACCCAAAAATATCATCTAGAAGGTAAAGAAGACATGTGAGGGTTCACACCAAGTCAGTACACCATCCAATCATCATAAAAAAACTTTGCACGCAACCACTCAAACCAATATGTATAAGCCAATACAAACTGATCTTCTAAATCCCGAATGTCTTAAATTGGAACCCAAAATAGAATAAGTATTCCACCACAAAAGAAGTACAACACCTTAAGAATAGTGACATTTGATCTATAGTAAATTCAAGACAAGGAAATAAATGCAATACTTCACAAACTCTAGATAGAAACATTAGAGCAACAATAATAATTCTGTAATAGGCAACATGATCATCTAAAGCATGTTCGGTACAAGCATATATTTTAGATCATAAAATAGTTCATTAGAGTAGACAACAGTGATAACAACATAATTTTCAAACCATGTAACAATCATTAAAACTTTTGAAAACAACTTGAATCAATATCTAATATCATTTGATCAATACAACATATATTCGATTCATGAGCATACTAAATCACACACTTCCACTGCACATCATTTTTGATACATAATCAATCACTGACACAAGAATGCACTCAAATACGTATCTGGATCAACATTGTCACCAACATCCAATCCACGCAAAACAAGTTTGATACCAATGACAACAAAGACACTCATAAGTGTAACTGTGTGAGGTGAAAAATGATGATGACAAGATATTGCAAAACCATAAAGATCCAACCACAACAAACCCTAGTTCTACAATAAAACATTCACCATACACCAATGAAGAAACCTAAGAATATGCAAATTAACAAATTGAAACATTAATACCATTCACATGCCAAGTAGGGTTTGATCTCCATTGACCCTGTTTGATATATTTGCTCTTAGATTTGTATGTACACAAGAGCTCAACAAAGAACAGATTGTGGTTGTGAATTCGCTTGATTGCAAGAAGGTCTGATTGCATAAAAAGTGTTAGGGTTGTGAAAGAATGAGAATATCCTCTTATATAGAAGACACTTTAGAAAATGGAGGGATAGGATTAAGAGGTGAAAGAAATAAATGGCCGGCTACGATTAAATGGTAGGTAGAAGAAATATAAAATATGAAGAGGGTAGGTAAAGGAAAATTAAGAGATAAATGACATGTGTCATGAAGAGAAAAAGGTAATTAATTAATTAAATAACTAAAGATTTATTTAATTAATAGAAGAAGTGGGACCAATTAAATAAATAAAATATTTATTTAATTTAGGGAAATTATAATTTAAATAAATAAAAACATTTATTTAAATAAAAAAAGGCTAGAATAGGATTAATGAATTAATTAAATAAATAAAAATCTATTTAATTAATAGAAGACTTAGGATAAAATAATTAAATAAATAAAGTATTTATTTAGTTAAATAGCACAATTTTAGGTGTCTACATTTTGCCCCTCTTTGAGACAATGCAACTTGTCACGTTGGCTAAAAGAAGATAAGATAAACTGATACAAAGTTGCCCCAAGACGGGATTGATATGCCCCCCCGAGATATTGGATGATTTTTTTTGAAAAAGATCACAGACAATCTCTTGATAAGAAAGAAAGGCTAGAAAGGACTGAGAAGATAGGGTGACAAGGTCATGCATGAAAAAGATTGATTCAAGAGGAATCAACAAAATCGTGTCTATGTCTTAAAAGGCCAAAATTGACAGTTCTATGATGAACATACACTATCAATTGGATAAGCTACTAAGAGGATTCACTCAAATAGGTGCCCTAGGGAAGACAAACTAAAAACAAGGCTAGAATTGGTAACTATGTGATAGACATGTATTGCCAATTGGATAAGTTGTTGAGAGGATTCACTCAACAGATTCCCTTAAACATATAGATTTTCTAAGTTGAGTATAGGATAAGCCATTGAATTGATAAAATTCGACAAGTGCTCTAGCAAGAGAGGATATAGTGCAATGTGACAAACATATACACTAGGATAAATCCCGATGAGCATCACCATGTGATAGACATAGGTACCACTAGGCTAGGATAGGATAAGATAAGTAGAACTATGTGATGAACATTAGTACCACCAAGATTGACACAATTGACTTGATTGGATGCAGGAGGACTTGCCCCAAATTGAGTTTAGAGCCAAATGACATAGAGGTTACAGACAAATTTGCCTGTTGAGGACCACACCACAATCAAGGTGATGGGATTGAGACACGTTATGCATATGCTGAGATTTGGGCAAACACAAGACTGTTGACTACTCTAGCATAGAGATGGTCCCATAGGGTTTGTAGGAGGAGGCAGACGAGATGATCTAGTGGCTGGTCCTTCAGGAGCTCAGATTCCTTTGAGGCCTACCAGCTCCAAGGGAGGGTCTTCATCATAGCTCTTTTGGATCCCATTTTTTTAATCAATTTTTGTATGATGATGTAGAAACCTTTGGGTGATTTTTTAGCCATATGATATTTTAACATCATTATATCGTGACACTCATATTTTTGATATATATATGAGATGAGCTATCCTTTGCGACGATTATATGTATGCATTCTTATGTGATGCTTACTATATAATGATGCAATATATGTATGCTTTTGATATGATTCATGGGATGTTCATGAAGCTTATATGTCGATGTATCCATGTGATGATTTATGCTATGGATGCATTTATGATTTTATGATGCTTATATTCTATGATTATGATGATTATGAGATGCAATATTTCATGCAATGAAATCTATGTAGATAATGCGATGTATTATATATATTTTGTACTTTTTATGTGAAGGTTATGTATAATGCAAATGTAGGTCCTCTAATGCCAATGGATTCATGAATATAATGCTTATATTATGTACTAACAAGTGGTGTGTGCCGGATGTGATATTATTATGATCTCTATATGCATGTAATGAGATGAACTAACATACATTGATGCAGATATTTTTGGCATGTCATTATACTCAGTCATGTGGTAGAAAACTACATGGACTTAGGAAGGGACAATGGAGGACAAAAGAAGAGGGTAATGGAAGGTAGAAGATATGGAGTTGAAAAGAGCTTCTCATGCTTTATCATAATTGAGCTTTATTATGGCAAATAGGTTATGACCATCTAGGTATAGGTTCAACCTAGAAAGTCATTGTACCTGTTTGCATGGAGACTAGACAATCACAAACAAGGAATGCCCCAGTTCACACTAGAGTCACAGTGTCCTCATATCCTTGGACGAGCCATAGTATTACTAAGAGATAATCCACAACTAGCAAAAATAGGTGAACATACCCCATCCTCACCTTTATAGTCAAAGAAATCCTAGAGATAGAATCTCTAGTCAGAGACATCCTGGAAAAGCTAAAAGACATGTCACCATAAAAGATAAAATAAAAAGAAAACCAAGACTTGACACCAACATCCAATGAAATCCTCAAATTATTTGTGTTTCTAGCCACATATGTTAACATGTTTAATTTGGTCACAATGTTGTCGTCTTGATAAAGGACAAATTATGCTGAAAAACCATGTTGTTTGCCAAAATCTACTGAAAGATTTGATTTGTTGAAAGCCCATTGTTGAGTGCATCACACTTGAAATTGACTGAATCCTAGAATCTGATACTTTATTGCAGAGAATAACAAAACTTAATTACGGATCGATGATGAAAATTACCTTTTATTGTGGATTGTGTGCAAAAAGGAGGACGAAAAAGATGATGCTCCTCCAAACATGCGATGCTTAGAGTTCCACTTATATCACTAGATTTAGGATTTTTCCCTAGTTATAGATTGGACCTGATTTATTATGGAAGGAAAGGGTGAAAAGAGGTTTATAATGAATAGTGAACCAATCTTAGGTAGATCAAGAACAAGCCATGATGGAAATAGGTAAATTTATTATGGGATGGTAGGTTGTGAGTGTGTGCAAAGTGAGAGGGTGAGATGGAATTCTGAAGCAGAGAGGAGAAAAGTCTCTACACATGACGTCGATAACCCGGTTTTCACCATGTTACTTGCCTAGGGTACCACCGAAGTGGTTTTCATTGTTGGACAAATTTATTTGTCTTTAATTTTTTTTGTGTCACAAGGTGCCTATTTGCTAGGTTTTCACCATAGTGACGATATTTTATTTTTATTATTTTTTTTGTATTTTGTATTTTTTATTTGTTGTATTTTGTATTTTTTGTATTTTTGATATTGGTATACTCTGAAAAAACTATGTAAAACCTGTGAAGGTGCATGTTGTTAATAGGATCCTCTAAAGGTTCTCCATTTGGTGTTGAGAGATAATATGCACTTGATCCATATGTTGTGATGATGTAAGGGCCAAGCCAATTTGGTTCAAACTTACCCTTCTTTTCTCTATCTTGTTGATTCTTAGGATTCTCTCTGAGCACTAAGTCACCCACCTCAAATGTGCGAGGCTTTACGTTATAATTGTAGCTATGATTCATTATTTGTTGATATGATTTGAGATGATTGAAAGTAGTTTGTCTATGCTCATCCAATAATTCCAACTCTTGTAAGCGAGAGACCCAGTATTCTTCATCATTGATCAGATTGCGCAAAGAGACCCGTAGGGATGGTAACTCGACCTCAATAGGAAAGATAGCTTTGGCACCATAGACAAGTGAATAAGGGGTAGCTCTAGTAAGTGTGTGAACACTTGTGAAATAGGCCCAAAGTGCAAGGTTGAGTTGGATATGCCAGTTACGGCCAACGTCATCAACTGTCTTTTTGAGGATTTTTAGAATAGTTTTGTTAGATGCCTTTGCTTGACCATTACCTTGGGGGTAATATGGGGTGGAAAAGAAATGATGGATATGGAAGTGATCACAAAGCTCACGAATATCCTATTTCTTGAATGAACATTTGTTGTCTGTGAGAATGGAAAGAGGAACACCATATCGACAAATGGTATAATTAAGGATAAAAGTTGCAATTTTCTTTCCGGTGACTTGGGTGAGAGGAATGACTTCAATCCATTTTGTGTCTGTGATAATGAGTTTGTGATAGTTGGAAAAAGGAGGGTGAATTTTGCCTACGAGATCGAGTCCCCACTAAGAAAAAGGCCCAGGGAGTGGAAATCGGCTGCAATTCCTGTGTTGGCATGTGAATAAGGTCTCCATGAATCTGACACTACTTACACTTTCTAACATACTAATATGAGTCTTTTTCCATAGTAGGCTAGTAGTATCCAGTCCTCATCAATTTCTTGGCTAAGGTTGGACCACTAGAATGAGCACCACATATGCCTTCATGAACCTCACGTAACACAATCTGAGCTTCATCACTTTCTAAACATCTAAGGAGAGTACCATCTAGACCCCGACGATCAAGGGAATTGGCTAAAATGACATAACGAGAGGATTAGTGAATTAAGGTATGATGTTGATTGTTGGAAAGGTTAGGTGGAAGGATATATTGTCATAAAGGTATTGTCATAAAGGTAGATAAAAATGGTACTGTACCAAGAATAATTAGGACCAACAACACATATCATTTTTGCAAGAGTGATCTCATATGAGGGAATCAAAAGATTATCCACTAAGAACTCATAGTGGGTCTCATTTTGTGGCATGTTAATCAAAGAAGCAATGGTAGCCATGGCATTTGTAGCTCGATTATTATCCATTGGAATCTATTCAAAGATTATCTGTGTGAAATATTGCTTAAAATCATCCATCATTTTCTTGGAAGGCATTAACTTTTCATCTTTAGTCTGATAATCACCATTTGCTTGATGAATCACGAGTTGAGAGTCCCCAAAAACATGAAGTTTTTGGATCTTCCACTGAACTGCAATTCGTAGACCTATTATTAATGCTTCATATTCTTCTATGTTATTTGTGCAAGCGAATGAAAATCAGTATGACTTAGGAATGGTGATGCAGAGATTGGCAGCAGTAAGGTGATAAACCCACCTACACACCTTGGTCTTCTATCCCTTGAGTCTTACTCAAGGCTACAACCACACCTCAAGTGTGAAAATGGACTCTTACCCCTAACAAGGGATGGCACAACACTTATACACACTTCTTGAGACCTATTAAGATCTTCCACAATGATATTTTGGAGCAAAAGGCAAATATTGGCTTTTGAGGCTTAGACAAGCCTACTGATTACTAGCCTTATTTCACTATCTTTTTGGATTTTTCTCCAAATTATACCAAACAACACCCTAAAAAAATTTAGGTTTTAGACACCCTTTTAGGATTACTATTAGATTCCAAAAGATTGGAATTCCACCCTATTCCCGCACTCTTCAACACCTACTTGGGTCACAGGCCTAATTGATCAAGTTAGACTAGTTTTACAAAAGAGGTATATGAGAATGGGATCAAAAGAAGGTTTCAACTCTTCAGGAGGTTTCTTCTATGTCCAAATACTCCAATTACATCAATTCAACTCATCATCTCATCATTACTCATAGTATGCTCAATGAAACTCATCTAATCGAATCTAAACCCTCAAATAGTTTAGACTAGGGCTTGGTGGTAAGGTTACCAACCGTGATGCTAAAAATGTTATAAGAGGCATACACATATAACGAGACAATAATAACATAATTGAAAAGCTTAATTTCAAAACTAAATCAAAGATGCAAACCATAAGCCTCCCTTGAAATGTCCCATTTTCCTCTATTCTTGAGGACCTTGAAGGTGTTGGATTGATGGGCTCTCAGCGGAGCAATGACCTCCAAAGTGGCAACTCAAGAGTTGAGTAGCTATTTGATCATGATTGACTATGGAGATGATATGAAATGCATGATGTAAGAAACTAGATTAACATGCTATGATCAATTCCAAATCTAATTACTAAATAATCGAAATGCAAATTGCCTATAGTAATGATGCCTAAATTGATATGAGATGGGATCTATATTGCTCCAAAATGAGGGGTATTTATAGGATTTCCAAGGCCAAAGTTGAGGTGGCAGGAATTGATGGTCCAGATTTGATCTGAAGATATCAAGGGCCAAGATTGAGGAAGTTGGAGAAGAGGTTGGAGGAAGGGACACTTGTCATCTCTATGGTGACAAGTGTCAAGGAGCCTTGCTCATGAGAGGGCAAGTGTCCAAGGGAGGAGACATGTGGCAAAAGTGCCATGTGTCTCAAGGAGAGAATATCCACACCATGGGAGGTTAGGATAAGGAGGTTAGAATGTGCAAGATAGGATAGGGTTAGTTTGACCCAAGGTTAGATTGAATGGGTTAAGTTAGGGAATGGTTAGGTTAAGTGGTTAAAGCTAGGAGCCATGTGCTCATTTGAATTTAGAAATTCAAATAATTTGGAAAATGGTAATTAATCTCAACAAAATTGAGTTTGTTAATCTTAATTAGGGATTAGAAGAATTGATTAGTATAGGGAGACATTAATTAATTGAGAATTAATTAATCAAAGGGGGATATGAGATGAACTATATAAATAAATCATTTAGATTTTTTTGCTTGTAGATGAATAGAGAAATTAATTAAATTGCTTGTGAATTCAATTAATTGGGAAGGGGAATTAATCAAATAACTGCGTATTTGATTAACTATCTTCAGACCATTTTTAGGTGTATACATTTTGCCCCTCTTTGAAGCGATGTGTGACGATGCGTTGGTTCAAAGAAAATTTGATTGATGATGTTGTTGATATTGATTCCGATAGGATGCAGATTCGATCTTGATTGGATGCAGATTTGGTTTCGATGTGATACTGATTTGATTTGGGATGATAAATCTCAATATGATGTCGATTCGATTTTGGAGATGATAAATCTTGATATGATGCGGTTTTGATCTTGGAGATGATAAATCTCGATATGATGCCCCAGATGCTGATTGATAGATATCGATGTGAGGATGCCCCCTCAGGAGATGAATCGGATAATTTTCGAATGATTTTGAATTTTTCGCGATTTTTTGATTTTTTTGAAATTTTTGAAATTTTTGCGATTTGTAAATTTTAATGATTTTCTGATTTTTAGAGTCAATTCGATTCATTTCCCGATAAGAAATTTGAAAATATTGTCCTGCTAGGTTGATTAGTTGATTAGATGATTTACAATAAGTGGAATAAAAATCCCATTTAAATGCCCCATTATGAGTTTAAAAAGGTGAATTCCTTTTTTTCACTCCTCATTTGTACACTGCAGTTGTTGGAGAAAAATTTCTTTGGAGGAAGGAAATGGCGATGCCGTATCACCAGCATAGGTTCGAGTAAGTTCAGCGATATGAGCGTCCTCTGGCATACGATCCATCGGTACGTACTTCGAGAAAACCCAGCTTTGTTGATTTTTTTTTAAAATTTAGCTGTTAGCATAAAAAATCATTTTTTAGCATTTTCATCAGATGGGTTGGAAAAAAAATTGCATTTTTGAGATGGGTTTTTTGAAAAGTGAAATGGGTTTTTTTGGTTTTTTACAAAATTTTCACTTTGCATCTCAAAATTTTTTTATTTATTATTCATGCATTTAAAAAAAAATAAATATATATATATATTAAAAAATTAGCTTTTTTGAAAATTTTCGGGTGGGAAAGGATAGCAGTGGTGGAGGCCGCCACCGGCGCCTTGGGCACCACTGTGGGAGGCGCCGCTTGCACCACTACAGGGGCTTAGAATTTTATTTTATTTTTCGATTTTTGACTATTTTTTTTTAATATTTTGATTTTTCGGTTTTTTTGATTTTGATGATTTTGATTTTTTTGATTTTTAGATTTTTCGATGATTTTTCGATTTTTGGTTTCAATTTGACGATTGGTTGATGATTTTTCAAGATTTTCGATTTCGATGAGTTGGTTTGATTTTTCGATTCTTCAAATTTGCTGTTAATTGGATTTGATTTTTGAAAGGGTAAGATTTGATTTGATTTTTCAATTTTTGATAGGGTAAGATTTGATTGGCTATCCAATTGATAAAATTAGACGCTCCTGATTGTTAAATTTTCTGATCAGCTTTGATTATCTCGATGCATGCGCGAGATGAGATAAGATTGATAATGATCTCATGATAGATGAACATCATTGATAGGGGCCTAATGAGATTTGATAAAAATCTCAATTGAGCAAAATAGACCGATAGATAGATTGGTTTGATAGATAGATAAATCAAGAAACTGATATGATGAAGTGATTTGATTGCAGGAACACTTTAGCGTTCTTCAGTCTCGGGAGCATTTCCCGAAGACATGGATGCTGATACCCTGCCTTAGTCAGGCGGAGCAAGATCACATTAGCAGATGTGGTCTGTCTTCCCTTCTTGACATGCCCCAACCTCTGATAAGCTAGGGATTACTGACAGCTTTAGCAGAGCACTGGCATAGTGAACATAACACGTTTCACTTGCCGACTGGAGAGATGACGGTGACACCGAGGATGTCTACCGAATTTTGCGGATCCCTGTAATGAGCAATTTACTATATTATGATCTCAGCGAGCGGGGTGGGACAGAGGCACTTTGTCGCATGTTTGAGGATGACGAGATCAGTGGGTATGATATTGCGTGGTAGGAGATGTTAGAGCTAGGGTATGCCACGTTACCGACTGTGCTTGCTAGATTTATTAGAGGCTTCCTTTGTCTTGATCATAGGTCAAAGGGATTATCTGTTGGATGGGGTCGTTTGCTTGAGTAGATGGTGACAGAGGGGACCCGATTTTCATGGGGATCATGTATGTTAGTGCACTTGTATCATGACTTGCACCGAGTTGTGTACCAGGGATCAACTGCATTATCAGCAGGGGTGACTATGCTTTAGATATGGGCCTAGGAGCATTTACCTATCACACGACCATTGGCGGATAGAGAGAGACCTGTTGGCAAACCTTATGCTAATGGGTATTCTAGTGTCATTGCCCAATGAAAGCTGGGCAAATTAGAGTACTGGAGACGTACTTTGGATGACCTAGATACTATGATATGGAGGCTATACAGGGACTGCAAGATTTGGCCTGAGGATGCAGCGAAGATGCCATATGTATTCATGACATGACATCTGATTAGCTTGACACCTTATGTCATCGAGCGATCCCCTTGTATGAGGGTGTTGAGATAGTATGGCAGGATACAGGGGATACCACAGGGTACAACTCATTATGCTCGTCAGAGATTGGATGTGGCTACTTGGGGGCCTTCTATTTCATATGATCATGCCTGTGCAGAGTATCAATCATTGGGGCCTATGGATTGGGATTATCTTCTAGGTGTGATGGATAGCGGGATGATACATGAGTACACCGTGCATTGCATTGTACATAGGTTTCCGAGGCTGACACGTCCGGATGAGCCGGAGCCATTGTTAGATGAGGATGATGAGAGGCCACGATGCAGAGGTCCTAGATGATGGAGGGATGGTAGAGAGAGAGATGATAGCGGAGATGGAGATGGATATGGAGGAGATGCAGGAGATTAGGGTGCTAGGGATGATGATGGAGGAGATGATGATGGGGGGGATGGGGGAGATGATGATGAGGGAGATGGTCGAGCAGTGGCAATGGTAGCGACAGGCACACCAGGAGCTAGCAGTTCTAGATTCACTAGGGATGTATATACAGATTGGATGGCCCGAGTGGTCAGACGCAGGAGATCAGGTCCAGGGGATCAGGAGCATCAGGTTCCAGAGCAGGAGGTTCCCCGAGTTGAGCAGGTACCTATGACAGTATCACAGGCTGAGCAGCCATAGGCAGAGGCACCTCGATGGATCCTCATTAGGATGTCATCGCATCAGCAACAAGCTCAGATTACAGACCTACAGGCTTAGGTTCATCAGCTAGAGAGTTGACTAGTAGAGAGGGACTCTCAAATGGCCCAGCTAGAGACTCAGATGGCTTCTCTCCTAGTCGAGAGAGACGCAGCTATGGGTAGGTGTTGATAGGCTGAGACACAGGTATAGTTGTCAGGAGGGTCTACTTCAGGGAAGAGTGCCCTGAAGATGATGCGCGAGGGGATCTGAGAGGCTGAGTATTACATGACATTATACTTTACTGCTGTTCCTCCTGAGCGGAGGGCTCCAGGATTTTCACAGCTGAGCAGGAGATCGGGACAGAGCCAGATTGAGAGTCAAGGAGTGACAGGGCCACTTCAGAGAGCTCCCCCAAGTGGAGACTCAGGTATAGGGGTACTAGCTGGTGCTACTCTACCTGCCGCATCAGGACAAAGTTCTGCTCCGCGTCTGAGTGGTCACACTGATAAGAGACATTGATCTATTTATGTACACACCTTTTGTGATGAGATATTTATGATTCCTGCGATGTATATTTGTGATGTATCTCATATATTTTGTGATATCATTGTTCCTTGGACATTGGTCTTGTTTTGATGATATGATATGTAGTCGATCCTATTCGTTCTACATGACCTATGAGATGATGGATGCATTCTATTTGATATATGATTATGATGTGCAGTTACTTTCATGATGTATGCTTGATGTATGCTTTAATTTCTATATGCTTATGAATTCTAGATGATGGATATATGATGATGCAGTATTTACATGATGTATGCAAATGCAAATATTTATGGTGATGCTTGTAATTTCTATGTGATGTTTGTGCGATTGCAATGCTTTCTATGTTTATGATATATTTTTTATGATTTTCTCATGCATGTTAATATGAGATGGATGCAATGCAATGCAATGGTGTTATTTTATATGATTTGAGATTTGATGAATATCATGCAATGATCTTACTAAATGAATGAATGATTTGATGCTTTATATGAATGATGTCTTGGTATGCAATGGTTACATGAGATGAACTAACTTATCATGCAGGATGAATGAATTGATTATTTTTGTTATTGTCCAATGTACTCAATCACGTAATAAGAGAGATAACACCATGTTAGCTTTGGCCTTGGAAAAGATGAGCATTGTGATCCCATGCAGAATGAAATGTAGGTCTATCTTAAAATGCAAATGCAAAACATGAAATGCAATGTGATGATCAGACCGATCATGGAGTCATTGCTTTGTTTCATCATTGAGCCTTTAAAATGTGGGAAGTGAGTGCAAACATCAATGGTATAATTGAACCATGATGACCTGAGCACTACTTTCCTGGGTTTTGATATTGCAAGTTAGCACAAGCATCAAGGTATAATTGAACCAAGATGACCAGAGTGTTGCTTGCGTAAAATAGGTAGTATTAACCATTTCTATGTGCAAGTCCGAAATGTCTTCCATGATACTCCGATGATCATTTCCTTAGACAACTTTGCACATATTAATGATTAATTTACAGACAGTAGACAAGAAAAATATCATGTTCCTTCCTCGTTCCTCTAGTCAAAGACATCCTGGAGTTACTCAGAAATCATGATAGCGAAAATCCAAATAAAATAGTTGAACCATTATTGCCAAAGTGTTAAAATCATGAGTCAAGATATATCATCCATTGATATGTGTTTTGTCATGTTTAGATTGATATGTGATAGTTAATGGTTGAGAATGTGATCTTATGTTCAATGTTGGATGTATCTTAGTTTTTCGCTTGACAAGCATTGTTTGACTGTTGTTCTACCTGCCTTGATTAAGCTCAAAATGATCAAAACTTTTTGCCCCCAGCCAGGTTCAAGATTTTTCCCCTAGCCTAGAAACAAGCCTTATTATGATATAGTCAATGATCCAAACCATGACGAGAAATCACCTGGGATGCCTGCATATGTACAAAAGGCTTTATGATGAATATGAACAATGCTAATGGAAAAGAATGCAAGTGGAAGAATGTATGAACCAATAGATGGCAGAGCTAGCTGATAGATAGCGCCAGTTTGCCAGGTTTTCACCGTCTGTTTTTATTGCACTTTTTCTCATATTTAATTTTTTTTTGTTTTTGGATTTTTCTGCTTTTTTACTATTTTTGGATTTTTTTTGCTTTTTCACTGTTTTTGGATTTTTTAGACATAAAAATTCTTCAGATGCATGTTATTGATGGGTTCCTCAAGTTGATCTCCATCTTGTGTTGATAGTTGATATGCCCCTGACCCAAATACTGTTGTGACCACAAATGGACCTAACTAGTTTGGTTCAAATTTTCCCTTCTTTTCTTGATCTGACTGATTTCGTGGATTTTCCTTTAGTACTAGTTCTCCCACTTGAAAGATTCATGGTTTGACCTTGTGATTATAACTTCGGCACATTCTTTGCTGATATACCTTTAAATGGTCAAAGGCATTTTGTCTTCGTTCCTAGATCAGTTCTAACTCTTGTAGTCTAGACACTCTTTGTTCCTCATCTGGGATGAGACCTTTTAGTGATACATGTAGAGAGGGAATCTCTACTTCGATAGGCAATATGGCTTCTGATTCGTATACAAGAGAGAAAGGTGTGGCACCTGTTGGTGTGCGGATACTGGTGCGATAGGCCCAGAGAGCAGGGTTTAGTTGAATATGCCAATCTTTCCTAGCATCGTTCACTATCTTTTTGAGGATTTTCAGAATAGTTTTCTTAGATGCTTCTGCCTACCCATTCCCTTGTGGATAATAGGGTGTGGAGAATCTGTGTTAGATCTTAAACTTCTCACATAGCTCTTGTATATCTTGATTCTTGAATGGTCACCCATTATCAGTGATAATGGTCATTGGTATTCCATGTAATTCAAGATAAATGCAGCAATTTGTTTTCCTATGATATTTGTGAGAGGTACTGCCTCGATCCATTTTGTAAAATATTGTGTAGCTACAAGGATGAAATTGTGACCATTAGATGAAGAAGGATTTATCTTTCCTACTAGATCAAGACCCCATTGACAAAAAGGCCAAGATGTTGCCAAAGCATGAAGTTCTTGTACTGGTGCATGGATCAAGTTCCCCTTGATCTGACATTGTTTGCACATTCTAGCTATCTGAAAAGAATCCCGTTCCATAGCCGGCCAATAATAGCCCAAGCATATGAGTTTTTTTGAAAGGGTAAGACCACTTGAATGAGTGCCACAAATGTCATTATGGACTTCCTTTAAGGCCTTCTCATATTCTTCTTGTTTGAGACATCTTAAAAGAGTACCGTCTAGACCTCGTTTAAATAGGGTATCTGTGACAAGAGTATAATGGGAGGATTGGCGAATAAAGTTTCTCTTTTGATTTTTTGATAAGTCAGGAGGTAAGATGTTATCTTTTAGGTATGTGTAAGTTTGGCCATAGAGGGAGGAATCATGTCCTATAAGTTGACAAATGGTTTGGGAATCAGGACAATTATGAGATGGGTAAAACAACTATTCAACCAGGAATTCATAACGCTCTTGATTTTCCTGTGTTTGTAATAGAGAAGCAAGTGTTGCCATGGCATTTGCTGCTTTGTTATCATTTCTTGGAATTTGTTCAAAAGTGATTTCAACAAAATATTTCTTGAAGTCATCCACCATCTTTTTGTAAGGCATGAGTTTGTCATCTTTTGTTTGATAGTCATCATTGATTTGATTGATGACAAGCTGAGAGTCTCCAAAGACTTGAAGTTGTGTAATGTTCCATTCTACAGCCATTTTGATACCTGTAACCAAAGCTTCATACTCTGCAGTGTTGTTGGTGCATGGAAATCTTATTTTGTATGCTTTTGGGATGGTATGACCTTGTGGTGTGATAAATAGAATTCTGGCTCTTGATCCGTGCTGCGTATATGAACCATCAAAGTATAGTTTCCATTCTTTTGTTGTGACTGTTTGAATATCAGCGTCAGGAAACTCAATCTGTAGAGGATGATCATCTTGAAGTGGTTCCTCTGCTAGTTGATCTGTGATGACTTGTCCCTTGATAGCTTTTCTATCTACATACTCAATATCAAACTCACTTAGGATCATGATCCATTTTGCTAGTCGTCCTATCAATGTTGCCTTGCTGAGCAAATATTTCAATGGATCGATTTCAGCTATCAACTTGATGGAGTGAGATAGTACATAGTGTCTTAATTTTTGAGAAGCAAAAACTACCACCAAGCATGCTTTTTCTGTCGGGGAATAGTTGAGCTCGTATCCCACTAGTGTTCTACTGATGTAGTAGATGGCTTGCTCTTTTCCTTCATTATCCTATTGTGCAAGCAAAACTCCTAATGATACTTCAGTGGTCGATACATAGAGCAATAATGACTTTTCTAGAATTGGTGACATTAGAATGGGTGGTTGCATGAGATATGCCTTGATCTTGTTGAATGCATCCTTACATTGATGGTCCCACTTGAAATGAATATTTTTATGTAATAGATGGGTGAATGGTTGACATTTATCTGCTAATTGAGCCACAAATCTTTTGATTGATTGCAGTCTTCCTTGTAGTGATTTGAGTTGACTTATATTCTTGGGAGATGCCATTTCCATGATTGCTTTGACCTTAGCTAGATCTATTTCGATACCTCTAGCTGAAACAATGTATCCCAATAGCTTTCCTGAAGTGACACCAAAGGCACATTTCTTAGGATTTAGCCATAGCTTGTACTGTTCTAACCGGTCAAAGATCTTTTCCAGTATTTTGATATGTTCTTCTCTGTCGTATGATTTTGCCAAGATGTCATCCACATAGTCTTCCATGAATTTATGCATCATGTCATGGGATATTGTTGTCATAGCTCTCTGATATGTGGCACTTGCGTTCTTTAATCCAAAAGGCATGATGTTCCAGTAGAAAGTACCCCACGGACATGTGAAAGCTGTCTTTTCTTGATCTTCAGGTGCTATTTTAATATGATTGTATCTGGAGAAACCATCCATTAGAGAAAACATGGAGTGTCTAGCTATTAAATCTACAATGATGTCAATGTTAGGTAAAGGAAAGTCATCCTTTGGACATGCATTATTAAGATCTCTAAAGTCTATGCATACTCTGATACTTTTGTCTGGCTTTGAAATAGGAACAATGTTTGATACCCATTGAGGATATGCTACAGGTCTGATGAATCCTACATCCAGTAATTTTTTTAGTTCTGCTTTGACCAAGAGAGCAATATGTAGATGCATCTTTCTTAATTTTTGTTTGACTGGTTTGGCTCTTGGATTGACATTCAAGTGATGCATAATAAGCTCTGGATCCAATCCTAGAATGTCTGCATATGACCAGGCAAAATTGATTTGTCATCATTTAAATAATTCCATATATTCTTTCCTTTCTTTTTCTGATAGAGAAGTTGCTGGATGTAGGATCTTTGGTTGCTCTGTTGTCCCAATATTAACTACTTTTGTTGGTTCGATCAAAATTGATGACCTTTCTTGATAGTACTCAGGTAAAGTGTCAAATCTCCCATCTTCTGGTACCTCAAGGAGGTTTTCACCGTTAGATGCATCCTTTCTTTTTACTTTTTCCCGATCTAATGTTGCCAAGAAATGGTTTTCAACATTAGACCTAATATTGTTTTCTTTATTTTTCGCTTTTGCGACTAGGAGATTTGGCACCCACTTGATTGGAAGATGCGTTGCTGAAATTCCTGGTGAAAGTTGTTGCAGGTTCAATTGCATTAAGATATAAGGACATGGCATAGTCATTTGGAAAGGTATCAATGGTAGTATGTCCTTCATTTTCCCATTCAATAAGTTTGGGGTGAATTAGAGGTAAAGGATCATCAGGTTGAGATGTTTTGAGAGTATTTAAGGTCATGATTGAGTTATCAAAGTTTTTGATATGTATGTCAATGTCTAGAATGGTACCCTCATCATAATAACCTCACCCAAGAAGTTCTTGATCGTCCTTAATTAAGTCCAAGTCAGTTGAATGTGATTCTAATTCAAGTGAACTAGTTCCTAACGTTTGTCCTGCATACATGTGAACTACATCGACTCCTACATCTTCTTTAAAGCAATTTTCTTCAGCTGATTCTTCAGAATGATAGGAATCCCATTCCCATTCATCAGAATTTGTCTCACTTGTAGCTTGCAATCTACAAATTTGTTCATATAGCTTTTGATGTGTTTCTTCTATTTGTCTTGCTATATCTTTCCTTCTTTCATATTCAACTTCTTCTGGACTGAGATTGAGTTCTGTCAACTTTACTATCAGTTCTCCTTGATTAGTACTAGGTTCATGCTTGTTTTGATTGAGAGTTAATGCTACTTGGGAGGTATTATTGGTTTGTTTCTCTTGTTGATTTGAGGATTGTTTCTTTTGCCATTTCATGTTTGGTTGTGCTCGTTGCTTTGCAGATGCTTCTTCCCTTTCAATTGCAAGTTGTTCTTGTCTGTTTTCATATTCTTCTTTTTGTTGGTTAGAAAATGTGTCTTCTGGTAAAGTAACTTGTCCATACCCTAAGCCTTCTTTGTCTGTAGCTTGTTGATTATGAGGTTGGATAGGTTCTGAGATACCTTCTTTTCTTTTTCCTATAGGACCTATTCCAGTGTATCCCATCTTTTGAAGAATGTTGAATCCTTTTCCATATTTTTCTGTAGGTATTCTGACATTGTTGACCTTTTGTTGAATTTCTTCATCTTTGTTTAGCCACTGTAGCACATCTTTGTCTTCTGTCTCCTCTAACAAGGTTCCAACACTAATGAATGCTCCATCAAATATCGAAAGATGTTTCACAATTGGTTGTTGTTTAGAGTTTGATGGTTTTCCAAAGGATTTAGGAGAGAGTGGTAATTGTGATTTAGAGTATTCTCCATTTCCTTGATCTCTTAACTGCATTTGTTTTTCCATACTTGATAAAATAGAGGCAAAGGATTGTTCTTTGGATTGTGTGTTCGAAGATGACGCCTCCCTATTATGAGGAACAATGACTTCTTGAGCCATATTTAGATTTCTGCAATACTGGAATGGATTTGAATCTACAGATATTGTGATTTCTTGTCCATAATAGGGAAACTTGACACACTGATGATAGGTTGATGGGACAACTTGCAAGTCATGTATCCATGGTCTCCCCAGGAGTATATTATATGATAAGTCCAAGTCTAGAACTTGGTATGATGTGTTTTTCTGTAAAGGTCACACTCTAATGGGTAGTATCACAATTCCCTTGGAGGAACATTCTTCTTCATCATAAGCTTTTATGGTGATGTTTTTACGGGGATCAACTACATCTTCTAAATATCCTAAGGCATGAACAAGACTCAATGAACCAATATTTAGGCCAGCTCCACTGTCTATTAGAACACGTTTAACTCGCGTTTTGTGAATGAGGACTTCAATATGCAAAGGAGCGTTGTGGGGATGTTGCAAGGACATGTCATCTTCTTTGGTAAATGATAAGCAGTGAGGAGCTGTGAGGTGTCCCACCATGGTTTGGAATTGATCTATATCAAGATCTTTGGACACTGTGGTATCTACTAATGCTCGTTCAAGAATCTCTTTGTGTGCAGGTGACAGTTTTAAAAGTTCTAAGATGGATATTTGTGCGGGTGTTTTCTGTAATTGATCCACTAGGTTGTATTGTTTGGTAGTGGATGACGTGTTTGTTGTAGGACCCGGCAAAACCACTTTGGCTTTGCTTCGTGTGATAACATGAGCGGGTTCGTGACGTTGTTTCTCTTTAACCATGATTACATTTACCACATTGTCATATGCATGAGTATAGTTTACCTTTGCTTTACCTTTACCATTCTACCCTATTGACGATTCACCCTTCTCATAATTAGGAAGTGGAGTTTTGAAAGCTGTGTGAGATTTGTTTATTGTATGTCCATCCATAGTTATTATTCCATTATCAATCAAATCTTGGATGACATGTTTTAATCGTTGACAAGCATCTGTTTGGTGTCCTTTGTTTCAATGGAAATCACAATAATGGTTGTCATTCCACCAAGAAGGTTTTACCTTGGGTTCAAAGTTTCTTTCTTCTAGTAAAGTAATCAATTTGTTTGCGATGAGTGTTTTTAATGCGGACCCAAGGGGTTCACCAATGTTTTTAAATTGTCTTCAAAAGAAATTTTTGATAGTTGCTTTTTGGTGATTGTTGTTTTGTTGAGTTGTTGTTGAGTGATTGGATAAGTTGAAAACTGGTGGCTTTGGTTTTACATTGTTGTTATCCACCATCCTGTCATTGATGACATTATGATTTCTATTCCAAAATTTTGGTTTATCATTGTGATTATTGTTGTTAGTGTTGTTAGGAGGGTGAACTCCTTCTTTGAATATTTTCAACTCACCTTTCTTTATCATGGCTTCTTCCATTCTGATTCCATTATCAATCATTTTTGCAAAACTTTGATTTCCTTGCATTTTTAAGTAATAACTCATTTGATCATTTAAGTTGTCTATGAAAATGTCCATTTTTTCATACTCCAGCACTGTACGAGGATACCTCGAAGCTAATCGCCTCCATCATTGTAAGAATCTCATGAATGGTTCTTTGCTTTTTGTTTTGTGTTACACAGGTCTAGCATGGTTATTTCGTGTTGGATGTTATAAGCGTATTGGGATACAAACTTATCCACCAACTCTGAAAAGGATCTGATTCCTGGTGGAAGTTTGGAGAACCATTCCATGGCTAATCCGGTTAAGCTTTTTGGAAATAGTCTCATTAAGTATGTATCTTCATGTGCAAACTCCATGCTCATTGTGCAAAATTCTCTTATATGATCTTGAGGGTCAGTGCTTCCGTCATATTTTTTGTACCTTGGAGTCTCAAAACCTATAGGAAAAGGTATCATGTTGAGGTTTCTGTCAAACGGATAAGGACATATTTCTTGAAGTGAGTATCGTCTAACATTTCCTCTTTGCATATCTTGGATTTGTGTTTGCAATGTTTGTAATTGTTGTGTGAGAGTCATGATAGGATTATCAACATGATTTGTTCTAGCATAACCCTGATTTTGTATTCTAGGAGGATCTCAATCTCTTCTTGGTTCATCCCTGGTCCTTCTTGTATCCTCATTAGATTGAATGTTATTCGGAATTTCTACTTCATCTCTGTTGGGGATGTAAGTCTCTTCATTGGTTGTGGTGTTATTAGGAATCGACGTGTTATTCATTTTGAGACAGAAGATGTCCTCATATTGTTTGTTATTAGGAGGAGGATCACTTTTCTTTTGTGTCAATTTGTTTACATCAAAATATTGGGGGAGTGTGGCACCAGATTTGGCTAACATTAGGAAATATTTTTCTTTTTCTCTCTCCAATATTTTCTGCTTAAATTTTTCAAATTGAGGATCTTTTTTGATGTCTCTGACATGTTGTTCTATTATTTCCTCTTCAACTTGTATTTCATCTTCGTGTTCCATGTTTCTATAGTCTTTAGTTATTTCAAAAGTTTTGATTTCTATTTTTGCAATCTTTCATCTCTGAGCCCTGGTTAGAACGGGCATACATGTGTTTTGAATATTTTTCAAGGTTTAAGTCTTGAGTAATGTGTCGTTATAAGTGATCAATTGTTGAGGTGAAAGTTGTGGATGTATAGACACAAAATGATCTTTTCAAGTATTTTCTTGTTTACAAGTTTTTCGATCTTAGTTTTTGGAGTGCAAATTTTGTGATTTTTGATATGACCAAGTTCAATAGGAACTATATATATCCTATGATAGAGAACGAGGTTATTTTGATCAAGCGTTGTAGTTTTGTGATTAAAGGATGATAGATCTTGATGAGAAACTATGTTTGAACGATCAATTTATCAAAGACATTGTGTTTTTGCACTTTAAGGTGTTTGATCTTTAACTTGTTTGAGGTGAATACTTGAGGCTTTTGTCATGCCCAAACTTTTGGGCACAAAAACTGAACAACAAATTTTTTTTTTGACCACATGAACTCGCAATATATCCTACAATTATAATAACTTTATTAGAGTTTTGTCTTATCTAGGATGAAAATAAAATGGTTTACTAATGTTGGGTTAATTAACCAACTCGAACGAGCGACTCTATTTGGTGGAGATTAAATCAGGATCTCGGATTAGTTAGCCAGATCAATTACCTTAATTAAGTTGTCGCTAATTAAAGACGAGGGTTAATTGGTTATCTTAATGTATTAAATCATTTCCGACCATAAAATGATAGTGTTATAAAATAATTGATGCACACACGAATTTATTATTTAAATCCAACCAATAAGGGTTCGAATTCCTATAGTGCCATTTGCCCGCTAAAACCGATATTAAGCTAAAGCCAATTCTAATTTCCCTAAACCCTTAATTTTGATGATTTAGTTTTAATCCAGCCAAAACCGGTCTCAAGGGCTTAAGGTTCATAAAATTAATTTACAATTTCTCCCTTTTTAAATTTTCCCCATTTACAATATAACCTAATGTCCACATTTTAAATTGAGGATAATCTATTGACTAATTAATTAAATTAATTTGATTTAGGGTATAGTGTATCCAACTATATTAACTCTTCATTTTTAAACCCCTCTGGATTAACTATATTAAAATTTTAATTCTCTAAAGAATATAAGCATATAATAATTCAATTATTTAAATAACTCTAATTATTAATTAAAATTAAATTTTAAAACTCCAATTTAAATTTCCCATCTCTAATTTAAAATTCTTTTAAATAAAGAATTCCCTTATTCATAAAATGCTAACCCTAACCCGAAATTGGGTTAGGGTTGCATTTCTATTGATTCCCATTTTTGTTTTATTTTCTTATTAATCTATACCCTAACCCAAAATGGGTTAGGGTTTATTATACCACTTTTTTTTGTTTAGAGTGAGTGTGTGTGTGTGATTGCAGGTATGGGGTGGATTAGGGCATGGCGGAGGGTTTTGAAGAGGGAAGAGCGGAGGAGGTGGCGCGGGGGTTCCCCGGATGCCACTGTGTTTATACACAGTGACGGTGGAGCCGCTCACTGTGTATACGCACACTGGCGGCCGCGGACCATCCACTGTGCTTACACACAGTGGCGGCACCTTCCATGTCGTCCACTATGGGTAAACATAGTGGCGCGGCCTAAGAGCCGTCCACTATGCTTACACACAGTGGCGGCATTTCCCATGCCGTCCACTATGGGTAAACACAGTAGCGCGGCCCGAGAGCCGTCCACTGTGTTTACACACAGTGGCTCGGCCGGTACCCGATTTCCTCTTTTTTTTTTTTTAATATATATATTTTTTTAATATAAAAGTATATATATTTATATATATATAAATATATACATATAAAAATATATTTATATATATATATATATATATATATATATATATATATATATATATATATATATATATATATATATATATATATATATATATATATATATTCACTGCCATGACCAGAATACATACATATATCCTTTTTTTTTTTAAGGTACCCATTGAGTATGTTTTCAGATGCAGGGATATATATATATATATCAACCTGATAGGGTTAGGAACTTGTTTTGAATTATTTTTAACACAGAAGCATGCAATCCTTTATATTTTTTTTTGTAACAGGAATACACAAGTCCAAATTATGTTTATTATGTTCCGTCTTTTGCTTATTGTTGCAGGGATATACACATATAGAAATTTATACATATTTATATATATATATATATATATATATATATATATATATATATATATATATATAAGTATATATTTTTCAATATATATATATATATATATACTTATATATTTATAGATATATATAAATAAATGTTAAGACAATAGGGCTAGAAACCCTTATTTTGTTTTGAGATTCTAACACCTAAGCATACAGACCTTAGTCTTTTAACATCAATATGAATAAGTCTTATTTTTTTTTTTTTTTTTTTTAAACAGTCTTACAACATGTTTTCTACAACAATGTATAAATGCTAGTTCCTTTTTAGCTATGCCTAAATAGAGCTCAAAGCAATATAATAGCAGTAAATAAACTATACAAGTACATATTTAAACCTAGTGCATCCCTTTCGTTTTTCTTTAAAGTGCAGAAAATAAACAAGATAACAGACTTCTTTCTGAGACAAGATTTAGATGTAGTCTACAGCAACATAATAGGCATCAAAATTTAAGTAAAATTTACATTGCTTACAGAATATTTAATTACAATGGCCCATATATAAAATGGGTGAATAATCCAACCAGTCTCTCATTCTTAATCTTTATACAAAGAATAAAAGAAAACAACCTAAAGCTCTTTATTTACATATATTTTTTCTTTGCAACAATTCATAAAATTACATTTTTTTGTTTTTCTGCATCTAAATAGGAAATTTGTATCTGAATAAAAATCTGCAACTCCTATATCTTTTCCCAGCAATCTGCATATAAAATTTTAGGGCTATGACCATGGGATGCTCACCTCCCAGCCTAGGCTTACCGGAAGCCATCCCCGAGCTTAGAGAATCAAGACCTAGACTGGGTTACAACCAAGCAATACAACAAGCAAAGGGGAAAAGAAATCAACACAACAGACACATCCCCTCCCAAGCTGAAACTCCATCACAAAATGTGATGCCTTACTAGGGTGGAAGTGGACCAAGTACCCTAGGGGAGAAATCTACTAAATAGAACTTACAGCCAACTCATGGCACCCATGAAAGCATAACCAAAAATCATCCTTAATCCCTACACCCTTGTGACCCCCAAAAAGGCAAACATGCCATATTTGCTCCCCCTTATGACCCCCAAGAGAAATAACACAAAAGAAGGCAGCAAGGGTCTCATGGACAGACCCTTGAGATCACTCTCAAAATGAGAGCCTCTCACCCTAAGGGCTATCAAGCTCCTTCCACCCCGAAGACCAATCTTTCCTCCCAAGGAAAGGATGGTCTTGAACACTCCCCAAACACCACAATACATAAAATAGAAATAAACAAGAAAACACATAGATTTTTACAAATACAACACAAATGAAGAGTTACAACAATTTCCATTCAAGCATTCTATAACATTTTTACATTTACATAAGAGGGAAAAATAACACCAACCTTGACCTACCAAGGGAAATCTAGGGGAAAGCTTGATGAAGAGCTGGCCAATCCTCAATCTTTTTCTCCAATTCCTTAGCCCCAATTTTGCTATCCTAAAAAAAAACTAGTTTTCCTCCAAAATTTCTCCAAAAATCTCCAAGGATGGAGAGTGGGTGATTAGCTCACTAAGCTTCCATTCTTAGCCTAAGAAGGCCTCTCTCACTCCTTCCAACCTCTTGGATAGAGTGAGGGATCCCCCATTGGATTGGTCTTCCCTAGGTCTTACACACTCCCTAACCTAGGTACCTAGAAAAGGGAAATGGAATGGGGAAGAGGGATTACTCCCTTCAAGAAGGTTATCCTACCAAGGAGGGCACTCCTATAGATGGAATTCGTCCATCTTGGGAAAACCACTTTTTGGGGTGGTTAAACAAGTCCTAAGGGAAAGACACATGGCCAATTTTGGCCTTCACCCATAGGTACCCCATGAGGCCTAATAGAAATGCTCTAAAATTGACTCTAGGAGTTGATTTGACCCTCAGAAAGTCCACCTGAAGTTAACCTACGGGTCAACTCTGAGTTGACCCTCCTTGTGGCTCACTAACCTAGATTTCTTGGTTCCTTCAAGGATAATTAGGAGATATAACAATTAACAAAAAAATAAAACTCTCCAAAAAGGTGACATGACAAATTGCCAACACAACATACTTCATAGGTGTCAAGTGACACTACAAAATAATTCCACATCACAATACACACGTGGCAATTGTCCCTTAAATGATTTAAACAATTCAACAATACAATTTACACTCATGCAACATTTTACATTTATGAATAAAATACAATACACACGGGGTGTTGTCTCTCCAAATAGACAACCCCTGGTTTTACTAACGCACATAGGCCTAGGCTTGATTCTCCATAATATTTCCATGGCCACATGGATAATTTCCTACACATCGCAATTTAAACATTAGTACTTCCCAATAGCCTCATATAATATAAAACACATAATTTGAATACAATACATTCATTCTACAAAGACTGGTCATTATAAAATACGATTTGTCACAAATCAAGACAATTCATCATAATCCTCAAAATTTGATCCATCTACAAGATATGCAAACATATTTCTAACATTATAACAAATCCTGAAATTCAGATAATAACATACATCATCACAATATTACCCTAATCTAGAATCATATAATATTCTATAATCCACAAGGCATAGAAATGGAGCATCAAATATATATCAATATTACCAAAAATCGTGGGACCATATAAAGTTCTATATCCATAGTGTGTCAAAACTAGCATCCATAATAGTTCCAATATGAAAATAAATGAAGAGATATGATGGGTCGGGGTAGGGCCTCACAGCTTTTGTGTGTCTTGTTCTTGAATCTATTTTTGACAAAAGATAACCTGATTGAATGACCCAACAAGATGACCTACTCTCTATGTTTTACTGTTTGAGAAATGGGTTGTTTTTGTTTTCTGATTTTGATGTATTTTACCAGAAACGCTAATTAATGTGATGCTAAAAATGTTGTTAGTATAAGAGGCACACACATATAATGAGACAATAAAAACATAATTGAAAAGCTTAATTTCAAAACTAAATCAAAGATGCAAACCATAAGCCTTCCTTGAAATACCCCATTTTCCTCTATTCTTGAGGACCTTGAAGGTGTTGGATTGATGGGCTCTCAGCGGAGCAATGACCTCCAAAGTGGCAACTCAAGAGTTGAGTAGCTATTTGATCATGATTGACTATGGAGATGATATGAAATGCATGATGTAAGAAACTAGATTAACATGCTATGATCAATTCCAAATCTAATCACTAAATAATCAAAATGCAAATTGCCTATAGTAATGATGCCTAAATTGATATGAGATGGGATCTATATTGCTCCAAAATGATGGGTATTTATAGGATTTCCAAGGCCAAAGCTGAGGTGGCAGGAATCGATGGTCCAGATTTGATCTGAAGATATCAAGGGCCAAGATTGAGGAAGTTGGAGAAGAGGTTGGAGGAAGGGACACTTGTCATCTCTGTGGTGACAAGTGTCAAGGAGCCTTGCTCATGAGAGGGCAAGTGTTCAAAGGAGGAGACATGTGGCAAAAGTGCCATGTGTCTCAAGGAGAGAATATCCACACCATGGGAGGTTAGGATAAGGAGGTTAGAATGTGCAAGATAGGATAGGGTTAGTTAGACCCAAGATTAGATTGAATGGGTTAAGTTAGGGAATGGTTAGGTTAGGTGGTTAAAGTTAGGAGCCATGTGCTCATTTGAATTTAGAAATTCAAATAATTTGGAAAATGGTAATTAATCTCAACAAAATTGAGTTTGTTAATTTTAATTAGGGATTAGAAGAATTGATTAGGATGGGGAGACATTAATTAATTGAGAATTAATTAGTCAAAGGGGGATATGAGATGAACTATATAAATAAATCATTTAGATTTATTTACAAGTAGATGAATAGAGAAATTAATTAAATTGCTTGTGAATTCAATTAATTGGGAAGGGGAATTAATCAAATAACTGTGTATTTAATTAACTATCTTCAGACCATTTTTAGGTGTATACACCAACCAACTCCTCTGACCTCACCCCTCTGAAATCTCAAAATAAATGCCCCTAACTTGCATTCTACCAATGGCCATCGGATCCCAATGAGTAAATTGCAAGTTGGGCTCCCACTTGCATTGTAACCCTTGAAAATGGAGGGTTTCAGACCTGTAGAGGGTAAAATGCTTATAACTTACACTATAATTCACTTCAAGAGGTTAGAAAAAATGCATTGGAAGTTTATTTCATGTCTCTTTCTAATCAAATAAAAAATTCATCAGTAGATCTCACACCCTATACGGACAATACATAAAAATGTCACTGTTATGGCAAAATCAGACTTGTTCTATTCACTTTCTCCACCAAAATTTACAAAATTTCTACTCTATCTTTCCCATGGCTGTCCAAGCATATATAAACCTTTTCCAATGTCCATAAAAAACTTTTTAATAGTTAGGACCGTTGAAGAAGTAGTTAGCATCCTACCCGCAACTTTGAAAAGTTGCTTGACAACAAATGCAACATTTTGCAACTTAGGACAACATTGGTTATTAACCCTTAGACCTTATGGAAACACATCCAAGGTCATTATTTGTCATTTTTATACCCCAAACACCTAAGACAACATACTAGACACACCAACATTGAAAATCCAAATTCCAAGCCTTCATGGCCTAATAGGCCTCTAGGCTTATATGCTCACCTAAGAGATTATTGACCATACAAATATGCATTAATTTAAAGCAAGGGTGATCATTTAACAAACCCATTATTACATCACAAATGAACATGTAAATACGACCATGTGCTTGAAATAGAGGTGTATTAGAAGGTGCTCTGCACCATACTCCCGGGCCCAAAATAAACCTAAGTCCCTTGATTTGGGATGTCTGCAAATCTAGTTCCAGTATTCTTAATGGATTTAGAAGTAATCCATGTAGCATCCTCCAAAGGTTGATTCTTCCATTTGAATAGGGACTCCAATTAAGTCTTCCTCTTTATCTTCTTGGTAACCCTTGGATCCAAAATGCAGTCAATCTCAGGTTTGAGAGGGGGAGGAAGTCCTTCCAACATAGCTGGACTAGAAGAATTAGATGGACCTGCAACACAAACATTATCCACAAAAACTTTATATGCATATATATCAGCTACATTGAATATAGGAGATAGACCAACATCAGGGGTAGATCTATCTTATATGCATTTGTCCCACATCTCTTTAGGACCTTGAAAGGACCTATCTTTTTCATAAGTAGCTTGTTGTACTTCTCCTTAGGGAGTCTTTCTTTTTTGAGATGAATCATCACCATGTCTCCCACCTTGAACTGAACATCTCTTCTTTTGACATCTCCTGCTTGCTTATACTTTTCAGTGGTTTGTATCAATCTATCTTAGACTTGTTGATGTATGTCCCTCATCACTTCAACAAAATCATCTGCTTGAGCACTCCTCCTTTCAATACTTTGCACTTCTCGGTGTTCAAGAACACCTCTAGGATGGGTCTCATATACAATTTGAAGAGGAACCAGCCCTATACTTCTATTCACAAAGTCATTATATGAGAACTTTGCTTGTGGAAGAATAGTATCCCAAGTGGCCCCATGGTCCTTAGTCAAACATCTCAACAAATTACCAAGGGATCTATTAATCACCTCTGTTTGTCCATCAAATTGAGGGTCATAAGAAGAAGAGAAGGATAAGTTTGTCCCCAATCTATGCCACAAAGTCCTCCAAAAATTTCCTACAAACTTAGGATCCTGGCCTGATATAATGCTTAAAGGTAACCCATGAAGTCTAACAATCTCCTTGAAGTACAAACCTGCAATATTGGAAGCATCATGTGTAACTTTGCATTGAAAAAAGTGTGCCATTTTTGAAAACCTATCCACAATAACATATATACTGTCATATCCCGATTTAGTCCTAGGAAGACCTAAGACAAAGTCCATGCTAACTGAATCCCAAGGTTTGGTAAGGATTGTTAATGGAGTGTATAGACCTGCATTTGAACTTGTCCCTTTTGCCCTTGACATACCACACACTCTATCACATACTTTCTCACATCTGACTGCATCCTAGGCAAAAAGTAGAATCTCCTAACCAATTCAAGTGTCTTATCAAGTAAAAGTGTCCTGACAAACCCCCACAATATTTTCCCTCATGGAGCAATTAGGAATACAAAGCTGTCTACCCTTAGAGAATATAATCAGAAAAATCAGTATGATACCTTTTATTCATGTCCTTACAAACCTTATAGGCCTCCTTGAAATCTTCATCCCCTTGATACATGTCTTTTAAGGAATTGATTCTCATGAATCTCCTAGATTGCTAAGTTCCTTCTACTAAGTACATCGAAAACCTTATTAGCTACTCCTTTCTTATGTAGGATAGTGAAGGTGTAAGCTTGGAGATATTCCATCCACTTCATATGCCGATGATTTAGTTTCTCCTGCCTGTTAAAAAAAATTAGAGCATGATTATCAGTAAATACAATAAACTCCTTTGGTAAGAGATAATGTATCCACTTCATAAGAGATTGCACCATAGCATACATCTCTAGGTCATATGTAGAATAATTTTTCTTTGCCTCATTTAGTTTCTCACTGAAAAATGCCACTGGCCTACCTTCCTAGCTCAAGAATTCTCCTATGGCCTTCTTTGATGCATCACACTCAATAGTGAAAACCTTATGAAAGTCAGGGAGTACTAAAATAGGTTGCTCTGAAATCTTAGTTTTCAAAAACTCAAAAGATCTATCAGCCTCCTTAGTCCAGGCAACTAACATTTCCTTCCACCTTTTATGGTTTCTATCATTGGTGCACTAGCCCCACTGAAATTCTCAATAAACTTTCTATAAAAACTTGCTAGCCCATGGAAACCTTTTACCTCACTTTCTGACTGAGGGGTTGGCCATTTTATGATTTCCTCCACCTTAGATGGATCCATTTTCTAATTTCCTTGAGAAATCACAAATCCAAGGAACACTAGTTCTTCTTGCAAGAAGACACATTTATCCAAATTGATCTTCAACTGCTCCTCATGTAACCTTTGCAACACCAAATCTAAGTGTGTTAGATGTTCATTCATGTCTTTACTGAAAATTAATATATCATCTAGATACACTACTACAAAACAATTGATGAAGGGCTTGAGAACCTCATTCATGAGTCTCATGAATGTACTAGGGGTATTGGAAAGTCCAAATGGAATTACCATCCACTCAAATAGGCCTTCATTGGTCTTAAAAGTTGTCTTCCATTGGTCTCTAGCTCTGATCCTTATTTGATGATAACCACTTTTCAAATACATTTTGGAATGGTACTTGGCCCCTCCTAGATAATCCATCAAGTCCTCCATTCTTCGTATTGGGAATCTATATCAGATTGATATCTTATTGATGGCCCTAAAGTCGATACACAACATCCATGTTCCTTCTTGGGAGATAGTACTGCATGGACTGCACAGGGACTTATGCTCTTCCTAATGAACCCTTTCTCAGGCAATTCTTGGATCTGTCTTGCCACTTCTGCATTTTTTTCAGGAGTAAGCTTATATGCTACCTTATTGGGTAGTGTAGCACCTGGTATGAGGTCAATACAATGACTGATTTCCCTTTGAGGGGGTAAGGAATTTGTGGTACTGTCTGCAACTATCCCCTTATACCGGTCTAGCAGATTTTGAACCTCTTTAGGACCTACTCTCCTTTCTGTCTCTTGGCTATTAGGCTACTTCTTAGGTTCAGTCTTAGGCTTGACAACTATTGCAAAGAAAGGACTATCTTTCTCCTTCAAACCCTTCATGAACTCCCTCTCATCCACTTGCATGACATTAGTCACAATGTGCTTATCCTTACTGTCATCCGGAAGAGGTGTCATAGTGAAGTTCACCTCATTATTGGTGATGGTGTAAACATTCTTCCTTCCCTCATGCCTAGCATATACAATATTGGCATATGATGAAGCGGTGATAATGTATGTTGTCATTGATGTCAATAAGTGTTTATGTCAATAAGTGCTCAAGCAGGTGAACCGATATGCACCGGTATGAAGAATGGAAGCGGTTATGGTCAACCAAGATGGAGTAGACTGGTGTCAGGGTTCTCTAAGTGTGACTACCGATTGGTAGTCTTAGTTCAGCTCTAGGGTTTCCGGTTTGGCTTGTGCAGTGCAACTGATGATGTTTTGTGATGAGTTAGTTAAGAACAAGGATAAGGATTAAGATGCCACGTTAGCTATGTGCACGTGAAGGATTTCTTCGAGGATCTTGCGCATGAAGATTGAATGCATTGAATATCTATCTTGGGAATGTGCATTTTTCTTAGAGGTATGTGAAAAGCACGTGATGGGTTACTATTTTCTAGATGCGATGAAGATGGGATGATGCAGAATGACTTGAGATTTGTTTTATATCATTTCATTCTATGTTATGTATTTGAGGGTTAGGATTGGACCGCTTGTAATTGTAAACCTAAAATGTTTAGGGTTTAGGGTTTATGCTACCAACCTAATTGTTGTCTATAAGGTCGATGAGTTTTGTTACTATAGTTACTGGAAAAAGTTGTGTTTGTGTCCACATGTTGGAGATTTAATATTTGTCAAACTAGAGTGAGGAATCTGCAGAGTGTGATTGTAGAAGAGAGGATCTAAAAAGGATCTGCCTTAGCAAGGAGTTTTGTTATCAGATCATAGTTTTACCTATTGTCTTCTAACCATTTCAAGAGAAGGTAAATCCCTTGACCAGGTAGGTTTAACAAGCTTTGTTGTAAATCCTCTAACCAGGTGGCTCAAGTTCATTGAGTTATTTAAATCCTCTAGCGAGGTAACTCTTAGCAGGGTTTCAACCTTTAACATGGTATATAGCCATCCCTTAACCGGGTGATCCCTAACAGGATGAATTCCTAATAGAACCTTTCTTGTAAAGTTTTTAACAAGACTAGGCTCCTAACAGAGCGGACTTCAAAAGAGTTCACAAACAAGCTTGTGGGTATTCATTCCCAGCGTGGTTTTTCCCATTTGGGTTTCCACGTAAAAAATCTGTGTTATGGGTTGTGAGTTTTTCATGTGATGATTGTGTGATTATGATTAAGTTAGATATGCATGCATTGTTAAATGGTTGTGGTATTATTGATAAAACACATGCATGATTATATTGGTGAAGTAGTCATCAAGATTTTAGATCTATTGAATGTTGTCTAAAGTATTTCTGTTTAACCGGTATTGCTATGGTTAGGTACAATGGTATATGACAACCGGTTATCTCTGTTTTGATTTTTCAAAGTATTTGAGCAAGTTTTTGCAAGTACTAATTCACCCCCCCTCTCAGTACCAGTTAGGACCTTAGTAGTTGATCATTATTCATCAATTGGTATCAGAGCCCATCCAGGTCCTCAGTGATATAAGCTTAACTGCTTGAGGCAAAAGATCCTATTTTAATGATGAAGAGGGAAGGTCCTAAGTTCAACAGGAACACCTTTACAATATGGAAGGATAGGATGAAGATATACATCAAGAGTTTGGGTGCTTAACACTGGAGCTATGTTGATAATGCCTATGTAATCCCCACTAGCACTCTAACCGATGATCAGAAAAGAGAGATACAAGAAAATGGGCAAGTCATGGAAACCCTTATTAGCAGCTTGTCCGATGTAGAGTTCATTTATGTACAAGATAAGGACAATCCAAAAGATGTGTGGGACAAACTGGAATCCATTTATGGCGGTGATGAACATGTCAAGTAGGCTAAGGAAGAAAGCCTTAGAGGAAAGTTTGAAGATATGAGGATGGTTTAAGGAGAGACCATTCAACAATATGGCATAAGAATCAAGATAGTGGTTGGAGAGATCAAGAGCACTGGTGGAACAATTGATGATGCCACTGTGGTCAGTAAAGTTATGAGATCACTTTTACCAGTCTATGCAATTAGGGTTGCCGCTATTCAGGAGCTAAGGTCTATTGACAGAACCAAGGTATCATTAGACTCTATTATTGAAAAATTGACTACATATGAATTGAATAGCTATGATGGTAGTGTTCAAAAGACCGAGTTAGCCTTTAGATCATCTATTTCCTTCGCACTAATCAGGAAAGGAAAAGAGGTCAGTACCAGTTATGAATTCAGGCCAAGCAGAGATATGGACAATGAGGAGATTCTGATGGTGTTTGAAGCTCTTCTTTCCAAGAGACTTCCAAAAGGCACTGAAAAATACAGAGGTAAGCTTCCTCTGAAGTGTTTTTTCTGCAATAAGATAGGACATATAGCTGTTAACTGTCCTAACAATGATAATAAGGATAAAGCAAAGAGGTTTAGGAGGTATAAAGGAGTAGGTAGGAGAAATTGTCTTGTTGTAGTGGATGAAGGTGTTACCGATGAGGAATCTGAGGATGACGAGAATGAGGACATAGTGTTTATGGCTGTGAAGGAAGAGTTGTCTAACCAGAAAGCTCTTGTCACACATATTGACAACTCCACAAGTGGATCATTGATAGTGGGTGTTCTTACCACATGACCGGTGACCGGAGAAAGTTTCCGACTCTTGAAGAATATGATGGTGGTGTTGTCCAGTTTGGTAACGATGCACTTTCCATGGTGAAAGGAAAAGGATCCATCTCACTAAATGGAAAGAGCAGTGCGGATGATGTCTACTGGGTGGAAGGCCTTAAGAACAATCTTTTGAGTGTTTCTCAGCTGAACAACAAAGGACTCATTCTAGAGTTCAAAGGTGGAGTCTGGAGAATAATTGGAAAGAGTGGTGAACTTATTGCCACTGGTAAGTAGACCAGAGGAAACCTGTTTCAACTGAATGCCAAGATTAGTCAGTGCTTGATGGAGAAATTTGATGATAATTGGTATTACTGCTACAAGAGGGGCCTGCACATGCAGGAAGGCCAAGTGCTTAGAGCTCACTGCTCAATTACAAAATGGGAAGTCTCACTGACTTACAAAATGGGTCATATAAATCCAATGTCTTGTACTGCTTCAAAATAGCATCTACTATGCAAGATCCAGTACCAGTTTATAGCTCTGCTTCTTACATAAACCCTTAACCTATAATTCGCATAATAGGTCTGCCTTATTTTGCCTATATATTTTCTTTTTTATATTACATATTTGTTCTACAATGATCTCTTATATATATGAGTCATTTTACAACTTGCCAAGTTGGCTTACAATGATTTTACAATAATAAACAAAATATATTAACAACAAAATCCCTGTCGACTTCTGTGCTGGTATGCTTCCTTTCACTGCCGATGCCGGTGGTTTGTGTGCTAGTGTAGAATCTAACTTTGCTGGTGCTGGTGGATTGCCTTGCCGGTGACATAGGATTGTAAGGTTGCCATCAATGACAAAACTTTCAATCACCTACAATGTCTCATTGGAGTGTGCATTTGCCAACAATATCCCCCTTTGGCATTGATGGCAACACTCATGAGAAAAATTCAGAAGTGTATCCAAAAATTGAAGTCCAAAAATTGTTACCAAAAATGTATGCTCCCCCTGAGCAGATGACCCCTAAGTTATTGGATTTTTCTCATACTACTACTCCCCCTTTGACATCAATGATAAAGGTTGTCAAAGTGTCAATAGAGTGTAGTTTCCTGTCTCAACCTTGTAATCGGTTGGTTACAATCTGAAAAAGTTCTGCTAAAACTAGATTCAAGTTCTCAATGAACTTTTTACTATCTTTTATTGCGGCCTCTATCCTCTAAACTGTACTGGTGAGGTGTTGCATTTTCTCTGCCGGTGTTTTCTGTCCTTGTACCAATGCATCCAATATTTCTTTCCTTAAGGATGCTAGGTAGTCCAGTTTTGGACTTAGTCTTAATTTCAGATCCTTAGCCTTACTTTTTATTCTCTCCTTTTCTCTTTCTAGCTTTAGTAATTCTTCCTCAAAACATGTTATCTTTTGCTCAAAAACTGATAAGGAATCAGATGAATTAATAAAATTGTCAGCTAGTTTATTTATTTCCTCCTGTAACTTGCTGATCTTCTTGTCTATATCAACTGTCAAAAAGTTAGTCTTACAAGTATCTTTGTACAAAGTTTTGAATTCCTTTAATATGCTACATAATTCCGATAGAAGTGTGTCAAACTGCCTTGTACACTTCTTTATTTGTTCCTTAAAGAATTTTTTTTTTCCTTTTCTAACTTCTCTTTGAATGCATCCTCCTTTATTTGTTCAACTGTCACTGTGTTGTCAGTAATATACTTAGACAAAGTGTCAAGTTGACTCAAAGAATCCTTATTATTCACATTACATTTTGGAACTATCATCTTCAAAATTGGAATTGTGTCATCTATAGTCTTATATGCCCGTGAACTACAATCTGTTATTTTCTTTATAGAGTCTAAAAGAAATTCAGTTACATTTGTTGTCTTGAATCCTACAGTTGAAGAGCCAACACTCTAAATTCTGCCGGTGGGAGCAATTTCCTTAAGCAATGGTTTGTTTTGCTCAACAGTTGCTGGTGGCACTGATTCTGTATTAACCTATTCCTGTACTGGAGCCTGTTGCTCTGTTTGTTGTTCTGCCTATTGTTCTGAGTTACCATCTGCCGGTTTACCTTCTGTGTTATCTGTTTTATCAGTTACTGGTGACTCACTAACCATATCTGTCTTACCGGTTGTGTCCTTATCTACCACAATGTTGACCTTCTGAGTATCAACATCTATTGTATATAATACCTCAGAATTAGGATTTGTATCTGTATGCGGGAAAAGCGGGTCGATAGAACTCAATATGTGAAAAATGTTCCAAAATACTTGTCCACACACACACACAGGACTTCTTGGTGCAAGCTATGGAGTAATAAAGTATCACTCAGCTTCCCAAGGTTGGTCCCATGGTTCTCTATCTTACAATGTCCCTCAAACCAATGTTTTTTCTCTTAGATCACTGAACAAAATGGTTTAGGGATGACAAATGCAAGAACGAGGGATGCTTTGATAGATTTTAGTATGAGATGCATCCTAAGCTATGCATGATTCTAGAAATGCAATAAACTAGATGATAAGATGACAAGGTTAGTATGAGTACTATCCTAACATGATATATTTAGTCTATGATTGAGCTAAAATGATAAAGAAAGTATTCTAAACATGCATATTTAGACTAGTTTCTATTATAAAGAGAGGCTAAATGATGAGCATAAAAATGATATATGAAAGCTTGAATGTATTTGAGCATAAGTGTGATACTACAAATTTGAGGGATTGATTGTTGAAAAATGGAGGAATGAGAGCTCTATTTATAGCAAAAACAAGGCAATGGATGGTCAGGATTAAAAGAGTTGATCAAGGGTTGAGTTTGAAAGTTGGGGATCCATGTTTGCAATTTGCACCAATGAAATGGTGACAAATGTCAACATCGGGTTGGGTTGAGAGAAAGGGTTGGAGACATTAAATGCCTGAGAAGACCTTATGGTTATCTAGAGATAAGGGTTAAGCTTAAGTTAGGCTTACCCATTGGATTAAGAGTTAATCCAAGGATAAACCTTTGTGCAAATGATTAAGAGATAATCATGGTCAAAGCATTAAAGGCTTGATGAGACCCTTGGGTTGGATGAAGGTTGAGTTAAAAGAAATTCTTTAACTATGTAAGAGGGTTTGAGTTAACCATTAATGATTATGAAGAATTTGGGGAATTAAGTGGTTGAAGGTTGGAAGCCTTTAATGGTTATCAAAGACTTTGAGGAATTAAGTGGTTGAAGGTTGGAAGCCTTTAATGGTTATCAAAGACTTTGAGGATTTTGAGAAGTGACCTCCCCTTGCTTAGGGATGTGACAAAGTTTAGAAGATGGGTTAGGCTAATTAGAAGCGATTAGAAGAGTCTAGAAGGGATTAGAAAGGGGTTTAGGAAGGCAAGTGGGAGATGTAGGAAAATGCAAGTGGATGGAGGGATAATAGGATTTAATTGAAATAAAGAATTTAATTCAATTTGGTTGCAATTAAATAAATTAGATTTATTCAATTTAGGATAATTATTTAATTAAATTTGAATTTAATTAAAAGTGGATGGGGGGAATTTAATTGAATAAAATGGTTTATTCATTAAATGGGTATAGTGAATTTAATTTAAATAAATTGAGTAATTTACTTATTTAAATAGAGGAATGTGGATAATTTAATTAAATTGGATTTAATTAAATAGAGAAATGAACATAAAATATTCATTTAGGAATATGGTCATTTTTATATGTCTACATTTTGCCCCTCTTTGAAGTAACGTGTGTGCACATGTTATTTCAAAGAAAATGATGCCTTATCATGATTTATGATCAAATGCAATTTTCGTGTCGCTCTTTTGATTTGCAAGTTGTGCCCCAGATTCGATTTGATGTGTGATGCCCCCTCGGAAGATGAATCAATTTTGTTTTTTTTGAAAATTTGTAATTTGATATGATGAGTTGCTTGTGATGTGTAGGATTTCGTCGATGTAAAATGTGTGTAAATTGATTCATCTCCCGATAATGTACAACGTGCAAGGTATAGGGGAGACCGCGACCATATTACAGGTTCGTTTGGCTAACCCTAATTTCATTTTCCTCCTATAAAAAGGGGAAAAGAGCTTTGATTTGATTCATTTGTGCTTTGTTGACTTTGGAGAAAGAGAATTTGGTCTGCAGAGAAAATGCTGATTCCGTATTCTAGACACTGTTTCGAGCGCGTTCGGAGGTACTGGAGACCTGCCGCGTATGGACCACCAATAAGTCAACGTTTTTGACCTTCTTTTGATTTTTGATTTGGTTGTTTTTAGTCATTTTTTGATTTGTAAAACTCGGGTCTAGCATTTTAGCACGTCTAAAGCATAGATTAGTGCATACGAAGTTTTAAGTAGCATATCCAGTTTATTTTAGGTGCGTCCGAAATAAAATAGGGTAGCGCATAGGAAATAGAGGTTAGTGCATAAACGCAGAATAGTGCATGGCGGTAGTTGGGTAGTGCGTAGGGTCAGCCGGTTAGTGTGTAGGGTAGACCTAGCGCATAGGGGTCATAGGGGTTCACATGGGTAAGGGGGTTTAGTGTGTAGGGCTAACCTAGCGCATAGGGTCAAATGGGTAGCGCCTAGGAGGGACAGATTAGCGCGTAGAGTCAGTCTAGCACATAGGATAGGTTAGGTGTCACATGGGAGGAAAGAGTTAGCGCGTAGAGTCAGTCTAGCGCATAGGGTGAATAGATTAGCGCATAGGAAAAACAGCCTAGTGCGTGGGGGAAGTTTAGCGCAGTGGGAGTCTGTTTTAGCGCATCTGGAAAATTTATGCAAGATGAGCCGATTTGTAAATTTGTTTTGTTTGTCTGTCATGATTTTATGGATTTGTCCAATATGAGTGTTGGTATAACTTGTTTTGATTTGTGATTTTTCAAGTTATGTATAGATATCAATGTGGTGTTTTGATCAAAATATGATTGATTTGCGAACCATGTTTCAAGTTCAATGTGTGAAGCCTAATTTGTGTTACAAGCTGATATGGGTTGGAAACTTGAGTTGTGTTACAAGCTGATATGGGTGGGAAACTTGAGTTGTTTTACAAGTTTATGTGATTGTGGAGACTTGAGTTGTGTTACAAGTTTTGATATGGTTTTTGATAACTTGAGTTGTTTTACAAGTTGATATGAAATGATAGGATTTTGAACTTGATGTAGATGAGCAAATTGTTTCATGTTGTTGATGTAAGTTTGATTTTGATAGCTTTGTTTTGATGTGGAAACTGATATTGGATTTGTTTGGCTTGTTGATAGGAGTGATTGGGTGTGGTCCAGTTGTGGGAGAGATTTCCCAGACCGTGGACATTGATACCGCGGTTGTTGCAGGCCGATCTTGACATTATTGAGAGATGTGGGTTGACCTCTCTTTTGGATATGCCCCAGTTCACTGTGAACCGGGGGCTACTGACAGCACTTGCAGAGAGGTGGCATAGCGACACGAACACCTTCCATTTTGCCATTGGAGAGATGACAGTCACACTAGAGGACTGTTACAGGATCCTGCGCATTCCTATAGTAGGTACACTACTACCCTATGAGAAGTCAGAGGAGGGTGGTACAGAGGCACTGCGGCGCATTTTCCATGATGATACAATCTGCGGCTATGAGATCCCATGGCAGGAGTTCCTAGACCTGGATTACACACCACTGCCATCTGTACTAGCAGGGTTCATTGGTGGATTCCTTTGTCCTGATCGCAGGTCAAAGGGATTCTCGGTGGGATGGGGGCTAGTTTTGGAGGAGATGGTCACACAGGGCCGGAGGTTTTCATGGGGGCAGCTATGTTGGCCCATCTGTACACGGGTCTACATGAGGTGGTATATCTCGATTATGGTAGTGTGTCAGCTAGCGTGACATTATTAAAGGTATGGTGCTGGGAGCACATTCCAGCAGTGAGGCCACTAGCAGATAGGGATAGGCCTGTGGGATGCACATATGCGTACGGATATAGGGGTCTAGTTGTCCAGCGTAAGCTGGGAAAACTAGAGCATTGGAGGAGAGTGCTGAATGATATAGATACGGTCACTTGGTGACCGTATACAGGATGTGAGGTATGGGCAGAGGATGGGCTGGAGATGCCTTTTTTTTTCATGACCAGATACCTGATCGGGAGGACCCCATTCATGATAGAGAGATTTGTGGTGACCCGAGTTTTGAGGCAGTTTGGGCGCCAGTAGGGTATTCCATAGGGAGCGTGCTTATATGCATGGCGGCGACAGGACGTAGCGGATTGGGGGCCGACCATTGATAGTGCAGTGGCAGTGGAGGAGTTTGTGGGGTTGGCCGGGCAGATATGGGATTATGCCCCTGAGATTCAGGATGCGGGCATGACAGATGAGTTTGCCCAATTGTTTGCTATGCGGGCGGTGGCCAGGATATCTGATCCTGATGAGATGAGGCTAGCTTTTGATTTTGATGAGGAGGAGGGAGAGGGAGATGATGATGATGATGGAGAGGATGGAGGAGATGGATGAGGGAGAGGAGCTAGAGGGAGGCGGGGAGGTAGAGCTAGGAGAGGAGATAGGGGTGTGGAGAGAGCGGTGAGACAGGAGATGATAGATAGGAGGAGAGGTGGATTGGCTATTGGAGCCGGGGGAGAAGGGAGAGTGGGAGAGGTGCTAGCAGTGGTGGGGGGTGGTGATGAGGCGAGGTTACCGGCTCAGAGGAGGAGGACATATGTGCTCCCACCTCCAGCACCGAGGACAGGCAGGGTTGGAGGAGTTGCCCTAGCACAGGTACCCCTATGGGTTCGGATCCCAACACATGTTGAGGATGCATAGATCCGGACCCTACAGGTGACTGTACAACAGCTGCAGGCACAAATTTTGACATATCAGCGACAGATTGCTTAGTTGACCACTGAGCAGGACACTGAGATAGAGCGGAGGGGGTGAGCAGAGGAGGTGGTGTCCAGCATACAGAGAGCAGTGGCGGGTGGTCCTATGAGAGACACCTTGAGAGAGATAGTGTTGAGAGCTCAGGAGGCGGAGTACTATCGGCGACACTATGAGGCTGTGGTACCTAGGGACCGACGAGTATAGAGCTTTGCACAGTCGAGATCTAGTCGATCTCGAGATACTGGGTCGTGGTCTGAGAGCCGAGGTGTTACAAGGCCATCGAGATAGGACCCTCTGGGGATCTAGGGGTGGGCGCAGCTGGAGCTAGACCATCTCCATCAGGGGATAGTCATACTTGAGAGACGTGGTCTCTGTTGTAGTTTTGATCATTGTTATTCTTTGTACTGGACACAGTGTTGATACATTTTGTACATTTTTTTGATATATATATATATATATATATATATATATATATATATACGACACCATTTTCTTTGATCATGCGGTGTGTTTATATGGATGCATGTGATGTGGGTTATTTCTTTATGATGATGCAATGCTTAAATGGATGATATAATGTATGATGCAGGATGTATGCTTTTATATGCTGTGAGATGTATCTTAAAAAAGGAGATGTATGATTCAATATGCAACTAAATGTAAAATGATATATATGATTTGATTTGCAACTAAAGGTAAAATGATATGCAAACATGTTAAAATGATAGGCAACTAATTGTAAAATGATATGCAAACATGTTATAATGATATGCAACTAATTGTAAAATGATATGCAACTATTTTTTTGGTAGCATCCTCATTCTGTATTTGCCATCTTATATAGCCATTTGTTTGCTTTCTTTGTAGATATCATCATTGAGCATTGATTTGTTGAGGATATGTTGAAAATTTAGATAAGTATAATGGTATAATTGAACAATAATGACCTGAGAAAAATTTACATGATTTTTGATTTTGCAAGATAGCACAAGTGTCAAGGTATAATTGAACCAGGACAACCTGAGTGCGTATTGCGTAAACAAACAAGATTAGATCATTTGTATGCATAAAGTGGAATCAGGCCTTCAGTGATATTTGATGTATCACGTCTCGAGGCAAGTATTCACACAGTACAAGTGATCGCCTCCCAGATAGAAGACTAAGAAAATATTAGAGTTTCCCCATGATCTCTAGCTGTGAAGCATTTTAGTGAGAAAAGGGAGAAAATTCAATAAGTCAAAAATTCAAAATGCAAAACTAGTTAAGATGTTTATGTGATAATGCAACATCCAGTACTTCAGAAAATCATCCATCATTGGTATGTTTGTGAATTGTTTTGTTTTGCGATGAAGCGTTGTTTTTGGTTTGTTGGATGTCAAGCTGTTGAGTTTTGCAAATAGCCCCGATGTATTGAATGGTTGCAATTGTTGAGATGATTTGAATGCCCCTAGCTGAGTGTGCCTCTTGATGTGAATATGTACAGTGATTTCCAAGCCATGGTGGATTTGTGATAAGAGGATATGTATAGACAAACCAGGATAGTGACTACGCCAAGTATGTCCTGAATGGATATTTTCTGAGTGTCGGGTGATGAACGATAGTGTTGGTATGGATAAAATGGTATGGAGATAGATAGAGGAGCCATTCTTTCACAAGAGCACTTGTTTACCAAGTTTTCACCATTTATTTTTATTGTACTTTATGTTTTTGCTTTTTCTGGATTTTTTGATTTTTTTGCTTAGTTTTTGTTTTTGCCGTGCACTAGGCTGCTTAAGTGTAGTATTTCTTCAGATGGATGTTGTTAGTTGGTTTGTCGAGCACATCTCCTTCTAAATTTGTTAGTTTATAGGCACCTGATCCATAGACTGATATGATAACATAGGGACCCAACCAGTTAGGTTCAAATTTCCCTTTCTTTTCTCGATCTTGCTGATTTCTTGGATTTTCTTTAAGGACTAGGTCACCAACCTTGAAGTTGCGGGGGATGAATTTTTGATTGTAACTCCTGCACATGCATTGTTGATATGCTTTGAGATGAGTATAAGCATGCTGACATCTTTCATCTAATAGTTCAAGTTCTTGCAGTCGGTTAACTCGATACTCTTCATCTGGAATTAAGCCTTTCAAAGAGACTCTGAGAGACAGGATTTCTACTTCCAAGGGTAAAATGGCTTCTGATCCATATACCAATGAGTATGGTGTTGCTCCTGTAGGTGTGCGGATGCTGGTTCTATATGCCCAAAGTGTTGGATTGAGTTGTACGTGCCAATCTTTGCCTGCATCATTCACTATTTTCTTGAGGATTTTCAGTATTGTCTTGTTAGATGCTTCCGCTTGACCATTTCCCTGCGGGTAGTATGGTGTAGAGAACCTATGTTGGATTTTGAATTTTTCACATAGGTCTTGAACATCTTGATTCTTGAAGGGCCCTCCATTATCGATGATGATTGAACTTGGAATACCATATCTGTAGATCAGATAATTAAGGATAAAAGGGGCAATTTGTTTCCCTATTACTGTAGTCATGGGAATTGCTTCTAGCCGTTTGGTAAAGTATTCTGTTGCTGTTATAATGAACTTGTGTCCATTTGATGATGAAGGGTGAATTTTTTCCACTAAGTTGAGTCCCCATTGACAAAAGGGCCAGGATGTTGTAAATGGCTGCAGTTCCTGTGCTGGTGCATGTATCAGATTACCATGGATCTAGCATTTAGGACATTTCTTAGCGAAGTGATATGAGTCTTTCTCCATTGTAGGCTAGTAGTATCCCATCCTTTGAAGCTTTTTAGCAAGAGTAGTGCCCCTTGAATGTGTGCCACAAATACCTTCGTGAAGCTCATGTAAAGCAGAATCAGAATCATGACGATCAAGGCAACGAAGAAGAGTACCATCAAGACCTCGACGATACAAGGTATCGGTGGTAAGGGTGTATCGGGCAGCTTGTTGGATAAAGTTACATTTTTGGTTACAAGATTGGTCAATTGGTAAGATATTGTGCATGAGGTAGTCGTATATTGGTCCATATAACAGAGAATCTGAACTAGTCAAGGCATAGATAACCTAGGATTCAGAGTGGTCATAGGCAGGGGAGAACAGTTGCTCTACCAGGAACTCGCAATGACTGTGTTGCTTTGGAATTTGTAGTAGTGAAGCGATAGTAGCCATTGCATCGATTGCTTTGTTGTTTAATCTTGGTATTTGTTCGAAGGTGATGTGCACAAAATACTGTTTGAAGTCATCCACCATTTACTTGTAGGGTAGTAACTTGTCATCCTTTGTCTAATAGTCATTGTTGACTTGATGGACTACTAGTTGTGAGTCTCCATAGACTTTTAACTCTATGATTTTCCATTCTACGACCATTTTGGTACCTATAACCAATGCCTCATAATCAGCCACATTATTTGTGCATGGAAACATAAGCCTATATGATCTTGGTATAGTGTGTCCTTCAGGAGTGATGAACAAAATGCCAGCACCTGAACCATGTTGTGTATAGGATCCATCAAAGTACAGGGTTCATTGTTTAGTAGAAAGAGCAAGAACGTCCTTGTCTGGAAATTCAATCTCCATGGTGTGTTTGCCTGGTAGTGGTGCTTCAGCCAACTAATCTGCAATTGCTTGTCCCTTGATGGCTCGTCTTTCTGTGTATTGGATGTCAAATTCACTGAGAATCATGACCCATTTAGCCAATCGGCTTGTAAGAGCTTCCTTACTGAGTAGATATTTGAGAGGATCAATTTTCGCGACTAGCTTGATGGTGTGTGCTAGCATATAATGTCGGAACTTCTGAGATGCGAAAACCACTGTTAGGCAAGATTTTTCAATGAATGTATAGTTGAGTTCATAGCCATTCAATGTCCTACTCATGTAATATATGGCGTGTTCCTTCCCTTGTAGATCTTCTTGTGCCAATAGTGCCCCCAGCGATATATTTGTTGTGGAGATATATAAGATAAGAGGCTTTCCTGCGACTTGTGGTACCAGAACTGGGGGATTCATCAGGTACTGTTTGATTTGGTAAAAAGATCCTACACACTTGGTCTCCCATTTGAATGGTACATTTTTGTGTAATAAATGGTTAAATGGTAGACTTTTATCTGCTAGCTGAGCGATGAATCACCTGATTGATTGAAGTCATCCTTATAGAGATCGGAGTTGAGTGATATTCTTTGGTGGTGGCATGTCCATAATGACTTGTACCTTTGCTGGATCTACTTCAATACCTTTAGCTGAGACAATGTAGCTTAGTAACTTGCCTGATGTAACCCTGAAGACACACTTCTTAGGGTTGAGCCTGACTTGGAATTTCTCCAATCAATCAAAGATCTTTGTTAGGATGCTGAGATGTTCTGCTCTGGTGAAGGATTTAGCGAGTAAATCATCCACATAGTCTTTCATAAATGTGTGCATCATGTCATGGAATATTGTTGTCATTGCTCTTTGATAGGTGGCCCTTGCATTCTTTAAGCCAAAAGGCATAACATTCCAACACTACGTTCCCCAAGGACAGGTGAACGCGGTTTTATCTTGATCCTCTGGGGCTATTTTGATTTGATTATAGCCTGAGAAACCGTCCATTAGTGAGAGCATTGCATGGCCTGCTGTGAGATCTATAATTATGTCGATACTGGGCAGAGGAAAGTTGTCATTTGGACAAGCTTTGTTGATGTCTCTGAATTCAGTGCATATTCTGATACTACCATCTGGTTTTGATACTGGAACGATGTTGGAAATCCATTCTGCATAGTCAATGGGTCGGATGAATCTGACGTCTAATAATTTCTTTAGTTTAGTTTTGACCATGAGTGCCACCTGTGGATTCATTTTTCGTAGCTTTTGCTTGACTAGTTTAAGTCCTGAAGAGATGGATAAATGATGCATGATTAAGTGTGGATCCACCCCGGGCATATCAGCATATGACCAAGCAAAGTTAATTTGTTGTTCTTTAAAGAAAATAATGAATGTTGATCTTTCTTCCTCTGTCAGAGATTCTGCAAGGTGTAGGTTTTTGACTGCTTGTGTGGTACCAATGTTGATTGATTGAGTGGGCTCAATCAATATGGGTGATTGCTCATGAAAGTGCTTAGGAAGAGTGTCAAGTCTCCCATCGTTAGGTGCCTTAAAAAGGTTTTCACCCTCAGATGCGTCCTTTATTTTTACTTTTTTGTGATCTATAGCTGCCATTGACTGGTTTTCAGCATCAGATCCTTTATTTGGTTCATTTTTGCGACTGAGAGACTTGGCACTCTCTGGTTTGTAGACATCGTTATTTTGTTCACTGATAGAGCCTATCTCCAGATTTACGGTACATAGGTAATGGATAATAGATTCATCATCTGGGAAAATTGGTATATCATGGATTTCCGGTTCATCCCAGTCGATGAGGTCAGGAAAGACAAGCAGTAGGGAATCATTAGGTGGATCAAGTTCGGCTACTGTGAGTGTTAGGACAGAGTTTTCATCGTGATTGTTCTTGTTTTTAAAGAAGTTCAGGATTTCGTCGAGGTCTTCGATGGTATTATCTTCTACATAGACTTGTTCATAATGTTCCTGTTCACTTTCCGTGGCGTCATAGATATTCTGCGGTCCAAATTCAAGAGGTCTATCTCTTGTGCTATGTTCTTCTTGAGAAAGAGATATAGAATCAATATCATTAGGGATATCTGTAGTAGCATTGGAGCAGGGACCCCATTCATATTCATTGAAATCAGTCTCTGAGGTATCATCCCAAATTCTATCAGTGCTGTAAACTGGTATGTTGTATGGTGAAAACAAATCTTTGACGATAGATACCATTTTGATAGTTTTTATTGATTCTGTGTCAGATCCGTCCTCTATTTTCTGTATTTGTTCATAAACTGTGCTTTTTCGAGGAGAAACAAAGGTATCCGGAGATGATTTTATTTGTTCTTGAGATATTGGTGTCTGAATATGAGCTACTGCTGCAGATATGGCCCTTTTGTGTTTTAGAAGCTTTTCCTGATGTAACTTCTGATCCTGACGTTCCCGTGCCTTGCGGATTGTTTCCGCTAATTCAAAGAGTGCTTCCTGCCAGGACTCTTCTTTGTACTTCATCTTTACTTTCCATTGAGGTTTTGTAGTTAGGTGGGGTGGCCTTTATAATAGGAATGTGAGCTCACGACGCAATCCTTCTTTGTTTCTATTGGGTTGTGAAGGAGGATTTATAGGTTCAGTGACTCCTTCCTTGCGTTTCCCAATAGGTCCTTTACCATCATATCCCATTTTTGCATGATTAAGTATCCTTTTCCATATAGGTGTGTAGGTAGAACAATGTCCAGAGTGGCTGCTCTATTATCTTCTTTCTCATCTTTGTACAACCAGCTAAGAATATCTTTGTCTTTTGATTCATGTGCCAGAGTGCCCAATTGGATGAAGGTACCATCAAATTTGGTGATGGGCGGAGTGACCAGATGTGTTGATGTAGTAGGCAATCCATGAGATCTAGGTGATGTTGGCAATTTAGCCAAACATAAAGGCTCTAAAGAGTATTCTCCAATACCTTGGTCTTTGATTTGCATTTTCTGTTTGAAGTCTCCCCATAAGGAGTTAGATTTTACTGTTTGTTGATTTGATGTTGAAGATCGCTGCTTTTCCCTATTATGAGGAACCAAACTGTCTCGGGCTGCCCCCATTGCATTGCAGTGTTGAAATGGATTGTGATCAGCAGATATGGATACTTCTTGTCCGTCATAAGGAAATTTTACACACTGGTGATATGTGGAAGGTACTACTTGCATTTCATGTATCCAGGGTCGCCCTAATCAAATATTGTAGGTAAGGTCTATGTCCAAGACCTGACATACTGTATCCTTTTGTATTGGTCCCACTTGAATAGGTAATATCACAGTTCCTTTAGAGGATCTTTCCTCATCATCATATGCCTTTATGGTGATCCTCTTGCAGGGATCAATAGATTCTTTTGAGAAGCCTAATGCACGGATAAGCTTTAAAGTACATATATTAAGTCCATCTCCTCCATCTATCAGGACTCTTTTTACGTGGTGCTTGCAAACAATGACTTCGATATGGAGAGGAGTATTATGCGGATGGATTAAGGAAGCATCGTCATGTTCTAAGAAGGTGAGGTTATGAGGTTCCGTCATATGGGTGACCATGGCTTGAAATCTGTCTGTATCCAAATTTTTAGGTACATTGGTTTCCAATAGCGCTTGTTCTAATATGTCTTTGTGTTTTGGTGATAGTTTCAACAATTCTAGTATAGATATTTGTGCTGAAGTTTTACGTAGTTGGCTGACCAAGTCATATTGGATTTTTGGTGTGGTAGTTGTAGGTGCAGTATGTCCTTTCAAGACATATTTCTGAGTTCGAGTTGTTACATTGACAGATTCATGATCACGCTGATCTCCGATGGTGATGACATTTACTTGATGATCTTCAGTTGATATGTGATTTATGGTATTGTTGTAGATATGGTTGATACGAGCTCCGCGTGTATTATCCGAGGTGGAAGCTCCATCTTTGTTGTAATTTGGAAGAGGATTTTTAAAGGCTCCATGATCACCATTTGTTTTGAGACCATCGATTGTTAAGTCCCCTCGATCAATCATATCTTGCACCACGTGTTTTAACCGCATGCAATCGTTCGTCTGATGACCCTTGTTACGATGATAATCACAGTAGTGTGAATCATTCCACCAAGGTGGTTTGATTTGAGGTTCATAGTTGCTGATTGGAGGCAAGAAAATAATCTTGTGTGCCAAAAGTTCTCTGAATGCTGACTCTAGTGATTGCCCCAGTGGTGTGAAGATACGCTTTTGGAAATTGTTTGCGTTGTTGCGTGAATTGTTGTTAGGTCTTGGATTCATGTTTTTGCTTTGAGTATCATTGGTGTTGTTTGTGTTGAGTTGTCTTTGATCGGTGTTTGGTGCATATGTGTTAGCATTTGGATTAGCATTTTTAAGATTTTTCGGATTTTGAGGATTTCCAGACAATGCAAGCACTGGTTTCTTAGATTTGGGATCATATGATTCGTTGTTGCCTTCATTGTAAAATTTGAGTGTTCCCTTTTTGACACATGCTTCTTCTACTTGAATGCCATTCTCAATTAATTTAGCGAAAGATGGTATGCATTGAAGTTTTAGTCTGTAACTCATTTCACTATTCAAGTTATCGATGAAGATATTCATTTTCTCCTTCTCGGGAATATCTCGAGGATATCTGGATACCATACATTGCCAGCGTTGAAGGAAGACCATGAATGTTTCATTGTTCTTTTGTTTGGTGTTGCAAACATCTAGCATGGTTATGGCATGTTGGATGTTGTAGGAATAGTGGGTTATGAATTTGTTAACCAATTCATCGAATAATCTAACAGGCGGTGAAATTTTGGATAACCATTCCATGGTTTGCCCTCCCAAGCTTCTGGGGAATAACCTCATCAAATAGGTGTCATCATGAGCAAATTCAAGGCTCAGTGTGCAAAATTCTCAAACATGATCTCGGGGATCACTTTTCCCATCATATTTATCAAATTTGGGAACGTCTGAGTTTGGAGGAAAAGGTACCATGTTCAATCTTCTATCAAATGGATAAGGACAGATTTTGTTTAAAGAGTACCACACTATTGTCCCTTGTTGCATATCTTGTATTTGCCTTTGCAACATTTGCATTTGTTGAGTAAGGGCTGCCAAAGGTATATTTTCTTGTCGAGGGAAAAGTTCTTCCCTTGTATTTGTTCTTAGCTGAAAAGGTGTGGTAAATGGTATATTTTGCTCTGGTGTTTCTATCTTAGGTATATGCATTTCTGGTATGCGTTGTTCTGGAATGTGTTGCTCAGGTATATGTTGTTCAAAGTTATGGGTTTCTTCTTCTCTTTGTTGTTCTTGATATGCATATTGTCGAGATCCAGTTTTAAAGATGTTTGGGTCCAAATCTTTGGGAAGTTTAACGCCTTTACTTGTAAGCATGAGTAGATATTTTTCTTTGTCATTTTCCATGAGCTTTTCTACAAGCTTTTGGAATGAAGGGTTTTCTTGACATTCCCGAAGAAGTGCTTCAGTAATTTCAGGTTCTTCTAAGGGTGGAAATTCAAAAGGATTTGATAATCTTCAATTCATACTAGACTCAGCGTGTGTCTCGCTTTGTTTGTCTCTTTGAGAGTGAGTAACAAGCATTTTAGTAGAAACTCTCAGTGATGAAAGAGAAAAAAGCCTCGTTGATATGTTATTCGGGGGTGGGTGGTTCTGGTCAAGATGTGTTGTAAGTGATACACTCATCGGGCAAGAATGCTGGATTGATTCTTTTGCTGCGGTTTATGGTTTGATTAAAAGCAGACTTTTGATAGTATGCTCTTGTCTTCAAGAGTTTTTTGTCAAATTCACTAGATTTGTTTTGGATATAATGTTTGACGTGATGAAGGAATACCCGATGAGATTTGAATAGTTGACGATTGATGTATAAGAACTTGTTTCTTTTGATGAATTTGGAAAAACTAGGTTGTTGTTTCTTCAACGTGATGTTACGATAAAGGTTCTTTCTTCTCAGGATATGAGGATTAGTCATGCATGAGTGATCAATGGTTTCCTTTGATTGGTTTGGATTCAGTTAATCTTGTTTGAAAAATTTCAAATCTTACTTTATCAGAGTGAAGGTTTAGATGCCCCTTCACAACAAAGCGTGTCAAATGATATGGATAGAAGCTTCCCGATATGGAAACTTGATTTGACAATTTGAAAATTTTAAACAAGTGGTTTTTGTGAGATAAAAATCCGTAAGATGGTAAAGGATTCTGTTGATATTGATGATGAGGTTTCCGGATTCATGATAAGAGAGACATCTTTTATCGCGCGATTCATTTAGGATTTTACAACTTTTGTTTTGTCACAAATCTAGCTCAAGAAATAGTTGTAACGGTTGGTTTTTGTCACTCTGTGTTGATGAAAAATGATGTCTGATGGAGAAGGTTTCTAAAAATGTTTGTGAAATTTTTAAAATTTCTCACTGTTTTGCCCTTTGTTATTGTGTTTTGGATCACGCACTAAAATAGAGACTACATGCACTACTAAAATGCCTCTATGCGCTAAAATACTAACCACACGCGCTAGGCTACCCCCAGACACGCGCTAAAGTTTTGACTGTTTGAAATTGTTTTCTAGCTGTTTGAAAAAGATATGCGCTATTCTGGGCCTGTCACATGCTAACTGTTGAACTTTATGTGCTAATGTTTGGATTCTACGTGCTAAGCTATTGCTTCCACGCGCTAGACTATTTTTCTGATGCGCTAAAGAATTTTACACTGTTTTGCCTTGAGATGAAATGCTACTGTATTGAACTGACGCGCTAATTTGATGATTGGATGCGCTAATAGAAGTACCTTACGTGCTAAGAGGTTGCTCTTATGCACTAATCTGCCCTGAGTTTTCCTTTGTTTGAGTTTTTTGTGAATTTTGAATTTTTGTTGTGAATTTTTTAAGTTTGATGGATGATTTTCTGAAGTAATAAATGCAAGCACGTCACAAAAAGTACAACCATTTTGCCTAATCTAACAAAAGTGTATGTTTTGCGAGGATGTGTTCAAATCCCCAATGTTTTAACAAGTTTTGATACAAGTAATACACTTCAGAAAGACTCTTTAGTCAAGGGTCATAAATAACATCATAGCCCACTAGTCTCGATACTCCATCAGCTCAAACAACTGTGTCACCCCCTAGAGGGCGCCCGTTTTTTTGCCTTTTGCCAGAAATTAACTCAAAGTGAATCGCTTCATAGTTGAGTAGTTATCTTGGGAGATATATGGTGAGTAATCAGATTCTTCCCCACCCTTGCACTATGATGTTATAAATGTCTGGTTACTGACTCGGCTCAAAGCTTCTATTTCTAGGGTTCGTAATCGGGCTTCCCGTTCGGCCGTTAGTGATAAACTCCCTCAGGAGGCATCCCAACCTTTAGAACAAAGGCTTTACGTATCTCAAGGATACTGGGGGAAGGCTAATCACTGTGCGTAACCATTGAAAAGGACTTTCGTCACTTTCCATGTTTGATTATAGTGGGTTGGAATTCTTGATGTTAAAGCCGTTCCCCACTTAGGTCGTTCCCTTCACATCGGCCATAAATGGCTTTAAGAGTTGATTCCAACTCCTCGGGAAGGCAGACCTGCTAAAGGTTTTACTGCTTGAAATAAATAAAGTTTTTTAAGAGTGGTCTAGATTTTTGATCACCCAGTTAAGGGGAGAGCATATTCCTTCCACTTTCGAGACAAAGCAATCAAGTTGGTTATTTTTAGCCTTTCAATTCAGTGATTTGCTAAAATCTATGTGAAGATATTGCTCCACGAAAACATGGTGTTCTTTTTATCCTTTTAAGGCAATGATTTTTTGATCTATGAACAAGGAATTGGTCAACAAAGCAAAATTTTCAATCTTGGTGGTCAACAAAAGAAATCGATAAAAGCAAATTTCCCGCTCCACCTGCAAGAAATTTTTAGTGTCCTGCAAAATTTCGATCAAATAGTTAGAAACTCTAGATTTTTGGTAGACTTCTACAAGTCTAGATTTTATTTCGGTTACAATTGTAATTTTCTTGCTCACTATCTGTGATGCGCTATAGAAAGGACTGTACGCGCTACAAAAAGGACTGTACGCGCTAAAACAATATCTTTATGCGCTAAAACAATATCTTAATGCGCTGTACTGTGTTTCGGATGCGCTACTCTGTGCGTCAGAAGTGCTGCTATTGTACGTTAGGAAATAGGAAATCATCACAAACAAAGATAAAAATAATAACTCAATCACAAAAGCATTCATTGCAATGAATCTATCCTAAAACACACTCAATAGAGACATGAAAACAAAGCATACAAAACTAATGATTGTGCAAACCAGATGACGATTTGAATGCTCCTTCCATGCGGCTCCATTGTTCTTCTTTCCTCTCCAAATAGTTGTGGATCTCACCTACAAGTGCACACACAATTGAAAGCAAGTAGACGAGATTTTTGATCAAGAGTACTAGAAGCTTAGATTCGATAGCCTGATTATCAATTATCAATTACCAATTACCAATTACCAATTAGCCTTGATTGATGAAGATCATCCAATTTATAGAAGAATTGGAGAGATGAACAAATTATCATGAAATGGATATTAGAAGCAATTAATTTCAAAAATGGCACAATTGAGTGGAAAGAAGAAGGTTATGACACCTTCTATGTCATGAATTATGACATATTGCCAATGCAAAGCTTAGAGGACTAGAACCTTATGACATCTTGCTATGTCAAGAGTATGACGCATGAAGCACAAAAATAGGGAGAACTAGAGACAAGTTAATTAGGTGGAAATTACAATTAGGAAATTAGAACATAGGTGGAAATTAGAAATTAGGAAATAATGAAATGATGAAATTAGGAAATTAAGAAATGATGAAATTAGGAAATTTAGTGAATTAATTAATAATTCCTCATTTATTAATAATTCACAAAGAGGGAGTTTTAGGGAATTAGGTAAATTAATTAATAATTTGTCATTTATTAATTAATTCACAAAAGAGGAATAATTAGCCAATTAAATTAAACATTTAATTGCAATGAGAAGACTTTAGGATAAATAAATAAATTATTTAACCTAGAGGAAGAAATGACAAATTAGGTTAAATGATTAAATCACGAAACCCTAGAAGATGAATTAGAAATGCGAGAATGACAATTAGGTCTTGATGAAAGATAATTGATATCGATTTGATCATGATTTTGAATTAATAAATGATTTGATTGATAAATGCGCCAATTGACGAGGAACAATGACAAATTGATCCAAATTGACATAATTGAGACAGACAATGATCGATAGCGAAATGATCGCAAAATGACAAAATTGACAAGAGGACAAGGATTGATGACAAAATAGATTGCAAGATGACAAGATTGAAACTGACCACGATCAATGACAAATCGATCGCAAAATGACAAGATCAAACATGACAACGACCGATGACAAATCGATCGTTAAACGACAAGATTGAAAATGATAAGGATTGATGATAAATCGATCGCCAGATGACAAGATTGATAAGAGGACAACGATCGATGACAAATCGATCGCAAGATTGATAGGAGGACAAAACCCTAATTAGGATTGACGATGTCCAAAATGATGACAAATGAGTATGCACATTGATGCGACAGGATAAAATTAATCAAAATCATGATTGGATAGTATTGTCGACAAGACCAAATTTGAAAGTGAGACAGAACAAAGAATGTAGAAGAATGACTCGATGCTCACAAATGATAAAAACCAAGTGCGTGACATAGGAGAAAATGTTAATGCGATGCAAAAACCTAAAATGAGGCAATGCGCAGATGTTAAAGTATGACTCTGCAAGCGTTGACCATTTTTATGTGTTGGGCAAAAGTAGTTAGTTTCAAAAACTGATTTGATATTTGGGGTCGGGCCCCACGGTGGGTGCCAGAAATGTATGCGGGAAAAGCGGGTCGATAGAACTCAATATGTGAAAAATGTTCCAAAATACTTGTCCACACACACACAAGACTTCTTGGTGCAAACTATGGAGTAATAAAGTATCACTCAGCTTCCCAAGGTTGGTCCCATGGTTCTCTATCTTACAATGTCCCTCAAACCAATGTTTTTGCTCTTAGATCACTGAACAAAATGGTTTAGGGATGGCAAATGCAAGAACGAGGGATGCTTTGATAGATTTTAGTATGAGATGCATCCTAAGCTATGCATGATTCTAGAAATGCAATAAACTAGATGATAAGATGACAAGGTTAGTATGAGTACTATCCTAACATGATATATTTAGTCTATGATTGAGCTAAAATGATAAAGAAAGTATTCTAAACATGCATATTTAGATTAGTTTCTATTATAAAGAGAGGCTAAATGATGAGCATAAAAATGATATATGAAAGCTTGAATGTATTTGAGCATAAGTGTGATACTACAAATTTGAGGGATTGATTGTTGAAAAATGGAGGAATGAGAGCTCTATTTATAGCAAAAACAAGGCAATGGATGGTCAGGATTAAAAGAGTTGATCAAGGGTTGAGTTTGAAAGTTGGGGATCCATGTTTGCAATTTGCACCAATGAAATGGTGACAAATGTCAACATCGGGTTGGGTTGAGAGAAGGGGTTGGAGACATTAAATGCCTGAGAAGACCTTATGGTTATCTAGAGATAAGGGTTAAGCTTAAGTTAGGCTTACCCATTGGATTAAGAGTTAATCCAAGGATACACCTTTGTGCAAATGATTAAGAGATAATCATGGTCAAAGCATTAAAGGCTTGATGAGACCTTTGGGTTGGATGAAGGTTGAGTTAAAAGAAATTCTTTAACTATGTAAGAGGGTTTGAGTTAACCATTAATGGTTATAAAGACTTTGGGGAATTAAGTGGTTGAAGGTTGGAAGCCTTTAATGGTTATCAAAGACTTTGAGGAATTAAGTGGTTGAAGGTTGGAAGCCTTTAATGGTTATCAAAGACTTTGAGGATTTTGAGAAGTGACCTCCCCTTGCTTAGGGATGTGACAAAGTTTAGAAGATGGGTTAGGCTAATTAGAAGTGATTAGAAGAGTCTAGAAGGGATAAGAAAGGGGTTTGGGAAGGCAAGTGGGAGATGTAGGAAAATACAAGTGGATGGAGGGATAATAGGATTTAATTGAAATAAAGAATTTAATTCAATTTGGTTGCAATTAAATAAATTAGATTTATTCAATTTAGGATAATTATTTAATTAAATTTGAATTTAATTAAAAGTGGATAGGGGTTTTGCTGACTGCACTTGCTGAGAGGTGGCACTCTGAGACATACACATTCCATTTGCCGATGGGTGAGATGATAGTCACCTTAGAGGATGTGTACAGAATTCTGAGGATACCGATTGATGGGGAGTTGATTCCCTATGATCGAGATGGAGATAGGGAGGCATTGAGATGAGTATTCTAGGATCTGGGACTAGAGATGAGGGTAGGACATGTTGCCTGGGACACCATGACAGTGATAGGACTAGTGCTACCAGCAGTGCTAGGAGGAGTGATCAATGGGTTCCTATGTCCAGATAGGGCGACACGAGGGTTGGTTGTGGGCTGGGGGAACACCTTGGAGACATTGGTGACACAACATACCAGATATGCCTGGGGACCATGCGTGCTGGCACATTTGTACTATGAGCTCCATCAGTTCATCTACCATGGATCTGTAGGATTGGGCTACGGAGTTACTTTGCTACAGGTGTGAGCATATGAACATCTGCCAGTGACACGACTGATACATTTCAGAGGTAGGGATCATGGATGTAGCTTTTTGGACTTATATGATATGATTACATCATAGCCATGGATTGGCAGGTTGGAGTACTGGCGTCGAGTCCTTGATGAGATTGACACTATGATATGGAGGTCGTACCGAGAGTGCGAGCAGTGGGAGGATGATGTAGTGGATTTGCCATACACTTTCAGGAGCAGATATCTGATTGGGCGGACACCCTATGTACTAGAGAGGTAGTTGGGAGATAGGGTATGCAGGCAATTTGGCAGGATCCAGCGGATGCCACAGGGTTCCGGTATGTATGGGCGGACAGTGCAAGACCAAGCAAACTTTGGACCATTGTTATCATATGATCAGGCCGTGATGCAACTGGTAGAGATGGTGCCCATGCCATGGGATATAAAAATTAGTGTTTTGCAAAGAGACTCGTAAAGAGGGTAACTCGACCTCAATAGGCAAGATAACTTTAGTGTCGTAGACAAGTGAATAGGGTGTAGCTCCTGTAGGTGTTCGGATGCTTGTGTGGTAAACCCAAAGTGTGGGATTAAGTTGGATATGCCAATTATGGCCAACGTTGTCGACTGTCTTTTTCAGGATTTTAAGGATTGTTTTATTAGACACCTCAGCTTGACCGTTACCTTGGGGATAATAAGGTGTGAAAAAATGATGGGTAATATGGAAGCGGTCACAGAGTTCATGAACATCCTGATTTTTGAAGGGATGTCTATTATCGGTGATGATGGAAATAGGAATACCATATCGACAAATGATATAGTTGAGAATGAATGTAGCAATTTGTTTTCTAGGTACTTGCATGAGAGGCACGACTTCGATCCATTTTGTGAAATACTCTGTGGCAGTGATAATGAATTTGTGACCGTTGGAAGAAGGAGGGTGAATCTTTCCTATGAGATTGAGTCCCCACTGACAAAAGGGCCAAGGAGTTGCAATTGGTTGAAGTTCTTGTGCTGGTGCATGAATAAGGTCTCCATGAATTTGACATTTCTTACATTTCTTGACAAACTGGTATGAGTATTTTTCCATATTGGGCCAGTAATATCTAGTCCGAATGAGTTTCTTGGCTAAGGTAGGACCACTAGAATGTGGACCACATATCCCTTCATGAACTTCATGTAACCCAATCTAAGCTTCGTCCCCTTCTAAACATCTAAGAAGATCAACAGACTCAGACAACATATGGTTCAGTGCTATCTATCCTTTTTGTGAAAGTAAACATTGTGACCACAATCAAATAGACTTATACAAGTGACAAGAGACACTAAAACTTGAGGACTACAGTGGATGTTGGTGTCGAGTCTTGGTTTTTATTTTATTTTATCATTTTGGTGACATGTCTTTTAGCTTTTCTAGGATGCCTTTGACTACAAATTTTTATCTCCAGGATGTCTTTGACTAGAAAAGCGAGGATGGGGTATCATGACCTATTTTTCTTTTGCTGTCTGTGGATTGTCTCTTAGTAATGCTATGACTTGTTCAAGGATATGAGGAAACTAAGACTCTAGTGTGAACTGGGGCATTCCTTGTTTGTAACTGTCTTATTTCCATGCTAACGCGTACAATGACTTTATGGGTCAAGCATATGCCTCAATTGTCATAACCTACTTGCTATAATAAAGCTCAATGATGATAATGCACAAGAAGCTCTTTCACTTTCATATCTTCTATCTTCCATCCCCCTTTCTTGATTGACTTCCATCATTCTTCCTGAGTCCATGTAGCCTGCTATCACATGACTGAGTATAATGACATGCCAAAAACATTTGCATTTCACATAGTTGCACCCGCATTACCACATATTAAGCATTTCATACATACATATAGATATCACAATTGCATCACATCCTGCACACAACACATGTTAGCACATTCTACATTCTCATCATATTCATCTGCATATAGATACATTCACATTTGCATCTGCATAAACATATTAAAAACATAAAAGAACAAAAATATTGCATTTCATCATCTACATATTTGCATCCATAACATAAACATCACATAGAAACATACATCATGAAACATCTCATCACATAGGTACACATGCATATAGCTACCACAAAGATGAATCATCTCATATATATAATCATAAGTGTCATTATACAATGATGTCAAAATCATATGGTTGCAAATCACCCGAAGGTGTCTACATCACAATACAAAATGGTACAAAACTGATACATAGGGAGCTCTCTAAGGCTATGATGAACTCCCTCCCTCAGAGTTGCCTGGCCTTGATGAAGTCTGAGCCCTGGAAGGACTCACCCTAGGATCATCTCTCCTATCCCCTCTATCTGGTGGTGGTGGAGGATCCATGACCCCACCACTAGACGTCTATCTCCTGTGACTCCCTCTAGTGGTCATCGTTGTCTGCGATGGTCTGTGGAAGCTCCTCGCCCATTGCTCTGGTGGCAATGCCCTATAGTATAGGTCTTGCCAATAACCTATCTCCTCCCTTGCCCATAGAACATAGGCATATCCAGCCCCTGTGTCCTCTGTCGCTTGCCTCCCAGCCCTTAGTGCTATCTCAGCCTCAGTGTAACGCTGGATAGCCTGATCTCGCTCCCGCTCAGTGTCCTTGAGTTGATCCCTCTCCCTCTCCAACTCTTAGATCTCATGTACCTATCCCTAGCAGATCTCCCTCAGCACTAATAGCTCATCCTTCTCCTCCTCGGCCCCTTGTACCTATGGCTCCACCTATGGCTATGCCTGTACCTATGGCTACTCATGTGGCTGCCCCTGACCCTGTCCTTGTCCTTGCACCTATCTGAGACCCTGTACTGCTGGCACCTATAATGGAAACCCACCGCAACCCCTCACCACTTGAGCCTATCTCTCCTCTCCACCCTCTCTGTGTGGAGCCACCCTCCTCTCTCCTACTGCACCCCACCTCTTCCATCAGCCTCTACCCCCACCATCTCCATCATCATCCTCATCCCCTCCGCCATCTCCATCTATTAGCTCTCCTGGATCTGTCAGGCGTGGAAATGGATTCTCTGCCCAATATGCAGTATACTCTACATCCATCCCTACATCCTCAATCTCAGGCCACATATCCCATGGCATGGGCACCATCTCTACTAGTTGCATCATGACCTGATCATCTAATAACAGTGGTCCAAAGTTTTCCTGGTCTTGCACTGTCCGCACATACATACCGAAACCCCATGGCATCCGCTGGATCTTGCCAAACTGCCTGCATACCCTGTCTACCAATTGCCTCTCCAGTACATAGGGCGTCCACCCAATCAGATATTTGCTCCTGAAAATGTATGGCAGATCCACTACATCATCCTCCCACTGCTCGCACTCTTGGTATGACCTCCATATCACAATGTTAATCTCATCAACAAATCGATGCCAGTACTCCAACCTACCAATCCGTGGCTGTGATGTAATCATATCATATAAGTGCACAAAGTTGCGTCCATGACCCCTGCCTCTGAAATGTATCAGTCATGTCACTAGAAGATGCTCATATGCCCACACTTATAGCAAAGTAACTCCGTAGTCCAATCCTACGGATCCATGGTAGATGAACTGATGGAGCTCATAATACAAATGTGTCAGCATGCACGGTCCCCAGGCATATCTGGTATGCTGTGTCACCAGTGTCTCCAAGGTGCTCCCCCAGCCCACAGCCAACCCTCGTGTCACCCTATTTGGACATAGGAACCTGCTGATCACTCCACCTAGCACTGCTGGTAGTGCTAATCCTGTCACTATCATGGTGTCCCAGGTGACATGTCCAGCCCTCATCTCCACTCCCGGATCCTAGAACACTCATCTCAATGCCTCCCTGTCTCCATCTCGATCATAGGGAATCAACTCTCCATCAATCGGTATCCTCAAAATCCTGTACGAATCCTCTAAGGTGACTATCATCTCACCCACCAGTAAATGGAATGTGCATGTCTCAGAGTGCCACCTCTCAGCAAGTGTAGTCAGCAAACCCATGTTTGCCCAAAACTCAGGCACATACAAAATAAATCTCAAACCCATAACCTCAATGGCAGTTCAGTCCTCAAATGTTAGCTCCAGTTGTAACCTCTGAGTCAATGGGAATCTCTCTCGTGACTCCAGCATAGGTAGGTACTCCTGCAGTCAAGCAAATCAACTATGTCAGTCAAAGTGGCATTCCCTGTTCATCACAAAATGTTGCTTTTTATCCTAGTGCTTATGATACTATATCCTAGTGACACTCACTGTTCATCATAGAGTGTTGCTTCTGTCCTAGTGGCACTCATTGTTCATCACAAAGTGTTGCTTCTATCCTAGTGGTACTCCCTGTTCATCACAAAGTACTATGTGTTTTGCACTCCCTGTTCATCACAAAGTGCTGCTCATATTTGCACTCCCTGTTCATCACAAAGTGCTGCTCATATTTTAGTACTCCCTGTTCATCACAAAGTACTATGTCTTGGTACTCCCTGTTCATCACAAAGTGCCTCGATCTATCTTATCCTAGGGCCTCTTCTTGAGTGTATCCTCTTGAGTAGTTTCCTAATTGGAAACATATGTTCTATCATAGAATTATCAATCCTAGCCCTATATGCTATCATAGTCTTCCCTAGAGGACCTGCTTGAGTGTATTCTCTCAGCAGCTTATCCAATCGACAGCGTATGTTCATCACAAAACTGTCAATTTGCCCTAGAAGACATAAATGCACATTTTTGACACAAACACGCCTTCATGACATAAACATGCTTACATACTGCATAAATGTGCCTTCTCTACACAGACGCGCTTGGAATACACAGACGTGCCCACATTGCACAAATGCCTCTGCACAACATAGACGTGTTCGTATTTTGCACATATGCTTTTTCCGCCACAGACGCGTCTGGCACAAACACAGACGTGCCTAGCCAACCTAGACGCGCCTGGCACCAACGCAGATGTGCCTCGACATTTTTTGACATTACCTAAAAGTGCATTTATTGCACTACTTGAGATGCATTAATGACAATAATTAATGCAATAAAGTAAAAAGAGGTTTTGTTGTACTTATCGGCTCTCCTGTGTCAGCTGGCCTCTGAAATCGGCAAATGTGATCGAATCTATGCACCAATGCCATCGTTGTTGACTGCTACTACTCTATTCTCTCTCTGCACTCTGATCTCCTAGATGTGTGGATGACAATGAGGATGTTTTTCCCTCGTGGTGTATTTTATAGACTTCCCTAGCCCTAGGGGTCGCGGTGGGTTGACATTACAGGTGCCAGCAACACAGGGTCCTAGATAGGTGCAGGGATAGGTACAGGGATGGGGACAGGGGCAGCCACATGAGCAACCATAGGTACAGGCACAGGTACAACCACTAGTAGAGGGGCAGCCACAGGTAGAGCCATAGGTATAGGGGGCCGAGGAGGAGGAGGATGAACTATTTGAGCTGAGGGAGATCTGCCAGGGATAGGCAAATGAGATCCAGGAGCTAGAGAGGGAGAGGGATTGACTCAGGAGACAACTTAGGGACACTGAGTAGGAGCGAGATCAGGCTATCCAGCGTCACACTGAGGGCTGGGAGGCAGTCGAAAGAGGAAACAGGGGTTGGATACGCCTATGTTCTACAGGCAGGGGAGGAGATAGGTTATTGGTGAGACCTATACTATGGGGCAGTGCCACCAAAGCAGCGGGCGAGGAGCTTTCGCAGACCATCGCAGACAGTGATGACCACTGGAGGGAGTCACAGCAGACAGGTGTCTAGTGGTGGGGTCATGGGTCCTCCACCACCACCAGATAGAGGGGACAGGAGAGATGATCCTGGGGAGGGTCCTTCCAGGGCTCAGACTCCATCAAGGCCAGGTGGCTCTGAGGGAGGGAGTTCATCATAGCCTTAGAGGGCTCCCTATGTATCAGTTTTGTACCATTTTGTATTGTGATGTAGACACCTTCGAGTGATTTGTAGCCATATGATTTTGACATCATTGTATAATGATACTTATGATTATATATATATGAGATGATTCATCTTTGTGGCAGCTATATGCATGTGTACCTATGTGATGAGATGTTTCATGATGTATGTTTCTATGTGATGTTTATGTTATGGATGCAAATATGTAGATGATGAAATGCAATATTTTTGTTCTTTTATGTTTTTAATATGTTTATGCAAATGCAAATGTGAATGTATCTATATGTAGATGAATATGATGAGAATGTAGAATGTGCTAACATGTGTTATGTGCAGGATGTGATGCAATTGTGATATCTATATGTATGTATGAAATGCTTAATATGTGGTAATGCAGGTGCAACTACGTGAAATGCAAATGTTTTTGGCATGTCATTATACTCAGTCGTGTGATAGCAAGTAGGTTATCATCATTGAGCTTTATTATGGCAAGTAGGTTATGACAATCGAGGCATATGTTTGACCCAGAAAGTCATTGTACTTGTAGATAGGAATTTGGAATTCATCAAAGCAATAGATATTAGACTAGCTCAATCACAAAGACTAGATTGCAATGATAAGAAATCCTAAAAACATTCAATAGAGATATGAAGACAAGATAATCAAACCATATGCAAACCATTACAAACATGAATATCTCCTCCATAATTCTCCATTGTCCTTCTTTCTCCTTCAAATTACTTTGTTTGTGGATCTCACCTACAAATGCAAAGGCATAGTATGAAAGCAAGATGGACAAGATGAAATGGTAGCGTAAGGATACTAGAAGCGTGATTGATTATCTTATAATGTGATTAGTTTCTTTGATTGAAAAAAATCATCCACTTTATAGACAAATTGGAGAGAGGACAAGATTTAGCATGAAGAGATTTGAATGGAAATTCAAATCATGAATGACAAAATTATGATAAATTATGACAAGATTGACATGCAAGATTGATTGATAAAATTATGACAAATTATGACAAGATTGACATGCAAGATTGATTGATTGACAAATTATGACAAATTATGACAAAATTGAAATGCCATTCCCATGAAATTAGGGGAAATATTAGAAAATAGGTGAAATAGAAAAATAGGTTTAGAAATGATGAATAGGAATTTAGGAAATTAGAAATTGATGAAAATTAGGTAAATTAATTAATAATTTTTCATTCATTAATTAATTCACAAAAAGAGGGGGAATTAATTAGCCAATTAAATAAATATTTAATTGTGACAAGAAGACTTAGGATAAATAAACAAATTATTTAACCTAGAGGGAAAATGACAAAGAAGATTAAATGAACAAATCATAAAACCCTAGAAGATGAATTAGAAATGCAAGGACGACAATTAGGTCTTGACAAAAGATAATTGATGTAGGGTCGATTTGATCTTTATTTTGATTGACAAAGGACCAATGGTGATAACTGATTTGATTGATAAATTGACCAAGATTGATAAAGAGATCAAATTGATAGGTGCCAATTGACGAGGAACAATGACTAATTGATCCAAATTGATACGATTGAAAAGAAAAATGATTGATGACAAATTGATCACAAAATGATAAGATTGACAAGTTGATAAGGATCAATGACAAATCGATCGCAAAATGATGAGATTGACAAGGATCGATGGTGAATCTATCACAAGAGGACAAGATTGACAAGAGGACAAAACCCTTATTCTATCATCGATTAGGATTGACGATGTCCAAAATGAAATCGAATTGAAGATGTCAAAATATGACAAATGAGCACGCACATTGATGCGACAGGATAAGATCGACCAAAATCATGACTGAAGATTGTTATCGACAAGACCAAATTTGAAAGTGAGAAAAATGAAGAATGTAGAAGAAGGACTCGATGCTCGCAAATGATAAAGACGAAGTGCGCAACATAGAAGAAATGTTAATGCGACGCAAAAACCCTAAAATAAGGCAATGCGCAAATATTAAAGTATGACTCCGCAAGCATTGACCATTTTTAGATGTCTACATTTTGCCCCTCTTTGAGACAATGCAATTTTAAGCGTTGTTTTAAAGAACAATAATGAAAATTCCCCAGACAATAATGATGACATATGCATGCCCCCTCAAGGAATTGGCTAGAAACATCCAAAAAAGAGGCCAATTAGTTGATAAGAATAATAGAAAATGATAGGTTTGAATAGATCAAGAATTGAAGGTCGGATGGACAAATTAGAAGCAATAGAAGGCACAAAAGACCACGACCAACATAAGATGGAGAGCATGCACATCCATCTAGGCACTGACAAAGATCTATAAATGAGACAAGGAGAAGGAAAAGAGCTCATTTGCACTAGCCAAAGTGGAAGAATTGTTGCTCAGGAAAAAGACCCTTGCATAGAGACAGTGAACATTCCAATGGCAGATCACCTTGGGGAACATGTACACACCTACAGACAACCAGATGACGTAGGAGCAGTGGTATGTAGCTCAAAAACCCATGTGTCAAATTTCATGAATTTTGCTTGCTTGCGGGACATTGCGGGGCCCACAGAGGAAGGAAAAAGAGAGTTCTACGCCTATGTGGGCGCATTCTGATAGAGGCACATGCTCCTTATGATGGGACATTTGACATTATGTACATAGCCTGCAGGCCATATATGGGACAGACAGTCCAATTTTGTACTCCGATACTTTTTTTTGTTGATATATGATATGATATGCAGCTATATGATGGGATGCAATGTATGATGGCTTATGTTTACTTTCCACGTATGGATGGCTTATGCACTGTTTATGTACCATTGTGGAACATGTATGAATGGTGTTTATATTTTTTTGGATGCATGTATAAGATGAAATGGATAAAATGCTTGATATGGGCTTGATATAATGCAAATGTACTAATCAATGAATGCAGGATGCAGCTTATGTGTTTGGAGATTGGAGAACTAGACTGAACTGACTACCCAAAATGATAGAAGAAATGTTAGTAAGAAGAAATTAGACAGAGGACAGTTAAAGATGAAGAAAAAACTTGCTTTCACCAATGCATAGAAGTAGGTGAGAACCTTTATTTAATGTAGCAAAGCGGATCCAGAGCATCATGGCATTGAAGGCCAGAGCTGAAAAGCAACCCCTTTTGCAAAAGACAGACACATTGCACACAAGAAATGAGTGAATCATCCTAGGGTGCATACATCAAGGGTTGAGGTATGTGCGGCATTCACAAAGCGAACGTACTTATCACAAACACCCAATGATATAGCTGCCCCAGTTTGTGACAAACATTCCACAAACAACAAACACAACAAAAAAGGAAAGGGACCATGAACCATCCTAGTCACTCTAAATCATGCAGTGACATCATCGAGCAACATAGGAACATGATAAAAGCCAAAGATAAGTCAGTAAAAAGATAAGATGCACAAATTCGACCAAGTCAAACAAACAGTCTGATCATCATTATCAAAGGTGGAAAACAAGAATGATCATGTTGTCTGGTTTCAGGGAATGCAGTACCCCGTCTAAGATAGGACACAGTCTGGTTTTGAGTATACCACACCCTGTATAAGACCCATGATAATAGTGACAAGGACAAATGATATTGATGTTGATTGATTGATATGACAATTTTGATCAGTTTGAATGTCCAGTTTGATTGAAAAGTTCATCTATTAATGCATGATTTCATTTAAGCACAATGTTGTAACATGTTATCTGTTTGTTGTCTACACAAATGTCTGATCGATTCATCGTTGGATGTATGCTCAGCGATCTGTCTATGCACAGAGGGGACCATTTATTGACAAAATGCAAAATGCCAAAGAAATTGTTTTTGGATTTTGATGTTTTGAAATTTTTTTGTTCGTTTTTCAGGACTTTATTTGACTTTTTAGGGATTTTTTCAGGACATTATGCAATTTTTAGGGATTTTTTCAGGACAGTATTTGATTTTTAAGGATTTTTTCAAGACATTATTTGATTTTTAGGGATTTTTTTAAGGACATTTTTCAATTTTTATGATTTTTGCCCCCAGTGTCTAGCAAGGAAAGGAATATGACAGGTGAATAAATAAGCTTGCTAAAATGTTGGTGGATAGAGGGAAGACAAAGGCCTTTTATTATGGAGAAAATACGGATGCAATTTTCAATGGCTATGGCATGATGGGACAAGAGATTGGATATGACAATATAAAGCAGGAACATGGCATGAGGGACATGTCAAGAGGTTTTTGAAACCATGTTTAAATTTTGCGTCCTTATGTCAGATCAAGATCAAGGAATGAAAAAGGATGTATGGATAGTGATAAGATATGGATAGGATAAGCAAGACCAAGAATGGATAAGGGACATGGACTGAAGGTCAGATTGGCTACGGGATAGTGGTAGAAAGTTGCAATAAGCTAGGGAATATGGATGAAAGGTTATAATAAGAAAATGGGTAAATGACCTAAAGCTATGATAGACTAAAAGCTACAAACAAGATGCATGATGCTCATGAAGATCCTCAGCCTTGTCAAGATCAAAGGTGGAAAGAGATCAAATTGACAGGTGCCAATTGACGAGGAACAATGACTAACTAATCCAAATTGACACTATTGAAAAGAACAATGATCGATGAAAAATCGATCGCAAAATGACAAGATTGACAAGTTGATAAGGATCAATGACAAATAGATCGCAAAATGATGAGATTGACAAGGATCGATGGCAAATCGATCGCAAGATGACAAGATTGACAAGAGGACAAAACCCTAATTCTATCATCGATTAGGATTGACGATGTCGAAAATGAAATCGAATTGACGATGTCAAAATATGACAAATGAACACACACATTGATGCGACAGGATAAGATCGACCAAAATCATGACTGAAGATTGTTATTGACAAGACCAAATTCGAAAGCGAGAAAAATGAAGAATGCAGAAGAAGGACTCGATGCTCGCAAATGATAAAGACCAAGTGCACAACATAGAAGAAATGTTAATGCGACGCAAAAACCATAAAATAAGGTAATGCGCAAATGTTAAAGTATGACTCCGCAAGCGTTGACCATTTTTAGATGTCTACAATACCCGTTTGCATGGAGATAAGACAGTCTCAAACAAGGAATGCCCCAGTTCACACTAGACTCTCAGTGTCCTCATATCCTTGGACATATCATAGCATTACTAAGAGACAATTCATAGACAGCAAAAGAAAAATAGGTGACGATACCCCATCTTCGCTTTTCTAGTCAAAGACATCCTATTGATAAAAATATGTAGTTAGAGACATCCTGGAAAAGCTAAAAGACATGTCACCACAAAGACAAAATCAAAAGAAAACCAAGACTTGACAACAACATCCACTGTAGTCCTCAAGTTTTAGTGTCTCTTGTCACTTGTATAAGTCTATTTGATTGTGGTCACAATGTTTACTTTCACAAAAAGGATAGATTGTAGGTCCCGGAGACAACTAAGAGGGGGGGGTGAATCAGTTGTTTGATAAATTCAAACCAAAACTTATTAACCAACTTAATGCTTAATAATGGTAAATCAGTTAAGTATGCCGGTGGAAAGTGTTAATAAGTAAATTGCTATACCGGTAAGAATTAATGCATGAAACATAAGCACAAAGTCATTCACAACACATGACACCAATATTTGTACCATGGTGGGAAACCTTACCCACAATCAGATGATACTACTGCAGATAGTAAGTGTACAAGAGGGGTCTGCACATGCAGAAAGGCCAACAACCTAGAGCTCACTGCTCAATCACAAATGGGAGTCACACTAACTACAATTAGATGGTTAAATCCAATAATAATGTACTGCACAAAATTGCATCTACATATGCTGAATTCAGTACTGGTGTAATGCTAATATGCTTCTACAAAAACCTAACTTCACCTTCAAATGATGTCTTCGTGTATGCCTCTGCTTTATCTCGCATATACTTTCACTTGAATCTTTTTTGCATTTCACACTTGATCTTACAAATAAGATCTTACATTTATAGCATACCCTAAGACCAATTTTAGTAGGTCGGCTCTACAAGATATTACAATAAAAACATTTTACAAACAATACAATATCCGATGCAATAACAAATTGAATATGTTGGCTTAATGCATTTACAGTAATAATAAATCATCTCCATAGCGTGCCATACTGATCTGGAAAAGGTAAACCTGTCGGTGTAACCCTAGATAACCTAGACCTATTTGCTGGTAAAAGCAAATATGTAAGTAAGAATATACGAATGATTTATTACTTTGAAATAAAGTGTCCACATGATGTCTTCGATATTACCAAGTGTCTTCCATGTCATTCCAAGTACCGATGAACATTATATCCTACCGGTTAATCATATATAGGTAACTGTTGCATAGTTTACTGTTTGCCGATGAATGTTGTTGGATCTCCAAAGTAGGTGTATTTAGTAGGTGTTGACATCAATGACAAAACCATACCAAAATACCAACAATCTCCCCCTTTGGCATTGATGGAAACACAAGATGGAAAAACCATCAAAGTGCCAAAACAGAAATGCCAAGTGTAAAACCAACAATCTCCTCAAGGTGACAATCTCTCCCCCTAGAAGCAACATGAGTTATTTGATGTTATCCTATACCAATTTTCATAGATATCTCTCCTCAATTGATAATTTGTTTTTTCATATATCTTTCCCCCTTTGACATGAAATGCCAAAGCTACAAAATTTAAGTCCATACAAAAATACCAACTACTCCCCTTGAGAAGTAGCTTCCTCATCAAATACTGGAATAAAAGATTTGTCCATTTAATTCTGCTAGTTGATGACAATCATCAACTATCTAAGTCTCTATCGATGGAGGTATGACTCCGAGCTGATCTCTGAGATACTCAAAAGTTTCCTTAGGCAAAGGTTTTGTGAAAATATCTGCAAGCTATTCTTTAGTATTCACATAAACCAGTTTTATCTCCTTTTCTTCAACATTTTCCCTTAGAAAATTCAGTTTGATAGAAACATGTTTTGTTTAAGAATTTAATACTGGATTCTTAGATATATCAATTGCTACAGTGTTATCACAATATATAGTAATAGGTTCCTTGCATTTTACCTTTATGTCTTTCAACATTTGCTTAAGCCAAAGTACCTGTGTACAGTTTGTTGCTGCTACAACATATTCTAATTCTGCTGTTGATAAAGATGTACAACTCTGTTTCTTACTTAACCAAGAAACTAATCTCTTTCCAAGAAAGAATGCTCCTCTAGTGGTGCTTTTTCTATCATCCACATCTCCTACCCAATTTGCATCTGTGTATGCATATAGATCAAAATTTTCATCTTTAGGATACCATAATCCAAGATTTGCTGTGCCTTGTAAGTACCAGAAAATCCTTTTTACTGCTAATTCATGATTTTCCCTAGGATTACTCTGAAATCTAGAAACTATACATACTACATTCATAGTATCAGGTTTGGTTTGTGTCAATATAGTAAACCTCCTATCATAGATTTGTATCTAGTTGGATTAACAAGTGTAGATTCATCCCTTGGAGATAATTTGTCATTTGTAGTCATAGGTGTGCTTATCGGTTTAGAGTTCTCCATCCCAAATTTCTTAAGTAGTTCTTTCAAGTACTTATATTGACTAAAAAATATGCCTTTATCAGTTTGTAAAATCTGCAATCCTAAAAAGAATTTTATTTCTTCGATCATAGACATTTCAAATTCTTGTTGCATTTCAAGAGAAAATTCTTTGCATAATTCATCTTCTCCTCCAAAGATTATATCATCAACAAACACTTCAATAATCAAGATGTCATCATTACTTACTTTGTAATATAAATTGCTATCTGCATTTCCTTTAGTAAAACCAATCTTTAAAAGATACATATCCAATCTTGCATACCAAGCTCTTGGAGCTTGTTTTAATTCATACAGAGCTTTTCTTAATTTGTAAACCATATCATTGTCATCTGTCAAGGAAAATCCATCAGGTTGTTCAATATAGACTTCCTCTTCAAGATCTCCATTCAAAAATGCACATTTAATATCCATTTGATAAACTTAGTAATCCTTGTGAGCTGCAAAAGCCAAGAATAATCTAATTGCCTCAATTCTGGCTACCGGTGCAAAGGTTTCATTGTAATCAACTCCTTATTTCTGAGAATATCCCTTACACACTAGTCTTGCTTTATTTTTGACAACCTTACCATCTTCATTGAGTTTGTTTCTAAATACCCATTTGGTTCCAATTACATTTTTATTTTTAAGCCGGGGAACTAATGTCCAAGTATTATTTTTCTCAATTTGTCCTAATTCTTCTTCCATAGCTTTAATCCAAAATTTATCTTCACATGCCTCATTGATAGATAATGGTTCAATTTGAGAAATAAGACATACCTCTTCATTTGCCAATCTTCCTCTTGTCATGACTCCTTTAAGTTTGCTTCCAATTATTTGATCTTCAGAATGATTTAGTCTTACATACCAGGGTGTCTTAGTCTTCTGTTGTTCTTCAATTACTGTGGAATCCTCTGATGATACCGGAGTAACTGGATCATCATTCTGTACCGGTGGATTTATTGTAGGTCCATTTGTCATAATGTCTATTCCCGGTTCAGAGTCTATATACCTTGAAGTTCCTCTGAATTGTTCATCAATCTTTACATTTGTACTCTCAACAATTTTGTGTAATCTTTTATTAAAACATCTATATGCTTTACTCTTAGATGAATAACCAAGAAATATTCCTTCATCACTTCTAGGATAAAACTTGCCAATATACTCATCTCTTCTAATATAACATTTACTTCCAAAAATTCTAAAATACTTAAGAGTAGGAGTATTACCAAACCATAGTTCATGAGGGGTCTTACTAGTTTCACCTTTGATGTGAACTTTGTTGAATGTATAGACAGCAGTGCTTACTGCCTCTCTCTAGTACACATGTGGTAGATTTGCTTTTGATAACATACTTCTTGCTGCATCCAAAATAGTTCTATTTTTTCTTTCAACAACTCCATTCTGTTGTGGTGTCCGAGGTGCTGGTAATTGTTTTTTGATTCCATTTACTTCACAGAATGTATTAAAATCTTTAGATGTGAATTCTCCTCCTTGATCTAATCTTAAACATTTAATTTTCTTACTGGTTTCATTTTCAACCATTGCTTTGAATAGTTTGAACTTCCCAAGTGCTTCTGATTTTTCTCTGAGAAAAGTAACCCAACACATTCTAGAATAATCATCAATAATTAGCATGAAATATCTATCACCTTGTAAACTTTTAGTTCTAGCTGGACCACATAAATCAGTGTGAATTAAATCAAGGGCATTATTGGATTTTTCTGGAATACTTTTGAAACTAGCTCTAACTTTTTTTCCAAATTGACATTCCTTGGAAATTGTATTATGAGGTTTCACAATTTTAGGTAGATCTCTAACTGCCTTAGAAGTACTGATTTTTACCATGCAATCAAAATTTACATGACATAGTCTTTTATGCCATAGCCAACTTTCATCTATATGTGCAATTAACCATGCCTTTTCATTGTTATTCAAATGAAAGATATTACCTCTAGTTTGATTACCGGTTGCAATTTCCAAACCAATTCTATTCATGATTTTGCATTTTCCATTTTTAAATTGTAACTGAAAACCTTTTTCAACTAATTGACTAACACTTAAAAGATTATGTTTTAATCCTTCAACATAGTAGACATTGTCAATGTTATGTTTACCATCAAGAGATATTGACCCCTTACCTTTGATTGAATAGGCTTTGTCATCTCTGAATCTTACTAAACCTCCATTGTATTCTTGAAAGTTCAAGAATTTACCTTTGTCTCCAATCATGTGATGTGAGCATCCTGAGTCAATAATCATTCATCCTTTGATTCAACTTTAGCTGCTAGGGCTTGTTCTACTGGTTGAGCAATAGGTACCAGTTGATCTTCTGTTATAGAAACAAAGACCCATCCATTGTCTGCTAGATCCTCATCAGAATCATCAGTCACATCTTCATCAACAATGTAACAAGATTTATCTTTGTTTTTCTTAAATCTGTATCTCCGATATTCAGGATTAGGTTTGTATGTTCTTCTAGCTTCTTCTCTTAGTCTAGCATGTCTATCAGGGCATCTTGAAGCCATATGACCAATCTTATTGCAGTTAAAACATTTAAAGGGTGCTTTACCTTCATACTTACTTCCAATTGGGCCTTTTGGCATTTTTCTTGCAAATAGTGCTTCAAGTTCTTCAAGCTCTTCATTCTCCTTCCCGGTTTCTTCAAGTTCTCTTGCATAAAAGGGTCTCTAGTTGGATTTGTCAAAGGATGGAGTAGATGATGTTGATGCTTTGAAGGCCAAATCAGTTTTTTATAGTAGTAACAGGACCAAATTCCTCAATTTCAAAAGCTGAAAGTTTTCCAATCAATGTATCCCTAGTTACAGATGTATTAGGCATTGTTCTCAACTCATTTATAGTAGTAACCTTCATTTTATATGTCGGTGGCAAACCTCTTCAGATTTTTGAAACAATCTCATCTTCACTCAAGGTTCCTCTACAACATTTGATACCCAAAACAATTTCATTTACTCTTTCCTTAAAAGCAGAAATCCTTTCATCTTCTTCCATTTTCAGATGTTCATACCTGACTCGGAAGCTTTGATGTTTTGCAATTTTGACTGTGGAATCCCCTTCATTCAATGTTTCCAAATGATCCCAAATAGCTTTTGCAGTGGACCTATCTGATAATCCCATGATTTGTTGATCTGATAATGCGCTCAAGAGTGCTTCTCTTGCTTTGCAATCATTTTCTTTATCTTTAGCTAAAGTAGTGGGAGCAGTCTGACTAGCTACAATTGTAGTATAACCATTCTTAGTAACTTCCCAGATGTCTTTACCAGTGCAATTCAGATGTGTCTCCATTTTGATTTTCCATATCCCATAGTTGGTTCCATCAAGTTTAGGACTATCCTTTCTGAAATAATTAGTAGACATTGGATCTCCTCAAGTTGTTAAACTTCTGCAAAAAGAGGACTAGGCTCTGAGACCAATTGTAGGTCCCGGAGACAACTGAGAGGGGGGGGTGAATTAGTTGTCTAATAAATTCAAACCAAAACTTATTAACCAACTTAATGCTTAATACTGGTAAATCAGTTAAGTATGCCAGTAGACAGTGTTAATCAGTAAATTGCTATACCGGTAAGAATTAATGCATGAAACATAAGCACAAAGTCATTCACAACACATGACACCAATATTTGTATGTGGAAACCCTGTAAGGGAAAAACCACAGTGGGAAACCTTACCCACAATCAGATGATACTACTGCAGATAGTAAGTGTACAAGAGGGGTCTACACATGCAGAAAGGCCAACAACCTAGAGCTCATTTCTCAATCACAAATGGGAGTCACACTGACTACATTTGGATGGTTAAATCCAATAAGAATGTACTACACAAAATTGCATCTACATATGCTAAATTTAGTACCGGTGTAATGTTGATATGCTTCTACAAAAACCTAACTTCACCTTCAAATGATGTCTTTGTGTATGCCTCTGCTTTATCTCGCATATACTTTCACTTGAATATTTTTCGCATTTCACACTTGATCTTACAAATAAGATCTTACATTTATACCATACCCTAAGACCAATTTTAGTAGGTCGGCTCTACAAGATATTACAATAAAAACATTTTACAAACAATACAATATCCAATGCAATAACCGATTGAATATGTCAGCTTAATGCATTTACAACAATAATAAATCATCTCCATAGCGTGCCATGCTGATCTGGAAAAGATAAACCTACCGGTGTAACCCTAGATAACTTGGACCTATTTGTCGGTAAAAGCAAATATGTAAGTAAGAATATACCAATGATTTATTACTTCAAAATAAAGTGTCCACATGATGTCTTCGACATTACTAAGTGTCTTCCATGTCATTCCAAGTACCGGTGAATATTATATCCTACTGGTTAGTCATATACTGATAACTGTTGCACAGTTTACTATTTGCCGGTGAATGTTGCTGGATCTCCAAAGTAGGTGTATTTAGTAGGTGTTGACATCAATGACAAAACCATACCAAAATACCAACATAGATAGCACCGAACCATATGTTGTCTGAGTTTGTTGAAATATTTGATTTGTTGATGCCCATTGTTGCTGCTATGTCCCATTTGAAACTGACTGAATCCATGCAAGTGATACTTTATTGTGGAGAAGATGAAACTTTATTGTGGATCTATGATGCAAATGTTGCTTTATTGCGGATTGTGCATGGATAGACTGAAGAAAAGTAGAAGAAACTGTACTCCTCAAAACGTGTGATGCTCTCAATTCCACACCCATCACTAAACGTATGATTTGCCCTAGCCATAGATAGGAGTTGATTTATTATGAATGGAAAGAGGTGAAAAGGAATGTTATTATTATGAATGGCTAACCAATCTTAGGTAGATCAATAACAAGCCATGATGGGAATGTGTAAAGTTTATTATGGATCGATAGGTCATGACTGTGTACAAAAAGTTAAAGGATGAAAGTGAATCCTGAAGGAGGGAGGATCAATGTCTATACGCATGGCGCCGGTGACCCATTTTTCACCATGGTACTTGCCCAAGGTGCCACCGAAGTGGTTTTCATCGTTGGACGAAAATGTTTTTTCTGTTTTTCAATTTTTTTTTTTTGTCACAATGCGCCTGTTTGCCAGGTTTTCACCAAGTAATGATTTTTTATGTTTATGATTTTTTTTGATTTTTTTTGTATTTTGAATTTTGAATTTTTATTTTTATTTTTTTTGTATTTTTGAATTGGGATACTCTGAAGAGCTATGTGTAAAACCTGCGAAGGTGCATGCTTTTGATAGGATCCTCCAAAGGTTCATCCTCTATGGTTGAGAGCTGATATGCACCAGATCCATATGCTATTGTAATGATGTAAGGACCAAGCCAATTTGGTTCGAACTTGTCCTTCTTCTGTCTATCTTGCTGATTTTTAGGATTTTCTCTGAGAACTAAGTCACCTACCTCAAATGTGTGAGGCTTTACCTTGTGATTGTAATTGCATTGTTCCTTGACTGAATGATGTGTAGCTCAAGTGACTATCTTCCTTGATAAAATAACTGAGATAGAATTACTAGTGTGTGGACTACACAGGCCCATATGCGTGTCACCTAAAGAAGTCTAGGAATCCCTAACAACAAAGTCCTACGAGGAAGTTCCATTAAAGGTCCATGATGTATCACTAGAAGGGAATGTATGTGTGAAACAAGTGGATGAGTTATGAAGGCTTATGATGGCGAAATGAAGTGAAAGTAGGATAGCATGATGGAGACTTAGGATCAACAAGTATGTTTTTTGACTTAAAATTGTAGAACTTTTGCCCCTAGTTATTTTGATATTAGGGGAGATCATCTCTTGCTCTTTTTATTTCATAGGATTTTTATCCTTGACTTTGATTTTTGCAGAGTCTAGTAGCTTTTGATTTTGATTTGTACTAAAGGACTTCTCTTTATTTTTGACTTTTATATTTTTCTTTTCAAAGCTTGATTTGTGATCCCCAATGAGTAAGGGATTTTGTGATTCTTGTTGATCCAAGTCTGGAAGTGGAGTGGAAATGGAAGGAGTGGATGAAATGGTAAGGCTATCTGAGCTCTCAAGAGGGCTGGTGATACACTCAATAGATTCTTCGTTAGAACCACTCTTAGGATTATTGATATCAAGAGTTGCTTGCACCACTAGAGGAGATTTGCATTTAGACTTAGTAGCCACAACACTAGGTGGTTCACCTTGAATTCCTTGGTATTTCAAGTTGCTTGTAGGTTGTTCCTGTCGACTGAATGTCTTAGGAGATAGTGGGAGTTGATCAACATGAAAGATATACTCACCACATCCCAAGTCTTTAATCTTGAATTTTTCTTTGACCTCTGCTTGTTTTGATGTAGAAGCTTTCAAGGATTTAGGATAAATGTATGCAGAAGAAGGAACAACTTCCCTATTACTTGGAATGATCATCTCAGTTTTTGGTCTCAAGTTATTGCATTATATGAATGGATTAGGATCACCATTAACTATAATTTCAACTCTGTTGTGAGGAAACTTAATGCATTGGTATTATGTAGATGGAACTGCCCTCATTTCATGAATCCAAGGGCATCCTAGTAATATATTATATGTGAGATCCAGGTCTAGGACTTGACAAACCACATCCTTTGTAACTGGCCCAACTCTGAGGGGCAAGGTGACTGCGCCTTTGGATGAACGCTCTTCGTCATCATATGCCTTGATGGTAATTTTGTTTGTAGAATTCATAGCTTTATCAGAATATCCCAATTGTTTAATAGTGTTGAATGTATAAATGTTTAGACCTGCTCCTCCATCTATCAGGACTCATTTTATTTGATTTTTGTGTATGAAGGCTTCAATGTGTAACGGTGCATTATGTGGCTGACTTACAGAGGCATCATCAACTTTTGTGAATGTGAGGGAGTGTGGAATGGAAAGGTATCCCACCATGGCTTGAAACTAGTCCACATTCAGATCAGTAGGGATAGAAGTGTCTCTCAAGATTTTATCAAGAATAGCTTTATGTGCGGGGGATATGCGTAAGAGCTCAAGGATGGAGATGAGTGCGGGTGTCTTCCCCAACTATTCTACAAGGTCATATTCAGGTTTGGTTGATGAGGAAGCTGTGTTTTTGGCTGGAGCACCTTGCAAAGTGAATTTACCTTGATGAGTTGTAACATTACATTCAGAGGTAGGTTTGGAAGAAGATCCAATTCCTTTTAGGATGATCTTGAGTCTTTGGGTAGAATTCTCAAGCGTTTTGTCCTTGATGATAATGGTAGAGACATAATTGTCCATCGAAATGTGATTGATAGTGGAATCATAGTTATAGGATGCTATGGTATAATTAGTTTGGTCATCTATGGCTTTAGCTTTTCCCTTGTCATGTTTTGGGAATGGTTCTTTAAACATTTCATGTTCTTGATTGGATGAGTGTCCTTCAATCTTAATGTCACCTCTATCAATAAGATCTTGTATGATGTTCTTCAACCGATGGCATTTTCCTGTTTTATGTCCTTTGCTCCTATGAAATTCACAATACTCATCATCATTCCACCAATTTGGTTTAACCTTTGGCTCATATGGAGGAAAATCTAGAATTGTGATTATCTTGTTTGCCACTAGGTTTTTGAAAACTGATTCAAGTGGTTCTCCCAATGGGGTGTACTTCCTTCGTGATTTGGAAGTTGTTTGGGTATTCACTTGATTGTTTGTAGAACTTGATCTAGAAAAAAATGATTTTTGGTCATATCGTATTGGCATCCACAACACCATCATTGACTGTGTTCTTGTTTTTATTCCAAAATCTTGGCTTATCTTTTCCTTTAAAGTCATCTTTGTTTTCTTTGAATATCTTAATGACTCCTTGTTCAATTAGGACTTTCTCTGTTGCTAAGCCTTTTTCAATGACGTCCTTGAAGGTGGACAAACAAGCTTTTCTTAGGTCATAACCAATGTCTTTGTTAACATTCTGAGTGAACATTTCTACCATTTGTTTTTGTGGAATTTCACAAGAGCATCTGCTGGCTAAATTCCTCCATCTTTGTAAAAATGATGAAAAAGATTCTCCATCCTTTTGCTTGGTGTTGCACAAAGTAGTGACTGATATATCTATCTCTATGTTGTATGAGAAATTTTGTATAAATGCCTCAGCTAAGTTACCCCATGACTTAATTCCAGGTGGAAGTTGGGAGAACCATTCCATAGCTTGCTCACCTAAGCTTTGTGGGAATAATCTCATCAAATATGTCTCTTCTGCCGCTACTTCAATGCAAGCTATGAAAAACTGTCTTATGTGTGTCTTAGGATCCCCTTTTCCTCTGTACTTATCAAACTTAGGTGTCACAAAATGTGTAGGAAAAGGAGGCATTGGAATGCTCTTGTCAAATGGATAAGGAAATATGTCTCTCATTGTGTAAGTTGGCTTCGGTGTATTTATGTCCTCCATTTTCTTTTGTAAGTCCTTGATTTGCTATTCCAAATTGTTCTTAGGTGGAGACCGACTTCTTGGACCATATCCCATGCCTGAACCACCGGGTGGAGGAGGAGCATGTTGCATATATGAATGATATTGATCATACACATGTTCATATGGAGGAGGTCTATAATGATGCTGTGTATATGGACCACTTGGTATAGAGTCATGATGAGGAATGGAATATCTGCTTTGTCCTTGTATACCATACTCTATAGGCATGTCATGAGTTTGTTCTAGTGTGTTGCCCCCAAATTTGACACGGGGTTTCCTTGTGTCCAAATTTTGAGCATGCCTTTGAATATCCAATTGCTTTGGTGGTTGATCCTTAGCATTGGTATGCGATTGAGTATATTTTTCTGCATAAGACTTCCATAATGGTTTGTGAAGGTGAGTATCATATGCTTGACCATGTGTGTATGGGACCTCTAGTTTTTGAAACAAAGATGATGGTGATTCAAGCACCATATGTGGTCCTCTATTGCCTCCACTATTAGGCCTCCTTTGATCCATGTTGAGGTGAGGTTGTTGCAAAGGTCGATTTTCCATTATTTGAGACATGTCAAAACCATGAGGGATCTTGGCTCCACTTTGTGCCATCACTTGTAAGAAGTATTGTCTATCTCTCCTCATTATTTCCTCCACCAATCGATTGAAACAGGGATCCATAATGGAGTCTTCCACTTCTACTGAATGTACTGAAATGTTGTCCATATTGTCATTGTGTGTATCATTGTTGTTTGTAGTGTACATGTGCTCAACATTTGGAATGTTTCTATAAGCATCCATGTCAGGTAATGTGTTATGATCAGAATTGAAAAGGATATCATTGTCATATTCATAGGAACTCATGTTTGCGGACTCTTGAGCCTCTTTAGTTTCTCTCCTAGATTTTTGGGAATGGGTTTCAACCATGAACTAGGTATTGACCAAGATGTGTGAGACTAGATGAATATGGAAAGAGTATGGAAGATCAAGAATTGGATGGAATGTAAATGAATTTGAAGTGTACTTGCAATGTCCAAAGTGTAAGACCAAGTATGTATGTAGTAGAGTAGGTGTGGCTTCCAAAGAGATGATAGTTTCTCTTGATGAGGTAAGTTGACCTTGAATCTAAGTAAGACCAAATGAGACCCAAAGGTGATAGACCTTTATGAGGGACCACTTAGCAAAATGTTGTATGTATGTAATGTGTTGACAAAGTATGATGAGGACAAGCAAGTCACCTTTTGACTCAAGTTTAGACAAATGTGAATGTAATATAAGGTGTAAAGAAATTATGGACTTTGCGAGACCCAAAAGATAGGTTGAATTCTAGATGAAAACCCAGAGAGATACTTAGGAAGCTCAATAAGTCTGAAACTAACTGTTCCTTATTTGCTGGATTATGAAAGTTTTCAATTCTGAACACAGACGTGCCTGTATACTTCACAGACGCGTTTAAATGACATAGATTCTATTCTGTCATACACATACGCGCTTAAATGACACAGACATGGTTCTATCAGACACAGATGCATTTCTAAGATGTTGTAAGTGCAATGTTGCTCAAGAGAACACAGACGCATTTCTGCCCTTCATAGACCTGGTTATATGACACATACGCGTTTTTGAAAATTTTGTGCAATTTCTCCAATCTGTGAAGTGACTTGTTATGACCAAATCTGAATGTTTGACTATTTTTCATGACAAGAGGACACAATGTTGATGAGGACTCAATGTTTGCAAGTGTTTAGTCCCGAAAATGACTCAAAGAAAGTGTGTTTTTTGATGTAAAAATGTTTTGCATACACTTGAAGACACAAAAGACACAATGTTTTAATGTTTGGTCTTGAATGTTTGAATGTTTGAAATAAGTCAAGCACAATTCTTATGGCTGGACAAGATAATAATTGTTGATTCCCACATGAGGCTATGCTATTCAAAGTGGATACTTAGATGCTTGACCCCACTGGGTCCACCTTCGGCACTCATTTCTCGGGGCAGCCAAGCATCAGTCCCCATGAAAACTCCCCGTGGTGAACTTTGTATCTCTACTAAGAACCGTATGTGTGTGGGCTGCTCCAGAGATCCGACCTCCTGCCCCAACAACTAGAAGGATTTTGGCTTCTAAAACAAAAAGGTGCTAGTAAGGGCATCCGCTCGTGTGGCCATACATGCGACACTTTAGGATCTGTAAATACAGAAGGCTCCCAGCCAGTAGGGGTTATGCCCTACAAATGATCAAATAAATTTGATCAAACGGGTTTATGGGGAGACATAGTGTCAGTATGAATTAATCAACACACATTATCCATAGTTTTCACCATGAATACAATTGTTTATAGTGGTTCAGAAGAGGTGGGTTTTCCTCGCCACCACTTGGGTCGTTCTCTCCTCACTAGTAGTCCTAATGACCACACGGGGAGATAGACCCTCTAAAGATTAAACAAAAAGAGCCTATTGCTCAAGACACAAAAGACAATGGTTCAATTTTTAGTGCACCAATTGAAGTGTTTGCTAATCTATGAAAACAAGGCACATAATGAAATATCAAAAACCCTTGCTAAGATCCTACAACAAAGATTTGTTAGTAGTTTGGATTTGTTTCAAATGATCACCCCTTCCTACAAGCACACAAGTTAGGTAAATTTTAGATCCAAAAGACTTTGTGAAAATAGGGGCCTTCAACAAAACGATTTTGCTTTCAAGACAAGTTACACCAATTTTGTTAGCTAGATCTGAAGATGCTAGCTCAAAATAAACCGGATCTAAAAATCCGAATGACAAAAAACCAAATCAAAGAAACCCAAAATGTAACAACCTCACACAGATGTGGTTATCAGAAACACAAATGCTATATAACTTCACAGACGCACTTAGATCCGATACAGATGCGGTTCCAGAACACAGACACTGCTCTTTGACATAGACGTGCCCGAAGACTTCACAAATGCGACTAGGGAACACAGATGCGTTTCCCAGAATCTGCAAAAAAAAAACATATTGTCGAGGGTGCAGATGCGATTCCAGATGTCACAGACACGATAGAAAACCAAAAATGCTATCTGAAAGCACGCAGATGCAAAAATATCAAAAGCTTGTCAGAAATGTCAGATCTGTAACTTCAAAACACAAAATTTGCAACAAAAGATGTTAAATGCAAAAGGGACAAGGGTCCCACCGGGTGTGCCAAAATGTATATGGTGAAAATGGATAACAACAATATTGAAAGGCTAAATGAATTCAACCACAAAACCCTAGCCTAACAACAACAAAGATCCACCATAACATATGAAGATTACCTAAGACAATGCAAATCAAATGAAATCACAAAGATTATACCATCACATGTCCAATAGGGTTTGAATCTCCATTCTTCCTATCTCCATTGATCTTGCTTGATATATTTGCTCTCAGAATTTTATGTGCACAAGAGCTCAACAAAGAACAGAAGTGTGGTTGCAAGTAGGCTTGATCACATATGAAAGAGTGTAGTCAATCGATCAGGATGCATAGATTGATTAGTTAGGGTTGATAATAAAGGAAACATCTTCTTATATAGAAGACAATATAGGAAATGGAGGGATAAGATTAAGAGGTGTAAAAGATAAATGGTCGGCTATGATTAGAGGGTAGGTAGAGAAAATAAGAAAATAATGAAAGGGTAGGTAGTGTATGAATTAAGAGATGAAAGACATGTGTCATGGGTAGAAAAGGCTAATGAATTAATTAAATAAATAAAGATTTATTTAATTAATAGAGGAAGTGGGATCAATTAAATAAATAAGAGTATTTATTTAATTTAGAAAAAGGATAATTTAAATAAATAAATGTATTTATTTAAATGAGAAATAAGGCTAGAAGAGGATAAATGAATTAATTAAATAAATAAAGATTTATTTAATTAATAGAAGAATTAGGCTAAAATAATTAAATAAATAAAATATTTATTTAATTAGACTGGACAATTTTAGGTGTCTACAGAAAGTAATGCAATAAGCAGAGATAACAACAACCACATGAAAAACACACCATAACACAATATTTTAACGAGGAAACCCGATGTGTGAAAAACCTCGGTGGGATTTGTGACCCACAATATTCACTTACTGGCCAATAAGAGAATATTACTGTTACAAGAGGGGCTTGCACATGCAGGAAAGCCAAGTGCCTAAAGCTCACTGCTCAATTACAAAATGGGAAGTCTCACTGACTTACAAAATGGATTATATAAATCCAATGTCTTGTACTGCTTCAAAATAGTATCTACTATGCCAGATCTAGTACCGGTTTATAGGTCTACTTCTTACATAAACCCTTATGCTATAATTCGCATAATAGGTCTGCCTTATTTTGCCTATATATTTTCTTTTTTCTATTACATATTTGTTCTACAATGATCTCTTATATATATGAGTCATTTTACAACTTGCCTAGTCAGCTTACAATGATTTTACAATAATAAACAAAATATATTAACAACAAAATTCCTGTCGGCTTCTGTGCTGGTATGCTTCCTTTCACTGTCGGTGCCAGTGGTCTGTGTGCCGATGTAGAATCTAACTTTGCTAGTGCTAGTGGGTTTACTTGCCGGTGACATAGGATTGTAAGGTTGCCATCAATGACAAAACCTTCAATCACCTACAATGTCTCATTGGAGTGTGCATTTACCAACAGTAAGAGGATTGCCTTTTCTAAACAAACTAGAGAACGCTTTGTGCAGAGAATGTCACCTTGGGAAGATGTCTTCCTCAACATTCAAAGGTAAGTCCTTTTCAACAAAGAACTTACTTGATCTAGTGCACACCGATCTATGTGGTCCGATGAAAACTAGAAGTATTCAGGGAGATCAATACTTCATGATTCTTACCAATGATTTCTCAAGAATGATGTGGGTCACATTCTTGAAAGACAAGTCTGAGGTATTTGGAAAGTTAAAAGCCTTTAAAGCATTGGTGGAGAAGGAGAGCGGTAGAAGGATAAAATGACTAAGAACCGATCAGGGAGGTGAATTCACATAATGAATTCAATAAGTACTGCAAGGAGAATGGTATCAAGAGGCAATTGTATGCCCCAAGACACCATAGCAGAATGACATAGCAGAAATAAACAACAAGAATGTGGTTGAAGCGGAAAGAACTATGTTGATCTAAAGAAATGTAGCTCACACATTTTGGAGAGAAGCGGTGAGCACTGCAGTCTATACCATGAACCAGGTACTCATTAAGAAAGGTAAAGACAAAACCCCTTATGAGTACTGGAATGGGAGAACTCCCAATGTGAGTTATTTCAAAGTGTTTGGGAGCAAATGCTATATCAGGAGAGGTGAGCACCTGAGCAAGTTTGATGCTAAGTGTGATGAAGGAATATTTATGGGATATTCCCCTAAAATAAAAGCTCTCAAATGCTACAATAGGAGGACTCAAAAGATTGTTGAGAGTATCAATGTTAGAGTTGATGAATCCCCTAAGAAGCCTAAGGAATCTGACAACAAGAAAATGGAAGATGAACCGGGTTTCACCTTTTGGGAACCGGTTAAGAAAGAAACAAGTGACAAACATTGCAAAGACCTCACTATTTCTTTACCAGTAGAATCTTTAGTAGGTGAAGAATAAGATGAAGCAGAAAAAGAAGAGGAAAAGCAAGTTGAACCAGCTACAGTCATTCCTAGGTATGTAAGACCGCATCATGATCCGAAGTAGATCATAGGAGACAAAGATGTAGGAATACTTACAAGGAGAAAAGTGAAAGAAAATTCTTGCATGATTTTAGAATTTGAGCCTAAGACAACTAGAGAGGAACTTACTGATGAAGACTGGATAAAGGAAATGGAAGAGGAGTTGGACTAGATAGAGAAGAATGCAACATGGTCCTTGATACCCAGATCGGAACACAAGAATGTCACAGGTACCAAATGGGTCTTCAAGAATAAGTTGAATGAAGAAGGCATAGTGGTAAGGAGCAAGGCAAGACTTGTATGCAAGGGATATGCTCAGGAAGAAGATGAAGACTATGGAGAAACCTTTTCCCCAGTGGCTAGACTGGAAGGTGTTTGAATGCTACTGGAATTTGCAACATTCAAGGGATTTAAGGTATACCAGATGGATGTGAAATCTGCCTTCTTGAATGGAATCCTAGAGGAAGAAGTGTATATTGAGCAACTAGATGGGTTTTCTTTGTCAGAAGATAGTGACATGGTGTGTATATTACACAAGGCCATGTATGGATTAAAACATACACCAAGGGCATGGTATGAATGGTTACACTCTCATCTTGTGAAGATAGGATTTCAGAGAACAAGTGAGGACAACAACATCTACCTGAAATATGAAGGAGATCAGATTCTGATATGTGAAGTATTTGTAGATGATATAATCTTCAGTGGAGATGATGATATGAGTCATGCATTTGTAGATGTGATGAAAAAGGAGTTCGAGATGTCTCTGATTGGAGAGATAAATTTTTTCATTGGTCTACAGATTCAACAAATGAAAGAAGGTATCTTCATTACCCAGTCCAAGCATATCAAAGAGGTATTGAAGACCTTTGGCATGGAGGAGAGCAAGCCGGTTGGAACGTCGATGGTGATCGACTGTAAACTAACAAAGGAGGATGATACAATGTTGGTGGATGAGAAGGAGTACCGGTCAATGATTGGTAAGTTGCACTATGTGGTGCACAACAGACTGAATATTGCTCATGTAGTGGGCATAGTGGCCCGTTTTTAGAAGAGTCCAAGAGAATCCCACTTGGTAGCAGTAAACAGGATTCTTAGGTATATGAAAGGGACAATTGATTATGGATTGTGGTATCCATACAATGATGACTTTGATCTCAAAGTGTTTACTGATGTAGATTGGGCAGGTAATGTGGATGACTGGAAGAGCACAACCGGTGGAGCGTTCTTCCTCGGTGGAATACTAGTCTCATAGATGAGTAAGAAGCAGAGCTGTATTTCCCAGTCTATAGCTAAAGTAGAGTATGTGGTAGCATTTATGAACTACACTTAGGCAATTTGAATGAAGCATGTACTGGACGGCTTCAAAGTGACTGTATCTGAATGGGTGACTATTTTCTGTGATAATACTAGTGCAATTAATATTTCCAAAATATTGGTATTACATGCTAAGACCAAGCATATTGAGCTCAAGTATCATTTCTTGAGAGAAAAGGTTAAGGATAAAGAGGTTGTATTAGAACATGTTTCCAGTAAGGAGCAACTAGGAGACATATTCACTAAGCCCTTACCGAAGGCTACATTTACCTATTTGATAGGTGAATTAGGGGATCTACCCCTTTATGAAGTAAACTAAAGTTGTGTGCTCCACATCAGTCAGGTACTACCATGCCAGATCTTATAGGATTGATGTGTTGAAGGATGCTACTCCATAGGGGGAGCAGCATAGTGGAGATTGAAAGCTTGTGCCTCCACTTTGGCATTGCTGTCAAAGGGGGAGAAAATATATGTGTGAGAAGTTATCTAATGGTGAAGATATATGGGGGAGAGGATATATGGCTAAGTGCGCACTGACTAGTCTAGGTGGTGGTGGTGATCTTTCAAGTTGAACCGGTATATGTCAACTGGTATATGTTATTGAGAATGGTGCAGATACTGAGCAATGATCCATTGAGTATTGCCATCAATGCCAAAGGGGGAGATCATTGGCATACGATGAAGTGATGATAATGTATGTTGTCATTGATGTCAATAAGTGCTCAAGCAGGTGAACCGGTATGCACTGGTATGAAAATTGGAAGCGGTTATGGTCAACCGGGATGGAGTGGACTGGTGTCAGGGTTCCCTAAGTGTGACTACCGGTTGGTAGTCTCAGTTCAGCTCTAGGGTTTCTAGTTTGGCTTGTGCGGTGCAACCGATGATGTTTTGTGATGAGTTAGTTAAGAACAAGGATAAGGATTAAGATTCCACATCATCTATGTGTACATGAAGGATTTCTTCAAGGATCTTGTGCATGAAGATCAAATGCATTGGATGTCTACCTCGAGAATGTGCATTTTTCTTAGAGGTATGTGAAAAGCGTGTGATGGGTTATTGTTTTCCAAATGTGGTGAAGATTGGATGATTCAGAATGACTTGAGATCTGTTTTAGATCGTTTCATTCTATGTAATGTATTTGACAATTAGGATTGGACCACTTGTAATTGTAAACCTAAAATGTTTAGGGTTTAGGGTTTATGCTACTAACCTAATTGTTGTCTATAAGGTCGATGAGTTTTGTTACTGTAGTTTTTGGAAAAAGTTATTTTTGTGTCTGCATGTTGGAGATTTAATGCTTGCCAAACTAGAGTGAGGAATCTGCAAAGTGTGATTGCAGAAGAGAGGAACTGAAAAGCATCTGCCTTAGCAAGGAGTGTTGTTATCAGATCGGAGTTTTACCTATTGTCTTCTAATTATTTCAACAGAAGGTAAATCCCTTGACCGGGTAGCTTTAATAGGCTTTGTTGTCAATCCTCTAACCAGGTGGCTCAAGTTAATTGAGTTATTTAAATCCTCTAGCCAGGTAACTCTTAACAGGTTTTCAAACTTTAATAGGGTATATAGCCATCCCTTAACCGGGTGATCCGTAATAGGATTGGTTCCTAACACAACCTTTTTTGTAAAGTCTTTAACTAGACTAGGCTCCTAACAGAGCAGACTTCAAAAGAGTTCACAAACAAGCTTGTGGGTATTCATTCCCACAGTGGTTTTTCCCATTTTGGTTTCCACGTGAAAAATCTATGTGTTATGGGTTGTGAGTTTTTCATGTGATGATTGTGTGATTATGATTAACTTAGATATGCATGTAGTGGTAAATGGTTGTGGTTTTATTGATACAACTCATGCATCATTATATCGGTGAAGTAGTCATCAAGATTTGAGATCTGTTGAATGATGTCTGAAGTATTTTTGTTTAATCGGTATTACTATGGTTATTTACAATGGTATATGACAACCGGTTATCTGTTTTTTGATTTGTCAAAGTATTTGAGCAAGTTTTTGCCGGTACTGATTCACCTCCCCTCTCAGTTACAGTTAGGACCTTAGTAGTTCATCATTATTCATCATATATCATATTTCCAAGGCCTTCCTAGTAGTAGATGACAAGCATCCATTTCTACTACATCACACAACACCCTATCTTTGTATTCACCTATTGACAATTTTATCCAAACTTGCTCACTAATCATGGCTTGTTGACCTTTGTTCAACCAAGACACTTTATAGGGGCGGGGATGAGGTATTCTTTGCAAGTTAAGCTTAGTAACCATTTCAACAGAAGCTATGTTATCTGTGGACCCTGAGTCCACAATGAATTTACATACCTTTCCTTGTACCTTGCAGGAGGTTATGAAAAGAGTTTTCCTCTGAGGTGGGTCTTTGACGGTTGGCACTTTCAAGAGGGTCCTATTGATCATCAAGAGTTCTCCTTGCTCCAGATCTGCAAACTTTGAAGTTGATGTGTGGTAGGAGGTCATGCTTTGACTATCTTCTTCTTGTATTATATGTGCTCTCCTATCACCTCCTTGGCTACCATTTCTTAGCTTCTCAAGACATCTGAATGACTGATGCCCAACTTGGTTGCATGAAAAACACCTACCGGTGAAGACACTAGGTCCTCTTCTACCAAATCCTCCTCTACCATGTCCCCTCATTCCTCTAAAGCTACCTCTATTCCCTGATTATCCCTCTTGTCCCTAATGGCTAGACTCTCCTTTGGTTTTAGGATATGATCCTCTTCCATTGAATCTACCTTTTCCTTTGAAACTTGTACCCTTTCCTCTATTATTGTGTTCTCCTCTCCTTTTTTGCTTCTCCTCAATCCTAAGTGCCATCTAAAAATAATTGTGCACTGATTCAGGGTTGAACAAACTCAGTTCATCTTGAATACTGAACTTAAGACCATTCATGTACCTTGCTAGCTTTTGTGTCTCACTCTCTGGCATCTTTGCTTTGAGGGTCATCTTGTGGAACTCCTTAGTGTAAGTACTGACATCCAAATCTCTTTGCCTTAGATTTTGTAATCTCTTGTGTAGGATTATCTCATAGTCCTCAAGCACAAACTGCCTTTTGATCTCTATCTCCATCTTCTTCCATGAGGTTATAGGTCTCTTTCCTTCTTCATCTCTTTCATTTTGTAGAAAGTTCCACCAACTAAGAGTTGGACCTTTCATTTCGGATTTAGCCACCTTCACCCTTTGGTTTTCAGGTACCTCTTCACATTCAAAATAATTGATCATTTCTTCTATCCAATCCATACACTCTTCTGGATTCATCTTTCTAGAGAATGTAGGTAGTTTTGCTCTATTGTCTCTTCTTCCTACCTTATTAAGGGCTTCAACAAATTGCCTTTGATATACCGACATCAATAGTCTCTCTTCTTCTTCTTATCCTTCTCCATTAGATGCAGATGCAACTCCCTTGCCTACTTGGTCTTTCTTCAACCTTTCTATCTCCTCCTCCATCTTTTTATTCTTGGCCACCTGCCCCCTCACTATCTTGGCCAACTCCATGTTTGTCATGGGTCTAGTGGAAATCTCCTCACTATTCTCTATTGCATCTACCATTTCTTTATTCTTCCCTAAGGCTCTTTTGATGCTCTGATACCATCTAATGTAGAGATTGGCAGTAGTAAGGTGATAAACCCACCTACACACCTTGGTCTTCTATCCCTTGAGTCTCATTCAAGGCTACAACCACACCTCAAGTGTGAAACTAGACTCTTACCCCTAACAAGGGATGGCACAACACTTCTACAAACTTCTTGAGACCTATTAAGATCTTCCACAATGATACTTTGGAGCACAAGGCAAATATTGGTTTTTGAGGCTTAGACATGCTTATTGGTTAGGCCTACCAGTTAGTAGCCCTATTTCACTATCTTTTCTGATTTTTATCCAAATTATAACAAACAACACCCTAAAAAAATTTAGGTTTCAGACACCCTTTTGGGATTACTATTAGATTCCAAAAGATTGGAATTCCACCCTATTCCTGCACTCTTCAACACCTACTTAGGTCACAGGCCTAATTGATCAAGTTAGACCGGTTTTACAAAAGAGTTATATGAGAATGGGATCACAAGAAGGTTCTAACTCTTCAGGAGGTTTCTTCTATGTCCAAATACTCCAATTTTATCATTTCAACCCATCATCCCATCATTACTCATAGTATGCTCAATAAAACTCATCTAATCTAATCTTAACCCTCAAACAATTTAGACTAAAGCTTGGTGGTAAGGTTACCAACCAAATCCTTTGACCTCGCCCCTCTATAATCTCAAAATACATGCCCCTAACTTGCATTCTAATAATGGGCATTGGATCCCAATGATTAGATTGCAAGTTAGGGTTGCATTTGCATTGTAACCCTTGAAAGTGGAGGGTTTCAAACCTGTAAAGGGTAAAATGCTTATAACTCCCACTAAATTTCACTTGAAGAGGTTAGACCAAATCCATTGGAAGGGTATTTAAAGACTCTTTCTAATCAAATCAAAAATTCATTAGTAGATCTCACACCCTGTACAGACAATATGGAAAAATGTCACTGTTATGGCAAAATCAGACTTGTTCTATTCACTTTCTCCACCAAACTTTACAAAACTTTCTACTCAATCTTTCCCATAGCTTTCCAAGCATATATAAACCTTTTCCAACATCCATAACCAACTTTTGAATAGTTAGGACTGTTGGAGAAGTAGTTAGCATCCTACCGACAACTTTGAAAAGTTGCTTGACTACAAATGCAACATTTTGCAACTTAGGACACCATTGGTTATTAACCCTTAGACCTTATGGAAACACATCCAAGGTCATTATTTGTCATTTTTAGACTCCAAACACCTAAGAAAACATACTAGACACACCAACATTAAAAATCCAAATTCCAAGCCTTCATGGCCTAATAGATCTCTAGGTTTCTATGCTCACCTAAGAGATTATTGACCATACAAATAGGCATTCAATTACATCAAGGGTGATCATTGATCCAACCCATTATTACATCAAAAATTAACATGTAGACACCACCATGTTCTTGAAATAGAGGTGTAGTAGAATGTGCTCTGCACCAAATGGAGTCCCCTTGAGGTGTGATGAAGAGGATACCAACTCATGTGCCATGCTGCATGTATGAACCATCAAAATATACTTGCCAAGGCTTTGAATTTGTCTTCATAAGAATGGATTCATTCATAAATTATGAGACAATGGGAGTTTCATTAATGATAGGTGCATCTTCTATTGATCTACAATGGCTTGTCCTTTAATTTCTTTTATGTCCACATATTCAATGTCAAATTCACCCAGGATCATAACCCATTTAGCTAGTCTGCCAGTGAGTGTCGCCTTATTGAGAATGTATTCGAGTGGATCTATCCTTGCAATGAACTTTTTTTATGAGTTAGCATGTAATGATGTAGTTTCTATGAAGCAAAAAACTACAACAAGACATGCATGATCAATCAAAGTGTAATTAAGCTCATAACCAACCAATGTGGGACTTATATAGTATACAACTATTTCTTTGCCTTCATTGTCCTATTGTGTCAAAAGTTCCCCTAGTGTTGTTTGTGTAGCTAATATATAAAGTAATAGGGGTTTTACTTGGATAGGTGTCATCAATACTAGTGGATTCAAGAGATAATCTTTGAGAATTTGAAAAGCCTGTTGACACTTATCATCCTATTTGAACTTGATATTCTTGTGAAGTAGATGTTGAAAAGGATTACATTTATCTGCAAGTTGTGCTATGAATCTGCATATTGATTGGATTCTTCCTCGTAGAGACCGAAGTTGACTAATATTCTTTGGTGGTGGCATCTCTAATCTGACTTTTGCAAGATCTGCTTCAATTCCCCTTTGTGAGACAATGTATCCAAGGAGTTTTCCTGAGGTCATCGCAAAGACATACTTCTTAGGATTTAATCTAACTTTGTATTTTTTCAAACGTTCAAAAACCACAGATAAAATATCGAGGTGTGTTTCTCTTGTTATTGACTTTCCCAAGAGATCAACAACATAGTCTTCCATGGTTACATGCATGAGATCATGAACAATGGTTTTCATTTCTCTTTGATATGTAGCACATGCATTCTTTAATCTGAAGGGCATAACATTCCAAAAAAAGGTACCCCAAGGACAAATAAATGTTGTTTTATGTTGGTCTTTAGGTGCTATTTTGATTTGGTTATACCCAGATAATTCATCCATCAATGATAGCATTGCATGACCAGTTGTAAGATCCACTATCAAATCAATGTTCAACAACGAGAAATCATCTTTAGCACAAGCCTTATTGATATCTCTGAAATCTATACATATTCTGATTTTGCGATCTGGTCTACTGATAGGTACTAGGTTAGAAATCCATTCAGGGTAGTCAATTAGTCTAATGAATCCAACATCCTGTAATTTCTCTAGCTCTACCTTGACTAATAGTGCCACCTTCGGATGCATCTTTCTCAATTTTTGTTTTACTGGTTTATCTCTTGGAGTAACTATCAAATGATGCATAACTAAATTAGGATCCATTCTAGGCATATCAACATATGACCATGCAAAATTGATTTGTAGTTCTATGAAGAAACTTATAAACTTTGGTCTTTCTTTATTTGTCAAAGACTGATCTAAGAAGATGTTGTGTGGAACCTCCTCTGTGCCAATATTTGTCTTGATAGTTTCCTCCACCAACATGATTTCTCTTCATAGGATGTCATGGGGAGGGTATCAAACCTTCCATCGTTTGGCACCTTAGAGAGGTTTTCACCTTTGGCTATGTCCTTTATTTTTACTTTATTTAGGGTCAAATAGTGCCACAATGTGGTTTTCACTAGAAGACCCATGATTTGTTTTTATTTTTATACCTTTTCTACTAGAAGGTTTGGCACCATCTCCAAGATATGTCGCACTATTGAGTTCTATGATGTATCCTTCTTTATGGTCCCCAAGTGAGAGATCATCTTGTATGCCAAGGTAGTCAATAAATGCATTGTCATTTTCAAATGTGTCAATTCATAAAGGTCCTTGTTGGTCCTAATCAATGAGTTTTGTATGAACGAGGGGAAGGCCATTAGTGTTTTCAAAGTCAATGGGAGTGAGAGTGAAGACACAAGAGTCTTTGGGTTTTTCAATGCAATCATTAGGGTAATTGCTAGTACTCTCCTCATCAGCCTCGATCATACATGAATCCAAATCAACATCATAGAGGGACACTCAGCAACAGGATTATTCACTCTTCGCGGTTTTGACCTAGAACCTTGAGATGTTGAGGGTTTGGGATCCCAAAATTTTTTTATCCACGATTCTCCATTATCTTTCTTTTCTTGAGATGTAGGCTCTCATAGAGTTGTTTGACCAACTTTAAATCAATATCTAAACTTATCTAATTCTGAGGGTTCACCTAGTTCTCTGAATGCTTCAGTGAGCACGTAATCACTGGATGACTTATCTGAACCCCATTCCCATTCATTAGAGTTTGTGGAATAGCATTTCTCTTGTTGTTGGTCATTAGTGGAGATAAAATATGTGATTTGTAATGCTTCTTTAGAATTATGAGTACCTAATTTGAAGGGTATGAAGCCAAGTCCTTTGGAGCATTGATTCTTACACTAATACATTTGGTCTATGATTTCGATGGAGGTTTCCAATAGAGAAGGTATATTGTGACCAAATTTGATTTTTTTTTAAGAAATGCCCAAATTCGTCAGAATTCCAACTGTAATTTCACATTTGGTTTCGATGGAGAAGGCATTAGCAATGAAATTTGTTTTTTTTTCAAAAAAGTGTCCACGTTCGTTGAAATTTTGATGACAATGGGCATTATACTTAAAAAAAAAAAAGAGGGCAAGTCATTTGTGCATTTGCAATCCCGCACAGGCTTCTGCGTCAACCTCAACCCCTGGCAAGATCAAATGACACACTCACCATTCGAGGTACTTTCACACACTCACCGATCGAGGTAGAATCTTCACCTTGATTTCGGATTTGCATAATATGAGGAATTTCTGAATCTTCACCTTCATTCATTGAATCTTTGGATTTGCATAATATTTGCATGAGGAATTTCGGATTTGCATAATATTTGCATAATATGTGGAATTGCTTGGGTAGAATCTTCACCATTCGAGGTAGTTGAATCTTCACCTTCATTCATTGATTTTCATATATGAGGAATTGCTTGTGTCCCACCCATTGTTTGAGCTATCCATTACATTTCACAACTACTCGTGCTTTTCCGTTCTTAGGTCAACATCATTGGAAGTCTTTTAATGTTGCCCCCATGCCTCGGTTGTCGATGTTCAGTCTTCCCCTTTCACCACCATGAATTATATACATCCCAGAGGGCAATTAACCTCTCTTTCTCTTTTCTCTCTCTTCCACCCTGCCCCGACCATGGCACTAGGACGTATACACAGCAAAGAACGAGCTAACCGGTTAAAGGATCAACCTTTTGCAGGTAGCATTGATGAGTTTCCAGTTCTCATTAGAAGATAGAGTAAGAGAGGCCATTGTCAAACTATTTTTGTAGTTATCAACCACACCCCTTGTAATAGTGAGGTAGTTCCAGATAGTTACTTAAATTTTTCATGTTTTATGTTAAGGTCTTTAGTTGGAAAACCATCTTCCTTTTCTACTATTTTTTTGTCTATTGTGTTTCCTTGCACATTTACAAATGTGTGTGAGAGTCATCTTGAACCAGTTCTAGGGAGGTATCTAGCAGAGGAAGCTTCATAACATTACAGTTTGTGTTAATATGTTCCAAACATAAATGTAAATAAAAAATTGACAAATATACCTCAATTTTGAAATGCTTTAATGTTTCTAGAACATGTTAGTGTATGCTTTCATCATGGAAAAACATAATGTAGTTGATCATAACTGATGTAACAAAGTTGTATCTTTGAATGCGTTGTTCCTTGATTATAGATCTATGCTCAATTGATTTGAATTGCTTGATTGAAAAATTGGTAGATGTGGGCTGGAGTTGATAGGGGTTTGAAATGAGAAATAGACTTGTATCTATATGTAGCTTGCACCTTTTCAAATTGAACTTTTGGAAAAGTCCAAATTTGGAGAGGAAAATTCCTACTATTTGCGAATCCAACATTCATCTTTCAAATTTTAGGTCCAATTTCCATGAATAAGGGTTCCCAAGACCCTATTCCTAGAAAATTGAGCCATGAGGAACATCACGAATAAGGGAATGAACCAAATTTATGGAAACATTCTCAAACATAAGTACAATTAGGCATAACTAAGGCACAACCACTAAAGTGAGTCCAAACCTACTGTATATTTATAAAGAGATAGAACTTATGATGCAATATTTAGCGCCCTCTTAGAAAGCATATAAAATTATGCTCATGTACTCTTGGGAAAATATGGAGAAACCAAATATTCTTTCACCAAGATATTGAAGAGTCAAGATGACTACAAGTTTGGAAAGGTGGTAGCTCCCAAGACTTATCATATTGTCAATCTACAATATTGAGATAAAAGGGAAGTACAAAGTGAGTAATATGAGTAACATTGGTAACACACATGGAGCATGTAAAACAAAAAGTTATGACATTTAGAACTAGTAAGATTCATATATTCTCACTAGGAACCATATCAAAAAGGCAAGGCATAGATCTAGGACTAGTAATATCCTTATATAGTTACTAGGAGTCATGTCCAGGACACATAAAAGCATGATACCCAAGTTAGTAAGATCCTCTAATACTTAGTCATAGATCGCATTCAAACAAAAAATAGAAGGTCATATCTTGGTAACCTAACTAGTCCATTCATGAGTAGTAGCTCAAAATGTTATCAAAGCTAGGTTAGGTTAGGAGCCCCAAGAAACTATAATATGTCTTATAATGGATGTTGAAAATAATCTACACTCAAGCCAACAATGGAATGGTGAGAAAGGGGGTATCAACTCAATGGTAGAGAAATTTATTAACAAATAGAATGCCTTAAGTTGAATTCCTAGCTATTTTATGAGTATTAGCTTAACATTTTCCTGCGCAAATAACATCTACTCCCACCTGTACCATAGATAAAACTTCCACCATTTCTCCTTCCACAACCTCTAGTCACCTTCATGTACCAAAGCCACTAGTGCCACACCTTTAGTACTTACATCCTTCACTTATCATCCACCATATGGTCTATTTATCAAATTTATTTCTTCTACATGTAAAATCCATATGCACAAGATGGAATGACAATTGGTAGATGTAAAAGCCATATTCCACAACCTTTGCTAATATCCTTTCTGCCAGTGCCAAAATGTGAGGTTTGTAATAGGATGCGACATCCATCAAAGCATAATAGAGATGAGTTTTCTAACAGGATAGAAAATCAAACAATGTAGGAAAGCATCGATTAAAAATAAATACAAGATTGCAGTTTATAGAGTTTAGTAAAAGGGGCAATGAACAAACATAACACTACTTTGGAAGGCTGCAGAGATGGTGCGTGGCACAATATAGAGATAGGCTATGCAAGAAACAAGAATAGAAAAGACCATAAATATAATTGAAACTCTACCATAAATATAATTGCCATGTGTTTGATCAAATCAATAACTACCTAAAAAATTGAAACTCTAGGAAGAGACATTAAATGTGAAGAGGATTGATGTGCATGGAGATTGTTAATTGCATATTTGAATAAATATTTTATTATAATCTTTATGTTAGTTTAATTTGTGTGCAAGATTTATCTTGTTTGGAAGCTGCCATACCATTCAAATATTCATGTATTGGGACCTAATTGTGAAAGTTTGAGGTCCATTGGGAAAAAAGTTGTCATATTGCCATGACAACTTTTGCATTTCTTGTAGAAACTTCTTAAAAATATGGTTGGAAATTTAGTTTATGATGGTTTTAGGTTGTAACCCACTTGGATGGGAATAAATAGGCCTTTGGCATGCCATCCAAGAGTTTTGCTTAATGAAATTGGGGTTTTATGTGCATTTTCCAACGTTTCAGTCTGATTCTCTTCATTTTTCATTGTGAAAATCATCATAATTTGATGGGAAATCGATTGGATGTGGTAGAGAAGTGAGTTAAATTCATTTTTTAATTTTTGTGGCATTGAATTTCATTGTGTTTTAAAGAATATATCATAGTTTTTCCAAAAAAATGTCAAAACCCTGCTTAGTCTTTACCGAGAGGAGTAAATAATGTATAGTTTGGTCTCCCATGCATATAAATTCACCCAAATGTGTGGGAAGACCTTTTTTCATGCTATGTATCATATTATGTTGTGTGCAGGGATCCAAATTAGATTTGGTACATGTTTGGGCATGAGGACAGTCTAATATCTCTATGCATTAGACAGTAAAAGGCAGTAAGAGTGAAGAATTTGTTGGGAAGACCAAGCGATTGGTATTTTGAAGTGGATGATGAAACAAAGAGGGGTGAGGGGACCCTATGAAACCTTTAGAAGGGTTTGTGGATCAAAACCAAATGAAATAGATTAAATTTCTATGATTGTCCTAAGGGTATTAATTGTCACAGTCATAGTTTTACTAGTGATATTGTTTTTGTTTTGACAGAGTTGTGTTTGTAAACCCAAGTGTGGACATGTAGTGGAGTCATGAGATGTATTAAGACTACATCAATACTTAACAACAACATAGTGTGTAGGCACCTAAAATATGAAAGTACTACATATTGGAAGGAGACAATCATCCATACTTATCACAAGCTTCTGCAGCTCATGTAGACTCAAGGTGAGTTGCAAAATGACCATCAATGAGTGTGAACCCTATCTTCACAAATTATGATCAGTTGCCATGCTACTTGACCCTATATTCATGGTGTTGGCTCAATTCATATTAGTTTTCCCAAGCCTAGAAGCCAATTAATATATTTGAGGGTGTCTAGAAGAATGGACTGTATGATCATTGACTTTGTATGTTGAAACCATTATACATGCCCCTACCTCTGCATCATACACATGAGTCAATGATGATAGTGTGGTGTTCAAACATCCTATATGGATAGGACACAAGAATATGTACCAGATAGTGCTAGGTGAAATGTATTTAATATATTAGACTTACAGGGACATATGGGGAAGTTTGCGTGTGTGATGATGCCATGAAAGGTCTGATATCCCTATGTATCAGACTGAGAAAACTTGTGAAAGACAAAAAAAATGCATTGAGAAGGAAAAAGGTTGAATTTCCTAATGTTTGGTGTTGAAGTGATGTGTGGGGACCCTGCCAAGTCAAATACCTTGTTGTAGTTTCAAAGGGTGGAAAAATAATACGCATTTTATTTACTATCCTAATAGACCATCCATCATAACAATGATTGCCAATGATGTGTGCATTGCAAAAAAAGTTCTAGAGGAAGGCTCTTTCTATTGTAATACCAAGTGAGTGTTCATAGACCTTGTGTAGGGTCCTCCAAGCCTAGAGTAAGGAGTTTGAAGCCTAGATACATTGATTTGGCCTTGTGGCCATCAATGAGTGTCGACCCAATAGGAGAAGTCTTGAGACTGACAATTTTGGAAGTGTGGCATTGTTGAGAGCCAACACTTATGTGTGAACCCCGTCTTCATGTATTATGATTAGTTGCCATGATACTTGACCCTATCCTCATGGTGTTGGCTCAATTTATATTAGTGTGTTTTGTTCAAGAAACATGATGTGAGAAGTTTGATGCAGAGGCAAGGGTAGAACTCAATATTTCATATTAGGACAACAACCACATTGATTAGGCAAGTCAGATAAGGTCTCTCCAATGTTTAGGATACACAAAGGCAACATTAGTCATGTAAGTATGCATGAGCATGGGAATGGATAGTTGCTTTCCTTTTAGACTGATTTGGACAGTATTGAGAGGATCCTATAAGGATGACTATCACCATACTCTTGATGACTTCACAACATTGATAATGAATTCACATTAGACACTCATGGATTACCCCAATTAGACATTAGTCAACTTGAGAGATGATACAAGGATTGCATACCACAAAGCCATTAGATATGTTTTGAGATGAAAAAGAAGAGTTAAATGGTTTTGGTTCAATTTTCATAATTTCTATGTTCAAGTAATTTAATTTGGTATATTATACTAAAACGTGATTTCATAACTAACATTTCAACTTCTATATAACTAGTTCTATAGCTTGATTTTCTTGCCTGTGAAGAAAGACCATGTCAGACAATATTAGTGAACAAGAAAATAAGGAGACAATTGCTAGATTGTGGTCTAACTTGAAAAGAAAAGGTGATGGAAAATGTTATTGTCCCTACAAAATTTGTAAGGGGTTAAAGACTAGAAGACTTCTAATCAAAATAGCTAAGAAACATTGTAGGCTGCATGGTCGCATTGAAGGTGGACATGATTATCATCCATTGGTAAGTTTTTTATTATATCATTTTAAAAATTTATATACATAAGAAATCACTTGATGATGAGATCATGGTCATGGTTTATTTATGTTTATCAATTTTATATAGGTCAAGCACCCTGAAGCACATGATATGGATCAACACAACCCAAAGAATATGGTTTTCAAAGTGGACGAACAAGGAGGTCTGAATATTGAAGCTAAAGATAATGATCCCATGGAAGATGACGATTGTATGCGGGAAAAGTGGGCAAATAAAACTAAATATGTGAAAATATGTTAGAATACTAGTCCACACACACACACAGGACTTCTTGATGCAAGCTATGGAGTAACGTAGTGTTACTCAGCTTCCCAAGGAGGGTCCCATGGTTCTCTATCTCACAATGTCCCTCAAACCAATGTTTTTGCTCTCAGATCACTGAGCAAAATGGTTTAGGGATGACAAATATGAGAACGAGAGATGCTTTTGATTGATTTTAGTATGAGATAGATATGAAGCTATGTATGATGCTAAAAATGCAATAAACTAGATGATAAGATGACGAGGTTAGTATGAATACTATCCTAGCATACTATATTTAGTCTGTGATTGAACTAAAATGATAAAGAAAGTAATCTAAGCATACATATTTAGTCTAATTCTGATCTAAAAGAGGCTAAATGATGAGCATAAAGATGATGAAAAATCTTGAAAGTATTTGAGCATAAGTATAATGCTTCAAATTTTGAAAGATGATTCTTAAGAATGGAGGAATGAGAGCTCTATTTATAGCACAAACAAGGCAATGGATGGTCAAGATTGAAAGGTTTAATCAAGGGCCAGGTTTGAAAGTTGGGGATCCATGTGCACAATTTGTACTAATGAAATGGTGACAAGTGTCAACATAGGATTGGGTTGAGAAAAGAGGTTGGAGGCATTAAAGGCCTGAGAAGACTTCATGGTTATCTAAAGGCTAAGGGTCAAGTCTAAGTTAGGCTTATCCACTGGATTAAGAGTTAATCCAAGGATAAACCTTTGTGCAAATGATTAAGAGATAATCATGGTCAAAGCATTAATGGCCTGATGAGACCCTTGGGTTGGATAGAGGTTGAGTCAAAACAAATGTTTTAACCATGTGGGAGGGTTTGAATTAACCATTAATGGTTATTGGAGACTTTAGGGATTAAGTGGTTGAAGATTGGAAGCTTTCAATGGTTTTCAAAGACTTTAAGGGTTTTGGTGGTTGAAGGTTGAAAACCTTTAATGGTTATCCAAGACTTTGGGCCATTTTGAGAAGTGACCTCCCTTTGCTTAGGGATGTGACAAAGTTTAGAGGGTGGTTATGTTAATTAGAATCGATTAGAAGATTCTAGAAGAGATTAGGAAGGGGTTTGGGATTTTGCAAGTGGATGGGGGGATAATAGGATTTAATTGAATTATTTGGTTTTTATTCAATTTGGTTACAATTAAATAAATTTGATTTATTCAATTTAGGATAACTATTTAATTAAATTTGAATTTAATTAAAAGTGGGTAGGGGGGATTTAATTGAATAAAATGATTTATTCAATAAATGGGTATAGTGAATTTAATTTAAATAAATTGAGTAATTTACTTAATTAAAGAGAAGAATGTGGATAATTTAATTAAATTGGAGAAATGAACATAAAATATTCATTTAGGAATATGGTCATTTTTATACGTCTACATTTTGCCCCTCTTTGAAGTGACGTGTGTGCACATGTTATTTCAAAAAAAATGATGCTTTATCTTGATTTATGATCAAATGCAATTTTTGTGTCACTTTTTTGATTTGCCAGTCGTGCCCCAGATTTGATGTGATGCCCCAGATTCGAGATTTGATGGTGATGCCCCCTCGGGAGATGAATCAATATTTTTTGGAAATTTTTTGATTTAAATTGATGAAGTTCGTATGATGTGTAGGATTCCGTGCTTGTAGAAAGTGTGTAAATTGATTCATCTCCTGATAAATTACAACTATTTTGGTATAGGGGAGACTGCGACCATATTACAGGTCCAGTTGGCTAACCCTAATTTCATTTTCCTCCTATAAAAGGTGAAAAGGGGTTAATTTAAAGTCATTTGTGCTTTGTTGACTTTTGAAGAAAGATAATTTTCTCTGGAGAGAAAATGCCTATTCCCTATCACAGACACCGTTTCGAGCGCGTTCGGAGGTACCAGAGACCAGTAGCGCATGGACCACCAGTAAGTCAACGTTTTTGACCCCTTTTGGATTTTTCATTTTGTCATTTGTGGGTGTTTTTTGAATTTTAAACTTCAGACAGTTCGTTTTAGCGCGTCTAAAATGTAATTTAGCGCATACGAAGTGTAGAGTAGCGCATCAAGGTCAATTTAGGGGTTGCATCCGAAAATGTTTTGCTAGCGCATAGGATCTGTAGGTTAGCGCATGTAGATAAAATAGCGCATGCAAAGGTTTTGGTAGCGCGTAGGGGAAACAGGGTAGCACGTAGGCATGACCTAGCGCATAGGAGCTGTCGGGGTTCGCATAGGAAAAGGGGTTTAGCGCGTAGGACGAACCTAGCGCATAGGGGTAAAAGGGTAGCATCTAGGAGGCATAGATTAGCGCGTAGATAGGTTCTAGCGCATAGGACAAATTAGGTAGCGCAACGGAAGAAAAGAGTAGCGCGTGGATATATTCTAGCGCATAGGGCAGATAGGTTAGCGCGTAGGACAAGCAGCCTAGCGCGTGGGTTTGTTTTAGTGCAGTGAAGGTCTGTTTTAGCGCATCCAAGAAAAATTTGCAGTTTTTGGCCGAGTTTGAAAAAGTTGTGGTTTTCTGTGCCTGTCGTGTTTTTGATGCATTTATCCAAGATGAGTATTTGTATAACTTGTTTTGATGTGCAATTTTCCAAGTTATGTATAGATTATCAAGCTGTTGTTTTGATCAAAATATGATTTATTTGCGTTGTCTGTTTCAAGTTCAATGTGTGTGAAAGCCTGAGTTGTTTTACAAGCCAATATGGGTTGAAAACTTGAGTTGTTTTACAAGCTGATATGGGTGGGAAACTTGAGTTGTTTTACAAGTTTATGTGATGGTGGTACTTGAGTTGTTTTACAAGTTTTGATATGGTTTTTGAGAACTTGAGTTGTTTTACAAGTTGATATGAAATGATAGGATTTTGAACTTGATGTAGATGAGCAAATTTGTTTCATGTTTTTGATGTAAGTTTTATTTTGATATCTTTGTGTTGATGTGGAAAGTGATATTGAATATGTTTTGTTTGCTGACAGGAGCGATTGGGTATTGTGCAGTCGAGGGAGAGATTCCCGAGACCATGGACGCTGATACCATGTCTGTCACAGGCAGACTTGGATATTATTGAGAGATGTGAATTGACCTCGCTTCTTGATATGCCGCGGTTCACTGTGAACCGGGGACTTTTGACAGCATTGGCAGAGAGGTGGCACAGTGATACGAACAACTTTCATTTTGCCACTGGAGAGATGACTGTGACACCGGAGGATTGCTACCGGATATTGCGCATTCCTGTGGTAGGGGCCATTTTACCTTATGAGCAGATAGAGGAGGGCGGCACAGAGGCACTGCGCCGTATATTTCATGATGAGAGTGTCTGTGGCTATGAGATCCCCTGGCAGGAGTTTTTGGATCTGGATTATGCACCGCTGCCATCTGTATTGGCAGGATTCATTGGGGGATTCCTTTGTCCTGATCGCAGGTCAAAGGGATTTTCAATAAGATGGGGGCTGGTCCTGGAGCAGATGGTTACACAGGGTCGGAGATTTGTGTGGGGGTCAGCGATGTTGGCCCATCTTTACAGGAGCCTGCATGAGGTAGTATACCTCGGTTATGGGAGCTTATCAGCGGGTGTGACTCTATTACAGGTATGGTACTGGGAGCACATCCCAGTAATGAGGCCATTGGCAGACAGAGATAGGCCCGTAGGTACAGCATACGCCTATGAATACAGAGGCCTAGTTGTCCAGTGTAAGCTGGGCAAACTAGAGCACTGGAGGAGAGTTTTTGATGACATAGATACGGTTACCTGGAGACCGTATACAGGTTGCGAGGTGTGGGCAGAGGATGGGATAGAGATGCCGTTCATTTTCATGATGAGGTATCTGATTGGGAGGACTTCGTTCGTCATTGAGCAATTTTTGGTGACCCAAGTTTTGCGGCAGTTCGGGAGGCAGCAGGGGATTCCGCAGGGAGCGTGCTTGTATGCACGGCAGCAGCAGGATGTGGCCGATTGGGGGCCGACTATTGATAGTGCCGTGGTGATAGAGGAGTTTACAGGGTTAGCTGGGCAGGTCTGGGACTATGCCCCAGAGATTCAGGATGCTGGGATGACTGAGGAGTTCGCTCGTTTATTTGCTGCGTGGGTAGTGGCGAGGATCTCAGATCCCGAGGAGATGAGGCCAGCATTTGATTCGGATGGAGAGGAGGGGGGAGATGATGGAGATGACGGAGATGATGGAGATGATGGAGGAGGTAGAGGAGCCAGGGGGAGGCAGAGTGGTAGAGGTGTGCAGAGAGCGGTACGACAGGGGAGGATTGAGAGGGGGAGAGGAGGATTGGCCATTGGAGCCGGGAGAGAGGGGAGAGTGACAGAGGTGCTAGCTGCAGTGGGGGGAGAGGAGGAGGTGGTGAGACCAGCACAAAGGAGGAGGGTAGATATACTCCCACCTCCCGTACCTAGGACAAGGTGAGTGGGAGGGGTTCCTCCAGCACAGGGACCATTGCGGGTCCGAGTGCCGGGTCATGTAGAGGATGCATAGATCCGGACCCTACAGATTACTGTGCAGCAACTGCAGGCATAGATTTTGACCTATCAATGGCAGATTTCTCAGTTGACCACTGAGAGAGATACGGAGATAGAGAGGCGAGGTCGAGCAGAGGAGGCTTTAGCGACTGTGCAGAGAGCAGTGGCGAGTGGTCCTTTGAGAGACACCCTTAGAGAGCTGACACGGAGTGTCCAGGAGGTGGAGTATTACAGGCGGCATTATGAGGCTGCAGTTCCCAGAGACTGGCGTGTAGAGAGTTTTGCACAGTCAAGATCGAATCGATCTCGAACTGCCGGGACACGATCTGAGAGCCGAGGAGTGACTGGGCCGGCGAGACAAGACCCTCCTGGAGATCCAGGGGCGAGCGTATCTGGAGCTAGACAGGACCCTCCTGGAGATCTAGGGGCGAGTGCAGCTGGAGCGAGACCATCTCCGTCCGGAGATAGTCATACTTGAGAGACAGTGTCTCTGTTGTATTTTTGAGCATTGTATTCTTTGTACTGGACATAGTTTTGACACATTTTGTAGATTTTGATCATTTTTTGAGAGATATATATACAGAGCACCATTTTTGATCGATGTGATGTGTTTATGGATGCATTTTTATGTGTACTACTTCCTTTTTATATTATGATGTAATGTTTACATATATGATGTAATGTATGATGCAGGATATATGTTTTTATATGCTGTGAGATGTATCTTGAAAATGAGATGTATGATTTAATATGCTGCTACATGTAATATGATATGATGTAAAATGATGTAATAATGATGCAAAATGATATGCGATAATAATGTAAAATGATGTGCGACTAATTGTAAAATGATATGCAACTAATTGTTTTTGGAGCATCTCTCATTCGATATTTGCCATCCGATATAACCATCATTTGCTTTCTTTGTAAATATCATCATGGAGCATTTATTGATTTTTGGATATGTTGAAAATTTATACAAGCATAATGGTATATTTGAACCATAATGACCTGAGTAAAATTTACATGATATTTGATTTTGCAAGATAGCACAAGCGTCAAGGTATAATTGAACCAGGACGACCTGAGTGCGTATTGCGTAAACATACAAGATTAGATCATTTATATGCGTGAAATGGAATCAGGCCTTCAGTGATATGCATCACGTCTCGAGGCAAATATTCACACAGTACGAGTGATCGCCTCTCAGACAGAAGACTAAGAAAATATTGGAAGTTCCTCATGATCTCTAGCTTTGAAGCTTTTTATGAGAGAAGGAGAAGATTCCAACAATTAAAAAGTTCAAAATGCAAAATAATCAAGACTTTAATGCGATAATGCAACACTTAGTACTTTAGAAAATCATCCATCCTTGAGTTTCTTGTGTAATTGTTTGTGTTTTGGTTGTTGTGATGAAGCGTAGTTGTGTTTGTTGGATGTCATTTGTCTGAGTTTTGCAATAGTTGGCATGTCTTGAATGCTTGTAAGTTTTTGAACAATTTAATGCCCCTAGCTGAGTGTACCTCTGGATATGATTATGTACAATGATTTCCAAGCCATGGTGGAATGCGGTAGATGAATAACTCAGGATAGTGACTACGCTAAGTATGTCCTGAATGGATATATGCTAAGTGTCGGGCGATGGCCGATAGTATTTTGATGGATAAAATAGCCTGGATATAGATAGAGGAGCCAACCTTTCACAAGGGTGCCTGTTTACCAGGTTTTCACCATTTGTTTTTATTGTACTTTGTATTTTTGTTTTTTTTCTGGATTTTTTGATTTTTTTTGTTTTGTTTTTAGCTTTTTCCGTGCACTAGGCTATCCTAAGTATAGTACTTCTTCAGATGAATGCTGTTAGTTGGATCATCGAGCACATCTCCTTCAGAATTTGTTAGCTGATAGGCACCTGATCCATAGACTGAAATGATGACATAGGGACCCAACCAGTTAGGTTCAAATTTCCCTTTCTTTTCTCTATCTTGCTGATTCCTTGGATTTTCTTTTAGGACTAGATCACCAACCTTGAAGTTGCGAGGAATGACCTTATGATTGTAGCTCCTGCACATGCATTGTTGATATGCTTTGAGATGAGTATAAGCATGTTGGCGTCTTTCATCTAATAGTTCCAATTCTTGCAGTCAGTTAACTCGATACTCTTCATCGGGGATTAAACCTTTCAAAGAGACTCTAAGAGATGGAATTTCTACCTCCAAGGGTAAAATAGCCTCGGATCCATATACCAATGAATATGGTGTTGCTCCTGTAGTTGTGCGGATGCTGGTCCTGTATGCCCAAAGTGCTGGATTGAGTTGTACGTGCCAATCTTTGCCTGCATCATTCACCATTTTCTTGAGGATTTTTAGGATTGTCTTGTTAGATGCCTCTGCTTGACCATTTCCCTGTGGATAGTATGGTGTAGAAAACCGATGTTGGATTTTGAATTTTTCACATAGTTCCTGCACATCTTGGTTTTTGAAAGGTCATCCATTATCTGTGACGATTGAACCTGGAATACCATATCTACAGATTAGATAATTTAGGATAAAAGAGGCAATCTGTTTCCCGGTCACTGTGGTCATGGGAACTGCTTCGATCCATTTGGTAAAGTACTCGGTTGCAGTTATAATGAACTTGTGTCCATTGGAAGATGAAGGATGTATTTTGCCTACCAGGTCCAATCCTCACTAACAAAAGGGCCAGGATGTTGTAAATGGCTGTAGTTCCTATGCTGGTGCATGTATCAGATTGCCATGGATCTGGCATTTAGGACATTTCTTGGCGAAATGATATGAATCTTTCTCCATTGTGGGCCAGTAGTATCCCATTCGTAGAAGCTTTTTAGCAAGAGTAGTGCCACTTGAATGTGTGCCACAAATACCTTCATGAAGCTCATGTAAAGCTGAATCAGAATCATTACGATCAAGACAACGAAGAAGAGTACCATCTAGACCTCGACGATATAAGGTATCAGCGGTAAGGGTGTAACGGGCAGCTTGTCGGATAAAGTTACATTTTTGGTTACGGGATTGGTCAATGGGTAAGATATTATGCTTGAGGTAGTCGTATATTGGTCCATATAACAGAGAATCTGAACCTGTCAAGGCATATATAACTTGGGATTCAGAGTGGTCATAGGCAGGGGAGAACAGTTGCTCTACCAGGAACTCATAATGACTCTGTTGTTCTGGAATTTGTAGTAATGAATCAATCGTAGCCATTGCATTAGCTGCTTTGTTGTTCAACCTTGGTATTTGTTCAAAGGTGATGTGCACAAAATACTGTTTGCAATCATCCACCATCCATTTGTAGGGTAGTAACTTGTCATCCTTTGTCTGATAGTTGTTGTTGATTTGATTGATGACCAGTTGTGAGTCTCCATAGACTTTTAATTCTGTGATTTTCCATTCGACAGCCATTTTGATGCCTATAACCAATGCTTCATATTCAGCCACATTATTTGTACATGGAAACATAAGTCTGTATGATCTCGGCATAGTGTGTCCTTCAGGGGTGATGAATAGAATGCCGGCCCCTGAACCATGTTGTGTATAGGATCCATCAAAGTATAGGGTCCATTGTTTGGAGGAAAGAGCAAAAACATCCCTGTCTGGAAATTCAATGTCCATGGTTTGTTTGCCTGGTAGCGGTGCTTCAGCCAATTGATCTGCAATTGCTTGTCCTTTGATGGCTCATCTTTCTGTGTATTGGATGTCAAATTCACTGAGAATCATGACCCATTTAGCCAATCAGCCTGTAAGAGCGGCTTTGCTGAGTAGATATTTGAGAGGATCAATTTTTGCAACTAACTTGATGGTGTGTGCTAGCATGTAATGTCGGAACTTCTGAGATGCAAAAACAACAGTTAGGCAAGCCTTTTCAATGAATGTATAATTGAGTTCATAGCCATTCAATGTTCTACTAATGTAATATATGGCGCGTTCCTTTCCTTGTTGATCTTCTTGTGCCAATAGTGCCCCCAGTGAAACATCTGTTGTTGAGATATATAGTATAAGAGGCTTTCCTGCAATTGGTGGTACTAGAACTGGTGGATTCATCAGGTACTGTTTAATTTGGTAAAAAGATTCTACACACTTAGTCTCCCATCTGAATGGTACATTTTTGTGTAGCAAGTGGTTAAATGGCAGACTTTTATCTGCTAGTTGAGCGATGAATCGCCTGATTGATTGAAGTCATCCTTGGAGAGATCGAAGTTGACTGATATTCTTTGGTGGTGGCATATCCATGATGGCTTGTACCTTTGTTGGATCAACTTCAATACCTTTAGCTGAGATGATGTAACCTAGTAACTTGCCTAATATAACCCCGAAGACACACTTCTTAGGGTTGAGTCAGACTTGGAATTTCTGCAACTGATCAAAGATCTTTGCTAGGACGCTGAGATGTTCAGCTCTGGTGAAGGATTTTGCTAGTAAATCATCCACATAGTCTTCCATAAATGTGTGCATCATATCATGGAATATGGTTGTCATTGCTCTTTGATAAGTGGCACCTACATTCTTTAAGCCAAAAGGCATAACATTCCAACAGTATGTTCCCCAAGGACAGGTGAATGCTGTTTTGTCTTGATCTTCAGGAGCTATTTTGATTTGATTATAGCCTGAGAAACCGTCCATTAAGGAGAGCATTGCATGGCCTGCTGTGAGATCTACAATTATATCAATACTTGGCAGAGGAAAGTCATCTTTTGTACAAGCTTTATTGACATCTCTGAAGTCAGTACATATTTTGATACTACCATCTGGTTTTGACACTGGAACAATGTTAGAAATCCACTCTACATAGTCAATGGGTCGAATGAATCCGACATCTAATAATTTCTTTAATTCCATTTTGACCATGAGTGCTACCTGTGGATTCATCTTTCGTAGCTTTTGCTTGACTGGCTTGACTCCTGCAGAGATGGATAAGTGATGCATGATTAGGTGTGGATCTACTCCGGGCATATCAGCATATGACCAGGCAAAGTTAATTTGCTGTCCTTTAAAGAAGATGATAAATGCCGATCTTTCCTCCTCTGTCAGAGATTCTGCAAGGTGAATGTGTTTGGATGCTTCTGTGGTACTTAATTAAATAGAAGAATGTGGATAATTTAATTAAATTGGAGAAATGAACATAAAATATTCATTTAGGAATATGGTCATTTTTATACGTCTACAACGATCATGAGCCACAAAACACAATTGAAGATGATAGTACAAATACATTGATCCATGACACATTTAGTACTGGCGCAACTGATCATGATGGTGAAGATGACCTCGATGTTGTTCATGATGTCCCTCTACTTGAGAAGGCATCTGAGGCCCTTTATGAAGGCTCCTAGACAACTCTTCTATCTGTTGTATTGTTGTTGGTGAACTTGAAGGTTATGAATGGTTTATCCAACATAACAATCTCATGTATGTTAAGGTATGTCATATATGTCATAATAAATGGTGAATCATGTTGTACCATTAATATTATTTATATTAACAAATTATTTTTTTTTGTTGTAGATTGATAGGTGATTTTTTGTTACCACCATCAAATATTCTACCTCGCTCATACCGAGAATTATTTGTCATTATGAAAGATATTGGAATGGAGTATCAAACAATAGATGCTTGTCCCAATGATCATATTATATATCACAAACAACATGAATTTTGAACTAAATACCCTAAATGTCATATCAGTAGATATCGAGCAGATCAAATAACAAAAAGGGTTCCTCGCAAGGTTCTTCGCTATATTCCCATTATTCCATGTATGCAACGATTATTCAAGTGCACTAGCTTGGCACAATTTATGGATTACCATGCATGCAATAGAAGTCGAGATGATATTATTCGAATGCCTGTAGATGGTTCAACATTTATGGACATAGAGGAAAAGTGGCCACACTTTAAAGAAGAACCTCGTAATCTCAAGCTTTCATTGGCAGCGGACAATGTCAATCCATTTGGAGAGATGAGATCTGTTTACTCAGTGTGGCCTATTTTTGTTATCAACAATAACATTCCTCCATGGATATCAATAAAGAGGGAGCACATAATGTTGTCTATGATTGTTCTAGGTATTTTGTCATTTAAATATAGTCGTCTACATTTAATTATAAATATTGTAGTAAAATGGTCATAATAATTATGTAATGTTTTTGTTCATTCGATTAGGTAAGTACCAAGTTAAAGATATGAATGTATATATCGAGCCTCTTATCGATGAGTTGTTGGAATTATGGAATGGTGTCACTATGTATGACATCTCTAGACCAATAGGACAAAGACAATTTCAATTCCATGTGATGCTTCTATGGAGAATACACGATGCCCCAGGGCTAACACATTTTTGTGGTATGCTATAGTGTTCAAGTTGTGCATGATAATTATAATTCAAAAAATTAACATATTTAATCCAATTATACATTATCTCGTAGGTCTTCAAACAAAGGGAAAATTTGCATGTCCAGTTTGTGGTCCAAAGATGAAATCTCATCATTTAAAAAGTTTAGGAAAGCAGGTGTTTGATGAGTATAGACACTTTCTCCACAAAAATCGTAAGTATCGAAATACTGAAAAAAATCTTTTCAATGGGAAAGAAGAGAATACATCAAAGCCATGAAGAATGACACCTCACTTGTGGAAGTTGGAATATACTAGAATTAATCATCAAGGTAATGTCATTCCATCTAATGGATTATGTCATAAAACATCTTTTCTATTGTGTTTTGTTTACTGATGATGTGATTGATGATCATGAAGGTCATGAAGGCATAAATGACCACCTTCCTAAGGGACTAAAAATTTATCCCTGAAAATTTAGTAGGTTGCCCTACTACGAGCAGTTACAAATTGTGCATTTGTTTGATACTATGCATATTGGAAAGAATATAACAGAGACATTATGGAAAATATTGGATGGAAGATGTGACAAAGAAAAAATTGTCAAAATTTGTAGTGACATTCAGGATTCCAATCATGCAATGAAAAATGTCATTCAATCAAATAGCCATAGAGACCAAATTAATATAAGTGAACTTCCTTGGTTATTAATGGACCAACAAAGCAATGCTATAAAAGAAGTCATACGAAAAATTTGATTTGCCACAGGATTTGCTGCTAACATAAACAATCTCATATCAAAGAAAAGTGAATTTGGGCCAAGGATGAAAATGCATGATTGGCATACCTTCATTAAGGTAATTCATGTTCTTGTATTTTTACTATATATTTAAGTATTGTGCATGTACTTTTCATTGTATTATGTTAGAAAAAAATGAAAAGATAATTTTATAATTGTTGCAGTACGTTCTACCTCTATCTCTCCCAGACGACTTCGACAATAATGTCAAGCAAGTCATATATGATCTTGGAAAATACATGAGGTAAGTTGTGCTATTTGTTCAGTTTGTTGTATAGATATTATATTTGCGATTTATTTTACTTGTTATGTAATATATTTTTTTGCATCTTGAATATCTTGTAGGTGGTTGTTATGTAAAGAAATCCATAAAGAAGATATAAAATATTGGAAGAGAAAAATTCCTCATCTAATGTGTGAAATGCAAAAGTGTCTACCTTCAGCTTTTTTCAATGCACAAGAACACTACCTCATACACCAAGTTGAGGAGATTGAATTGTGTGTACTTGTACACACTGGGTCAATGTGGACGGTTGAGAGGCACTTGAAATTTTTGAAGGCTTTGGTTCGACAAAGAGAACATCCTGAGGGTTCTATGGTGGAGGGATATATGGTATACCAGACTATTAATCTTCCTAAGTTTGCAGCAAAGATCCATGTGGATCGCATTTGGGATCCCAACCCCATTAACAAATTCGAAGGGGAGTACTTGACGGGGAAAGGTAGATTGAGGAAAGTGAGGTAATTATAAGATGTTATTGTAGTTAATTAATTTTCAATCTTCAAAATAAATTAGTTGTAAGACGTCTATTTATTTTTTGTATAGTTGGTCGAGAGTGGGATGCACTACATTTGTATATTGTAAACAATCTTGATTGGATGATGGTATGGATTGAACATTGTCAACATTTTGGTCATGCATTAACATGGGAAGGTGTGACTTCATTGGTTAAAGAAGCTCATCGTAATGGAGATTCCAATGTTACGCAAAAGGAAATTGATTTTGCATATGGTTTAAGAGATAAACAGGTACATATAAATTTATTAATCACCCATATGTTTATCAACTCACAATGCAATAATTTTTACATGTTTGACATATCATAGGTCAAACACCACAACGATATGTTCTACAATGGTCATAAATTTTGCATCAAAAAGTTGGATGACACGAAGAAAACTTGTGATTCTGGCATCACTGCAGTCTTTGAGGTGACAAATATTTCATCGAGAAATGATATGCATCTTCAAGAGTCTCAAAATCGATACTATGAAATTTTGGATGATATACTTGAGTGCGACTTTAATTCCTTCAAATTAGTTTTGTTCGTTGTCAAATGGTACAGGCTACGATTGAATAAAAATGATCCTGATAGAACTGTTATTGAACATGATAATGGTTTTACAATGGTTAATACAAGGTCATTTGAACCAGTTGGGGATGAGCCCTATGTTCTTCCAAGCCAATGTGAGCAGGTATTTTTACTCAGAGGTTCCACATAAACTAGGTTGGTCATTTATTGTTAGACATGATCCAAGAGGAAGGCTGATAAAGTATAATGTGATGGAAGAAGAAGATACCAAAGAAGTAGAAGATGAAGTAGATGATGATCACAATCGACAGTTTCTCGACGATGATGAAGAAGAAGAAGTTGATGATGATGATGATGATGATGGTGATGGTGATGGTGATGGTGATGGTGATGGTGATGGTGGTGGTGGTGGTGATGGTGCTGGTGATGGTGGTGGTGGTGATGGTGATGGTGATGGTGATGGTGATGATGAAGATGATGATGATGGTGGTGGTGGTGGTGGTGGTAGTGGTGATGGTGGTGGTGGTGGTGGTGATGATGATGATGATGATGATGATGATGATGATGATGATGATGATGATGATGATGATGATGATGGCGATGATGATGGTGTTCACGATGATGATGGAAATGTATGAGGTATGCGATTAGTATATTATCTATTTAATATTGATTTATTGATAGAATTTTTGTTGACTTATATGGTTACATAATTAATTCATTATATTTTTAATTCTAATGCCATTACATAATTAATTCATGATGCACCTTTTAATAGGGAGATGGAGATAGGGAGAGTGACTTTTTTAAACTTTGCATTTATTTATGGAATTTGGATTGTTTATTAGCTATGTGATGGATGTTGATTTAAAATACATATGTGATGGATTACATGTTTATGATGATACATGTGACATTTTTTGAACTTTGTGTTTATTTATAGAATATGGATTGTTTATTATCTATGTGATGGATGGCGATTTATGATACATATGTGATGGATTACATGTTTATGATGACACATATGTGATGCTAATTATGATGCTCAATTACATATATGATGATACACCACGTGATGCTTATGATGCTTATGGTACATGTATATTTATTGTTTATCAACTTATAAATGTAATGCTTATGATGCTCAATTGATGGTGTTGAATTCATGTATAGTCCCTATGTGATGTTGTCACCCTTGGTGGGAACAATTCATTGACTACAGACATCGTCAACCATTTAGTTGAGGATCCTGCATAGTCTACATAAAGTAAAGGTAAGGAATTAAAAAATTTACATTGATTTTGATGACATCATATTTTTATTATTTAATACTCTTTTTGTCTACAAAGTTCATGTTGTTCATGTTGTGTACTATGTAATTTTTAGCTAACATAAGAGAATTGAATTACATGTGTAGGAACCTGAACCCCTTTGACAAGGATTTTGCATAGTCTCATGGATTGACATGTATAACTAGTCAATACACCATATAGAAACAATTTTTTTTTTTTTAAATTACTTGGAAAACAAACTTGCTCAGTTTTCCAAACCTCGACATTAGCAACAAATCTAATACAGTTATCAACACTTGAGGACCTAGTTGGACTTATTCAAACTTAATCCCAACATCAACTTTAGGGTTGACTTCTTCATCAACATTACCCTCATTTGCAAAATTTCTCTCTCATTACCAACTAACTCTCTCATTTGATGGAGTGCAGGTACCACCAAATAGATATTTGTCAGATGTGTCTTCCTCGAGTGAGGGAAATGCAAGAATAGAAAGTGAAAGTGAGACATGTAGTAGGTCTACAATAGGGAGATCAACTAGAGGTCAAAAGATTAGAAGAAGATTTAATAAATGCATGAAATGTTTCCTTTCTCAAGGGGGGTCATGTTCTTATGAAGATGAGAACAAAGGTGACATTGAGGTGCCATTGAGGTACAAACATCTACAAAAACAATGGGTACCCAAGGAACTTCCTCCAATAAACACTGATTTTTGTGTTAACGATAGATTATATCGCATAGCACCTTCGTCGTTACATGGTTTCAGCCTATTTTCCATGGATGACATAAAGGTCTGCTACAACAAAGTTGTTGAATTGATGGAGTTTGTCGGACCTTGTTACAATTACAATAATTGGATGCAGATTGTTCGATATAAAAAAAGTATGCGTAGGTATGCACTGTCAGCAAATTATATACAATAGAAGGATAATGATAAAAGTAAACGAGTGGTTGTATACATTGATGGAAGGCCAAAAGAAACAGGGAATATTGCAGGTTTTATAAATAGTATGCGACCTGGGTCAACTAATAAACAACCCAATTGCATATTTGAGGCGTGCGAGGGAAATCATGTATTCGTATGTTCAATAAAATCAATAAGTGCAGGCGAAGAGCTTCTAATCGATTACAGTTTGAATCATATAAATACAAACAAAGTAAATATCATGGGGGTGATATGTACTATATACCATTTAAATTAACCAACCTCCAATTAATGACTCCAATATACCATTTTATTATGAATTTTTTTTGCTAAGTCTATTGGTTTAATTTTGCTAACATTTTTATATTTTTTCTTTGTCACAGGGCGACATGGATCCATCACATAGCGCAGACAGGGATCTAGGTCGTGACACTTCTACTGAGTAGGTAAACCTCATTTTAATTGTACAAATTAGATAGAAGCAAATTGTTACATTATTATGTTCTTTTTTTGAGTGTTTTAGACTAATTTTGTAATTGTTAATGATATTCTTGACACAGACGGATGTTCAGGGAAAGGGAAAGGGAAAGGGAGCTATAGTACCTAAGCACCTCTCTAGGGATGTGGACTCAATAGGATTAAGTGATGATGACCCTAGAAATTCCACACACCCTATGAAATTGATAAAAAAGCCTCTTAGAAAAATTAGTAGAGAGATTGTTGCTTTGACATCCGTGTATCTTCAGACTGATGAGATACGAGAGAGGGTGCAAGTATTGATTCGAACAACAAACAATTTGTAAGTAAGAAGTAATGAAAGCTTTAATTATAATAAAAGTTCAATAATGGTTTATATTTTATTCTCTTTTATGTCATTAACTAAAATATGTATGTGTTATTTTTACAAAAATTTATGCGCCCTCATGAAACTAGTGGTCGTGATTAGAGAGTTGCAGGTACTTTAGGTGATGACGATTTATTGGCTTATCACTTTCTTGGCTTATCACTTTGAGTACCCAAAATAGATCATACTTGGTACTGTCAATGTTCATAATAAAGTTTCATCCTTGTTTACAATTCTTGCACTTTTCATATATTTAATGTTTGATATATTTAATGTATTATTCTTTAGGTGTTGTCAATGTTTCTATGAAAATGTCATCGGCACCTCATCAGAGATTAGCCCCACCTGTATTGCTGACTGCAATATCGGCAACACATAGCATGCATACATCCTCTACTACACGTCATATTGGCCCACCCATTGTTGGTAGATCCCTCTTTTTCTCTATCTTTTGTTATGTGTTTATTTCCCTTCAAGCATTCTTTCTTGGGGGCATTTCATAGTGGATTCATTTTCTGCAGCAGGAGATGCACATGAGGATGCACCAGAGGCAACTACTACTAATAACATACCATCATTTCTTGGATCTTCTCGCATTGCTAGTATAGGAACATTGTAGGCCACATTGGTGGTGAGCGACGAAGAAATGATTCCCTTAAAGATACAAAAGGTTCCAGGTACTTTAAAATTATTATTATATATAGTCTAATTGTAATTTACTTTCTGATCACTCATTTTGGACTAATGATCCAATGAATTTTTTGCAGGAAATGATATTTTTTATAAATATCTTAGTGACATTGCATTGTAGATATTTGGGCCCACCATACGTAAAAGGTGGTACATCATATGTGAATTAACCCGAATCCACTATTTTGATTTCATATCATTGCTAGAATAGTTTTCCTTTGATCCATTTCTTGAACTATAACAAATGTAGCTTTTGTTCATTTCTAAATCTAACAGGTTTGCTTTTTCTTTAAAAGGTGGAATGAACAAGAAAAAAGGTTAAAAGATGAATTGAAAAACCATATGGTTGAGTGGTTTGGAGATGACACCTTTCACAAAACCAAGCTCCTTGAAAAAGCTGGCACATATCTAAAGTATGTGAGGGACCAATACAGGACCCATTTAGAGAAGAACCTAAAGTATGAGCGTCCCCCCATGATTCCAGAGAGGGAGTGGAAGGACCTAATTTTGGATGCCAAGAAGAGAATTGAAAGGAAAAAAGGAAATACACCACTAGACGCCAAAACAAGGTACGAGATACTATTAAGAATGTAATTATTTACTAATTAATTACTCTTTATATTTATATAATCTAACATATTTCAAACTTTTCATAGATTGAGTGACACGTCAAAGGAAACCAAGGCAAGACAAGAAAAGCACAGGCAACACAAACTCGGCTTTGGTGGTAATATGAAACTTGTTGCACGAATTGTAAGTATCTCATGTAAATGAAATATTGCATCAAAATATTTATAAATTGCAAATGATTTTTTTTTTATCAAACAATGCAAGCAAAATTCATGATACCAAGCAAAAATGCAAGGATCTGAATTCAATAGAGTGCCCACAGAAGATGACAAGAGAATTGCCTACCAGCAAGGCTATACAATAGTGGTTGATCGGCTACGAGAATTGAGTGGGCATGCACAATATTCTAGTGCATCCGTCACATAGGTAAATATGCTAAATGGAAATTGTTTTAAATTGAATACTTTACCAATAATCTAATTGATGTTGAGTTCCAAAATAAACTGACTATATTTGTTTTAAATAAGCAAGCAATGATAACAATGTGCATGACATTGGAATGCAGCCTACTAATCGTGAAACACTATGAGGCCCTACCCCGACCCATCCTAGCATTTCAGTGATTTTCATGTTGGAACTATTATGGATGCTTATTTTTATGCATTATGGATATAGAACTTTATATGATCCCAGGAATGAGATAACATTGATATATTGATGCTTCATTATGCATTGTGGATATAGAATTTTATATGATTCTAGAATAGGATAACATTGAGATGGTGTAGGTCATTGTTTGATTTGCAAGACTTTATAATGATGGTAGAAATATGATGCATATCTTATGAATGGATTAAATTTATGAGGATTATGATAATTGCTTATGTGGATTTGTCTTGTTATATGGTACATTTATTTGTATGATGTCAATTGTATGCAGAGTGATTGATTTGTATTCTTATTTATGTGTTTAATATTATATGAGGCTATTGGGAAGTACTAATGTGTAGTTGAGATGCACAGAAAAATTATCCATGTGACCATGGAAACATTATGGAGAATCAAGCCTAGGCCTTTGTACGTTCGTAAAACCAGGGGTTGTCTATTTGGAGAGACAACACCCCGTATGTATCATATTTAATTCGTAAACATAAATGTTTGCATGTGTGTAAATTGTGTTTATTAAATTGTTTAAATCATTCAAGGGACAATTGCCATGTGTGTATTTGTGATGTGGAATTATTTTTGTAGTATCACTTGACACATATATTGTATGTTGTGTTGGAAATTTTCATGTCATCTTTTTGAGAGATTTACTTTTTGTTTAATTGATATATTTCCAAATTATCCTTGAAGGTTAGAAGAAATCTAGGATAGCGAGCCATAAGGAGGGTCAACTCAGAGTTGACCCGTAGGTTAACTTTAGGTGGACTTTCTAAGGGTTAAACCAACTCCTAGAGTCAGTTTTGGAGCATTTTTAGAGGGCCCTATGGGGTAGCTATGGGTAAAGGCCAAATTTGGCCATGTGTTCTTCCCCTAGGACTTGTTTTACCTCCCAAAAAAGTGGGTTTTCCTAGATGGCCAAATCTCATCTTTAGGAGTGCCATCCTTGGTTAGATAACCTTCTTGGTATGTGTCATTCCTCTTCCCTATTACATTCCTCTTCTTGAGGTGCCTTGGTTAGGGAGTGTGTAAGACCTAGGGAAGACCAACCAATGGGAGCCTCTCACTCTATCCAAGAGGTTGGAAAGAGTGGGAGAAGCCTTTTTAGGCAAGAGATTGAGACTTAGTGACTTAATCACCCACTCTCCATCTTTGGAGATCTTGCAATTTTGAAAGAAAACCAGTTTTGGAATAGAATTTTTGGCTAAGTGTTGCAGAAAAGATTTGTAGAATTGGGGTGCTCTTCTCCAAGCTATCCCTAGAAAACCCTTGGCAGATTCAAGGTTGGTGTATTTTCTTACTTGTATGTTGGAAATTTGTTTGTAGGATTGCTTGAATGTAAATGTTGTTTTCCTTGCTTTTTTATTTGTGAAAATATTATGTGATCTTCCTCTTATTTCTGTTTATGCATTTTCTTGTGTTTTGGGAGTAACCAAGGCCTTCTTACCCTTGGGAGGGTAGAATGGTCTTGGGGGTGGAAGGAGTTTGATAGCCTTAGAGTGAGAGGCTCTCATTATGAGAGTGATATCAAGGGTTGGTTTATGTGACCCTTGCTGCATAGTTTTGTTTATGGATTCTAGGGTCATAAGGGGAGAAAATATTGCATGTATGCCTCGGGGGTCATAAGGATGTTGGGTTAAGATGATTTTTGTTGTGTTCTTGGTTGCCATGAGTTGGCTATGATCTACTATCTTGTAGTTCTCCTCAAAGGTATTTGGTCCACTTCCACCCTTGTAAACATCACATTATGTGATGAAATTTCAGCCTTGGGATGGGGATGTGTTTGCTTGAGTTATCCCTTGCTTGTTTGTGTTTGCTTGAGTGTAACCCGTCTAGGACTTGGTTCTCCAAGCTCGAGGGTGGCTTATAGTAAGCCTAGGCTGGGAGGTGAGTACCCCATGGTTACAGCCTTAATATTTGTATGCAGGTTGCTTGGAAAAGAAGGAAAAAAGAAAGAAAGCTAGGAGTTGCTGATTTTAGTTTAGTTGCAGAAAAAGAATAGGAAATGTAATATTATATTTTAGTTGCAGAAATGTAAATGAGGAGCTTTATGTTGTATTTATTTTTGTATAAAGAAATGTATTATTTTACTTAAGTCCTCATTATTAGGAATGAGAGACCAGTTGGGGTATTTCACCCATTATAAAAGTTGACTATTGTATTCAAAATATTCTTATGAGAAAAGTGTTTTTGAATGAAAGACTGTAATGTTAATATTGTTGTCTTTTATCTGAAATCTATCCATTATATGAAAAATGTCATTTATCTAAAAACTGTATTTTATTTAAATCTGTCATTTAACTAAATTCTGTCATCTATTATCTCTGTAATTTATATAAAGAAAAAAAAAAGAGATGCAGAAAATGAAATGAGAATGTTTTAAGTGTTTTTCCTATAATATTTAAATGATGTTGTTATTGTATTTATTACTGTCATTTTTCTACTTAAAAAAAAAAATGCAGAAAGCTAAAGTAGACCAATGTAGATTTACTTTTCCCTATAGATATCTATTTGAAGTTAAAAAAAGAAAAGCAATGGTGTAGATAAACTTGTTAGTTTAAAAAGTCTTTTGTTATTTGTTTATTTTTTTATTTTTAAAAAAGGGGGAAAATGGATGCATACACAGACTTAGAAAACCAGAAATCTACAAATAGAATTATGACTATTTTATCAAATTATTGAAACTGACAGACATAATATTGTTAGAGTTGCATAAATAATAAAAAAAAGATTCTATTTAATCTAACTAATATTGTATACATGTTTATCTAGATCACTTTTTGCATGTAAAAAAACAGAGATAAGTGAGTATCTATTTTATATTGTCATTAATTTTGCTATTTCCTGCATGTTTCTGTAAAAAAAAAAAAAAGATTCTAACCACAGAAAATGAGAAATATATATATATATACTTATATATTAAAAAAAAATAACAATTTTTTTTTTAAAAAAAAAGGGGGAGACTTGTTTGGGAGGACCAAAACCCTTACCCCTCCCCGGAAGGCGTCGCAGGCAGCGCTCACCACTGTGGGCGGCATTGGTGCCACCACTGTGGGTACCCACAGTGGGCGAAGCCGCAACCGCCACTGTGGGCAACCACAGTGGGCGGCGTTAGCGTCACCACAGTGGGCGGCGTCGGGGCTGCCACTATGAATAACCACAGTGAGTGGCACGGGGCCGCCACTATGGACATCCATAGTGGTTTCCCCGTGGATGCCTTCGCCTCCGCCTTGGACCTTCAACCTCTGCCGCCCTGCCTCCATTTCAGCCACCGCCTCCATGGCCACCGCCTCATGGCCACCGAACCCTGCATCACACATAGAATACACACACACAAAAAAAAATATATAATAAACCCTAACCCAATTTCGGGTTACGGTAAAAGCAATAAAGAAAAAAAGAAAAGAATTCTAGTTGTTAAAATGCAACCCTAACCCAATTTTAGGTTAGGGTTAGCATTAAAATAACAAAGATATATTAGAAATGCAACCCTAGCCCATATTCGGGTTAGGGTTAGCATATAAGAATCAGGAGAAATTAGAACTATAGTTTTTGTTATAACTCTTAAATTTAGGGTTTATTTGTAAGTGATAATATAATATTTTGTGGGTATAGTTGGTTTATGTTATTAAAAAAAAACAAAAACATATGTATATATAGGTATAAATTTTAGATTTGTTTTTCCAATTGTTTATATATATATATATATATATATATATATGTATATATATATATATATATATATATATGTATATATATATATATATATATATATATATATATATATATATATATATATATATATATATATATATGAGGTTAAGTTGAAACCTATTTGACCTTATTTTATTAATAAATATTATTGAATGCTTAAGTAATTATTAGACCCCTTTCACTTTTGGCTGAAATTAAATTGGGGGGGATTAATTTTATATAGTTCTAATATCGCAATTATTGACGTAATTTTATCAAGGATTATTAATAAGGATTTTTCATAGATAATTTATGTATTTAGTTAATTGTGGACGTCAAGTTAAATTTAATTTGTGGGAGATTTGTAAATACAGATTATTAATTATTTTATACGAATTTTTAGCCTATGAGGCCAATATTGGCCAAATTATTTAATAGTCAAAATTTGAAGGTTTAGGGGAAATTAAAATTGACTATAGTGTAAATTATATTTATTTGGCAAATAACATTATTGAATCTGTAACCTTATTGGTTAAATTTAAATAATGAATTTGAATGCGCCCAATTAATTAATTTTAAATTTACGATAAGATTATCATTATTTTGGCCTGGAATGTTTTAAATGTAATTGAGATATCTAAATATCTCTCGACTATGATTAGCGGCAAATTAATTAGGTTGATTAAATTAATTAAATTGCGACAATCCTCTTAGGAAATAATTAGTCTTCATTAACTATTGTTGCCCTATTGATTGAGTTAATTATTCCAATCCTAGTAAACCATACTATCTACATCTTAGTTAAGACAAAACTTAATTGACTTCTTTATAAATGTAGATTATTCTATGAGTTTGTGATGTTCAAAAAAAAAATTGTTCTTTCATTTTTGCCCAAAAGTTTGGGCACGAAATTTTGGTATCAGAGCAAGGTTTCCAACACTAGGAACCTTTCTCCATTATGTTTTGCTTTAATTATTTAACTAATTAAATTTTTCTCCAAAAAAAATTATTTATTTATTTTATTTTAATTTTATTTTCTCACAAGGATGCCTCCGACTACGTGACAAGATCGCAAGTCGGGAAGGGGTCCTAGGCATACATGTATGGCATGCAAGGATGTTGATAGGGAGGAACCGGATCTTGAAGGGAACCGAGAGGCTCCTCCTGAACCACTGGTTGACCCAAACCGAGACTTCTTATTAGCACTTCGAAACCTGATTGGGATAGTTCAGGATAGGCTTCCAGCAGTCGACCGTCATGCAGAAAACCAAAAATCAGGGAGCCATAGATCAACATTTAGGGAACAAAGTAGGAGTCCACCTCCTAATCCCTTAGAGGGCCAGGCTAAGCATGAGCCTGAGTCCATTCACCTACCCGGACTACCTCTAGTAGCTGCAACTATTTATATTGAGAGGGCATGTTGAGATCCAGGGGATCTGATCAGAGAGGTTTTGTGCCTTTAGCCACCATCTTTTGGGGGATCTACCGATGGGGTAGAAGCTGAGGCTTGGATTTTGAGCCTAGATCAGTGCTTTGCATTGCGCTCTTACGAAAGCAATATAAAGGCATGAGTAGCAGTCCACCTTTTGAGAGGGATGACCTCCAGATGGTGGAGACAGGAGGAATACAAGTGTGGCCTAGCTGCAGACACCCTCACATGGGAAATCTTCATAGAGAGGTTCAGGGAGAGATACCTATCAAAGCACTTCAGGCAGCATAGGATAGATGAGTTCCATGACTTCCAGTAGAAGGGTCTCTCAGTGATCCAGTATGACAGTAAGTTCATTGAGCTCCTACTTTATGTGGATTACCTGAAGGACGAGAAGCTTCTTGTCAATCATTTTATCAAGGGAATGAATGCTGGGATACTAGGACCAGTGAGGATGGCCACTCCAGGAAGCCTTCAGGTTGTCGTGGAGAAGGCCTTGATAGCAGAGGAGATTCAGGTCAGGCCACAAGACATGAGGGATCGGTTTCAGAATTGAAACCCGACACCCCAGTCTTTCAAGTTTCAGAAACCTCACTGGAAAGGCAACCATAGAAATGCATCGGGGTCCTATAAACCCCCTCCTCTGCAGCAGTCATAGTAGAACTAGAGGTAGAGGCCCCCTTAGAGACAACAAGGCTCCAAGCCTAAGAAGTGGCATTCACTAGGTCCTAGGCACGACCAGAGAGAACAGGGTTCATACACACCTTCGACACGGACTCAACAGTTCTCCAGGGGTGGGTATAGTGGTTCAAGTGGGACAGGTGGGCAGCCTTTCCCTAGGCCTCAGGGCACATAGTTTTAGGCACACGGTGCTTGTTTCACATGTGGAGCCATGGGACACATGGCGAGAGAGTGTCCATAGGGTCAGATGGTAGGTAGTCAGAGGATGGCAGCATCAGAGCCTACAGTTGGAGATATGGGCAAGTCCCATAGGGTCCGCAATGGTTGACAACCGCCAGGCAAAGCACTAGGCCATAGTTATTGAGGTTATAGGTATGATCAAAGGTATCGATATTTCTATATTGTTTGACTCAGGAGCTACTAACTCCTTTATATCTCCATTGGTTGTGGAGCATTGCGGGCTAGTGGCAGCTAGGCAAGGTGTCAGTTGGGAAGTGGAGTTAGCATTAGGGGCTAGAGTGTTAGTGGATTTAGAGGTTAGGGGATGTTCGCTCCAGATTGGTAATACCACCACTTTAGTAGACCTTAGAGTTACACCACTCAGATCTTATGGCATCGTACTTGGCATAGATTGGCTTTACTCCCACAAAGCCAAGATGGATTGTCGCCTGAAAAAGATCGAGTGTGAGGATGATCATGGTGCTCCCATAGTAATCACTAGGATTCAGAGGCCCATGTCTCTTTGTATGATTTCCGCTATGTAGCTTAAGTGGAGCATGTGAAAGGGATGCCATTTGTTTCTTATCACCATCAGTGATAGAGAGGAAGAAAATGAGAAGGAGCCTTCCCTAGATGATCATCCCATCCTTGAGGAGTTTGTAGATGTGTTTCCAGCCAAACTATCTGGTATGCCACCTAGCAGAGAGATTGACTTCCACATAGATCTTGTACCAAGAGTCGAGCCAGTTTCGAGAGAACCTTATAGGATGACCACACATGAGCTTAATGAGCTCAAGATGCAGGTTGAGGAACTCTTAGAGAAGAGTCACATTTATCCTAGTGTCTCCCCTTGGGGCACACCAGTCATCTTCATGAAGAAGAAGGATGGGTCCCTTTGATTATGCATGGATTACAGGCAGCTGAACAAAGTAGCCATCAAGAACCGTTATCCCTTGCCTAGAATTGATGATTTGTTTGATCAGCTTCAGGGTGCTAAAGTGTTCTCCAAATTAGATCTGAATTCAGGGTATCATCAGTTGAGGATTATGGAGAGTGATATCCACAAGACAGCGTTTCGTACCAGATATGGCCACTATGAGTTCACTATGGTCCCATTCGGTCTTACGAATGCTCCAATTGTATTTGTGAGTGTCATGAATGGGGTATTCCGCACTTTCCTTGACCAATTTGTGATTGTGTTCCTCGATGACATATTGATATATTCTCAGAATGAGGAGGAGCATGACGATCATTTGAGGCAGGTTTTGTAGTGTTTGAGGGACAATCAGTTGTACGACAATTTGTCGAAGTGTGCTTTCTTTAGATTAGAGGTCAAGTACCTTGGGCATGTTATATCTGGTGATGGGATCTTAGTTGACCCATCAAAGATCAGAGCTATTATGGATTGGCCAGCGCCAACCAGTGTGATAGAGGTCAAGAGCTTCATTGGTTTAGCAGGGTACTACAGATGCTTCATTGAGGGATTTTCTAGAGTTGCTCATCCCATTACATCCCTCCAACAAAAGGGAAAGAAATTAGAGTGGACAGAGAGGTGTGAGAGGGCTTTTCAGGATCTAAAAAGGGCACTCACTAGTGCACCTATCCTCATTGTGCCAGACCCCATGGCTGATTTCATGGTATGCACAGATGCTTCCTTGGATGGATTAGGAGAAGTCCTTATGCAAGAGGGTCAAGTTATAGAGTCTAGGAAGCTTAAGACTCATGAGCTTAACTACCCTATGCATGACCTAGAGCTTGCAGTAGTAGTACATGCACTTGTGAGGTGGAGACATTTCCTTTTGGGTCATCACTTCAAGCTTCATTCAGACCATCAGAGTTTGCAGTACATCTTCACCCAGCCTAATCTTAATGATCGTTAGAGGAGATGGATGGAGTTTCTATGCGAGTATGACTTTGATGTCCACTACATCAAGGGGAAAGAGTACATGGTTGCAGATGCCTTGAGTAGGAGACTTCATGAGGTATACTCCACATCGATGAGCAAGGATTTAAGAGATTATATATTGTAGTGATTACCAGAGGATGGATGGTGTCTAGAGGTTAGTCAGATGATTCGATCTCAGGAGACCCTGGAGGGGGAGTATGTGGATTATTCTTTAGAGTCTGATGGACTATTATGCCATAGAGGGCACATCTATGTACCTTCTCCTGGGGGATTGCAAGAGTTCATTGTCATGGAGGCTCACAAAGCTCCTTATGCAGTGCATCCTGGGGTTAAGAAGATGCATGCAGACTTGAGGCAGTTATACCATTGGCTAGGTATGCGCCAACTTATTGCTGAGTTAGTAGCCCGATACCTTGAGTGTCAGAGAGTCAAGGCAGAGCACTGTCATCCTGGCGGGTTGCTCCAGTCTCATGCTATACCAGAGTGGAAGTGGGATACTATATCCATGGATTTCATTATTGGTCTTCCCATGTCATCCCGTCGCCATGATGCTATCTTGGTGACAGTTGACAAGCTGACCAAAGTGGCCCACTTCTCACTAGTCTGGACTACCTTCACAACACCAGCAGTGGAACAAGTGTTCTTGCGAGACACTGTCAAGCTTCATGGCATTCCACGCAAGATTATTTTTTATAGGGATTCCCTCTTCACTTCTTCCTTTTGGAAGGCATTACAGGTAGCAATGGGCACCAAGCTCAACTTTAGTACAACCTATCATCCAGAAACGGATGGACAGACAGAGCAGGTTAACTAGGTGTTAGAGGATATGCTCCACATGTACGCCATGGATCATCAAACCTAATGGGAGGAGTACCTTCATTTAGTAGAGTCTGCCTATAATAATGGGCATCACACTTCTTTGGGGATGCCACCTTTTCAGGCTTTGTATGGCAGACCTTGCATTACACCTTTGAGTTGGGACCGTATTGAGGATAGAGTGGCCATAGGTCCTGAGATGGTTCATGATATGGAGCAGCAGGTAATTTTGATTAGATAGAGCCTTAGAGAGGCACAAGATGGGAAGAAGAAGTATGCAGATGCAAAGAGGATAGACCAGAGTTACATGGTTGGGGATAGAGTTTTTCTGAGAGTGTAGCCGCACAAGAGTCCAATCCGTTATGGAAAGGGTTCTAAGCTCGTACCTCACTTTTTCAGACCATTTGAGATCCTTGAAAGGATAGGACCAGTTTCTTATCACCTTGCTTTGCCACCTAGCCTGTCACGCATCCACGATGTGTTTCATGTTTCAGTTTTGAGGAAGTATATCTATGATGAGTCTCATATTTTAGATTGGGATGCCTTGCAGGTGGAGTCAGACGGGAAGCTAGCTTTGGAGCCCATTCACATTTTGGCTCACTAGACATTGGCCCTTCAAGGTCAAGAGCTGGACTAGGTTAGGGTCCAGTAGGATTGCTATGATGAGGTTACAGCTTCATGGGAGGATGTAGCACGTATGAGATCACAGTACCCTCATCTTTTTGATGAACTCCAGGAGGAATTTCATGCCTAGAAGGGGAGGGTGTGAGGCCCTACCTCGACCCATCCTAGCATTTCAGTTATTTTCATGTTGGAACTATAATGGATGCTTATTTTTATTCATTATGGATATAGAACTTTATATGATCCCAGGAATGGGATAACATTGATATATTGATGCTTCATTTCTATGCATTGTGGATATAGAATTTTATATGATTCTAGAATAGGATAACATTGAGATGGTGTAGGTCATTATTTGATTTGGAGGACTTTATTATAATGCTAGAAATATGATGCATATCTTATGAATGGATTAAATTTATGAGGATTATGATAATTGCTTATGTGGATTTGCCTTGTTATATGGTAAATTGATTTGTATGATGTATATTGTATGCAAAGTGATTGATTTGTATTCTTATTTATGTGTTTAATATTATATGAGGCTATTGAGAAGTACTAATGTGTAATTGAGATGCATAGGAAAATTATCCATGTGACCATGGAAACATTATGGAGAATCAAGCCTAGGCCTATGTACGCTCGTAAAACAAGGGGTTGTCTATTTGGAGAGACAACACCTCGTATGTATCATATTCAATTCGTAAACGTAAATATTTGCATGTGTGTAAATTGTGTTTATTAAATTGTTTAAATCATTCAAGGGACAATTGCCATGTGTGTATTTGTCATGTGGAATTATTTTTGTAGTGTCACTTGACACATATGTTGTATGTTGTGTTGGCAATTGTCATGTCACCTTTTTGAGAGATTTATATTTAGTTTAATTGATATATTTCCAAATTATCCTTGAAGGTTCCAAGAAATATAGGATAGTGAGCCATAAGGAGGGTCAACTCAGAGTTGACCCGTAGGTGGACTTTAGGTGGACTTTCTAAGGGTTAACCAACTCCTTAGAGGGCCCTATGGGGTACCTATGGGTGAAGGCAAAATTTGGCCATGTGTCCTTCCCCTAGGACTTGTTTTACCTCCCAAAAAAGCGGATTTTCCTAGATGGCCGAATCTCATCTTTAGGAGTGTCATCCTTGGCTAGATAACCTTCTTGGTATGTGTCATTCCTCTTCACCATTACATTCCTCTTCTTGAGGTTCCTTGGTTAGGGAGTGTGTAAGACCTAGGGAAGACCAACCAATGGAGCCTCTCACTCTATCCAAGAGGTTGGAAAGAGTGGGAAAAGCCTTCTTAGGCAAGAGATTGAGACTTAGTGAGTTAATCACTCACTCTCCATCTTTGGAGATCTTGCAATTTTAAAGGAAAACCAATTTTGGAATAGAATTTTTGGCTAAGTGTTGTAGAAAAGATTTGTAGAATTGGGTTGCTCTTCTCCAATCTATCCCTAGAGAACCCTTGGCAGATTCAAGGTTGGTGTATTTTCTTACTTGTATGTTGGAAATCTGTTTGTAGGATTGCTTGAATGTAAATGTTGTTTTCCTTGCTTTTTCCTTTGTGAAAATATTGTGATCTTCCTCTTATTTCTGTTTATGCATTTTCTTGTGTTTTGGGAGTAACCAAGGCCTTCTTACCCTTGGGAGGGTAGAATGGTCTTGGGGGTGGAAGGAGTTTAACATCCTTAGAGTGAGAGGCTCTCATTATAAGAGTGATCTCAAGGGTTTGTTTATGTGACCCTTGCTGCATAGTTTTGTTTATACATTTGGGGGTCATAAGGGGAGAAAATATGGCATGTATGCCTTGGGGGTCATAAGGATGTTGGGTTAAGATGATTTTTGTTTTGTTCTTGGTTGCCATGAGTTGGCTATGATCTACTATCTTATAGTTCTCCTCAAAGGTATTTGGTCTACTTCCACCCTTGTAAACATCACATTATGTGATGAAGTTTCAGCCTTGGGATGGGGATGTGTTTGCTTGAGTTATCCCTTGCTTGTTTGTGTTTGCTTGAGTGTAACCCATCTAGGACTTGGTTCTCCAAGCTCGGGGGTGGCTTCTATTAAGCCTAGGCTAGGAGGTGAGCACCCCATAGTTACAACCTTAATATTTGTATGCAGGTTGCTTGGAAAAGAAAAAAAAAAAAAGCTAGGAGTTGCTGATTTTAGTTTAGTTGCAGAAAAAGAATAGGAAATGTAATATTATATTTTAGTTGCAAAAATGTAAATGAGGAGCTTTATGTTGTATTTATTTTTTTATAAAGAAATGTATTATTTTACTTAAGTCCTCATTATTAGGAATGAGAGACCAGTTGGGGTATTTCACCCATTGTAAAAGTTGACTATTGTATTCAAAATATTCTTATGAGAAAAGTGTTTTTGAATGAAAGGCTATAATGTTAATACTGTTGTCTTTTATCTGAAATCTATCCATTAAATGAAAACTGTCATTTATCTAAAAAGTTTGTTTTATTTAAATTTAGCATTTAACTAAATTCTGTCATCTATTATCTCTGTAATTTATATAAAGAAAAAAAAAGAGATGCAGAAAGAGAAATGAGAATGTTTTAAATGTTTTTCCTGTAATATTTAAATTCTATTAATATTGTATTTATTACTGTCATTTTTCTACTTCAAAAAAAAAAGTAGAAAGCTAAAGTAGACCAATGTAAATTTACTTTTCTCTATAGATATCTATTTGATGTTAAAAAAAGGAAAGCAATGTTGTAGATAAACCTGTTAGTTTAAAAAGTCTTTTGTTATGTGTTTGTTTGTTTTGTTTTTTTAAAAGGGGAAAATAGATGAATACACAAAACCAGAAATCTGCAAATAGAATTATGACTATTTTATCAAACTATTGAAATTGACAGACATAATATTGTTAGAGCTGCATAAATAATTAAAAAAGAGCCTATTTAATCTAACTAATATTGTATACATGTTTATCTAGATCACTTTTTGCATGTAAAAAAAAAGAGATAAATGTGTATCTATTTTATGTTGTCATTAACTTTGCTATTTCTTGCATGTTTCTGTAAAAAAAATAAATAGAGATTCTAACCCTAGAAAATGAGAAATATATATATATATATATATATATATATATATATATATATAAAATAACAATTTTTTTTTTTAAGAAAGGGGGAGACTTGTTTGGGAGGGCCGAAACCCTTACCCCTCCCCGAAAGGTGTCGTAGGCTGCGCCCGCCACTGTGGGAATCCACAGTGGGCAGCGTGGGTGCCACCACTGTGGGTTCCCATAGTGGGCGGAGCCGCGACCGCCACTGTGGGCAACCACTGTGGGTGACCACAGTGGGCAGCGTTGGCACCGCCACTATGGGTAACCACAGTGAGTGGCACGAGGCCGCCACTGTGGACATCCACAGTGGTTTTCCCATGGACGTCTCTGCCTCCGCCGTGGCCCTTCAACCTCTGCCGCCCTACCTCCATTTCGGTCGCTGCCTCCATGGTCGACGCCTCATGACCACCGAACCCTGCATCACACACAGAATATACACACAAAAAAAAAATATATAATAAACCCTAACCCAATTTCGGGTTAGGGTAAAATCAATAAAGAAAAAAGAAAAGAATTCTAGTTGTTAAAAATGCAACCCTAACCCAATTTCGGGTTAGGGTTAGCATTTAAAATAACAAAGATATATTAGAAATGCAACCCTAGCCCATGTTCGGGTTAGGGTTAGCATATAAGAATAAAGAGAAATTAGAACTATAGTTTTTGTTATAACTCTTAAATTTAGGTTTTATTTGTAAGTGGTAATATAATATTTAGTGGGTATAGTTGGTTTATGTTATTAAAAAAAAGCAAAAACATATGTATATAGGTATAAATTTTAGATTTGTTTTTCCAATTCTTTATATATATATATATATATATATATATATATATATATATATATATATATATATATATATATATATATATATATATATATATATATATATATATATATATATATAAGAGGTTAAGTTGAAACCTATTTGACCTTATTTTATTAATAAATATTAATGAATGCTTAAGTAATTATTAGACCCCTTTCACTTTTGGCTGAAATTAAATTGGGGGGATTAATTTTATATAGTTCTAATATCGCAATTATTGACGTAATTTTATCAAGGATTATTAATAAAGATTTTTCATAGATTATTTATGTATTTAGTTAATTGTGGACGTCAAGTTGAATTTAATTTGTGGGAGATTTGTAAATAAAGATTATTAATTATTTTATACGAATTTTTAGCCTATGAGGCCAATATTGGCCAAATTATTTAATAGTCAAAATTTGAAGGTTTAGGGGGAATTAAAATTGACTATAGTGTAAATTATATTTATTTGGCAGATAACATTATTGAATTTGTAACCTTATTGGTTAAATTTAAATAATGAATTTGAATGCGCCCAATTAATTAATTTTAAATTTACGATAACATTATCATTATTTTAGCCTGGAATGTTTTAAATGCAATCGAGATATCTAAATATCTCTCGACTATGATTAGCAGCAAATTAATTAGGCTGATTAAATTAATTAAATTGCGATGATCCTCTTAGGAAATAATTAGTCTTCATTAACTATTGTTTCCCTATTGATTGAGTTAATTATTCTAGTCCTAGTAAACCATACTATCTACATCTTAGTTAAGACAAAACTTAATTGACTTCTTTATAAATGTAGATTATTCTATGAGTTTATGATGTTCAAAAAAAAATTTGTTGTTTCATTTTTGCCCAAAAGTTTGGGCATGACAAACACCACTTGCACATGAAGGTTCAGATGTGCATCCCAGTAGTGGAGGTATTCATTTGCTATTCAAATTTATTTATGTAGTTATTAATACAATTAAACATCTTAATTTGTAATTAGAGTAGTAATTAATGGAACCTTTATTGTTAATATTTTAGAGCATGTAGTCGGTGGTGACCAAGTGGAACATGATCTGGGTACACAACATCAGGAATGTGACGTTCCCCAATCAGGTAAAGAGGACCACTATTATTCCTTTAAACAAATATAATTGCAATTGGTGTTCAACATTAATGTAGCCTTTAGTATTTCAACTCTAGATGATCTAGAGGGTGTTTAGCATGTTGAGGTTGAGGCTAGACAAAATGATGTGGCCCCATCAGGTAAAGAGCGCAACAGTTATGTTCTCTAAATTAATGAAATACTTGTAACAATAATAAAAAATGTTTTGAATTTAACCCATTTCTTTGTTATTGCAGAGGACCCCCCTTCGCTTCAGTGTCCTCGTCCTTAGTATAGGACTAGGCGTACATCGAGATCACGAGCAGAGAGTGGAACAACTACAGAGGGGGGAAATGATGAAGAAACTGATGTTCTACTTAGTCTTTTCATAGCTTCAAAGAAAAAACAAAAAAAGAAATGATTGTAATCTACCTTATCTGATAATGACTGATTTTTATGTGTTAATGAATGTAATTATGTGCTAATGAATGGTTATGAATGATATGTGTTAATTAATATTGATGAATGTTGCATGTTAATTAATGTTAATCAATGTTATGTGTTAATGAATGTTATGTGATATTAATGAATGAATGTTATATTTTATTAATGGTAGAAAGAATGAATGAATGAATGTTATAAGATTTTAACAGAGAATTTAGAGTGATGTTAGGGGGGGGTGCAAATGAGCTTCCACCTTCACATGGTTGGCCCTATTAAGTAGAGAATATTAAACTATTCTCGAAACCAAGCGAAGCTCAATAAGATAACACACTTTTCAATATTTCATTATGTTGCACAGTTAATCTTATTGAATAATGTATATTGAATCTTAATTGCAGGGTCCAACAGAGCCAACATGAACAACAACACCACAAGTTGCTGGGTATAATGACCTCCCATATTGTCTTGTATGTACACTAATAGTATGAGTTGCTTCTAGTGTTGATATCCATGGCGGGACTGCAAAAGTTATGAATATGTCTCATCCTTGTAAGTTTTTTTATTACCTGTCATTTTCTTTAGCATTTTGTTACTTCATAAATGAGATGTTTTCAGATGTCTATTCCATGAATACCTCTCTCTTGTATGCTTCATGATCGATGTGTCTTTAGCATGTCCACTCCATGAAAACCTTTCTCATATATGCTTGTACCTTATGTGTATTTATGTATTACTTCATGGTTAACATGTATGATTCATGCCTTGAATGTATTCATATGTATGGTTTGTGCTTTACATAGCTCCTTCATGCCTTATGAACATTACTTCATGCCTTGCAGTCTTCTCAAAATATTGCAGAATCATTCAACAAGAAAAAGAGTAGTAGAAGCTACATACCAAAATAAATTAGATCTCCCTCTTTATTTCCTCACTTTCTTCCCTATTTTCTTCCTCCCTTCTTTATCACTTCCCATTTTCTTTATTTTTCCTTGATATAACTAACCTTTTCTCCTTAATGTTCTTTATGAATCCAAAGAATCCTTTACACTCTCCACTTTACATCCATGGCAACTACCTCCATAACTTCACTTAGTGTGAAGTAATTATTCTCTTCTACCATGGCCTTCATATATATTTCATATATCCTTTCATATATTACCATCCATATATATATCAACCTCATTCTAAGACTTTGAATCTGCCTCTTCTACCTCATTATGTGACAACAAAATGTGAGGATTTAAGAGAAGCTTCAAATCATAATAGCCCTTAGCATTGGTTCAGAAAGAGTCTCATATTATGCCTCCTAGATTGGATGGCTCTGATCCTCATCACAATATTTAGCCTTTTCCTCCTCACTGGATTGCTTGCACTCATGATGACAGAATTGTGAAGATTACATTTCAACAATTTTTCATTTTTCTTTTCTCACTTCTGATTCAACTCTTTATATGTCCTAAAATTGTATGAGCCTAATAGCTTCTACTCTTGTTGATGTTTTAGTGGCTTTGAACAATGGCTCCTTTTAAGAAGTATGATCCTTGTAATTTTGGCCTTCCATGATGTGAAAAAGAGGGTATGTTATGAATAATGGTCTAGATGATTTAGTTATATCTTATTATGTTGAGTATGAGTAAATTTGGGCTTCCTTGGATATGGTCACTATTTTGTACTAAATATTGTCATTTAGTGTGATTTGAGCATGGACTTCAAGTAATCAAGAGGTTGGAAACAATCTTCAAGTGTTAGGGGGTACGCGGCCTTGACCAAGGGATGAAAGTATCAGGAAAGTACAAGTGATTCATGCGTAGATCAATGTATCATTCACCTATTAATTCCTAGCAACATTCTCAAATAAACAAGCAAATAGGTATGTTGAGTGCATATATACATTTTATGTTGCCATGATATAAGTAATATATAAAACATGTAACTTAGATTGATTTTCAATTTCATTCATGAATATTAGATCTTCCTTGTGGATTTTTGAATGCATAATGTCTCGTTGATTTCAATATCTTTATTGCAAGTACTCTTTTTAGCATGAAACTCCACTCATTGAGGTCTCTTACTAAATCCAAGTCAATTATCCTATCAATGATGATATGTTTTGCATGCATTTTATGGGGAAATCTTATTAATAGCTATGGTTGGGTTGTTCATTGTTTTATGAAAATATATACAAGTAGATTGGGACATTAGAGTTATAAACACCATAAATTGTGTTTGAGACCATTTTCTTAATTGTAACAGTCAACCACCATTGGCCCAAGGCCACACCAACACTGTTGTGACACCAAGTTTTGTGCATACTGGTGTAAGGGATACTCTTAGGACATTTTATTACCATTACATATCCACACCTAGTGGGGTTTCCAAACACAACTTGTTTGAGTAGGCAGTATCACTGGTAAAATTGTGATTGTCACAATTGGTACCCTTAGGACAGTCATTAATATTTGGTTTATGGAACTTTTTTATGGCTTCTAAATGCTTCTATGGGGTGTGCAGGGGTCCCACACATCTCTTCCAACATTCCCTCCAAGGCACTTCACTCTCACCTATCTTATATTCCACTTTCTCTATGTTGTTATCCCAGAGGTCCGATACATGAAGAATATCAGACCAATCAATCAAATCTAGCGTGTGTCTGAGAGGTTTTGGAGACCTGCAAGAAAGAGAAATGAAAATACATATTTACAAGAGCCTTTCCAGCCAATGGTGTGAGTTTTTAACGGTGAAAAGGCCAAAAATACATTTTTTCCCCACTCAATGGAAACCTTAGTGAGTGTTTTGATAGTTTTTGGAAAAATAGTGATATCTTATTCAAATTTCAATGGACCTCAATGCTACAAAAGATGAAATGAAGGTAATTCACTTCTCTACCATATCCAATTGACTTCTAATAAAAATATGATGAATTTCACAATTAAAAATAATGACAATCAGACTGAAACATTTTTGTATGAATAAAAATCTCCAACTTCATTTAGTAAAACTTTCAAAATTCAACAAGACAAACTTGGGTGGTGTGAGAAAGGCCTATTTATGCCCATCCAAGTGGGTTACAATCTCAAACTACCAAAAACCAACCTCCCAACCAAATTTTAAAAAGTTGTCATGACAATAATGACAATTGTTTACAATTTTTACAATTTTTGCCCAATGGACCTCAAACTTTCCCAATTAGGTCCAAATACATCATAATGGCCTCAAATGGCCTTATTTACATGAAATAACACAATAAAAACTAAAATCTCAAATTTTGACCGTTTTGGCGAAACCTAGGTCCCTAGGGTGCTTCTGCACCATCAAACCATGTGAATTAGCAAAAGCAAATGTGTTTTGGAAGTTTTAATGAGAGAAGCTATAAATATTTCTACCTCTCAATAAATAAAAATATACCACAAATCTCATTAATGATAAGAAAGTGTTTAGTGATTCATAGAGTTCCCCCAAACCCTTTAACAAATAAATTTAACAATCTCCCCATTGGCCTATCCTCAAGTGACAAACATAATAGACAAGTTGAGAAACCATTCTATACTGTGAAATCAAAATGCATACCTTTTGCATTGGTGAAATGTGAAATTTGGCTTGTAAAATGTTTTGCAAAACCATCCCATGTTTTCACCTTTATTTATTTTGTGAATTGGAGGTTGGTCTAGGAGGTTAGACAAGTTATTTTGTACGTTGTAGCAGTAATAAAGTGCTAGAGGAATTTAGAGAGAAGTATTCTTATGAAAAGAACACAGAAGAACAAGAACAACTAACTTAGATAAAGTAGATAAAGTCAGAGCCTAACGATCAAGCCTTCCTACCTTTGAAATTTTCTTTATGTTTGAATTTTTTTATTAATCAATCCGAAAAATATGTATATCTAGAATATATATTTTTTTGTAACCTTTGATTCATTAAAATTATTCTATAAGACCTAACTTATAACTTTTTTTTTCATATGCTAATTTTACTCTCTTTGCTCAGTGGCATTAAATTTTTTGAAAATCCTATATGTGTTTTCATATCTATGTTTAAGATTCCACCCAAAAGTTAACATTGTTTTGATAACTCCAAATTCATATCTAAGCTCATCCTAAGGTAACATGCTCATAGTCAATCAATAAGCTTTCTTTATGTGATTTCAAGTAAGATATTGATCTATATAGTTAATTTTGTGATTGATTTGAGGGATACATCCATTGTCAAACCTTAAGAAAATTTTATTCCATATCCTAGGTTTATTTTGCTTTAATTCTCAGTGAGTAATTTTCAATAGTAATAAAGTGGTATATATCCTTATATTTCAATGACAAAAGATTAGTTATTTGAATAAATACATATAAACATAAAACATATTTTTCAAATCTTATCTATTACAATTAAATATATTTAACGATACCATATTATACATATCCCCATTTATATAATGAACAATAAAGACTTCTTTACAATATTATATATTCATTATAGCTAATAATGCTTACCAAAAAAAGAAAGATAAGAGTTTATATGTTGAGCCATTCTTAAATAGATATGGTTGCAAATTGCTTTGATATATTATGTATAACGGATTGCTATAACCAAATTTTTGTGCTATACTCTTGGATCCAATACCCATGATTTTGGATTTTAGATAGCATGCCTCGCTAGATTACTTTGGACTATAGGTGTAGATTCATTGTGGTTTTTTCTAAAAGAATTTAAACAATTGTACATAGTTTATGGGTAACTTCACTTAAGAAACTCATGTCTCATCTCTAAGGGTTGAGAATGTTTCCATCAGATCATGTCCTTTTTGGGTAACGTCCAATCATGTGTTTCATGTTGGTTAGAAAGTTACAAACTAGAGCAAACAAGGATGCAATCCTGTATTTCATAGTAATGCAACATTTCCAAAACTATTTCAACATGAAACCAAAAGAACTGGTTTTAGTTAAAAGCTCTATCAAATTTTATTGGCCCTTGTTAATACATTTATAATGATTAGTTGGATGCTCTGGATATTTTGTCATCCTCAATATGGTGAGCTCATCTCTGATTCTTTTCACTTTTAAATGCAATTAACTCCTAAAGAAGTGGGTCGTATTATTTGGCAAATTTGACGTCTCCATGGGTGAAGACCTATGCTGGCTTAGAAGTTAACTCTAAGAATATATACAAGGTTCTCATATAATGTTTGATGCTGTCAATAATATTGGTGTAACAAATACTTGATTGTATCCAAGGGAGAAAGGAAAAAAAATTCCAAACGTTGCATCTCCCCATTAAAGTCCAATAAATGGTAGGACAATTTGAGGTCGTTGATGCATATTTGATCAGGCATTATTGCACTTGCTAGTCAAAATTTTGGGCAACCACATTTAGATTGTGGGTGATTTTGCAATCGACAAATTATTTCAATAGGATTTGATTTATGACTGATTTGCACCTTATATAAGTGTTGTAGAACCTTAAAATCAAAATTATATTCACTCTGTGTGTATGAGGATAGTCATGGAGTAGAAATGTACATAAGTGTTGATGATAACACTTGATCTTCTTAGCTAACATTGATTTATAACATTGGTTTATGTTGTCGAAACTCATCCTAAGTATGCCATTAGATGGGTCACAGGCTGAAAAGTTAATCATCCTATCTCCAGTGAAGAGGTACTCACCGAAAAACACCTCTCTTGTGATTGTGGCAACCAAAAGAACATGTAGGCCTTCATGTCTTCTATTTCAACAACTGTTATAATTGTAAATATTGTCCAAAACATTTTTATCTTTGCATCCTTATAATTTCTTTGACATTCAATCCTTAGAAATCTTGATCTCTCTTTCATCAACATCCTTGACGGTTCTAGCAAGGGCTTTTACCATGGATTGAGGTCTCATAACTGCTCCTCTTTCATGAATGAAGAAATTACCTTGCCTGAAATGCTTCCCTTTTGAGTAGAGAAGTTTTGTCCTTCTAGATTACCCTTTTCTTAATAGATATTTGACCAAACGGTGGGGTTTGTATCCACTATTTTCTCTTTAAATTACTAAATTGTCGAAGCATTCTTGTTGCTTTCGCTTGAAAAGACATTGTTTCCACCCTTTGCATGAAGTAATGACACTGAATGAAAAGAAAGAAATATAAAGTTAGAAGACTATAGAAATGAAAGAGAAATATCTAGATTATTTTTATTGTTTATTTTTTGAAGAGTGTTCACACCATATTTGAAAGGATCATTTTCTTCAAAATTGTTTCCTTAAAATCAATTTAGGATGACTATTGAGCCTTTACAATATTTCATTTTATATATTATATTATATCGATAACCACTATAATGTGCGTACATATAAGAGATTATATAATTGGATAAAAGATTTTAAAAAGTATTTTTATCACCTAGCTTGATGAAATTCTATCATTCATGAATATATATGGTTTCACGTATGGGAACCACTTTAAGAATGTGTAGATTCTATTATCTTATGAACCATTGAAACATTATTACCAAGTCATCAATCAATCTTCCTTGAAGCTCTTGCCATTTTAATATTTTTAGATTTATATTTGGATAACTTTTTTTTTAATCTTACTGAAAAAAAAAAAAGATTTGTACAATTTCTTAACAAAAGAGTATCCTATCGTCATCATATCAAAATGAACAAAATAAGTTTACTCCCTTTTATAAAGGAAAAGGATGTCAAAGTAAAAGATAAGATAAGCTTATTATAGATACTACTATTAAACATTTTAATATTATTGATCACACATAATATAAAATACATAAGAAATTACAACAAAAAATATTTTTTTGATTCCCTTTGTTTCTACCACGATGAGATCTCAAACAAACTTGAGCATAACTTTATTAGTGTTAGCTAGCACCCTATTATACTACAAATTTCTCTTAGTATCATGTCAATTAATTAATATTGGTTTTGTGTCTATTTTGAGAAAATGGATTTACTATGTTTGGTATGTCTTTCAATTTGGGATCATGATTTCTTATATGTGTCAATTTTAAGTATATTATGGGCCCATAACCCATAGGTCCCAAGATCAATTTCATAACTAGAAAATAAGATATCTAAATGAGCTGAAAAATTTTAGGAGTAAACATGTGGACATGTTGAACTATACAGGGGGAGAGATGACCTTTAAAATTTTATTTTTTTATACCAAAATTTAAATTCAAATACCCTAGTTACTTAAACAAAAGAAAGGTTGGAACTATTTTATATCAAGTGTTTTGTGGGTGGTCATAATGCATTTATGTTTTCTTTTAAGATGCTAGTAACATTATTTTTAGTACTATCTTTACCTATTGTACTTTGCTATTGGACTCGATCAACCCAATAACCTTGTACATGTGATTTATTTTATTAAAGAGGATATTCATGTAGTCCGGAATGCATGATTATCTTCTTTGAATATATGTTGAATATATAATAACGAGTGACTACTTAGTATGAGATATATACATGTCATTCAATAGGTATATGTCATGTATTGACATAGGATGACACTTTATATGAGATTATCAATTTGGGATATACTTATAAGAAATATGTCTATATATAGTAGATAAATTAATTTCATGTATATATATAGTAGATAAGTTTTGGTAGCTCCCAAGAACAACTAACTTAGATAAAGTAGATAAAGTCATTTCATCTCACTGATTGGGTTGCTCTTCTTCCATTGGTGTTGTCCCTTCCTTTTCCAAAAAATTGGCTTTAAAGGCTCTTGTATTTGGGTTAGCTAATTCCCTATCAGCACCATTTTTAATAAGTTTACCAGTACTTAGTGGTTCATACAGTCCTCTTAGGAGTTGGACCATCTCAATCATGGTGCGCCTGATCATATTAGCTTGAAACCTATGCACCCTATTGGTAGCTGATGGGGATAAAATACCATTTGTTGTACATATCAATGAGGTGTTCTTTACATCTAGATAATAATAAAAAAAAATTTAAATAAATAGTCGTCGGAATTATGATGGAAACTAAACTTGGCACCAACGATGAAATCGTCAGACCAACAACATTCTCGTTGGTGCAAATTTTCTGGCTGCTGTCACAATTCTGACACCAACTAAACAAACATCCAACAAGGATGTTGTATGTCCAATGGTACTTCCTTGTCGGACGGTTGTCAATACATATTACTGGACCAACAACCAAACTATCAGACCAACAACAATCTCATCGATGCAAAGTTTCAGGCTGCCATCAAAATTCCAATGCAAACTAAACAAACATCCGATGAGGATGTTTTATGTCCGATGACATTTTTCACCTGAAGAGCGATCATGGCCATCTTTGATAGCGTTCATGATGTCATCATAATTTTGACATTCGTAGGTGTCGTCGGAAGGTCCGACGATGAGTTTTTGACGGCTTCATTTGTCAGTAGTCCAACGAAAAGTAGTCGCAATTCCGACGATCGACCATCAGAAATTAGCCCCGAATGTACTAGTGTTAAATGTTAACTCTGGTTGCAATGGTTCAACAATTCCTTTCTTTTGTAACCCAAGAGGGCCTTTACCATCATATCCAAATTTTTGTAAGAACTTAAAGTCTTTTCCATAATTCTCACATGGTATTTTAATGTGATCTTGTGTAGATTATTCTTCAGGTTCTTTATAAAGCATTTTGTAAAGATCTTCTTCTTCCATCTCACCCCATTTCTTGAATATGGTGGGATCCCATTTTATAGTGATAGCAAGTACTTTTTTGGAAGGATGTGGTCATCCATATTCTTTAGAAGAATCCATAATTTATCTCAAATACATGGTTTGATTCAAAGTATACTCTCCCATGCCATCTTCCTTTGAGATCACCTTGTTTTGGCATAGAATCTTTTAATGATTCTGGGTCCACATATGTTGATGATGGAATTGCTTCTCTATTAATTGGAATTATTGTCTTTGATCTTGGTCATAGGTTATTGCAATATATGAACAGATTTGGATCACCTTTTACTATTACTTCAACTCCATTGTAAGGAAATTTAATACATTGATGATATGTTGATGGTATTGCTCTCATTTCATGGATCCATGGACATCCTGTTAGCAATTTTGGTGCCAACCTTAACAGGGAGCAAGAAAAAATGTTCTCATGGGATAAGAGGACAAAGAGAAAACAAAGAATTTCTTATCTCGCGTATTCTTGGAGGATAAGAAAATAAAGGTAAGCAAAGAACATAGCAGCATCTCATGGGATAAGAGTTTGTGACGAGACGATGTGTTTTTCCTTATCCCGCACATTCTCGCGAGATAAGAAATAATGAAGGAAGGGAAGATTTTCCCTTATCCCATAGGATAAAAAAAGTGCACCAAAGTTCGCACGAGATAAGCTTGTTGGGGACAAATTATAGGCTTTCCCATTATCCCGCAAAGTTAGAAAGACATCAGTGGCATCTTGCGGGATAAGAAATTAACTAAGGCAGGTGTTTTTCCCTTATCTTGCAGGGTTAAAAGGGACAAAATGTCATGTCATAGGATAAGAAGTGATTGGTTAAAGGGAGATAAATGTTTATCCCGCGTGAAAAAAGGTGAGATGGGTCCTATTCGGCAGCAAGCAAAGGCAAATCCTTATCCCGTGAGGTAAAATGAGGGCACAAATGATGCTATAGGATAAGAAAGATAAAGGTGGATGTGTGTTTTTCCTTATCCCATGGGGTGAAAAGTTCAACAAGAGGGTCATGCGGGATAAGGGGGATTGAAGGAGATAAGCTAGAGGGCTTATCTCATGTCGCAACAACATTCATACTATCAATGAGCAACAAGGAAATCCTCACGGGCTAAGATCCAAGTAAGAAGAGGATCAACCTCTCTTATCCTGCGAGGTAAAACAAAGGCATCAAAGGCCCCACAAGATAAAGAAATAAGGGTAAATCAGAGAAATCCTTATCCTATGAGGCGAAGCCGAGTGACAAAGGATGTCGCGGGATAAGCAAGCAAAGCAAAAACACTGCATGGCTTGTCCCGTGGAGTTATAAAGGCAACAATGGCGGCCCGTGGGATAAGTAAGAAAAGCAAGAAGAAACAAAGAGGCTTATCTCGCATCAAAGAAGGAGAGCACTACATGGTCCCTAGGATAAAGAAATAGAAGGTAAGACAAGTAAAATCTTATCTCGTGGGGTAAAAAATAGATCCATAGAGATGTCGCAGGATAAGAACTCAGAGCAGCTCAGCAGTCAAACACAGTGAGTGGAATGTAGACCTGGGGTGCCACGTCAGCCAATTTTGGCCGTTAGAACTTCATAAAGCCTCGATTTGATGGCTATGTTTTAATCTTCTATTGGGCTCATTAGATGCCTACATGGAGAGATCCCACGCGTCCATCTTCGCGTGAATCTCTTAGATCAACAATGGACTTTTGATTTCAAGGTTTGTGCATGGTGGTTGTTGAATTGATGGTCAAGGACATTCTTTGCTCAGTCGATGCCTGAGTTTGGACCCGGTCTCACTCCAACCACCAGATTTGCTCGCCTTTACTCCAGATTGGGCCCTGCAGACCAATTTCAGATGCCACCCATGCCCTCTTCAATGTAGTTTAAAGACTTTTTCTTTCTGCAGGTACCCCTAGATGCATTCAGATGTAGGGTTTTCCCTGATTTGTGAGGTTTTCGCTCCTCTAGAGGCAGAGGATGTCTTTCAAAGGCTATTCTAACATGCTACCAGATTTGTCAATCTTATATTCTCCTCTATCAGATATTTTGTAACCCAACCCTGGTTAGGGTTAGGGGTTTATTGATTGTAGCCACCTTAGTTATGTCTAAACTATAAAGGCAATTTTGTAACCTATTCTAAGGATCTTCTTCCTTTTCATTTTTAGTTGAATACTTGTTTTCATGATTTGTAAAAGTTTCCTTTCTTTTACATTAAATGATTATGCTTACTTTTCCTCCTTCAATTCTGACTGTGAACTGAACTCGGTTCCTCTCCTCATTTCACAATATTCCAACCTTCACTCACACATATAACTAGGATATGAATTTGTGCATACTCAAAGCATTTGTATTGATTTTCTATGCAGATATAGGAAAGAAGGTCAAACTTTCAATCTAGGTGCAAACCTTTTCCCTTTTCAAGCAATCCTTCTTCCCTTTTTCCCTCAAAAATCAATAGTGTTAGATTATTGGTGTTAGGGTTGTCCAACACCTACATCAGATTAGAGAGGAAGTCGGCCTTCTCTGGAGATTCAACCTCACAACAACGCTAGGTCCCACACTTGAGAGGTTGTTTCCATGTTTCACAAGGTTGGTGATCAAGCCTGATCACCAAGGGTGCAAACTTTTGTGACAACATTTTTTGGCATGCCTAGTGGGACATAATTTCAACATACTTGCTGAGGATTCAATGCTTTTCCTGAGCAATTCATCCTTTGGAGGCAATCAATAAAGCACTTGGTGACTCTAAGGAACAAATTCAAACTCTCAGTGATACCAGTTGCAACTTTATGCCAAGAAGACAAACCAGATCATCATCTAGAGGTATTTTTCAATTCATTCAGCTCCCTTATTCTAATTATAGGAGAAGAAGAGGTAGACATTCTTTATCACTTTTTAGGGGAACTGAAGTAGAAACATCCACACCCCTAAGGTCCCTGCCATCCATATTAACAGACCCTTATTTGCAATGGTGGTCCCAAGAGCACATACCTTTGTCACCTTCAATGGTGGCAATCCCTTAGTCCTAACTCAAAAGAATGACATTATAGTAGCAACCTTGAAGGCTATACCATTTTTTATGGGAGAAATATCTACCTCCCCTAAAGAACATATCTAGGATGTGTCAAGTATCTGCACTATGTTTGATGTCACTGAAGACAATGTTGCAGTGAGGCTTCTTGTCTCCTCATTCAAGGGTAAATACCTCCAATGGTATAGAGGGCTAGCTCCTAACTCCATTCACAATTGGGATGAGTTTTTCTATATTTTCTTAAGGCTTTGAACAATGACATAGTTTTGATGATTCAATCTATGGGAGGAAATAATCTCCCATTAGCTTATGAGACTATTATAAGGGTAGAAACTTGTTTAATGCAGGTAGGAAAGTTGTCTCTGAGGCCCCGAATGCCCTTATTTCCAAAGGTTCCTCCATAAAAACTTGTTTTGGCTCTTATTCTAGTGGCTTCCACAAGCCATCTGCTCACACCTGTGCCCTCTCCCTTATCTTCTGAAATTAAGGAACTATAGGCATCTCTTGAGGCAGCAATGCAGAAAATGATCAATCCATTACAGTAACAACTATAGGGGTATGGGAATGATTTGGTCTCAGTCAAGAGATAGTTGCCACAAGTTAACAATAGGCCTTATCAACCCCAAAACCATAATTATCAGTAGCAAACATTATATTTTCAAGGGCAGAACCAATGGAGCAATGCTAGGCCCTTGAACTATTTGAATCCCATAGCTACAAGCATCTCAAAGGCTATAGTGGCAATTCAGAATAATCTTGCTCAGGAATAAGATTGGTGTGTCCCATGCAATCAACCACATAATCAGGTCTCATGCCAGAATGATGATTTTTCTTAGGCCTTGGTGGCACAAAATGAACCAACTACCGTAGGGCAACAACAATTTGTTGATAGTTATAGTCATCCACAAGGGGATACAAATTTCATGAATTGGCAAGAGGCTAATTTTTGTGGCATGAATTAGACAAGTGGGGATAATGTGGCCAACAACACAAGATCAAAATGGAGAGCCATAGATCCTAGTGCTAATTCTGCAGTAGTAGCTTAGGCTCCATCTATAGCTCAAGCTTCACAACCTGTCCTACAATCTTCAATGCCAAAGTCATTTGATAAGGAGACTGCTCCAAAAAAAGAGCGATACTTAACATAAAATGTTGAGGGAGAGCCACCTAAGGTTCCTATCACACCAAAACCAGACCTAGTCACTATGAAGGTCCTTCCTAAGGCTGTCATCCCCTTTAATATTGTTGAACAGATGAAGAGGGCCAACCTCAATGTATCAATGTGGGATGCTTTGGTTATCCCATCTCAAAGAGACCTACTTTAGGAAGCCCTGAAGGGGATGGATGTTGCAGAAGGTACCAGTTAGGGTTGCAGTTCTTCAACTTCCGCAAGCTTGGTACTGTTGGGATCCAAGAACACTAAGAGGGGGGGTGAATCAATGTTATACCAGTATGGAGAATTTTAACCTTATTAATAAAACAACTCAGCAACTGATAAACATAAAATTATATAACAATAAGCAACAATGCAACCACAAAGATAAACACCATAACACCATAAATTTATACGTGGAAAACCTCAAAGAGGAAAAACCACAATGAGATTGGAGACCCACAATATCTATCCACTGATCAGATGAATAAATATTACAATAAGGGGCCTGCACATGCTGGAAGGCCAACAACCTAGAGCACACTGCTCATCACAAGAGGACTCACTTACTACATAAAACATCACACAATAATCCAGAATGAAGATTGAACTGCAAGTATAGCATCTCTCATGCTTGAGTATAGTTCTGGTTAAGCTCAATACTGGAGGCCTTAAGCCTCTTCCACAAACCCAATTCGGTCACCTATGATCGACCAAAACCTCTGCATGAATGATTACAACATTATTTTCTTGCATGCCATAATCTTATGATCTACAAAGATATCTTACATCATATTTATACCAACCTGGTACCTAAGCAATTAGGTCAGCCACCTAAAAGATAATACAATAAATTCATAACTTAAACCCACAACTAATGATCAACCAAGTCGGCTTAAGACCGAAACAACATTATCCAATCAATGAATCCAACTGGTAATGCATCGGGAGCATCAACCCACATGTTACATCAAGTCGGTCCATAACCTAGATAGTACCGGACCCAAAATAGATTGCCATAAGCCAAATGAAACACCACAAACAACTGGAACATTAACATGATAACCATCAACAACTGAATAACCTTCTAGAAGCCACACCAACACCACTTATGCATAATATCAAAAGATCTTCAACAAATCTCTATCGATAAAACCCTTACCGATAACCAAAAGGCTTACTAGAACAAGTGATAGCTTCCAGATCATCAAATCTCAAACCAATTGAATGTGATACACATTAGGAACACATGAATAACCAATCCAAACCAATTCCATAGACCAAAGCATACTGGAGCATATCGGATTGACATGATCTTACCAACCAGAAACCAATCATCCTACCGGGATCAACTGGCTACCGGTAAATTGCCAAAGTAGCTAGTGTTGACATCAATGAAATACATCATTGCAACACATAATCAATTCCTCCAAATTGCCAACAATCTCTCCCTTTGGCATTGATGGCAACACTAGATGTGAAAAACATCCAAGTGCCAAGAAATGCCAAACAAGTCTCCCCCAATGGAAGACAACCAACAATCTCCCACAAAATGATATGACAATGAGGTTCTGAACCAAATATCTCTCTACCAAATAACCATCCATAGACCAGAACCAAACTCCCCGAATGGGATACAACCAATATGAAATTCTATTTCTCCTTAATCTCCCCCATAGACTGATATCTCTATTAAGCTCTGTATTTCACATAAATATATCTCCCCCTAATGTATATAACTCCTTAAGTTTTCACATGAATATCTCTCCCCCTTTGACATCAATGCCAGAAATCTAACATAAATATCAAAGCAAAATCATAAACCACTGAATCATAAGACTAACTACTCCCCCTAAGTAGTAGCATTACCACATGAATCTAGAATGAATGATAGCTCTAATAATGCATACCAGACTGATGCCAATCAATATCACTCAGGTCTCTACCGGAAGGGTAGAAAACCTCAACCTGTTTCTCAAATGCTCAAATGATTCCTCAAACCAATATGACTTCATTTGCTTCCACCTACTCCTTCAGAAAATTGTAGTTGATAGAAATATTGGATTATTTGATATGTCAATAGTAGTAGAGTTATTACAATGAATAACTACTGGTACGTTACAATCTAGCTTTATATCCTTCAACATATGCTTCATCCATAGAGCTTGTGTAAAGTTAGTAGCATCAACAACATACTCAACTTCAGTAGTAGATAAGGAAGTACATGACTGCTTCACCCGATCCATGAAATAAGTTTCTTTCCAAGAAATAAAGCTTCACCAGATGAGCCTATTTGGTTACCTATATCTCTAGCCCAATCCGCATCTGAACATGCTCAAAGTGTAAAGTCAAAAAAATACCAGAAAATCCTTGAAAATATCTGACAATCGTAGCTACCGGAGAAAGGATTCAACATAATCAATTCCTTCCTTCTGAGAATATCCATTGCAAACCAATCAAACCTAGTTCCAATAACATCCAAGTCCATGTGTTGTCCTTTTTTTAACTGATCCAATTCGTTTTCCATAGATTTCATCTGACATTCATCCTTATAAGTTTCAATAACTGATGTCGGTACAATTAAAGAAATTAAGCATACCCCATCAGCTGCCAACCTTCTTCTTGTCCAATTATCTGATCTTCTGAATGATTCAACCTTACATACCTAGGAGTCTTCTTGTTCTCTATCCCTCTTCCCTAATCTTCAATTATTGTTGAATTTTTTGATACTGTCGGAGTAACTAAATCTGCATTCTATTCTGGTAAAGGTGTTACCGGTTCAGTTAAGACCATTTCCACTACTAGGTTTTGCTCATAAATTCTAATTTGACCTCTATACCACTCTTCCACCTTGACATTAGTTCTCTCCACAATTCTCTACAATCTTTTTTTATAACATCTATATGGTTTGCTTTCATTAGAATAACCAAGAAATATTCCTTCATCACATCTAGGATCAAACTTCTAATGAAATCATCTCTCTTGATATAACATTTACTACCAAAGATTCTGAAGTACTTAACTATAGATGTATGACCAAACCATAACTCATAAAGTGACTTGCCAGTAAACCAAACTAGATCCAAGATCCAACAAATCTTTTCTGGTTAACCTTCAAACTGACTTCCAAAGATCTGAAACAGGCTTTCAGACCACTACTAGGGGCAATGCAAGATTTGTCATCAATTTACCTCCCCCTAAAGCGAATGCCTTAGTTACCGAATGATTTTCCTACCGGTGTAGGAACATTCTACTCTGTTGGTTGAGTAACCGAGGTATATCCTTCAGCCAAATGAACATCTGGGGCAATTGATTCTTTCCGGTTGAGCCCCAGACTTCATAATCAACTTCTTCTCATGCTCCTTCTGAGTGTCATCAACCTTCTTTCCCTTCTCATTAGATTTATCGCTTTCCACCGGTGGGTTCTTGCTTCTGCAAAATTTAGCAATATGTCCTACTTTGTTGTATGCATAACAAGTAACATTTTTCTTCTGAATCACCTTACTATAACCTTGACCATTCCTTGACTTGCATTGATTAGCCATGTGTCCAAACTTTCCACATGCATGTCATTTCACATTCATTCTACATTGTTCTATCCTATGACCATACTTCTTACAATTTGAACATTGACCGGGAACTACATTATTATTTTGATTTGCTCTATATCTACAATGTCTTGCCATATGACCAAATTTATTGCAAATAAAGCATCTACCATTATATTTATGTGCATTGGGTTACCTTACCGATGACATCTGATTTTGGTTGACCTTTTTCCTGGATGTGTTATCCTAATTTGCAGTACTAGAGCTTTCTCCATGCTCAAATCCAAGACCTCTAGTGTCTCCAATGTCCCTTTGGTCCTTCAATAATTCATCAAGCTTAGCAGAACTAACCTTGAACTTATCTTTGTATTCATTTGCAATAGTCAGATCATCTCTTAGGATTGTCACCATTCTTTCCAATTGTTGCTCATTGTTTTGTGATTGTACCAATTCAGTTCTCAACACATCATTCTCATGAATCAACTGGATGCATTCCTCATATCTATCTTTCAGAGATATAGCGAGATTTCCTTCATTCTTCTTCTAGTATTCAATATCCTTGGACATCCTCATAGTTAGGGCTTGCATTTCATTCTTCATGACAATATTCTCTTAACTCAACTTCTAGCATTGTTCCTTAAGGACATCCTTCTCTGCATCATCCTGATTTTGTAAAAGTTCCTTCCTTTTATCTTGAACAGATGACAACCTATCTTGTAGGGTAAAAATGAATTCCTTCATAGATCTCAACTCATCTTGCAACTTCATGATCCCCAATCTTTCAACATCATAGTCTTCAAGTTCTACTTGAAGTTCCCTCCTTAAACTTATCTCCATAGATTTCAGATACAGGGTCTTCCTCAAGCTATTAGACTTACTCTGAGGCACTAGACTCTGATACCAATTGTTGGGATCCAAGAACACTGAGAAGGGGAGGGGGTGAATCATTTTTCTACCGAAATGGATAATTTTAACCTTATTAATAAAACAACTCAGCAACTGGTAAACATAAAATCATATAACAATAAGCAACAATGCAACCAAAAAGATAAATACCATAACACCACAGATTTATATGTGCAAAACCTCAAAGAGGAAAAACCACGATGGGATTGGAGACCCATAATATCTATCCACTGATCAGATGAATAAATATTACAATAAGGGGCCTGCACATGCAAGAAGGCCAATAGCCTATAGTACACTACTCATCACAAAAGTAATCTCATTGACTATAGAAAACATCAGACAATAATCCAGAATGAAGATTGAACTACAAGTATAACATCTCCCATGTTTGAGTAAAGTTTCGATTAAGCTCAATATAGGAGGCCTTAAACCTCTTCCACAAACCCAATTCGATCACCTATGATCAAACAAAACCTCTGCATGAATGATTATAACATTATTTGCTTGCATACCATAATCTCATGATCTACAAAGAGATCTTACATCATATTTATACCAACCTGGGACCTAAACAATTAGGTCGGCCACCTACAAGATAATACAATAAATTCATAACTTAAACCCACAATGTAATGATCAACCAAGTCAGCTTCATAATGAAACAACATAATCCAATCAATGAATCCAACCGGTAACACATTGGGAGCATCAACCCACACGTTACATCAAGTCGGTCCATAACCTAGATAGTACCGGACCCAAAATAGGTTGCCATTGTTGGCCAATTCATGTAATTGATTATGTGTTGCATTGATGTTTTGTCATTGATGTCAACACTAGTTGTTTGGATACTTTAGCAACACCCTTTTGGTCCCAATAGGTTGAGTGGTTTTTGGTTAACTTGGATCCAGCATGATTCGGTAGACTCTGCTATAGTCTGATGATGGAATTGTCTTGTTCATGATACTTATACTCATGTTTTGTCAATTGGTTTTGGTCTAGAGATTGGATGCTATTCTTCTTGCTTAGGAGATTGGTTTTTGGTTCTGGCAAGAGTTTCACTGGCAGAGTTTTTGATGGATATCTTTGATGATTTGCATAAGTGGTGTTGGAGAATCCTCTGATGGAGTTTCAAGATGTTGTTGGTGATCATGTTTGAGACTTCATGGTTGGACATTATTGTTGTGGCCTATGGACCTATACTTGGTCCCGCTTGATCTAGGTATGGACCGAATTTGATGTAACATGTGGATAGGACCTATTAATGTATTTCCAGATGTCTTATGTGTTGATATTATTTGTTTGGTCTAAGGCCGACATGGTTTGCAATTATGTAATTAGGTTATTGTTTGGTGGCCAACCTGATTGTTTATGGTCGAGGGTTTGTATATATAAATGTAAGATCTCATTGTAGATAATCATGGTTGTTGTTGGAGGTCATGATCAAGGAATGTAATGTGCAAATAATGTAATATCATTCAGGCAAAGGAGCTGTTCGATCATTGGAGATCGAATTGAGTTTATGTACAAGGATTTAGTCCTCCGGAATTGAGCTTAAGCAGAACTATACTCAGGCATAGGAGATTCTATCTTTTGCAGTTCAACAATTCTCTGGATTATAGTCTGGATTTATATGTAGTCAGTGAGGCTCCTTTTGTGATGAGAAATATGCTCTAGGCTATTGGCCTTCTTGCAAGTGAAAGCCCCTTCATTGTAATTCACATACTTACTGCAAAAGTATTATCTAACTATGGGTAGGCTTCCCACTGTGGTTTTTCCCTTTACCGGATTTTCCATGTACAAATCTTGGTATCATGTGGATGGTATTTATTTTGTGATTATTGTTTATGCTTAATTTGTTTACCTGCTATTCTGGTATTAATGTTTTGGGTTCTGGTATTAAAGTTTAAATTGATAGTGGTTTCAGTAATCTAAGACAACTGAATCAACCCCCCCTCTTAGTTGTCTTCTGGTTATTGAACTGTCTAACAATTGGTATCAGAGCTTTGTTCCTCTCTGTAGAAAGCTTAATCGCTTGAGGAAGAACCTATGGCAACTAAAAGTTCAAGTTCATCTAGTTCTTTTGGAGCTATCTTTCGAAGGGATATTCCAAGGCTTGATGGAACTAATTACACAGTATGGAAGATTTGGATGGAGACTCATCTAAGATGTCTTGGCAAGGAGATTTGGGAGATCACATAGAATGGTGTCACACCCTATAATCTGGGATCTGGCAATCCTCCTCCGACAAACCTAGACAAGGATATTGAGAATGATTGTAGACCAAGAGAATCCCTCTTGTGTGCACTTTCTTATCAACAAATAATAAGATTAACTGACAAATCATCTGGAAAGGCTATATGGGATAAGTTGGAAACTCTTAATGAAGGTGACCCTATAGTGAAATTTTCTAAACTTGATGGTTACTAGGTGAGATATGAAAACCTGAAGATAGAAGAAGATGAAAGTATTACTGCATTCATGGAAAGGGTAAATGAGATTGTTATGGGAATTCAATGTTGTGGTGGAACTCTAAGCAAAGATGAAATTGTTTCTAAAGTCTTGAGAGCCCTACCATCGGCTTACAAAATGAAGGCTACTACTATTAATGAGTTGAGAACAATGGCTAATACATATGTCAATCGAGATACTTTGGTTGGGAAACTATCTTCTTTTGAGCTTGAGTAATTTGGACCTTCTGGAACTATGAAGAGTGAACCTTCTTTTCATGCAACTACATCTACAACCGGTAAGCAAGACTGGAAAGCTTTATATGCAAAAGAGTTGGAAGATGATGAGTTTGAGCAACTTGAAGCACTATTTTCTAGAAGAGTACCCAAAGGACCAATAGGAAGTAAGTATGAAGGAAAATCACCTTTTAAATGTTTTGCATATAATAAGATTGGTCATTTTGCATATAGATGTCCTGAAAGGAATTCAAGATTTGAAGAAAGAGTTAGAAGAGCATTTAAGCCTAACCCTAGATATCAGATGAAGTATAAATACAAGAAAAATAGAGACAAATCATGCTACATAGTGGACGAGTAAGACATTAATGATTCAGATGATGAACCGGTAGAAGAATCTGCTAGTGGATCTGGCAATGGGAAGGAATGGGTATTCCTGGCTATCAAGGAAGATGATCCGACATTGGAAGAGAATGTACCTGAAGAGAAGGCACTTGCTACTAAAATTGAAGACAAGGTTGAATGGGTAATTGACAGTGATTGTTCACATCATATCACTGCAGATAAAGGGAAGTTTCTATCTTTGCAAGAATTTGATGGTGGTCTAGTTAGATTTGGAGATGACAAGGCATGTATGATCAAAGAAAAAGGAACTATATCATTGGATGGTAAGAACAATACTGACAATGTTTATGTTGAAGGTTTGAGGCATAATATTTTGAGTATAGGACAATTGGTAGACAAGGGATTTCAATTACAGTTCAAGGATGGAAAATCCAAAATCACTAATAGATCTGCCTTGGAGATTGCAACTGGTACACAAACAAAAGGTAATATATTTCACTTAAACTTTGGTGAGAAGACATGTTTGATTACACATATTGATGAGAGTTGGCTATGACATAAAAGGTTGTGTCATGTTAATTTTGATTGCATTGTGAGGATAAGTTCAACTAAGGTAGTTAGGGATATACCTAAGATTATGAAGCCCTATAATCCGGTATGTAAATAATGTCAAATGGGTAAACAGGTCAGAACCTCTTTTAGGAGTATACAAGATAAATCAAATGATGTTCTTTATCTTATTCAGACTGATTTGTGTGGACTTGCTAGAGTTAAAAATTTTCAAGGTTATAGATATTTTATGCTAATCATTGATGATTATTCTAGAATGATGTGGGTTACTTTTCTGAGAGAAAAATCTAAAGCATTTGATAAGTTTAAAATCTTTAAGGATAAAGTGGAAAATGAGACAAGATTGAAGATTAAATGTTTGAGATCAAATCATGGTGGAGTATTCACATCTGGTGAGTTTAATAACTTTTGTGACAACCATGGTATAAGAAGATAATTTTTTGCTTCTCGGACACCTCAACAGAATGGAGTTGTGGAAAGGAAGAACAAAACTATCTCAGATGTTGCTAGAACAATGATGATGGAGGCTAGTATACCTCATATCTACTAGAGAGAAGTAGTGAGCATAGAGGTTTATAAATTCAATAGAGTACATACCAAACGAGAAACTGGTAAGACACCTTATGATTAATGGTTTGACAATACACCTATAGTTAAGTATTACAAAATTTTTGGTAGTAAATGTTATATCAGGAGAGATGGTATTATTGGGAAATTTGATCCTAGATGTGATAAAGGCATATTTCTTGGTTATTCTAATGAAAACAAAGCATATAGATGTTATAACAAGAGAATGCAGAGAAATGTGGAGAGCGCTAATGTCAACGTGGATGAGCTAAACAAAAGTCAAATCAAAGTTTATGAGAAGGAACCGGTAGTGGAAATGATTATATCTAAATAGGTAGTACCTTTACCAGAATAGAGAGTTGAACCAGTTACTCCGACAAAATCAGAGAATTCTACAGTAACTGAAGAACAGGGAAGAGGAACAGAAAGTCAGAAGACCCCTAGGTATGTGAGATTGAATCATTCAGAAGATAAGATCATTGGGGATAAGAGAAATGGAGTGATGACAAGAAGAATACTGACAACTAATGAGGTATGTTTAATTTCACAAGTTGAACCCGTATCAGTAATTGAGGCATGTAAAGATGAAAATTGGTTAAAAGCTATGGAAGAAGAATTAGATCAGATTGAGAAAAATAAGACATGGACCTTGGTTCCCCGGCCTAAAAATAAAAATGTTATTATTGGAACTAAATGGGTTTTTAGGAATAAAATGAATGAGGATGGTCAAGTTATAAGGAATAAGGCTAGATTGGTTTGTAAGGGATATTCTCAGAAGGAAAGATTTGATTATGGAGAGACTTATGCACCTGTAGCTAGGATTGAAGCTATAAGATTATTTCTTGCCTATGTTGCTTATAAAAACTACAAGGTTTATCAGATGGATCTTAAATGTGCATTTTTGAATGGGGATCTTCATGAGGATGTTTATATTGAGCAACCTGATGGTTTTTCACTACCGGATGATATAGATATGGTTTGCAGGTTAAGGAAAGCCTTATATGGATTGAAACAAGCACCTAGAGCTTGGTATGCAAGGTTGGATAAATATATTTTGAAGCTTGGTTTTACTAAGGCCAGTGCTGACAGTAATTTATATTATAAAATCACTGATGATGATATATCGATTGTTGAAGTATTTGTTGATGACATTATTTTTGGAGGTGAAGATAAGTTATGCATAGAATTTTCTAAGAATATAGAGAAAGAATTTGAGATGTCTATAATTGATGAAATAAAAAATTTCTTAGGTTTACAGATTACTTAGACTAACAAAGGTATTTTCATCTGTCAAAATAAATATGCTAAGGAATTGTTGAGGAAATTTGGTATGAGAGATTCTAAACTGGTAAGCACTCATATGGTTACAAGTGAGAAATTGACAAGAAAAGATGTTTTTGCACCGATAAATCCTACAAGATACAAATCTATGATTGGAAGTCTGATTTATTTGACTCAAACTAGGCCTAACATTATGAATGCTATTTGTATTTTTTCAAGATTTCAGAGTGATCCTAGAGAAAATCATGAGATGATAGTGAAAAGTATTTTTAGATACTTGCAAGGTACATCAAAATATGGCTTATGTACCCTAAGTATGATAACTTTACTTTATGTGCATATACAAATCTTGACTGGGTTGGAGATGTTGATGACCGGAAAAGTACTTCCAATGGAGCTTCCTTTCTTGGAAAGAAGTTGGTTTCATGGATCAGAAAGAAATAGTCATGTACTTCTTTATCTACTGCTGAAGCTGAGTATGTTGTTGCTGCTACTAACTATACATGGGTTTTATGGATGAAGCAAATGTTGAAGGATATGAAGGTGGATTGTGATGCATCGATAATTATTCACTGTGATAACTTTGCTGCTATTGATATATCAAAGAATATAGGTGGAAGCAAATGAAGTTAGACTAGTTTATGTGAACACTAAAGAGCAGATTGCAGATATTTTCACTAAACCTTTGTCCAAGGAATCATTTGAGTACCTAAGAGACAGATTGGGAGTTTCTTCCCCTCTGGTAGAGACTTGATTGATGTGGCTTGGCACCAGTCCGACATGCACTATCAGAGATACTATTCATTCCGGCATTGACGTGGGATGCTACTTCTCAGGGGGAGTAGTCAGATTTGTGATTTAGAGACTTATATTTTTGCTTTGATATTTCTGTCAGATTTCTGGCATTGATGTCAAAGGGGGAGTGATATTAATGTGAAAAAGAAAGTGAAAAGGGGGAGTGATATTGATATTCATAGCTATTTTGGGGAGATCTGTTAGTTGTCTTCCACAGGGGGAGACTTGTTTGGCATTTCTTGGTACTTAGATGTTTTTCATATCTTATGTTGCCATAAATGTCAAAGGGGGATATTGTTGGCCAATTGATGGAATTGATTATGTGTTGTATTGATGTTTTGTCATTGATTTCAACACTAGTTGTTTGGATTTTTTATCGGCACCCTTCTAGTCTCGATAGGTTGAGTGTTTTTTGGTTAACTTGGATCCGGCATGATCCGGTAGACTCCGGTATAGTCTAATGATGGAATTGGCTTGTTCATGATACTTATACTCATATTTGGTCAGTTGTCTAGAGGTCAGATACTATTCTGCTTGCTTAGAAGATTAGTTTCTGGTTTCGGCGAGGGTTTCACCGGCAGAGCTTTTGATGGAGATCTTTGATGAATTGCATAAGTGGTGTTGGTGTAGCTTCTGATGGAGTTTCAGGATGTTGTTGGTGATCATGTTCGAGACTTGGCAGTTGGAGATTATTGTTGTGGCATATGGACCTATACTTGGTCCCGGTTGATCTAGGTTATGGACAAGCTTTGATGTAACGTGTGGATAGGATCTATTAATGTATTTCTAGATGTCTTATGTGTTGATATTATTTGTTTGGTCCAAGGCCGATATGGTTTGTAATTATGTAATTATGTTATAGTCTGGTGGCCGACCTGATTGTTTATGGTCAAGGGTTTGTATATATATATGTAAGATCTCATTGTAGATAATCATGGTTGTTGTTGGAGGTCATGGTCAAGGAATGTAATGTGCAAATAATGTAATATCATTCGAGCAGAGAAGTTGGTCGATCATTGGAGATTGAACTGAGTTTATGTAAGAGGATTTACTCCTTCAGAATTGAGCTTAAATGGAACTGTACTCAGGCATAGGAAATGCTATCTTTTGCAATTCAACACTTCTCCGGATTGTAGTCTAGATTTCTATGTAGTCAGTGAGGCTCCTTTTGTGATGAGAAGTGCAATCTAGGTTGTTGGCCTTCCTAAAAGTGCAGGCCCCTTCATTGTAATTCACATACTTACTGCAGAAGTATTATCTGACTGTGGGTAGGCTTCCCATTGTGGTTTTTTCCTTTACCAGGTTTTCCATGTACAAATCTTGGTGTCATGTGGATGGTATTTATTTTGTGATTATTGTTTATGCTTAATTTTTTTATCTTCTATTATGGTATTAATGTTTTCCGTTCCGATATTAAAGTTTAAAATGCTAATGGTTCCGGTAAACTAAGACAATTGATTCACCTCCCCTCTCAGTTGTCTTCCGGTTATTGCACTATCTAACAACCATAAGCTAAATGAAACACCACGAACAACTGGAACACAAACATGATAACTATCAGCATCTGGATAAGCTTCTAGAAGCTGCACCCATACCACTTATGCATAATATCAAAATATCTTCAACAAAGCTCTATTGGTAAAACCCTTACCGGTAACCAAAAGGCTTACTAGAACAAGTGATAGCTTATGGATCATCAAATCCTGAACCAATTGAATGTGATACACATCATGAACACATGATTAACCATTCCTAACCAATTCCACAGACCAAAGCATACCAGAGTATATCGGATCAACATGATCTTACCAACCAGAAATCAATCATCCTACCGGGATCAACTGGATACCAGTAAACAACCAAAACATCTAGTGTTGACATCAATGACAAACATCATTGCAACACATAATCAATTCCTCCAAATTGCCAATAGGTAGAACGTTTGGATTTAGAGAGTTCAAAGAAAATCAGTAAGCCTCCCCTTTTTATCTGTCATTAATCATAGGAGATAAATTTGTTCATAATTGCATGATAGATAGTGGGGCTAGTAGATACGTTATGCCAAAAGGGATAGCTGACAGCCTAGGTATCAAGTAGGAACCTATAAAAAGAGGGGTGGTGCAACTTGATGGCACATCAATTCAGACTGTGGGAGTCATTAAAGATTTAAATCTAACCTTGCATGCATGCTCGGGTTGTAGTGTGTTACAAGACATCTCAGTGATTGACCTCCCTGGTTATTTTGCCATTTGTTTATCTAGGGAATTCACTACCAAGATAGGTGGCTACCTATCTTTTGACTGGTCTCACATGTTGTTTAGGACAAGATATGGTACCAAAGTAACTATTAGGGCTAAACCTATTGCCAATGATCATATAGAGCCCTATACCCCAAGTCCTATCAACATGAATTGTACTCTCCATGAGGTTCTTGATTTCCTACTTGATGAGTGGGTAAATGCATTCTAGTTTGACCCCATTGATGAGGTCAATAATACCGGCCTTGGCACATATTGTATACATGAAGAAGACACCCCCACTCCCAATCTTTCAAAGGAAGACAATGATATGCAGGGGATATGGGACATGCTATTTGATTGTTCAAGGAACAAAAATGGTGTGGGGGTCAATGTATTGTTGAACTCTCCCAAGGGGGAGAATTTCTTTTGTTTTCAAACTTCAGTTTAGTTGCACTAACAATATAGCTAAGTACAAAGCTTTGATTTTGGATCTCAAAACAACACAGATGAGAGGGATCAAATCTTTGAAGGTGCATGAGAATGTGAGTTGGTTGTAAATCGGGTCAGAGCTCAAAATATCACCAAGAGTAGCCTTCTCAAGTCCTACAAACATAGGGCATGGGACCTAATTGAGGGATTTGAGGCCTTCAATATTTCTAGTGTGCATAGAAAACAAAATAAACATGTTGATAGACTAGCAACAGTAGGTGCCCAACATGACATTCCATCTCATATTGCAGCGGAGAAAGAACAATAGATCAGACTTGTGGTGAGACCTGTAGTGCCTGATAACCAAGTGAATTGGCAAGGCTTTGATTTTGATCAGCAGATTGTGAACTTCCTACAAGATGAGGCAGAGTTCTCCCATAGGAAGAAGGGCATGCTATAGGACTAGTATGGAGATCAAATCATGCAACTTGGTTCTAACAAGCTTCCCAGCGGGTTGATCACCTTGGAAGGGATCTTCAACCATGATGATAAAATGAAAGGGAGATCAATGAACCTGGATTCCAAGAAAGGAGACTACAAATCAATAGACGATAGAAGGAAAAGCTCTCAATTCGGGGAAGGTATGTTCCCAATCAGACCAAAATACTTTTGTCAATCTCTGTCAATAGTATAATGATATTTTTTCTTTTACCTATGAGGATCTAAAAGGGTTTGATACTAGTCTACCTCAACATACCATAGAGTTAGATCCTAATGCTAAACTAGTTAGACAAAATCAAAGGCCTTTAAATCCCAAAATTGAGCCTTTGATGAGGAGAGAACTATCCAAGCTTATAGAGTCTAGTAATATTTTTCCAATTAAGCATTCTTCTTTGGTAGCCAATCTTGTTCTAGTTAGGAAGAAAAATGGGGAAATCAGATTGTGTGTAGACTTTAGGGACCTCAACAGAGCCTCCCTTAAAGACCATTATTCCCTTCCTTCCATGGCACAAATTTTAGCCAAGGTTAGTGGCTCTGAAAGATTTTTATTCTTGGATGGATACTCAGGGTATAACCAAATCTTAGTCCAAGAATCTAACCAATACAAGACTACATTCACTACTAAATGGGGCACTTATGCCTATTGTAAGATGCCTTTTGGACTAACAAATGTAGGTGTAACTTTTCAAAGAGCCATGGATATCGCTTTTAAGGGAGTATTATCAGAATTTGTACTAGTATACCTTGATGATATTACTATATACTCCAAGCATGCGACATACCACTTTGCTCATCTTGAGAAAGTTTTCAAAAAATGCAGGGAATATGGTGTGTCCTTGAACCCCAACAAGTGTGTATTTTCCAACGATCAAGGCAAACTACTTAGACACATTGTATCCAAAGATGGTATGTCCATAAACCCAAAGAGAGTGGAAGCCATTGTGTCTCTTCCACTTCCACATAATAAAAAGGGACTTTAGAGCTTTCTAGGTAGAATAAATTTTGGTACAAGGTTTATCCCAAACCTTGCGGCCTTCATCAAGCCTCTCATAGCCAGCTGAAGAACTATTTTCCATTCAAATGGACTAAGGAGGGGAAGGAAGGCTTTGATCAGATCAAACATGCCATTGCTCAAGCTCCTTCCCTAGTAAATCCAAACTATGAGAAGGATTTCATCCTTTACACCTTGGAAGGAGAGTCAAGTATATCTTCCATCCTAACACAACTAAATTAGGATCATTTGGAGCATCCCATAGCTTTTTTCAGTGAAGGCCTAAAAGACTATGAACTCAGGTACAACTATGTGGAAAAAAAAGTCATCACAGTTGTGAGAGAACTAAAAAAGTTCAGACACATGCTCTCAAACAATAGGATCCAACTCCTAATCCCACATGTTAATGTTAAGGATTTCCTTCTTAGCAAGGATATAGGTGAGAAGAGACTTGGATGGATCACTAAGGTCATGGAGTATGAACTTGACATAAAAATTACCAGGTTAGTAAGGGGAAGAGGACTCTGTGACTAGTTCAATTCATCTTTTGGGAAAGAGTCAGAGACCTCCCACTTTCTATAGGAAGAAGAATAAGTTGAAAACTAGGAAAATGTGCAATCTGACTGGTTCCATAATATGATTACCTTCCTGAAGGATGGCATCTATCCTCCTCACTTTGATAGAACCAAGAGGAGGCATATCAGGTTGTATTCCATCCCCTATGCTTTGATGGATGGGGAACTATTTAAAAGAAGCCTGGATGGTGTCTTGCTGAGGTGCATCCATGGATATTAGACCGACGGGATGTTAGAGAAATTCCATATTGGGCCCTATGGTGGCCATTTCTTAGCAAAAACTACATCTATGAAGATCATAAGGGCAAGCTATTATTGGCCTTCTTTATTCAATGTGATAATATGATGAAACAATATGGATCTGGTCAACTACTGAGAGGGGGGGTGAATTAGTAGATAGAAAATAAACTAAACTTTCACCAAACAAACTTTCAACTCAAAATCCAATCACTAAACTAACTGGTTTAGTCACTATAACAAAAACTACAATTGTACTGTCAAACTTTACCAGTTGACCAAAACATTAATGATACAATGCAATAGATCTGAAACTCAAATACCATTTAACCAAAACATTAAACCACTTCACTAATATCAGTAATAGCTCATTTCAAATCATTTTCGATTATCTAAACATATCTAAGTGGATTTACTAGTCATTAATATCAACCATATCAAAAACACATCCACAAAATCATTCACCACTTGACACAATTATTTTTCATGTGGAAACCCAAATGGGAAAAACCACAGTGGGGATGAATACCCACAAGTATTCTAAACTCTTCTGATGTTCACTCTATTAGTATCCAAGCCCTATTAGAAGCTTATACAATAATGTCCTATTAAGAACAGATCCGATTAAGGACCACCCAGTTAAGGGATTGACTACAATACCCTGTAAAGGTAACCTCAGTGGAGGATTTCAAATCCAAGATAATGGATCAGCTTGTTAGAGGATTTCAACAACAAGATTGTTAAATCTTACCCGATTAAGGAATTTAACTATTGTAATAGCTAGATAACAGCAGGTTCTTTGTTGATCTGGTAATAGCACTTCCTTACTTAATCAGATCCCTTTATGGTCCTATCTGCCTTCACAATATTCTACAGACACACCTTCTGGTTTGGCAAAAATCACACTTAACCAATTTTGCCAACACAGCATTGAAACAAATAATTGACCTTATAAGCAAATATAATAGGTTGGTAAAACAACACAAAACCTACAAATCTCATAGAGATTACAAACATGTCGGTTAAATCTTGACCATTAGATTACATAGAAATCAATTACACACTATTCTAGATAGCTTCAACCGCTCCTGGATCACCATACATTGGATCATGTAGCTCATCATGCATTTTTTACTTCATTCTATGCATTTGATCATTCCCAAGATAAGCAGTTATCTCTACATGCCAAATCCACTTCAAAACTCATCACGTGCATCATGCTTATGTGGCATCTTAATCTTCGATCATCATTTGGTCATAGATCATCACAACTGATTCTCCAAGCTCCATTGGTTAGGGTTATGCTTATCAACTGGTTATGGTTGTTGGTTGATCTCTTTGCCTCAATAATACTACTGGTTGCCTTCACTGCTTTACTACCGATTTCTTTACTACATCATTACTGGTTGCAATTCAACTTCATTACCAGTTACTATTGACATCAATGACAACACTATACTTCATCAATGTAATCTTCATGCAATTCCAACAGTCTTCCCCTTTGGCATTGATGGAAATACAAATATCAATACCCATTAATTGTTATGATTGAGAGTAAAGCATATACATAGGTATAGGAATCTTGGTTTACATTTTTCCATATACTCTCCTTCAACTGTATCTTCATGTCTTCAGTTGGTAACTGGCTATCAATCATATACAGTTCTTCTCCCCCTTTGACGTCAATGCCAAAGTGAAGGTAAACCATATAGTTTCATGCTTCACCGATCTGCAACTAGTTGCTCCCCCTGTGGAGTAGCTCCACTCTTCACCAATCCTGCTTCAATATTTTCAATAGGCTCCAGGATTGATGGCTTCTCTATCTGCTTAATTGACTTCATGTAGGGGTACAACCCCTAACTTACCTCTAAGATACTCAAATGTAGCCTTAGGTAGAGGTTTAGTAAAGATATCTGCTAGTTGTTCTTTAGTAGATACATGCTCTAGTGACACATCTTTACTTTGCACTTTCTCTCTCAGGAAATGATACTTTAACTCTATATGCTTTGTCCTAGCATGCAACACCGGGTTCTTAGAAATATTTATAACACTTGTTTTATCACAAAAAAATCTTACCGGTTCTGATATCTTCACCTTCCAAAATGTGTTTCATCCAAATTGCCTGGGTAAAATTCATATATGCCACAACATATTCAACTTCTATTGTTGATTGAGAGATACAACTTTGTTTCTTACTGCTCCAAGACACTAGTCTACCTCCAAAAAAAAATACTCCTCCTGTTGTACTCTTCTTGTCATCAATATTGCCCACCCAATCTGCATTTGTATGGACTTTTAAATCAAAGTCTCCTGCATATGGATACCATAATCCATAATCAATTATGCCTTTCAGGTATCTAAAAATTCTTTCAGTTGCAACCATGTGTGTCTCCTTCAGGCTTTTTTGAAATCTGGCAACCAATCCTACTGCATGAGCAATGTCTGGTCTGCTGTGGACAACATAATGTAGTTTACCTATCATGGACCTGTATTCCTTTTCATCAACTGATGTTGAATCATCTTCCTTAGATAATTTACAGCATGTAACCATTGGTATTCTAACTAGTTTACAGTCTCCCATTCCAAAAGTCTTCAACACTTCTTTCACATACTTGGACTGTGTGAGAAAAATACCTTCATTTGTTGGATTTGCAAACCTATGAAATTTTTTATCTCACCTACCAGTGACATCTCAAATTCACTCTTCATTTCATTAGCAAAGTCATGACACATATCATTATTTCCTCCAAAAATGATATCATCCCCAAATACCTCACTTACCAGTAGCTCATCTCCTTCTGTCTTGAGATATATGTTATTGTCTTCACTAGTTCTTTGAAAACCTATCTTCACTAAGTGAGAGTGCAATCTTTCATACCATGCTCTAGGTGCTTGCTTCAATCCATACAATGTCTTATGTAATTTACAAACCATATCCTTTTCTACAGTTAAAGAATAACCATCTGGTTGTTCAATGTAGACTTCCTCTTCCAATATTCCATTTAGGAATGTTGACTTAACATCCATCTAGGAATGTTGACTTAACATCCATCTAATATACTTTAAATCCTCTGTATGTTGCTAATGCAAGTAGAGTCCTTACTCCTTTCAATCTTGCAACTGGTGCAAATGTCTCACCGTAATCTTTACCTTCTTCTTATGTATATCATTTGCATACCAGTGTGCCTTTATTCCTGACCACTACTCCATCTTCATTTAGTTTATTTCTGAATACCCATTTTGTACCTATTACATTCTTGTTCTCTAGTCTGGGTACCAATGACGAAGTATTGTTCTTCTCTATCTGGTCAAGTTCTTCTTCCATTGCCTTGATCCAATCTTCATCTGCAAAGGCTTCTTTTGCAGTTCTAGCTCAATGGTGGAAATCATACACGAGTTTTCTTTAAGCCTTGTTCTAGTTAGCATACCTGCATTCATGTCTCCAATAATCTGATTGGGGCTATGATTATACCTTGGAATAAAATGATCTTGGTTTTTAGGTTCTTCTTCTTCTTCACTTTATTCATCTTCTGTTGGACCTTCCTGTTCCGGTTGAACTGGGGCTTCTCTGTTCTATTCTCCAACTTCTGGCTTTACCAGTTCCAAAAATAGTGTGTAAGGTTCTTCTTCTTCCTTCTCCTTGCTGATTTCTTCTGATTTCTCAAGAAATTCATCAACTCAGACATTGATACTTTCAATGATATTCTTAGTCTGATTGTTGTAACACTTATAAGCTTTGCTCTTGGTGAAGTAACCAAGATATATGCCTTCATCACTCTTGGCATCAAACTTACCAATATAATCACCTCTTTTGATAAAACATCTGCTACCAAAATTTTTTAAGTAACTGACATTAGGTGATCTACCATACCAGTACTCATATGGAGTTTTGTCCTGACCTCTTTTAACTAGTATATGGTTCATTGTATAAATAGTTGTGCTAACAGCTTCTCTCCAGAATGTCTTATCTACACCTCCTTGAATTAGCATAGTCCTAGTAGCTTCAACTAGTGACCGATTGTTCTTTTCTGCAATATTGTTCTGTTGTGGTGTCCTAGGTGTAGAAAGTTGCCTCTTAATTCCATTATTTTCACAGTATCTAGTGAATTCCTCTAAAGTAAATTCACCACCCTGATCAATTCTTAAGCACTTAAGCTTTCTTCCACTTTCATTTTCAACTAAGGCTCTGAATGCCTTAAACTTTCTAAATGCTTTTATCTTGTCTTTCAAGAATGTGACCCACATCATACTTGAGAAATCATCGGTAAATGTCATTAAGTACCGACCACCTTGAATACTTCTAGTCCTCATTGGTCCACAAAGGTCGGTATGAACCAAATCTAGCAAATGTTCAGCTGAGAAATATTTGCTCTTGAAGATTGAGGATTTCATTTTCCCTAACTGAAATTCCTTGCACAAAGCATTTACCAGTTTGTCCAACTGTGGAAAACCTCTTACTGATTTGGACTTACTGACTCTTACAAAGTTATCAAAATTTACATGACAAAATCTTTGATGCCAAAGCCAACTATCTTCCTTTTTTGCAATTAAACAACTGTTGACTTCAGAGTTTAAATGAAACAAGTTACCTCTGGTCTATTTTCTAATTGCAATCAGTTCACCTTTTCTTCCATAAATATTGCATACTCCATTCTTGAATTCCAGTGGGTAACCTTTGTCATTGAGTTGAGAAACACTCAAAAGATTGTGTTCCAGTCCTTCAACCCAATAGATATCATCTGCACTGCTCTTACCATTCAAAGAGATGGGTCCTTTCCCTTTCACCATGCAGGGTGAGTCATTCCCAAATCTGATAACACCTCCATCAAATTTCCTTAAAGTAAGAAACTTACTTCGTTCATGGTCATGTGGTGTGAAGAACCACAGTCTATAATCCAGTCATCTCAACTATCCATGTGAGAGACCAATGCCTTCTGATCTGATCTCTTCTTTAATAGCAACAAAGACAATGTCCTCATTTGCATCTTTCTTAGATTCTTCATCTGTAATTCCTCTATCCACTGCAATGAGACAATTTATTTTACCTTTGCCTTTATACTTCCTATACTTCTCACATTTTTCCTCATTATCTCCATTTGGACAGTTAGCAACAATATGTCCAATTTGGTTACATGCAAAATATTTCAAAGGTAGTTTACCTCTGTACTTATCGGTACCTCTAGGTAACCTCTTGGCCAACAATGCTTTAAGCTCAATCAGACTATCTTCATCATCTACCTCTTTGCTGGATCTAGACTCACAACTCTAGCTCACTTCTCTACTTTTCCTTACTGGTGGGGTTGAGACTGAGGCATTAAATGCAGATTCTGATCTCTGAACACTTCCATCAAAACCATTTAATTCAAATGTAGTTAATTTACCAATGATAGAGTCAAGAGTTACCTTTGTCTTATCAATAAATTTGAGTTCCTGAATGGTTGTAACTCAGATAGCGTAGACTGATAGAAGGGTTCTTAACACCTTTCTAACCATAATGGTATCCTCCACTGTACCTCCAACACTTTTGATTTCTCCAACTATCTCCTTGATCCTGTGACCATATCATTGAATGTTTTCTCCTCCAGCCATCCGCATATCATCAAATTTTCCTCTCAGACTCTCTTCTTTGGCAATATTAACATGCTCATCACCGCTATAGATTTCTTCCATTTTCTTCCATACTTCATATGTAGTCTCCAATCCATGAACATCAACATATTCTAAATTGGACAAGTAACTGATGATGGCCTCCAATTCTTCATTGTTCTCCTATTGCTCCTTCTTTTGATCATCTGTGAAAATCACACTAGGCAAGTTATATTTAGTAACAACATGTTCCCAATATTGACTTCCTAAGCTCTTGATATAGATCTTCATCCTATCACTCTAGATTATGTATTTTTCTCTATTGAACTTTGAACCTTCTTTCTTCATCATGTTCTCCTAGATCTTTTCCTCAAGATATTAGGCTTAAACACAAGAGGACCTGGATAGCTCTGATACCAATTGATAATATGATGAAACTATAAGGATCTGATCAACTACTGAGAGGGAGAGGGTGAACCAGTAGATAGAAAATAAACTAAAATTTCACCAAACAAATTTTCAACTCGAAATCCAATCACTAAACTAACTGGTTTAGTCACTATAACAAAAACTGCAACTGCATTGCCAAAATTTACTGATTGACCAAAACATCAATGATACAATGCAACTGATCTGAAACTCAAATATCATTTAACCAAAATATTAAACCACTTCAATAATATCAGCAATAGCTCATTTCAGATCTTTTTCGGTCATCTAAACATATCTAAGTGGATTTACAGTCATTCATATCAACCATATCAAAAACATATCCACAAAATCATTCACCACTTGACACAATGATTTTTCACGTGGAAACCCAAATGGGAAAAACCATGGTGGGGATGAATACCCACATTTATTTTGAACTCTTTTGCAGTTCACCCTGTTAGGATCCAAGCCTTGTTAGAAGCTTATACAATAATGTCCTATTAAGAATAGATCTGATTAAGGACCACCCGGTTAAGGGATTGACTACAATACCATGTTAAAGGTAACCTTGGTGGAGGATTTCAAATCCAAACTAATGGATCACCTTGTTAGAGGATTTCAACAACAAGCTTGTTAAAGCTTACCTAATTAAGGGATTTAACTATTGCAATGGTTAGAGAACAACAGTTTATTTGCTGATCTAGTAATAGTACTTCCTTGCTTAATCAGATCCCTTTCTGGTCCTATCTGCCTTCACAACATTCTGCAGACACACCTTCTGGTTTGGCAACAATCACACTTAACCAATTTTTCCAACACAACATTGAAACAAATCATTGACCTTATAAGAAAATACAATAGGTCGGTAACACAACACAAAACCTAGAAATCTCATAGATATTACAAACATATCAGTTCAATATTGATCGTTAGATTACATAGAAATCTACTACACATTGTTCTAGACAACTTTAACCGCTCTTGGATCACCGCACATTGGATCATGTAGCTCATCACGCATTTTTCACTTCATGCTATATATTTGATCAATCCCAAGATAAACGGTTATCTCTATGTGCCAAATCCACTTCCAAACTCATCATGTGCATCATGCGTACATGGCATCTCCATCTCTGATCATCATTTGGTCATAGATCATCACAACTAATTATCCAAGCTCCATCAGTTAGGGTTCTCCTTATCAACTGGTTAGGGTTACTAGTTGATCTCTGCCTCAATAATATTACCTGTTGCCTTCACTTCTTTACTACACCATTACCAATTGCAATACAACTTCATTATCGATTACTATTGACATCAATGACAACACTATACTTCATCAATGCAATCTTCATGCAATGCCAAAATAATGATTCTCACAAACGGGTTAGACAATGCAAAGAATGTGCACTTTTTGTAGGTAAGCAAGGGTTAGTTTCCCTTCCTCTTCATCCCATTTCAACTAATCAACCCTTTGCACAATGGGAGCTTGATTTCACTGGCCCTATCAATCCAATGTCACGTGTAGGCCACAAGTGGATTTTGGCTGCCACAGACTATTTCAGAAGGTGGACAAAATTTGTTGCTTTGAAGGATGCAACCGAGAATTCAGTGGTTCAATTCCTTGAAGGGATTGCAACCAAATTTGGAGCCCCTTCCACCATCATATCAGACAATGCTAAGGCCTTTGTTGGCTCTCAAAACATCTTATGGGAAATCCAATGTGATGTGTTTCTAAAAAAATCATCAAATTATTATCCTCAAGGAAATGGCTTGGCTAAGTCATCCAACAAGAATCTAATCATGATCATCGAAAGGACTCTTGAGCACAATCAGAGAGCATGGTGCTTAAAGTTGGGAACAACCCTATGGACTGATAAGATTACTCCCAAGAGAGAAGTGGGTAATTATACTTTCATGCTAGTATATGGGAGGGAAGCTAGGTTCCCCCTATCCCTTGAGTTGCCATCCCTGGACCTGGCACATTAGTTGGAGCTCTTGGAAAATGATGCCTTATAGGTAAGATATGTAGAACTTACAGAGCTTGAGGAGGTCAGGGAGAAAGCCAAACAGGCTTTAAATGTCCATCGGGGACAAGTAAAGAGATACTTTGATAAGAAAGACATTTTGAGGACCTTCCAAGTTGGAGATTTTGTCCTAAAATGGGATATTGATAGAGCGAAACTTGGGAGGCACTCAAAATTTGACGCAATAAGGAGTGGTCCCTATGTGATTATAGGCTACAAGGAGGATAATGCTTTCAAGTTAGCCAGGTTGAATGTGGAAGATCTCCTCATTGTGGTGAATGGGATTCACCTTAAAGCATGCTCTTAAAGGGTTGTTGTTGTAGCTTCTTTGATAAAAATTTGTAATTTATGTTCTTTTGCTTTCCAACAAGTGCGCGCACACAACCTACTCTCCATAATGGCAAAGTTTTGACATTTTGTAGGGGCAGAGATTATCTTTTGCTTCAATTTTTGACTTTGTGCCCAATGGACTTCATAAAGATACTTATCAATGTGCCAAGCAGGCTTATCATCATCATCAATTCGCTAGAAATGTTGGCAATTTTTGTGCCAACCTTAACAGGGAGCAAGAAAAAATGTTCTCGCAGGATAAGAGAACAAAGAGAAAACAAAGACTTTCTTATCCCACACATTTCCACGGGATAAGAAACTAAAGGTAAGCAAAGAACATAGTAGAATCTCCTAGGATAAGAGTTTATGATGAGACGGTGTGTTTTTTCATATCCCGCAGGGTAAAATGGAGACAAAGGTGGTCTCACGGGATAAGAAATAACGAAGGCAGGGAAGCTTTTTCCTTATCCCACAGGATAAAACAAATGCACCAAAGGTCACACAGGATAAGCTTGTTGGGGACAAAGTATAGGATTTCCCCTTATCCTGTGAATTTAGAAATACATTAGAGGCATCTCACGGGATAAGAAATTAACTAAGGTAGGTGTTTTTCCCTTATCCTGCGGGGTTAAAAGGGACACAATGTGATGTCACGGGATAAGAAGCAATTGGTTAAAGGGGGGAAAATTCTTATCCCACGTGGAGAAAAGGTGAGGTGGGTCCTAGTTGAAAGCAAGAAAATAAAAAGCCTTATACCATGAGGTAAAATTAGGGAACAAATGATGTCGTAGGATAGGAAAGATAAAGGTGGATGTGTGTTTTCCCTTATCCTGCAGGGTGAAAAGGTCAACAAGAGGGTCACGCAGGATAAGTGGGATAGAAGGAGATAATCTAGAGGGCTTATCATGCATAGCGATGACATTCATACTATCAAAGAGCAACAAGGAAAGCCTCGCGGGAAAAGATCCAAGTAAGAAGAGGGTCAGCCTCTCTTATCCCACAAGGTAAAACTAAGACATCAAAGGCCTTGCGAGATAAGGAAATAAGGGTAAGTCAAAGAGACCCTTATCCTGCATGGTGAAGTCAAGTGACAAAAGATGTTGTGAGATAAGAAAGCAAAGAAAGAACACTACATGTCTTGTCCCACAGAGTTATAAAGGCAACAATGGCATGGCCGACAGGATAAGTAAGAAAAGCAAGCAAAAACAAAGAGCCTTATCCTGCATCAAAGAAGGATAACACTACGTGGCCCTCAACATAAAGAAAAAAAAGGTAAGACAAGCAAAAGCTTATCCCGTGAGGTAAAAATAGACCCACAGAGATGTTGCGGGATAAGATCTCAGAAAAGCTCATTGGTCGAATACAGTGAGTGGAACGTGTACCCGGGGTACCACGTCAGCTAATTGTGGTTGTCGGATCTTCATAAAGCCCTGATCCAATGGCCATGTTTTAATCTTCTATTGGGCTTGTTAGATGCCCACATGGAGAAATCTCACAAGTCCATCTTCATGTGAATCTCTCAGATCGACGATGGACTTTTGATTTTGTAGTGGTCGTTGAGTTTTGAATGCTCTATAGGGTGGTTGTCGACTCGATGGTCAAGGACATTCTTTTCTTAGTTGGCACACGATTTTGGACCCGATCTCATTCCAACCACCAGATTTGCTCGCCTTTACTCTAAATTGGACCCTGCAGACCAATTTTAGATGCCACCCATGCCCTCTTCAATGCAGTTCTTGGCTCTGTAGGTACCCCCAGATGCATTCAGATGTAGAGTTTTCCTTGATTTGTGAGGTTTTTGCTCTTCCAGAGGTAGAGGATATCTTTCATAGGCTTTTCTAACACATTATTAGATCTATCAATCTAATCTTCTCATCTCTTAGATATTTTGTAACCCAACCCTAGTTAGGGTTAGGGGTTTCTTGATTGCAACCATCTTAGGTATGCATGAACTATAAAGGCAATTTTGTAACCTATTCTTAGGATCTTCTTCCTTTTCATTTTTAGTTGAATACTTGTTTTCATGATTTGTAAAAGTTGCCTTGCCTTTACATTAATAGATTATGCTTACTTTGACTCCTTCAGTTCTTACAACCTGTGTAATATTTTACCTCTTTGTATGAATGTATTCTTCTTTATTTTCCTCAGTTGTAAATATCCGTGTTGATCCCTCTATGGAAGTTGATTATGAACCGAACTCAGTTCCTCTCCTCATTTCACAAGATTCCAACCTTCACTCGCACATAGGTGCCTAACTAGGATAGGAATTTGTGCATACTCAGAGAATCTCTATCGATGTTTTGTGCACATATAGGCAAGAATATCTGTATAAACCTAAAAACGGTCCAAAGATAATTAATTAAATAAGCAATTATTTAATTAATCCTCCTTCCCAATTTAATTAAATTCACTAGCAATTTGATTGAATTTTCCCATTCACCTACTTATTAATAAATCTAAGGATTTATTTAATAAGTTCATTTCAATAGTCCCCTTTGATTAATTAATCCTCCCCCCATTTAATTCATTTCTTCTAATCCCCTAATTAATTAAAATAATTCAGTTTATGAGTTGTTGAAATTTGAATTTTTAAATTCAAATTTCCCACATGCCTCCTAACCTAACCTCCCCCTAACCTAACCTATTCCACCTAGTCCTAGGTTTAGCTAACCCTATCCTATCTTGCACATCCTAACTTCCTTATCCTAACCTCTTATAGTTTGGATATTATCCCCTTCAGACACACGGCACTTTTGCCACATATCTCTTCCCTTGGACACTTGCCCTCTTGTGAGCAAGATTCCTTGACACTTGTTACTAAAAAGATGACAAGTGTCCCTCCCTCCAACCTCTCCTCCAACCTCCTCCAATTTGACCCTTGATATCTTCATACTCAATGTTGACCGTTGATTCCTTCCACCTCACCCTTGGCCTTGGAAATCCTATAAATATCCCCCATCTTGGAGCACAAAGGATCCCATCTCAAGCATTATTATTATAGGCATATCATTTCTAGCATTATATTTTAGCATTGTTATCATTTATTGTATCTTAGATCTAGCTTAATTTGATCATCTTCTAGCATAAATATTAATCATATAGCATAATCAATATCTCATCTAGATTAATTACATCTATCATTTAGCATAATCATACATATCGTTAGCATGATTATCTTCTTGGATCAATCTAGCTTAATCATGCATTCTTCTAGCTTGCACATCATATCATTTTTAAATCTTCCGTCTTGGTGTAGTCAAGTCACTGGGATTCCTCATCTAGATGTGAGAGAAAACCCACACTCACATCTCTTAAGAGGTGATAGGTTGCTTTGCCATGGTTTATATTTCATTTGATTTCAATTTTCTAACCATGATTGTAATGATCTATTGAGTGTTTGTGTTGCAGCTACAGGTACTCTACTTCACACTCATGACATTTTTTTGCCTACCATGGGTCCGAAAATCTAATTTCTTGGCCTCTTGAATCTTCAAATCTTCAATCTCATGGATATTTGGCTGCATTGTCTTCAGAATCTTGTACGAGTACCTTTTTAGTATCGTACGAGTTTCTTTGTGAACTCGTATGGGTATGTGGGAATACTCTTACCGCTAGGTGAGAAAAATCGTACGATTTTCTGTTTTTGTCTTTCCATAAACAAAGTTCATTTTAGGGTTTTTATGCTTAAATTTGGCTATTACTAATGCTAACCTTGGTGTGATTCTAAGTTTTCTAGCAGCCTAATTGGTTTTCTGCAGAACATTTGTCCAAGATTACGTAGGCTAAAGAATCAATTACTCAAAATAAATGTGACTTATAATGTATTGGTTTTGCAAGTTGCCTAAGGTAGCTCAACCAAACTTTGTGTCTTCTTAAAGTTTTCTAGGCACACTTAATTTGCTAATGGTAAATGAACAATCTTGTTTTCTATGCTTGAGAAGTTGTCTAAAAGGTAGGAGAGTATGCTCTTGTCTGTATGGACAATCAGTTATCTTGACTATTGAAGCACTTCTATGTTTTGAGATTTGAATACCTTTAGCGGGCCTGTCACAATGGGAATAAGTAATCAACTTGTGAGAATGACCCAAGTGAGTACCACTAGACCTAACCTTTCTGACTCGCTCTAAAAAATAAGACTCTTGGGATTAAAGTCTCAGAGGATGGGATTATTTGAGTTTTCTCTTTTGAGATCTCTCATATCGAACATTTTGTAGGGCCTCATGGTCTCAATCACTCTTGTGTGACTACTTCTTGTTTTAGTACCTTGTTGGGCTATATGTCTAAATCATTCTTGCGCGACTCCAAGGGGTAATTCCAAATGGAAATCCTTAATATGAACCCTAAGATAGAAGCTACCCGGTTCACCTGCAAAAGGGGGATAATATTTGTGCAAGAGAGATAATAATTCTCCCAAGACACTTGCCATATTGTTCCCCCATTACCATTTGGAGTTGGATAATACGACTTTGAGAATCCATTGTGTGAGACTCAGTAGTCATTTTTTGATTAGCTATTGGGTGTGTACCTAAGTTTGCAAGCAAAGGTTTTCTCTCTCAGCCAACTTCCTTAGGATTTAGCATGTTGTGCTTGAGGTCACTTATCATATCGTGTGTTTGTTGTGTTTTCATCCTTGACAGTAAAACTAGAAAACACAATCAAAACATTAAACATCATTGGTCAAAAATCTATCAAAGTAAAAAATTTGTCTCTACTCTGTCCTAAGTCGTATGAGTTTCCTAGTTTGTCGTATGAGAAATCTAGTTCATCGTTATGTTCTTTCTAAATTGTCGTATGATTTAGATCAACAAAGGTTCTTTGTTATCAATTTATCATATAGTATTTTGTAAATTGTTGTACGGGATTCCTAGTTTGTCATATGGGGTTGTCTAAATTGTCATTTGGGAGTCCTTAAACTGTCGTATGAGGTTTTGTCTATCTTAGTCCAGAGTTGTCTTCTTGCATGTCTTTTCCAGATTTTTCATGTTTGCTTGGTCAATTTACAATGAGTGTATGCATCTAATATCTATCATCCTATTATTAAGTTGTCTTCTTGGTTTGCTCGGTTAAGTAATCTTCCATCATAACGAATTCTAGAGCTAGAAATCCCAAGATTTTCAAGTATTCATCTTCAGCAAGTTCAATATCTAAAATCTCAAAGTGCATCATCACCCTCTTTGATAAACTGATCACTCAAAACATAGTTTCTCATCAAGATCTATCATCCTTTATCATGAAACTACAACGTTTGATTAGGATAACCTCCTCCCATATCATAGGATATATCATTCCTATTGGACTTGGTCTTATCAAAATCATCATCATTACACTCCAACCTAAGACCAAAAAACTTACAAACTTGCAAATACTTGAGTTATCTTTTCGTGCCATATCACTCAATCATATCTATATTCTAAAAAAACAATGTCATCAAAATTTTGAAAAAATGATTGATAATGGAATCAGAATGGAGGAAGCTATACAAAGAAGGAGTTAATCGTCCTAACAACAATACTAGCAACAACAACAATGATAAGCCCAAATTTTAGAATAGAAATCAAAATGTCGTCAACGATGGGATAGTGGATAACAACAATGTAAAACCAAAGCAACTGGTTTTCAATTTATCCAATCACTGAACAATGGCTCAACAAAACAATAATCACCAAAAATCAACTTTCAACAATTTCTTTCGAAGGAAATTTACAAACATTGGTGAACCACTTGGGTCAGCATTAAAGACGCTTCTTGCAAACAAGTTGATTACATTTCTAGAAGGAAGAAACTTTGAACCTTAGGTGAAACCCTCTTGGTTGAATGACAACTATTATTGCAATTTTCATTGAAACAAGGTACACCAAATGGATAATTGTTAGTGGTTGAAACAGGTCATCCAAGATTTGATTGATAATGGAGTGATAACTGTGGATGGATATACAGAAAATGAATCTCATACAACTTTCAAAACTCCGCTTCGTAACTATGAGAAAGGTGAATCATCAACAACACATAATGGTAAGGGTAAAGAAAAAATGAACTATGCTCATGCATATGACAATGTGGTAAATGTGATTGTGGTTAAAGAGAAACAACATCAAGAAACTTCTCATGCTATCACAAGAAGCAAAGCCAAAGTTATTTTGTCAGGTCCTACAACTAGCACGTCATCCACTTCAAAACAATACAGTCTAGTGGATGAACTATAGAAAACTCCCATGCAAATATCCATCTTAAAAATTTTAAGGCTTTCACCTACACACAAAGAAATTCTTGAAAGAGCATTAGTAGATACGATAGTGTCCAAATATCTTGATGTAGATCAATTCCAAACCATGGTGGGACAACTCACAACCCCTCACTGCTTATCATTCACTGAAGAAGATGACATGTCCTTGGAACATCCCCATAATGCTCCCTTGCACATTTAATTCCTCACTCATAAGATGTGTGTTAAACATGTCCTAATAGATGGGGAACATGGCCTAAATATTTTCTCATTAAGTCTTCTTCGTGCTCTAGTTTATTCTGAAGATGTAGTTGATCCCCCAAAAAAGATCACAATCAAAGCATATGACGAAGAAGAGTTTTTCTCCAAAGGAATTGTGGTATTACCCATCAGAGTTGGACCTTTCCAGAAAGACACATCATGCCAAGTTATAGACTTGGACTTATCCTACAACATACTTTTGGGAAGACCATGGATACATGGCATACAATCTATTCCATCAACATATCATCAGTGCCTGAAATTTCCATATAATGGGTAGGAAATCATGATCTCAGCAGACTCAAATCCATTCCAGTACTGTAGTAATCTGAAACCGTCTCAAGAGTTCATTGTTCCTCATAATAGGGAGGTATCGTCTTCAAACACACAATCCAAGGAAAAATCATTAGCCTCAATTTTTTCAAGTATGGAAAAACAAATTCAGCTAAGAGATCGAGGGAATGGAGAATATTCACTATCACAGTTACCACTTTCTCCTAAATCCTATGGAAAACCATCAAACTCTAAACAACAACCAATTGTGAAACATCTTCCAATATTTGATGGAGCATTTGTTAGTGTTGGGACCTTATCTAAGGAAACAGAGGACAAAGATGTGCTACAATGGCTATACAAGGATGAAGAAGTCCAACAAAACATCAATAATGTCATAATACCTATAGAAAAATATGGAAAATGATTTAACATCCTTTAGAAAATGGGATACATTGGAATGGGTCCTGTAGGAAAAATAAAATAAGGTATCTCAGAACCTATACAACCTCATACTCAACAAGCTACAGACAAATCAGGCTTAGGGTATGGACAAGCTACTCTATAAGAGGACACCTCCTCTAATCAACAGGAAAAACAAACTAAAGACAATTTCCAAGCAGAGTTAACTCCTAATCAAAACAAACAAGAAGTTGGTACAAATCAAGGAGAGTTGATAGAAAGGTTGATAGAACTCAATATCAACCCAGAAGAAGATGAATACAAGAGAAGAAAAGATATAGGAAGAAAAATAGAAAAACAAATCAAACGCTATATAAACAAATCTGCAGATTGCAAGTTGCAAGTGAGATAGATTCCAATGAATGGGGATGGGATTCCTATCATTCTGAACAATCAATTGAAGAAAATTGCTTTAAAGAAGATGCAGGTGTTGATGTAGTTCATGCATATGCAGGACAAATGTTAGGAGCTAGCCCACGTGAATTAAAATCACATTCGGTTGACTTGGACTTAATCGAGGACGATTAGGAGCTACTTGTGAGAGGTCATTCTGACAAGAGTATCATTCTAGACATTGAAATACATATCAAAAAATTTGACATCTCTTTCTTGACTCTTAATACCTTCGAAGCATCTCAACCTGAGCACCCCTTACCTCTAATCCATCATGAACTTATTGACTAGGAAAATGAAAGACATACTACCATTGGTATCTTTCCTAATGACCATGGCATATCCTTATATCTTAATGCAATTGAACCCACAACAAATTTCACCAGGGATTTCAACAACACATCTTCCAGTCAAGTAGGTCCCAAATCTCCCAGTCACAAAAGTGAACATAAAGAAAATAATATCAGGTCTAATGCTGAAAACCATTTATTAGCAACATTAGATCAAGAAAAAGTAAAAAGAAAAGATGCATCTAACGGTGAAAACCTCCTCGAGGCACTAGGAGATGGGAGATTTGACACCTTACTTGAATACTATCAAGAAAGGTCATCCATATTGATCGAACCAATAGAGGAAGTTAACATTGGAAAAACAAAGCAACCAAAAATTCTACACCCAGCAACCTCCCTATCAAAACAAGAAATGCAGCAATATATGGAATTCTTCAAACGACCTTAAATCAATTTTGCCTGGTCATATGTAGACATGCCAGGGTTGGATCCAGATCTTATTATGCATCACTTAAATGTCAGTCTAGGAGCTAAACCAGTTAAACAGAAATTAAGAAAGATGCATCTTCGTATAGCTCTCCTTGTTAAAGTAGAACTGGAGAAATTACTGGACGTGGAATTCATCAGACCTATAGTATATCCTCAATGGGTATCAAACATAGTTCTAGTTTCGAAACCAGATAAAAGTATTAGAGTATGCACAAACTTCAAAGATCTCAATAATGCATGTCCAAAGGATGACTTTCCTTTGCCAAATATTGACTTCATTCTTGATCTAACTGTTGGACATTCCATGTTTTCTCTAATGGATAGTTTCTTAGCATATAATCAAATTAAAATAGCTCCATAAGATCAAGGAAAGACAACTTTCAAATGTCTATGGGGTACTTTATGTTGGAACATTGTGCCATTTGGAATAAAGAATGTAGGCGCTACATATCAGAGAGCCATGACACTGATATTCCATGACATGATGCATACATTCATGGAAGACTGTGTGGATGACATATTGGCAAAATCACACAATAGAGAAGAACATATAGGAATACTAGAAAAGATCTTTGACTGGTTAGAACAGTACAAGCTACGCCTCAATCCCAAGAAATGTGCCTTTGGTGTCACTTTAGGTAAGCTATTGGGATACACTGTATCAGCTAGGGGTATCTAAGTAGATCCATCCAAGGTCAAAACAATCATGGAAATGGCATCTCCCAGGAATATCAATCAACTCAGATCACTCTAGGGAAGACTATAGTTAATCAGAAGATTTGTTGCTCAGCTAGCAGATAAATGTCAACCATTTACTCATTTGTTGCACAAGAATTTTAATTTCAAATGGAATAATCAATGTGAGGACACATTCAACAAGATCAAGGACTATCTCATGCAACCACCCATCCTAATGTCACCAATTCAAGGAAATTCATTGTTACTATATGTATCAACCACAAAAGTATCATTAGGAGTTCTGCTCGCACAATAAGATAATGAAGGAAAAGAATGAGCTATCTACTACATCAACGGAACATTAGTGGGATACGAGCTCAACTATTCACCAACAGAAAAAGCATGCTTGGTGGTAGTTTTTGCTTCTCAAAAATTTAGACACTATCTACTATCTCACTCTATCAAGTTGATTGCTAAAATCGATCCATTGAAGTATTTTCTTCTCAAGGCGACATTAACAGGAAGATTAGAAAAATTGATCATGATCCTAAGCGAGTTTGATATTGAGTATGTGGACATAAAAGCTATCAAGGGGCAAGTCATTGATAACCGACTAGCAGAGACACCACTTTAAGATGGTCATCATTTACACATTGAATTTCCAGATGCTAATATCCTAATAGTCACCACAAAGACATGGCAATTGTACTTTGATGGTTCATATACACAACATGGATCAGGAGTAGGCATTCTATTTATCATGCCAGAAGGTCATCAATTCCAAAGGCATACAAATTAAGATTTACATGTACCAATAGTACAACATAATATGAAGCTTTGGTCATAGGAATCAAAATGACCATAGAATGGAGCATTACACAACTTCAGGTCGTTGGAGACTCTCAGCTCGTCATCAATCAAATCAATGACAATTATCAAACAAAGGATGAAAAGCTAATGTCTTATAAGAAGATGGTTGATGATGTCAATAAATACTTTGTCGAAATAATTTTTGAGCAGATTCTAAGGAATGACAACAAAGCAGCAAATTCCATGGAAACACTTTCTTCTCTACTTCAGACATAGGAAAATCAAGAGCGTTACAAATTCCTAGAGGAAGAGTTGTTTTACCCTGCTCATAATTGTCCTTATTCCCAAACTATTTGTCACCTTATTGGGCATGATTCCTCCCACTATGGCCAAACTTATACATACCTGAAAGATGATATCCTCCCTCCTAACTTATCAAAGAACCAAAAGAGAAATTTTATTCACCAATCCTCCCATTATACTCTTGTCGCGGATACCCTTTTTAAATGAGGCCTAGATGATACTCTCTTAAGATGTCTCTAGAAAGAAGAATTTGAGAAGGCCTTAAATGAAGTCCATAATGACATTTGTGGCACTCATTCAAGTGGTCTTACCCTTTCAAAAAAACTCATACGCTTGGGCTATTATTGGCCAACTATGGAACGAGATTCTTTTCAAATAGCTGAAACATACAAACAATGTCAGATCCATAGAAATTTAATTCATGCACCAACACAAGAAATTCATGCTTTTGCAACCTCTTGGCCTTTCTGCCAATGAGGTCTTGATCTCGTATGAAGGATACATCCTCCTTCATCCAATGGTCATAAATTCATCCTTGTAGCTACAAAATATTTCACAAAATGGATTGAGGCAGTAACTCTCATAAATATCATAGGAAAACAAATTGATGCATTTATCTTGAACTACATCATATGTTGCTATGGCATACCCATGACCATTATCACTGATAATGGGTGATCATTCAAGAATTAGGATATACAAGAGCTATGTGTAGAAATTAAAGATCCAACACAGATTCCTCACGCACTACTATCCCAAGGGAATGGACAAGCAGAAGCATCAAACAAAACAATTTTGAAAATATTCAAAAAGATAGTAAATGGTGCTGGTAGAGATTGGCATATTCAATTCAACTCTTCTCTATGGGCCTACCATACCAATATCCACACACCAATAGGCACCACACATTTCTCTCTTGTCTATGGATTAGAAGCAATACTGCCAATAGAAGTAGAGATACCTTCTCTACGAGTATCATTAAAAGGCCTTATCCCAGATGAAGAACAACGAGTATCTAGATTGCAAGAGTTAGAATTCATCCATGAATGAAGACAAAATGCCTTTGATCATTTAAAGGTGTATTAGCAAAGAATGTGCCAAAGTTATAATCACAAGGTCAAACCATGAAACTTTCAATTTGGAGAACTAGTACTAAAGGAAAATCCACGAAACCAGTCAGATCGAGAAAAGAAAGGGAAGTTTGAACCAAACTGGTTAGGTCTGTTTATGGTCACAATAGTATTTGGGTTAGGATCATATCAGCTATCAATGCAGGATGAGGATCAGCTCAAGGAACCCATCAATAACATGCATCTGAAGAAGTTTTATGTCTGAAAAAGAAAAAAATCCAAAAATACTAGAAAAGAAGAAAAATCCAAAAACAGTGAAAAAGCAGAAAAATCCAAAAAAAGTGCAAAAGCAGATAAATCCAAAAAAGTGAAAAAGTAGAAAATACAAAAACAACGAAAATAGAGAACAAAAAAATAAAATATGAGAAAAAGTGCAATAATAATAGATGGTGAAAATCTGGTAACAGGCACTATCTGTCAGCTAGCTCTTCCATCTATTAGTTCATGCATCCTTCCTCTTGTGCTCATTTCCATCATCACTATTCATATCCATAATAAAGCCTTTGTACATACACAGACATTGCAGGTGATTTCCCACCATGGTTTGGATCAGGGATAACTTTAAGAAACCCCCCCGGGAAATTGTGTAAAATCCTGGTGAATCAGACATTATTTTCAAGGGGAAATTTTCATATCGATGGTGAAATTTTTTTTTTAAATGACGAAAAAATTATTTTGTATTGGCGATTTTTTTTCTAGGGTGCGAAAATGCCATAAATTTCTGGCGAATAATACCTTGTTCTATGGGGAAAATATTTATTGTGGGAGGCGAATAATTATTGTTAAAAGGAACAAATATATAATTGTATGAGCGGAAATTTTTACTCTGAATGAAAAATTATTTAAATGTATTGGCGATTTTCATCCACCGCTTGAAAATTATTTAAATGTATTGGCGATTTTTATCCAGCGCTTGAAATTTTTTTAATTTGTTTTGGCGAATATTTTGTTATTTATGGTACAATATATAATTCATTAGCGATTTCATAAATTCATTGCCATTAATAGACAAGGCACATCACATCACATCAATACATCACATCACATAATACATTGACTCCAGACTCTACATGATGTATCAATAAGCGTGGCCTCTTTGACACGTAAAGGGTGACACATACCTAAAATCTATCAATGATTTTAAACCATTCAATGATCGTATATCAATGGCTGAAGTTTTATTTCGGTACAATTTTCTGAAGAGAACATAGCTCACCAGAAAGTGCCCGGAATGGAATTGGATTCAATAAACACGTATCAAATGTCACAAATCATGATCGATAATTTCATTCATTTAATATATATCTTTTCACTTATGGCAATCCACTCTGTCCCCATGACTTCCAATGTGATACTTGCCAATTTGGTACTGGTTCATAGTTGTTTCCAATTTCGCACACTCGTGCATTTATGGGAAAGATTTGCAAAGATACGAAAGATTTAAAAAAATTTATAGCAGTTAATACTGTTAAAGAAGTAATTATTACAATCAAGAGCTTCAACAATTTAAATACGATCTCTGCTTCTTTCATCTTCAATTAGCCTTTGCCATTTAGTAGATAAATCATTAGAGCTCACGGTATTTTAGGTTTATAGGCTCACTGCTCAGGTTGTTTAATTTGTTAATCTATTTTCTCAAGATGGACACTCCCATCCGCTTGAGAAGCATTTCTGCAGAGGACCAGAGGGCCTTTCTATGCTCCGTTAGAGACCCAACCCTCCAATCAGTCTGCAAGGAGGTTGGGTCATTCACCAATGAAGCTGTGCGGATGGTGCTGGGCAAAGAATTTTTGCGAAATGAAAATAGGTACCATGTTAACACGGACCTTACATCCTGCTTCTTAGCATCTCTTCGAGACTTGGGAGGAGACAAGGTGGATATGCTGATGCTGTTGAGGAAGGTTTTTAAGGAAGACTTCCTCAGAGATGACATTACTCTTGTCGTTCTTGCAGAAGTAGGGGTGGGGATCCCTTGGGCGGGTGATTTATCCAAGCTTCTCCTCCCTAACCAAACACTGCTAGTGGCCAGGCAACCGCTTCTCCTAAACCTGAATGCGGAGTAGCTGATGCATCACAAAAAATGGGCGTGGATTGGCAGGGACTTCCTCCGGAAATGGTTCCTCCTGGACGACTTTCCAAACTACATGTGGCTTGAAGAATTCTCTCAGCTTATGTTGTTTGAAGAATTCTACATGGAAGGAGGGCCAGATTCTTAGGGAAAAATTGTAAACAATTCCACTACCTGTAGTTTTTTTTCCTATGTCCTTGAACCCTAACAGGCTGAGTGCCAGAGGCTCACTCATTTTGGCTTTTAAGTTTTTGGGGGACTCAAGTCTCTGACGAAAAAATTGTAAATTTCAAAATCATAAATAATTTAATGATAATTTTTTAAATTCCAGTTTGTTTCACTTTGCCTCTTACATTCTTATGGATATAAAAATGCTTTCTATAATTCTATTTCATTTTTATTAATTAATTTCTTTCAAATGTTTTTTGTATATGAGCTACGTTATTTCAATTATTTGTTAAACAATGGAAATAAATTTAATACCATGATCTTTTTATGTAATGCTATAAAAAAAAAAAATCAATTCGTTCCATTAATTATTTGTACATTGATTATGGTTGATTATAATTTTATAAATATATACTATTACTATATAGTCATTCAAAATACAAAATTTCAAAAGTTGCAAGATACAAAAGTTTATCGGTCAAGGTTTTTTCATTCAATTAATTGAAACATTTCAAGATACAAAATTTGTCCACAACTTATAGCAAGAAGACAAAAAAACTAGTTCATTGTCGATAGGCCGCTCACTCAGTCTCACTATCCCCTTGGTCCTCCCACTCCCTTCCCTCCTCAGAGGTTGATGATTTGGCTTTCCCTTTTGCCACTTCAGCTTTCATTTTTGGAATGCAATTTAGGAACCCGAAGTCGGGGTCGCCCTCCAAGCTTGCCAGTAGCTATATGGCCCTTCCTTCTTCAACCCTATCTCTCAATGCCCTACCAACCTCCATCCTTGCCACCACATGCAAAGCATTCAGGACTTCATCCACCCTCATTAATTTAACAAAGAGTTTCATCACTTCCCACCCCACTCGAGCTCATTCACGGCACTAGTATTTGATTTCATCCTTTGGGCCATGAATAAAAGGAAGCGATTCCTCCTGGTCGTCCCCTTCCATAATTCGAATGCCAACTCCCAGCACCACCTACTCCAAGATTGAATCCAGGTTAATCAAAAACTCCCCATCAATCAATTTGACCAATGTGAGTTTTACCTTTTCTACCTCTGGTTCGAATTCACAAGCCCACGCCATAATCAGAGAGTAAACCTCCATATTAGTTTGATATCGGTGACTGATATGTGCCACCTCCTTTGACAGCATCAGTCAAACTGCCGCCCACAACTTCTCCTCCTTAAACCTGAATAGTCCTTGCATTCATTTATCAGATACTTTGCCCAAAAAGGGCACCAACTTCTTGTCTATTCAAAGTGTGAAATTGGCCTCCATTATCTTACAGAAGGTATGATTCTATGAACTACAGATTTGTTCTGCACTTGTAGTTGCTTCAAAGCAAAAAGTGGTACACAGATGAAAAGGTAAAAAAATTTGCCTCCGTCTTAACTCTTATAGGCCAGGTAATGAATGTGCACAATAAGACATTAATTCCATGAGATCAGAAAAAAGATTTCCTGCCATCCTCCCCTTCCTCCTTTCGTGCGGCATGCCGCAGACAACTCCTTGTGCAACAAATAATCACCACCTTGGCATTTGTACTTTCCAAATTTGCTCGCCTTAATAGGTTGAGGACTGCAGTTGCACATTTTTTTAAACATGCATGCATACCCATGAAGTATTGTCTACTGCGGTAACTTCGTCTAAAGAAAATGCAATGAAGTTTGACTCTCTTATTTTTTCCTGTACATCTTCTTTTTCAACCTCAACAAGACAACTTACCCATTCCCATCCACTGTTTATTGACCAGTGTCTATTAGGATAGTTAGGAACTTTCAAAAAGTGTAATAAACCACTAATTGATGGGAAATCTATCATAGCACGCCCTCTTCTCAAAATATGAAAAACAACGCTTAACTAAACAACTTTTCCCAGTTGTTCTATTTGCATTGCTTTTCCAAAAATAGCTTCAATAGAACCTTTAACTTCAGCAGACTTCATCTGTAATTTCTCATGAAAATAATACTCTTCGACATTCCTCACATGCTTACATTCATCCTTTGTTTTCCATCTTATCACTGATTTTTCAACCCCGTCTATCATTTATTTTTCATATACTTTACCCATATGCTTTTCTATGGTGTCAAATTTTAGCTGCAACCTAATTTCCTTGTTATGTTTCCAAGTGCAAATCTTACACCTGCATTCTATTGGAGGCTTGCCTTCAATTGGATTCTCGACTGGTTCAATGAATGGATACTTTGATGCCCAATTAATTTGAAAATTCCTCACTAACATATCCCACTCCTGATCCTTTTTTGATTATGGTTCACCCTTTTTTGATATGGCTATTCTTTTCCCCTTCTGTGCATTATCATCAATGGCATTATCACCCAAGTCTATTATATCATTCCGGCTAACTTGGGTATCTACCAGATAATCTTCTTCAAGATCATCCTGATCTAAGATATCAAGTTCGCCGCTGTCTTCAACATGCGGTGCAGGTGGTGAATTTTGTACTTGTACTTGTGATGATGTACCTTCCTGATTTTCACATCCAATGCCAAAGTATGAAGACAATGTTCTACTTTTTGTTGGCCTCTCCTAGCCTTCCCCACTTGCAGGTTTCCTACCCCTCTTCCTATTCGACATCTCCAACAAAATAAAGGTTGCCAAAAAAATATCAATTTGCTGAAGAGGCAATAATAGGCTATAATGTATAATATACCACTTCAAAAATATGATCGCTCACCTTTAGGCTTTAGGTCACTAGCAGTCGCCAATACAGTCAACAACTCAACAACAATGATTTTCCTTGGTCTGAAACTTCACTATTGATCAGAATTCAAAGCCTAGAACCCACCAGATTGTGTTGAGATATTGAGATAGATCTGATCTTTGCATGTATTTATACCAATCCTTATATGGCAAAATCTATGGGAATTTTATATGGTATACAAATATTTGGCGAATCCCGCGTAACTATAACACGTCTTATGTAAATTTTGAGGCGATTATAGGTCATCCTAATATGACTTATGTAATTTTTGAGGTGATTATAGGTCATCCAAATAATAGGCGAATACAATATAGTTGGTGAAAGTTGGGGTGAATGGAGACACGCGTTGGCAAGATGTCGGGCGAATTGGGTCCCCCTGGCTAACAAATCTTTGCATGCCTATAGGTGAATTAAGGTCATCTATTAAGGCAACCTCGGAGAGTGTAGGTGAAATAATTAAATTATATTGTATTGGCAAAATCATCACATAGAAACATTTATTTGCATAAAACATATGGTGATCGGGCCGTGACTATGACAGAAATTGATAATGTTTTGGTGACATGGCCACCCCCAAATGGTACAAAATATTCGCCATTTCTGACATGGCTGATGTGAAAAATTCACCATTGGTGAATATTCGCCACTAAAGTAAACTCTGGTTTGGATCATTTGATATATCATAATAAGTTTGTTTCTAAACTAGGGACAAAATCTTGAACCTAGCTGGGGGCAAAAATTTTCATCATTTTAAGCTTAATTAAACAGGTAGAACAACAGTTAGCCAGCACGTGCCAAGCGAAAAATGAGACACATCAAACATTGCACACAAGATCACTTTGTCAACCGTCACACTATCACATGTTAGTCTAAGCATGACACACACTTTTCAATGGATGATATCTTTTGACTAATTATTTTAATACTTTGGTTCAACTTAGCTATCTTGATTTTTGCTATCATGATTTCTGAGTGACTCCAGGATGTCTTTGACTAGAGGAACAAGGAAGGAATGTGATATTTTTCTTGTCTATTGTCTATTAACTTAATCATTAATATGTGCAAATTTGTGTCTGGACATGATCATTGGAGTATCATCAAAGACATTTCTGATTTGCATATAGAAATGGTTAATACTGCCTGTTTTACGCAAGCAACACTCAAGTCATCTTGGTTCAATTATACCTCGATGCTTGTGCTAACTTGCAATATCAAAATCCAAGAAAGTAGTGCTCAGGTCATCATGGTTCAATTATACCATCGATGTTTACACTCACTTCCCACATTTTTAAAATGCTCAATGATGACACAAAGCAATAACCTAGTGACTGGTCCGATCACAACATTGCATTTCATTTGCATTTGCATTTGCATTTAGCTTGCATTTCATTCTTGCATAGGATCACAAAAGCTCATCTCATCCGAGGCCAAATCTATCATAGGAATCATCAATGTATCATCATAGGTGTATATATAATCAGAACGATGATTCATCTCTCTCTAGATGTTGTCGACCCAAAGAAAATCTTAGGATATTCCCCCGAATGTGCCAACATCAACATAACTATATCTTCCTGCAACAGGATATCAACAAAATGTCAGTTCTTTATCCAATCAATCTTATCAATTCTATCAATCCATCTCATCTGATCTATTCTATCATGTCTTATACATGATGTATCCTTCCTGAAACTAGATGCTTTGATCATATTTGTCTTATACAGGACATTTCATTCCTGAAACTAGACTTGATCTCAATCTCATCAATCTAATCAATCTTATCAATTCAATCAAACTCTATCGATCATCACATCAAAAACCACATCATAGTGATAGAAGAACTCACACTTTCATCAATCAACATTGCCGAAATCAAATCATCTCTAATCAAGAAATCAATTTTCCAAAGATTCAAATACTCCAAAAGTCAATTATCTCAATTGATCTCCCAAGGGGGCATCATCGTACCGTAATTTATCAATCAATGTCTGGGGCATCCTATCGAACCAATATCCAATCAACATCATCAATCGAGTTATTCTTTTAATTAATCCCCCTTCCCAATTTAATTAAATTCACTAGCAATTTGATTGAATTTTCCCATTCACCTGCTTATTAATAAATCTAAGGATTTATTTAATAAGTTCATTTCAATAGTCCCCTTTGATTAATTAATCCTCCCCCCATTTAATTCATTTCTTCTAATCCCCTAATTAATTAAAACAAATCAATTTATGAGTTGTTGAAAGTTAATTAGCCTTTTCCTATTATTTGAATTTTTAAATTCAAATTTCCCACATGCCTCCTAACCTAACCTCCCCCTAACCTAACCCATTCCACCTAGTCCTGGGTTTAGCTAACCCTATCCTATCTTGCACATCCTAACCTCCTATAGGTTGGATATTTTCCCCTTGAGACACATAACACTTTTTCCACATGTCTCTTCCCTTGGACACTTTCCCTCTTGTGAGCAAGATTCCTTGACACTTGTTACCACAGAGATGACAAGTGTCCCTCCCTCCAACCTCTTCTCCAACCTCCTCCAATTTGACCCTTGAAATTTTTATACTCAATCTTGACTGTTGATTCCTTCCACCTCACTCCTAGCCTTGGAAATTCTATAAATATCCCCCATCTTGGAGCACAAAGGATCCCATCTCAAGCATTATTATTATAGGCATATCCCATCTCAAGCATTGTTATTATAGGCATATCATTTCTAGCATTATAATTTAGTATTGTTATCATTTATTTCATCTTAGATCTAGCTTAATTTGATCATCTTCTAGAATAATTGCTTAATCATATAACATAATCAATCTCTCATCTAGCTTAATTAAATCTATTATTTATCATAATTAGCTTCTTGGATCAATCTATCTTAATCATGCATTCTTCTAGCTTGCACATCATATCATTTTAAATCCTTTGTCTTGGTGTAGTCAAGTCCTAGGCTTGCTCATCTAGATTTGAGATAAAATCCACACTCACATCTCGTAGGAGGTGATAGGTCTCTTTGCCATGGTTTATCTTTCATTTGATTTAAATTTCCTAACCATGCTTGTAATGATCTATTGAGTGTTTGTGTTGCAGCTGTAGGTACCCTAATTCAAACTCATGACAAGATCAAACTTTCAATCTAGGTGGAAACCTTATCCCTTTTCAAGAAATCCTTCTTCCCTTTTTCCCATAGAAATAAATAGTGTTAGATTATTGGTGTTGGGTTGGTCCAGCACTTGCATCAGATTGGAGAGGAAGTCGGTCTTCTTCAGAAATTCAACATCATAACAATGCAAGATGCCACACTTGAGAGGTTGTTTCCATGTTTCACAAGGTTGGTGATCAAGCCTGATCACCATGGGTGCAAAATTTTGTGACAACAATTTTTGGCATGCCCGGCGAGACACAATTTCAACATAGTTGCTAAAGATTCAGTTCTTTTCCTGAGAAATTTAGCCTTTGGAGGCAATCAATAAAGCACTTGGCGACTCTAAGGAACAAATTCAAACTCTCAGTGATACCAGTTGCAGCTTTATGCCATGAAGACACACCAGATCATCATCTAGAGGCATTTTTCAATACATTCAGCTCCCTTATTCTAATTATAGGAGAAGAGGTTGACATTATTTATCACCTATTAGGGTAACCCAAGTAGAAACATCCACACCCCTAAGGTCCCAGACTGCCCCTCCTATTACAAGATTAAGGTAGCCTAAAGGCCCTACCATCCATATTAATAAACCCTTATTTGCAATGGTAGTCCCAAGAGCACATACCTTTGTCACCTTCAAAGGTGGCAGTCCCTTAGTCCTAACTCAAAAGAATGTCATTCCACTAGCAACCTTGAAGGCTATACCATTTTTTACTGGAGAAAAATCTACCTCCCTTGAAGAACATATCCAGGATGTGTCAAGCATCTACACTATGTTTGATGTCACTAAAGACAATGTTACAGTGAGGCTTCTTGCCTCTTCATTCAAGGGAAAAACCTTCCAATGGTATAGATGTTGGAAATGTGCCTCTAATTCACTTGACATGTTCGGGTTGATCGGGCTAGCCTACACCGATGGAACAACATAGTTGAAGACTGCATCAGAGTTGTGTCGATGACCCGATGGAGCTATCTTAGGTAGTCTAGGTTGACATTGGCTATTGGGGGTTCCAGTCAGGAGTTAAGCCGATACCCGATGAAGTTGCCTTAGGCAATCAGGTCAATATCAGCTATCGGGTTAATGTGTTGAAGGCTATGCCGAAGTCCTGATAAGTCCACCTTGTTCTATCTTAGAGTGCTTCACTCATCGGGATAGAAGTTTTGGGCATGAGCCAAGGACCCAATGAGACCACCCTCAGTTATCAAAGATCAGAGTAACCTCGTAGTGCTTGATTCGATGAGCCGATGAGACCGCTCTCAATTATTGGAGATCGGGGTAATAGTTCATCTGTCTCGACGATGACCTGAAGGAGTTGCCTTAGGCGATCAGGTTTCATCAGGCAATCGGCTCTACTGTTTGAAGGCTATAGCGATGGCCAATGGAGCGAAGACTGATGTCAGTGTGAGAATAAACCGAGATCCAAAAAGGTGACCACTTGGACACTAAGGATGAGATTGTTGGTGTATATGAATACGAACCGACCTGACTCCCTACTGCATGTGGGATAATTGGCTTTCCTTGAATGCAGACCAACATAGGTAGACAGTTATACTTCAAGCCGTTGCTACAGTTGCTCAGATGAATGGTCAACTGGTTTGGTATTAGAAGCCAAATGTGAACCAAATGTGCTGTGAGTTACGATAGCCATTGAGTGTGTTGTAATTGTTATCCGAGTGTTGTATATTATGTTTGGAATGACTATTTGACAGAGTGAAAAAAGGAAATCTGTAGACTGAACTTTATTATATTTGATATATTGATAATAAATTCCTTTTTGTTGGTGGTGATTTTTTCTCCTGAAAGGGTTTTCCCATGTTAACTCTATGTGTTTTATCTCTTTTTTGTTTAAATTTTCTCATGCTTGTGCCATGTTGTGCAAATGTTAAAAAATTTGTATACACTAGTCAACTCTTTCCTACAAACTGACATTAGGAGAGAAAATTTATGCACTTGCTTTCCTTACAAGTGGTATCAGAGCTTGGCCCATTTTGTTATCCTTGTTGGGTAGGGTTGGTTTTTTGTGTCAGTTCTATTTTAGTGGGAGTCTTGCAGAGTGTCTACTTGTTTGTTTTACAGGTTGAGATGGCGAGCACCTCAGGGTGCATAGACATGGAGAAGTTTAATGGTTCCTATTTCAAACTATGGAAACTCAAGATGGAAGACTTGTTGGTCGATAGAGATCTCTGGGGTGTTGTGACTACAACTTCTAAGCCTTTAGGCATGAAGCAAGAAGATTGAGATTTAGCCGACTAGAAGGCAAGGGGTCTAATCAGGCTATGTCTTATTGATTTTGTTTTGTTAAACGTCCATGAGGAGAAGACTTCACATCTTCTCTGGAATAAGTTGGGAGATATTTATCAAGGCAAATCCTTGGTGAATAAACTTTTCTTGAGGAAGAAGCTTTACTCTATGAAGATGGATGCAGGAACACCATTGGCAGACCACTTAAATGCATTCAACATGGTTCTTGTACAATTAACTTCTGTTGGTGTTTCCATCCAAGAAGAAGAACATTGCATGATGTTATTGTGTTCATTTCCTGACTCTTGGGAACACTTAGTGATGGCTATCAGTAGTACTATGACCCAATTCAAGATTGGTACTGTGTTAGATACTCTTTTTTTAGAAGAAATGAAAAGAATTCTTCTGAGATGATAAAAGATGCACTCTCTATTTGAGGCAGGTCGAAGGACAAAGACAAGAAGAAAGGAAAGAAGTCCAAGTCTCAAGAGAGATTTAAATCTCCAAGCAAGAAGTCAAAGGTGAAGTGCTGGAACTGTGGGCAAAAAGGGCATATCCAAAAGGATTGCAAGGAGGAGAAGAAGAAGAAGAAGTATTCCGACACTGAATCTTCTCAAAGTGATGCATATGCATTTGTAGCAGCCCTGGTAGTACCTACCTCAGATGACACCTGGTTAATAGATTATGGTGCATCTTTCCACATGACCTCCCATAAGGAGTGGTTCTTGAAATATGAACTGTATGCTAGTGGAAAGGTATATTTGGCAAGTGATTGTACATTGGAGATTGTAGGGAGAGGCAAAATTAAAATTCAATTCCCATACGGTAGAGTGAAGGGGATCAATGGAGTTCTTCATATACCAGGTCTGGCAAGAAATCTTCTCTTTGTAAGTAAACTTAATGATTTTGGAGTACAAGTTACATTTGTATCTAGTGGTTGCAAGATGACTAGGGGCTCCATTGTATTGGAAGAGGGTGATCATTTTGGTACTTTATATAAGTTAAATGTTGAACCTATATGTTGTAATATTGCCTCTGAAAAGTTAGTTAAGACAACTGTAATGATGCATAATGCTAGTTCATTGGAAGCTAAACTTCTTGCTGAGAAAACAATACTCTGGCATAATAGGTTAGGCCACATAGGTGAAAAAGGTTTAAAAGCCTTGAAGAATAAAAATCTGGTTGAAGGTCTGGATGATTGTAGTTTTGAGTTCAATTTCTGTGAACACTGCATATAGAAAAAATAACCATGTTTAGTTTTATTCCAGTTCTCATAAGTCTTCTGATATTCTGGATTATGTTTACTCTGATGTGTTTGGTCCAGTGGATGTATCTTCTTTGTCTAAGTCTAAATACTATGTATCTTTTGTAGACAATTATTCAAGAAGGGCATTTGTGTACTTTGTTAAAAGTAAATCAAAAGTGTTCATTCGGTTTAAGGTGTTTAAGAACCTTGTTGAAAATCAGACTGGGAGAAAGATTAAATGTTTAAGAACAGACAACGGTGGTGAATTTTGTAGTGCAAATTTTGACAAGTACTATGTTGATCATGGAATTAAGAGACATAAGACTGTAGCTTACACTCCACAATAGAATGGAGTTGTAGAAAGGTTGAATCAGTCTCTAATGGAGAAAGCAAGAAGCATGTTGAGCAGAGCTGAGCTGGAACAAAAATTATGGGCTGAAGTAGTTGCTACAACATGTTACCTACTGAATCGTTCTCCTACTTCAGCATTGGTTGACAAAACACCTATGGAAGCATGGTCTGGTAAGAAACCGTCTTTAAGGCACCTTCACATTTTTGGTGTAGAGGCATATGCTCATGTGTCTGATATTAATAGATCTAAGTTGGATAACAAAGAAGTGAAATGTATCCTCATTGGCTATGGAGCTGGTGTGAAAGGATACAAACTTTGGAATCTAGTGACTGGTAAGGTTGTATACAACAGAAGTGTGATTTTTCATGAGCTGAAGCCTATGTCACTAGATCATAATATAGAAGAGAAAGGAGAAGCTGAGGTTGAAATTCCTCCAGCCAAAGAAGAATGTCCAGAGATACCTAAAGATGAGGAAAGTTCAAGTAGTTCAAGTAGTTCTAAAGAAGAACATGATGGTGAGCCTCCTATGGAACCTCAAGAAGCCCCAACACCAAAGTTGAGAAGATCTACTCGAGAGAGGCAGAAACCTAATAGGTATACACCTAATAAGTATAGTCATTCTATGTTGAATGTTAATTGTGCTTATGCTTTACTTCCAGATACCGATGAGCCTAGGACCGTCAAAGAAGCAATTGAAATGTCTGATTCAGATTCCTGGTTGGAAGCCATGAATGATGAAATGTCATCATTGGATAAAAATGGAACTTGGGATTTGGTGCCATTGAGTAAAGGCAAAAAGCCTATAGGATGCAAATGGTTGTTTAAAAAGAAGTACGGTCCAGATGGCAGCATTGACAAATACAAAGCAAGACTGGTTGCAAAGGGGTATTCGCAAAAAGAAGGTATTGACTATGGGGAAAGCTTCTCTCCTGTAACTAAGCTGACATCTATTAGATTTCTCTTGTCACTTGTAGTCGCATATGATTGCGAGATTGAGCAGATGGATGTGAAGACAACATTTCTTCATGGTGACCTTGAAGAAGAAATTTATGTGTCCCAGTCTAAGCATTTTGTGGGAAAAGGTAAAGAATGTCTAGTATGCAAACTCAAGAAGTCTCTGTATGGTTTAAAATAGTCTCCCAGAATGTGGTATCAAAAGTATGATACATTTGTTTTATCCTTGGGATTTGTGAGATCAAAGGTTGATCATTGTGTTTACTACAAAACTAATGGTGATAGGATTCTTATCATAGCTTTGTATGTAGATGATATGTTGTTCATAGGAAACACAAAAGGTATGATCTCATATTTAAAATCTCAGCTTTCTATGAAATTTGAAATGAAGGACTTAGGATCAACAAATTACATTCTAGGAATGGAGATAAAAAGAGAAAGATCTAAGAGGAAACTTTGGCTCAGCCAGAGGAAGTATATAACCAATGTTCTTGACAGGTTTCATATGTCTAATTGTAAACCACATGTTGTTTCCATCTTGTAGGGAACTAAGTTGTCTGTGCTTGATAGTCTGAAATCTCCAAAAGAGATTGAAGACATGAAAAGTGTACCTTATGCAAGTACTATAGGCATTCTGATGTATGTTATGGTCTATATAAGACCAGATATTGCCCAACCAGTGGAAGTACTTAGCAGGTTTATGTCAAATCCAGGGAAACCACAGTAGATGCTATAAAGAGAGTGTTCAAATACCTGAAGGGTACTTTAGACTTTGCATTGTGTTATCATGGTAATCTAAAGGATTCAAAGAGAACTCTTAGTATTTGTGGTTATACGGATTCTGACTAGGCAGGGGATATTGATAGTAGGAGATCCACTAGTGGATATGTTTTTGTCCTGAATGGTGGAGCAATTAGTTGGATGAGCAAGAGGCAAGTTGTAGTCTCTTTGTCCACTACAGAGGCAAAATACATAGCAACCACACATGCTTGTAATATAAGTAGTCTGGCTTAGGCATTTGAGTTTAGATATTGGTTTTGATGTAGGGCAGGTTGAAATCTAGAGTGACAATCAGAGTGCCATATGTTTGGCAAAGAATCCTACTTTCCATGCCACGTCGAAGCATGTAGATGTTCAGTATCACTTCATTCGTGACATGGTGGAAGACGGAAAAGTTTATCTTAACAAGGTAGACACTCTAGAAAATGTTACAGATGCCTTGACAAAACCAGTGAGCACGCACAAGTTCAAGTGATGTTCAAATTCTATGGGTCTTCATACCCATGTTTCTCAGTAATGTCTGAAATGGTATTGAGTCTAGTGAATTCCTCGTCAAGTGGGATTTTGTTGGAAATGTGCCTCTAATTCACTTGACATGTTCAGGTTGATCGGGCTAGCCTACACCAATGGAACAGTAAAGTGGAAGACTGCATCGAAGTTGTGTCGATGACCCGATGGAGCTATCTTAGGTCGTTCGGGTTGACATTGACTATTGGGGGTTCCGGTCTAGAGTTAAGCTGATACCTGATGAAGTCTCCTTAGGTGATCAAGTCGATATTAGATATTAGGTTAATGTGTTGAGGCTACACTGAAGTCCTGATAAGTCCACCTTGTTCTGTCTCGGAGTACTTCGCTCATCGGGATAGCAGTTTTGGGCGTGAGCCGAGGATCCGATGAGACCACTCTCAGTTATCAGAGATCGGAGTAACCTCGTAGTGCTTGATCCGATGAGCCGATGAGAATGCTCTCAGTTATTGGAGATCGAGGTAACAGTTCATCTATCTAGCCGATGACCCGATGGAGTCGCCTTAGGCGATCGGGTTTCATCGGGCGATCGGCTCTACTATTTGAAGGCTATAACAATTGTCGATGGAGCGAAGAGCGATGTCAGTGTGAGAATGAACCGAGATCCAAAAATGTGACCACTCGGACACTAAGGATGAGACTGTTGGTGTATATGAATATGAACCGACCCGACTCCCTGTTGCATGTGGGATAATTGGTTTTCCTTGAATGCGGACCAACACAGGAAAACAGTTAGACTTCAAGTTGTTGCTACAGTTGCTCAAATGAACGGTCAATCGGATTGGTATTAGAAGCCAAATGTGAACCGAATGTGGTGTGAGTTATGATAGCCATTGAGTGTGTTGTAATTGTTATCTGAGTGTTGTATGTTACATCTGGAATGACTGTTTAATAGAGTGAAAAAAGGAAATCTACAGACTGAACTTAATTGTATTTGACATACTGATAATAAAGGCCTTTTTGTTGGTGGTGGGTTTTTCTTTCGAAAGGGTTTTCCCACATTAACTCTATGTGTTCTATCTCTTTTTTGTTTAAATTTGCTCATGCTTGTGCCATATTCTGTAAATGTTGAAAATTTTGTATACACTAGTCTATTCTCTCCTGCAAACTGACATTAGGAAAGCAAATTTCCACACTTGCTTTCCTTACAATAGAGGGCTAGCTCCTAACTCCATTCACAATTGGGATGAGTTAGGAGAAAAGCCATGCAAGCATTTCAAAGATAAAAAGTGATCATCTATTACTTATGGAGCAACTGACCACAATAAAAATAGCACCCCATGAGTTCATGGGTGATTTTAACTATGGATTTCAAAAGACATGGGATAGAATCCAATCATTGGTAAATCCTTCATCAAATAATGCTTTTCTATATTTTCTTAAGGCTTTGAAGAGTGACATATCTACAATGATTCAATCTATGGGAGGAAATAATCTTTGATTAGCTTATGAGACTGCTATAAGGGTAGAAAATTGCTTAATACAGGCAGAAAATTTGTCTTTTAGGCCCCCAATGCCCTTATTTCTAGAGGCTCCTCCATAATAGCCTATTTTGGCTCCTATTCCGGTGGCTTCCACAAGCCATCTACTCACACCTGTGCCCTCTCCATTATCTTCTAAAATTAAGGAACTATAAGCCTCTCTTAAGGCATTGATGCAGAAAATGATCAATCCATTACAACAACAACTGCAGGGGTTTGGGAATGATTTGGTCTTAGTCAAGAGATAGTTGTCGCAAGCTAACAATAGGCCTTATTAGCCACAAAACCAGAATTATCAGTAGTGGAGATTAAATTTTCAGGGGCAGAACCAATGGAGCAATGTTAGGCCCTTGAACTATTTGAATCCCATAGTTGCAAGCATCTCAAAGGCTATAGTGCCAATTCAGAACAATCTTTCTTAGGAACAAGAGGTGTGTCCCATGCAATCATCCACATAATCATGTGTCATGCCATAATGGTGATTTTTCTCAGGACTTGGTGGCACAAAATGAACCAACTACCTCAGGGCAGCAACAACTTGTTGATAGTTCTAGTCATCCACAGGGGGCTACAACTTTCATGAATTGGCAGGAGGCTAATTTATTTGGCATGAATTAGACAAGCGGGGATAGTGTGGCCAACAACACAAGATCAAAAAGGAGGGCCATAGATCCTAGTGTTAATTCTGCAGCAGCAACTCAGACTCCATCTGTAGCTCAAGCTTCACATCCCATCCTACAATCTTCAATGCCAAAGTCATTTGATAAGGCGACTGCTACAAACAAAGCAAAAGACTTGAAACAAAATTTCAAGGAGGGAGAGCCACCTAAGGTTCCTATCACACCAAAATCATACCTAGTCTCTACGAAGGTCCCTGCTAAGGTTTTCATCCCCTTTAATATTGTTGAACAGATGAAAAGAGCCAGCCTTAATGTATAAATGTGGGATACTTTGGCTATCCCATCTAAAAGAGACCTACTTTAGGAATCCCTAAAGGGGATGGATGTTGCAAAAGGTACCAATCAACATTGTAGACCTTCAACGTCCACAAGCTTGGTGCAACCCCTTAAGGAATTGAACCACTGAATTCTCGGTTGCATCCTTTAAAGCAACAACCTTTGTCCACCTTATGAAATAGTCTATGGTAGCCAAAATCCACTTGTGGCCTGCACTTCACATTGGATTGATAGGGCCAATGAAATCAATCCCCCGTTGTACAAAGTTTTGATCAGTTGAAATGGGATGAAGAGGAAGGATAACTAATCCTTGATTTCCTGCAAAAAGTGCATATTCTTTGCACTGTCTAACCCATTTGTGAGAATCATTGAATATAGAAGGCCAATAATAGCCTACTCTCATTATCTTCATAGTTGTATTTATTGCTAATAAATGGCCACTAGAGGGCCCATTATGGAATTCCTCTAACATCCTATCGGTCTGATCTCCATTGATGCACCTCAGTAAGACACCATCTAGACTTCTTTTGAATAATATACCATCCACTAAGACATAGGTGATGGACTGCAATTTGGGATGCCTTCTCTTGGTTCTATCAAAGTGAGAAGGATAGCTACCATCCTTTAAGAAGGTAGACATAACTTCCAACCAACCAGTTTGTGTATCTCCTTGGTTATCAACCTATTGTTCTTCCTACAATAAGAGGGAGGTATCTAATTCTTTCCCAAAAGATGAATTGAACTTCTCACAGAGTCCTCTTCCCCTTACTAACTTGGTAATTTTTTTGTCAAGGTCATACTCCATGACCTTAGTGATCCATCCATCTCTCTTCTCACCTATATCCCTATTGAGAAGGAAATCCTTAACACTTGCATGTGGGACTAGGAGTTGAATCCTATTGTTTGAGAGCATGTGTCTAAACTTTTTTAGTGCTCTCACAACTGTGATGACTTATTTTTCCACATAGTTGTACATAAGTTCATATTCCTTTACACCTTCACTAAAAAAGGCTATGGGCTGCTCCAAGTCATCCTGAGTTAACTATGTTAGGATGGCAGATATACTTGATTCTCCTCCCAAGGTATAAAGGATGAAATCCTTCTCATAATTTGGATTTACTAGGGAAGGAGCCTAAGCAATGGCATATTTAATCTGATCAAATCCCTCCTTCCCCTCCTTAGTCCATTTGAAGGGAAAATTCTTCTTCAGCATGGATATGAGGGGCTTGACCAAGGCTGCAAGGTTTGGGATAAACCTTCTAACAAATTTAAATCTACCCAGAAAGCTCTGAAATCCCTTCTTATCATGTGGAAGTGGAAGAAACATAATAGCTTCCACTTTCTTTGGGTCTATGGCCAGACCATATTTGGATACAATGTGTCCAAGTAGTTTGCCCTGATCAGTGGAAAATACATACTTATTGGGGTTAAAGAACACACCATATTCCCTGCACTTTTTGAAAACTTGCTCAAGATGAGCAAAGTGGTATGCTGCATGCTTGGAGTATATAGTAATATCATCTATACTAGTACAAATTCTACTAATACTCCCTTAAAACCCATATCCATGGCTCTTTGAAAATTTGCACCTGCATTTGTTAGTCCAAAAGGCATCTTACAATAGGCATAAGTGCCCCATTTAGTAGTGAATGCAGTCTTGTATCGGTCAGATTCTTGGACTAAGATTTGGTTATACTCTAAGTATCCATCCAAGAATGAAAATCTTTCAGAGCTACTAACCCTGGCTAAAATTTGCTCCATCGAAGGAAGGGGATAATGGTGTTTAAGGGAGGCTTTGTTGAGCTCCCTAAAGTATACGCATAATCTAATTTCCCCACTGTTCTTCCTAATTGGAATAAGATTGGCTACCCAAGAAGAATTCTTGATTAGAAAAATAATACTAGATTTTATAAGCTTGGATACTTCTCTCCTCATCAAAGGCTCAATTTTGGGATTTATAGGTCTTTTCTTTTGTCTAACTGGTTTAGCATTAGGATCTAACTATATGGTATGTTGAGCTAGACTAGGATCAAACCCTTTTAGATCCTCATAGGTAAAAGTAAAAATATCATTATACTCTTGATAGAGATTGACAAAAGTATTTTGATAAGATTGGGAGCATACCTTCCCCAAATTGAGAGCTTTTCCTTCTGCCATGGCTATTGATTTGTAGTCTCCTTTCTTGGCGGCCAGGTTCATTTCTCTCCCTTTCATTTGATCATCATGGTTGAAGATCCCCTCCAAGGTTATCAGCCCCTTGGGCAGCTTGTTAGACCTGAGTTGCATGATTTGATCCCACACTGATCATGTAGCATGCCTTGCTTCCAATGGGAGAAATCTACTTCATCTTGTAGGAAGTTCACAATATGTTGATCAAAATCAAAGACCTACCAATTCATATGGTTACCAGGTGTTGTAGGTCTAACCACAAGTCTGATTTATTGTTCCTTTTGTTGGCCATTTGGAGGAATTGATTATGTGTTGCATTGATGTTTTGTCATTGATGTCAACACTAGTTGTTTTGGTTGCTTTACCGGTATCCTTCTGGTCCTAGTAAGTTGTTTGGTTTCTGGTTGGATTAGATCATGATGATCCAGTATACTCTGGTATGCTTTGGCTTTTGGAATTAGCTTAGATCTGCTATTCATGCTACTCAAATTCATGTTCAGTCAGTTGATTTTGATTTGGTGATTGGATGATATCTTATATGTTGGTAAGCTTGGTTTGTTGTTCTGGTGAGGGTTTCATCGAGAAAGCTTTGTTGAAGATCTTTGATGTTATGCATAAGTGGTGTTGTTGTGGCTTCTAGTAGAGATTCAGGATGCTAATGGTGATCATGTTTAAGACTTGGCTGATTGGGATAATTGCTTTAGTGTGTGTGGACCTAAATTGGGTGTGGTACTATCTAGGTTATGAACTGACTTAATATAACGTGTTGATTGGACTTATCGATGTGTTTCCTAGATGTCTTATGCATTGGATATTATTTGTTTGATCTCAGGTCAACATGTTTTGTAATTATGTAATTGCTTTATTGTCTGGTAGTCGACCTAATTGTTTATGATCAAGAGTTTGTATATATATGATGTAAGATCTCATTGTAGATCATAGAGGAATGTGGTATGCAAGCGAATAATATAATAATCATCCATGCAAAGGATTTGATCGATCATTGTTGATCAAGTTGGGTTTATGTAAGAGGATTATGTCCTCTGGTATTGAGCTTAACCAGAACTGTATTCAGACATAGAAGATGATATCATTGCAGTTCATTCTTCCTTTTGGATTGTAGTCAGTGAGACTCTTTTTGTAATGAGCAGTGTGCTGTTGTTGGTCTTCCTGCAAGTTCAGGCCCCTCAATTTGTATTCACATACTACAAAAGTATTATTTGAATATGGGTAGTCTTCCCACTATGGTTTTCCCCTTTACTGGGCTTTCCATGTACAAATCTTAGTGTCATGTGGATGGTATTTATTCTCTAATTGTTGCTTGTGCTTAATTGGTATATCTTTTATTTTGGTAATTGGTTTATGCATTCTAGTATTGGTCTTATGTGTTCCGATATTAAAGTTTTCATTTCTTAAGGTTCCGATAATCTAGTGACAACTGATTCACCCCCCCTTCTCAATTGTCTTTCAGTTATTTGAATTGTCTAACAATTGGTATCAAAGCTCTGGTCCTCTCTATAGAATCTTAACCACTTGAGGAAGATCCTATGGTGACTAACAGTTCAAGTTCATCTAGTTCATCTATTGCTATCTTTTGGAGAGATATTCCTAGGCTTGATGGAACAAATTACAGAGTATGGAAGATTCAAATGGAGACTCATTTGAGATGTCTTGGTAAGGAAATTTGGGAAATCATAGAGAATGGTGTTACCCCTTTCAATCTAGAATCTGGAAATCCTCCTTCGACAAACTTGGATAAAGAGCTTGAGAATTATTGTAGAGCTAGAGAAGACATCTTGTGTGCACTTTTTGATCAGCAAATAATAGGATTGGCTGACAAATCATCAGTTAGAGACTCTTAATGAAGGTGACCCTACTGTTAAGATTTATAAACTTGATGGTTATTGGGTGAGATATGAAAATTTGAAGATGGAAGAAGATGAAAGGATTACTGCATTCATGTTAAGGGTAAATGAAATTGTCATGGGAATTCAATGTTGTGGTGGAACTCTGAGTGAAGATGAAATAGTTTCTAAAGTTTTGAGAGCTTTACCACTAGCTTACAAGATGAAGGCTACTACAATTAATGAATTAAGAACAATGGCTAATACTTCTATCAATAGAGATACGTTGGTTGGGAAATTATATGCTTTTGAGCTTGAAGAATTTGGACCTTTTGTAGCTGTGAAGTCTGAACTTGCTATTCATGCATTTATATCATCAACTGGCAAGAAAGATTGGAAATCTTTGTATGCAAAGGAATTGGATGATATGGAAAGGGAAGATGAAGAATTTTAGCAACTTGAAGCCTTATTTGCTAGAAGAGTACCTAAAGGACCAGTAGGAAGTAAGTATGAAGTAAAATCACCTTTTAAATGTTTTGCATGTAATAAGATAGGTCATTTGCATCTAGATGTCCTGAAAGGAATTTAAGATTTGAAGAAAGAGATAGAAGATCTTTTAAGCCTAACCCTAGATATCAGAAAAAGAATAAGTACGGGAAAAACATAGATAAATCATGTTACTTTGCAGATGAGGAAGGTGTGACTGATTCTGATGATGAACCTGCACAAGACTCTACTAGTGGTTCTAGCAATGGAAAGGAATGGGTATTCTTGGCTATCAAGGAATATGATCTAGCACTAGAAGAGAATTTACCTGAAGAAAAAGCCCTTGCTGCTAAAATTGAAGATAAGGATGAATGGGTAATTGACAGTGGATGTTCACATCATATGACTGGAGATAAAAGGAAATTTTTATCTTTGCAAGAATTTGATGGCAGTCTAGTTAGATTTGGAGATGACAAAGCATGCATGATCAAATGAAAAGGAACTACATCATTAGATGGTAAGAACAATACTGATAATGTTTATTATAATGTTGAAAGTTTAAGGCATAATATTTTGAGTGTACGAAAATTGGTGGATAAGGGATTTCAATTACAATTCAAGGATGGAAAATGTAAAATCATTAATAGATCTGGTTTGGAGATTGCAACCGGTACTCAGACAAAAGGTAATATATTTCATTTGAATTTTGGTGAGAAGACATGTTTGATTACACAAATTGATGAGATTTGGCTATAGCATAAAAGGCTATGTCATGTGAATTTTGATTGCATGGTAAAGATCAGTTCAACTAAGGTAGTTAGAGATATACCTAAGATTGTGAAGCCCTATAATCTGGTATGTAAAGAATGTCAAATGAGAAAATAGGTCAGAACCTCTTTTAAGAGTATACAAGACAAATCTAATGATGTTCTTGATCTTATTCATACTGATTTGTGTGGCCCTGCTAGAATCAAAATTTTTAAAGGTGATAGATATTTTATGCTAATCATTGATGATTATTCTAGAATGATGTGGGTTACTTTTCTAAGGGAGAAATTTGAGGCTTTTGAAAAGTTTAAAATTTTTTAAGCTAAAGTTGAAACTAAGACAGGATTGAAGATTAAGTGCTTAAGGTCAGATCATGGTGGAGATTTCACATACGGTGAGTTTAATAACTTTTGTGAGAAGCATGGTATAAGGAGACAATTTTTCAACTCCTCGGACACCTCAGCAGAATGGAGTTGTGGAAAGAAAGAACAAAACTATCTTGGATGTTGCTAGAACCATGATATGGAAACCAATCTACCTCATATCTACTAGAGAGAAGGGGAAACCGGTAAGACACCTTATGAATTATGATTTGGCAATACATCTATAGTTAACTACTTTAGAATCTTTGGTAGTAAATGTTATATTAGGAGATATGATTTCATTAGCAAATTTGATCCTAGATGTGATGAAGAAATATTTCTTGGTTATTCTAATGAAAGCAAAGCATATAGATGTTATAACAAGAGATTACAGATAATTGTGGAGAGTGCTAATGTCAAGGTAGATGAGAAGAATAGAAGTTAAATCAAAATTTATGAGCAAGAATCGATAGTGGAAATGATCATAACTGAACTGATAACACCTTTACTGATAACGAAAACAAAATGTTGAGCCAGTTACTTCAGCAGTATCAGAAAATTCAACAGTAACTGAAGAATAAGAAAGAGGAATGGAGAATCAGAAGACTCCTAGGTATGTAAAGTTGAATCATTCAGAAGATCAGATCATTGGGGATAAGAACAATGGAGTGATGACAAGAAGAAGATTAGTAGCTAATGAGGTATGTTTAATTTCTCAAGTTGAACCGATATCAATAATTGAAGCATGTAAAGATGAATGTTGGATGAAAGCTATGGAAGAAGAATTAGATCAGATAGAAAAGAATAACACATGGATTTTAGTTCCCCGACCTAAAAATTAGAATGTTATTAGAAATAAATGGGTTTTTAGGAATAAATTAAATGAATACGGACAAGTTGTGAAGAATAAAGTGTTAGACACAATGTACCACTAAGAGGGGGTGAATTAGTTGTTCTCAAATTCTTTTCCCTTAAACTCTTAAGTATTTGTACTGGTTAACATACTAAGGCTAATATAATCTATCGGTATGCTAAGGAGAGATTACTCAATGCAATCACACACAAGGAGACATCACATAACACCAGCATATATGAGGAAAACCCAAGATGGGAAAAACCTCAATGAGAAATGATGCTGGAGTCTACTGATCCAATCCAACCTCACAATGAATATCTGATTACAATGTTTAGGGCACCAATCCAAGGAGCACCAACCCAAGGAGCACCAACCCCTAATTTTAGGGCACCAACCTAAGGAGTTACAACCCCTACACTGCGCTACAACTCAGTGAATACAAAATCATGTTTTTATACCAAAGTTATCTTCTTGTTACAAATGGATTTTGTAACTCTTCTGCATATCTCTCTAATGGATCTTCTATCCAGTTCACTATCAGTTCTCTATCTACTGGTTCTACTCCCCAATGGTTTTGCACTTTGTTGGTTCTTCTCTCTGTCGGTTTTCTCTTCTCTCAGCTACTCTGTTGCTCTCCATCGGTACTATCTTTTGTTGGTTCTCTGCTTGCCTACTCTGCAATCTTCTGCAACAATTCTCTGTCAGTTTGGCCATTGCCGGTAGCATCATAGATATTGGTTGAACTCTTCAACCCTATTCTTCCTCACACTCGGTCTCTTCTTCTTCTTCTTCTTGATGAGAACTTGATTTATTTCTTCTCACATGCAGCAATACTCTCTCATCTAGCGGCACACTTCAACAATTTTGGATTGCATATTTATAACCTCTTTTTCCCACCAAAAGCCAATTAAATTTCTAGCGATTAGGGTTTCCTCATCGACCTCAAGGCAAACCAAATTCAATTAGATCTCATGAGATTTGATCACCTTGATTGATTAACTATAACTCATCATTCAATCCTGCCATTGTTGTGCCTTCCCGATCATGCCTTCTATTTTTTGCAATCTACTTTTAACCCGTCAATGGATATCTTGGTCGATCACCAAGAATGGTTTTGCAGTTTCCTTCACCTATTTTGATCTACTCAATCAGTCTGAGCTGGATCTCTATTGTTCTCCTGACCTCAAGCTACAAACCTCTTTTCTATATCCCATGAAACTCATAGTTGACATAAATGTCAACCTATCACCATCTACCTCACCACTTGATACTTTACCGACTCAACATACCAACCTGTGCATGAATGTCACTTCACTTCCATGTGGCCTCTGTGTCAGCATCCACCTTTGTTGGATCATCTATGTTGGTATGGATAAGATCAATGACCAACTACGTTACCAAGTTCTTCTATCGGTTTACTAACCCTGTCGGTTAAACCCTTAACCGGTTTGTCATCAACCTTGTACACTGCTTCTCTTCCGATGGAACACTCAATCAGACATCACTCTTGCTAACCTACCTTATGCACATCTTCATCAGATGGGAGTCCTCTACATCTGCACCTTGTTTCATTACCAGTGGACATAATTACTGGTAAAACCCTTGATGACACCATGTCATCAACCTTCATCAAATTCCATCTGTGACATCTGCACACCGGTTGCACTCTCTATTCTATAGCTACTCAACCTTGCCTTCTTCATCATCAGACTAGACAACATCTCAACCAGTTTGTCAAATTGACAAACCCATCACTCTCCATCTACCCCAACAACTCATCATGCCTTCTTTGTCGGTCTAGTGCATATCCCTGATTTCATGCACTTGAGGCATCTTAGTGTTTCACTAGTGCGAGTGGATCCTTGTCATCTACAACCTGCAATGCACTCATGTGACTTCCCTATTTGTACAACATGTCTTCAAATAGCCACATGTGATCTGGTTGGGCACACTCATTGTCAATCATCTCTTCACATGGTGACTGCAACTCTATCTAGTGGGAGCCATGTTGTTTAGAATCCACATAGCATATCGGTGACCTGTACATCCTTCTCCTCCTATGTTGATGTGATTCAGGTAACATTCTGCCTCTTCATCACAAACAATAGCTCAACATCTCGCTCATCTTGCTTTTACACTGGTCATAAGCTTGTCGGTTAGCAACTACTCTCTGTCAACACGTCACTTACCAGTTGACATCCTTTCCTTATTGGTGACAGACTGTACCGGTAACCTATTCATATCTTCAGCACAATTCAAACACTGACTTATATACCAGTGACTCCAAAGGTCATTCTACAGAATGGCATTCTCTCTTGTTGGTGTAAATAGTTATTCATCATGGATATTATTACACTTTACTTAAGTTTACTTAGGAAATGTATTTCATAGTAGTTTGGGTATGAGACACTTGGGTGTTTGTGCCACATTGGGATAGTGTGTGTAGGAGAATTTCCACCTTTTGTGGACTTATCTTGTTGTTACATTCCACATTCAGTGGGTGATCCAACTCATGTGGAATATTATATTGTTTCTCCTACCTACCCACACCTATTTCCTACCTACCCTTGTTTATTATTGAGCCACATGTAATGTTTGTGTGCTCACATATCCATATAGCCTTGCCTATATAAGCAGGCTCATATTCATTGTATGTAACGCTTGATGATCTAGTTGACTAGTATTTTCATCTTGAGAGAATATAGTTATTCCTATCAATATTTTGTCTCTCTATTGTATTTTTCATTGAGCCCTTGATCTTGGAAAAATATCACATGGTATCAGAGCCTAAAGGGCTTCTTTGATTTGTCTTGGAGAGGCATTTTTGGAGGCTTCAATTTCAGGATTTGGGGATCTTCATTTTTGGGGGGCGTCATACAACAATTTGGACATCACGGTTGGGTCCGGGAGGCTGTTTCCATAAATCTCGACTATAAAGTCGACTATATTTGGTGAGAAATTTTTTTTGCCTATATTTTTTGGGGGTTCTGTAGACCCCCCCCCCCATGACGAGGTACCAAGCACAATGATCTTGCATACTTTATTTTCTGTCTATTTCATGCGTGCTATCGTGCCCTGTACCTCCTTTCCGGATCCCGCTGCAATCTCGTCTGGCTTCCGCTTGTTCCACTGACAGTTTGTTTCTCCCGCACCGGTCTTCCTCCTGGCCGCCCACGTTGCAACCTCCTCTTCCCACTGGTGACATCATTTCTCTGGCTTCAGTCGGCCCTCCAGTACTGGCGCCTCTCACCGCTGGTAGACTGCCCACCAGCCCAACTTGCCACCGACAGAGCTCTCGTCGGCCACCCGACTGCCACATCAGTGACCGGTACCTTCGGCAGACCTATTGGGCCCCACATGGACTCACGCCACGTGATGACCACCTAGTCTGCAGCCTCTGCCATGTGGACCTTCCAAGTCACTGCACCCGTACCTTTTCCATGCAGATTGCCATGTCAACAAGTTCATACTGTACAGACGTCGAATGGGCAGCGAGGCATTTTTTTCTGATGGCCAGACAAGCATCAAATTTAACCCCATTATTCGCTGAAGTCAGAATTTTTCAAAAATTTTGCAGGCCCCTCTCATTGAGCTTTTCAATTTTGCAATTCAACTTTAGAAGGCCATATCTTGCTCAGTTTTGCTCCTCTTTTTGTGCAATTTTTTTTGAAATGCACTATAATTTCGTACTCTTCGCAGTGGTAGAAGAATTTTATGATTTTGATGGATGGATTTTTCAAAAATTGCAGATCTTCATGACTGTACCTGTCTAATCCCTGATTTCGCAACTTCAGAGGCTTTGTTTGGGGTCATAAGACCTCCTTTTCTGGTGTCGTTTTTTAAAAGTGCATATTTTTTTGTCTAGTTTAATAATCTTCCATTTGTTTGCAATGATTTTGAGTAGAAATTGTACTTTCAGTATTTGGTCATTTTTGGCCTATTTGGTACTTGTATTTCGCTTGGATCTCAGTTTAGATCACTAGTAGTATTTGTTGAAGTCTCTTATATGTCATTTTGAGAAGTTGTAAATTGAAATCAAAAGTCCACTTTGCCTTGTTTTGCAAGTGGCCCATTGTATACGCACTAAGTATAAAGTGTCAAATCACCATTTTTTTTTGGGGGGGGGGGGGTTTCTTGATTGAGTGAATTTGGGGGTGTCTTGTGTGATTGTGCCTCTCTCTATCTTGTTTTTTTTTCATTTTGGTGCTATGGGTTCTCCTAAATTTCTACTTTTAACTCCTCATAATTATGCATCATGGAAGATTAAGGCATGGAGTAAACTAATGGAAAAAGGACTCATTCATTATGTAAATGGAACTATTATAGCACCACCTGATCCTAAGGTTGATCCTAATGCTTAAATTGAATGGCTTACTAAGAATTCTATGCCACTTGGAACTCTTAGAATGTATGTATCAGATGACCTCATTTTTCACATTGAGAAGTGTACAACAATTAAAGAGGCTTGGGATATTTTTCAGAAATCGTATGGTCAAGTTGATGAGATTAAGGGCTACAAGCTTGATAGTGAACTCACAAATTTGGATCCCAACTATTCTGATACAATCCAAGATTATGTCACAAAAGCAATTGAGCTAAGAGAAAAGCTAAAGGATTGTGGAATTGACAAAAAGGATGCTCAATTGGTTTACAACTTGTTGGACAAGCTTCCTTCAGAGTATGTAGCCTTTGTATCTAGCTTCCACACCCATAGGTTAGCTCAAGGTTCCTCATAGAGTTCTCCCTCATTTGATTCATTCACAAAGATTTTGATACTTGAGCAATCTAAGTTGACCAAGATGGGGATTCTCAAATCTTCAAAGTCACAAGCTTTGGTGGCTAATAAAGGGAATCAAAGCAATCAAGGAAAAGGCAAGAATCAAAAGCAACCTAAGTCAAAACCACATCAAGATGGAGCACAATCTTCCTCTCCACAATAAGGTAGTTCTACATTCTCACCTAAGAGGAAATCATATAAGGACAATCTTTTTTGTGGATATTGCAAGAAGTTGGGACATGATGAACATCATTGTTATAAGAAGGATATTGATGAGTTAAAGAATCATCTTGAGAAGAACAAAATCAACCTACCTTCTAGAATGTCTACATCGGCTTCTTCTGAGGATAAGAATAAAGGAAAGGATCACCCTTTTGGGATAGATAAAGGAAAGGGACAAGCTCTTTGTGCTACTACAAGTCATGATTCAGGGAGATGGCTTCTAGATTCAGGGGCTTCTCATCATATGGCATCTTTGCAGTCTATGTTTTCTACATTTGAGCCTTGCCACATACCATAGATTTTGATGGGAAATCATACATACATGGATGTGATTGGGAAAGGATCTAATGCCATTGGGGATAACTCCTTCAACGATGTGTTGTGTGTACCCCATTTGACAAACAATCTTCTTTCCATCTATCAAATCACACATGGGGAAACTAGGAAAACTGTGGATTTCACACCTGATTCAGTTATCATTAGAGACTTGGAGAGTGGAGCCATCATTGCGACTAGGGTGGTTGATCATGCATCTCGGTTGTACTCTTTTTCACATTTTGTTCCTATCGATGAGGTTGATTCTTCCTATGTTGATGATTCAGATTTTGAGGAGAACATTGGGCACTTGAACTTGGGGATTCTCACATGTGAACCCATGCTTAAGCCTTGCATTTCATCACCTCCTATTGATATCACACCACCTATTGCACCTGATGATGTAGCCAGTGCAACAGTTTTGCCTTCTTGTGATTCAGTGCAGCAGGATATTTCATGTCTTCCAGCTTCAGTTTCATGGGATGCCTACTTGACAGACATTGCAGGTTTGTTTGTGGAGTCCTACATTGCAAATTTGGGAGACATCATTGATGACATTAATCATCTCTTTGATGAAGATGATCCTTCTTCAATTGTTGCAAGGGATCACTTTGACCCTCTTGTGCATTCTCTATATGATCAATCTCTAGAGGTTGACATGATTGTGGATACCTTTGTCCAACAGTTGGAGGAGGTCTCTTTATCTTTTGAGGAGACATGTGAGTCTTTGGACATTGTTCTATATTCATCTCCACTAGATCTTGGAGTGCCTTTTTCAGCAGTGTGGCATAGTTTACCACCTTTGGAGGGGGTAACTTTCAGCATTGACATGGGGACACTTGAGCAGTTTTCAGAGATTCCTTTCATCATGAGTATTTTTCCTACATCTTCCCTTCATGATTGGGGAGACTTCATGGATACACCTTTGGTTTTGTTTCTTCCTAAGGGGAGGAATGTTGTTCGACGTTCATGGAGCACTTTCTTCATACATCATCGAGCTTCTATCATTGGTGCAAATTCCACATTGAGGTGGGGCTACCTAGCTTCTCTTCTTCTCTCATATGGGGGGGACTTTTTCCTCACATGGGGTTTTGTTCTTCACATACTTATATGAGAGTTATTTGTATCTAGTTTTCATATCTCTTTTGGGTGAGGGTTTTTTCCCATTGGGTTTTTCTCTCTTTCCTTGCTTTGTGAGATATTTCATTGCATGGTTTTCATGCATTTGCATTTGTACATGGGTACCTAACATGGCCTAGTAGTCGGGACCCATCTTACATTGCTTAGTTGCATTGTAGACTTAAGTGCATTCCCCTAAGTTGCACTTAAGGGGGGTGTTGGTGTAAATAATTATTCATCATGGATATTATTACACTTTACTTAAGTTTACTTAGGAAATGCATTTCATAGTAGTTTGGGTATGAGACACTTGGGTATTTGTGTCACATTGGGATAGTGTGTGTAGGAGAATTTCCACCTTTTATGGACTTATCTTGTTGTTGCATTCCACATTCTATGGGTGATCCACCTCATGTGGAATATTATATTGTTTCTCCTACCTACCCACACCTATTTCCTACCTATCCTTGTTTCTTATTGAGCCACATGTCATGTTTGTGTGCTCACATATCCATATAGCCTTGCCTATATAATCAGGCTCATATTCATTGTATGTAACGCTTGATGATCCAGTTGATCAGTATTTTCATCTTAATATAATACAGTTTATTCTTATCAATATTTTGTCTCTCAATTGTATTTTTCATTGAGCCCTTGATCTTGGAAAAATCTCACATCTCCCATACCTTACCAGTGCTCAGCAACACAAGGTGATATCAAAGATATCACATCCTGTATGCATCCATGATAGTATTTCACATACACCTCTTATACCAGTAGCCATCCTATACCGGTTGACACCAATGACAACACAATGCCAACATAAAGCTAGATTGGTTTGTAAAGAATATTCTTCGAAAGAAGGAATTGATTGTGGTGAAACTTTTGCACCTATAGCTAGGATTGAAGCTGTAAGATTATTTCTTGTCGATGCTGCACATAAAAACTACAAGGTTTATCAAATGGATGTTAAGTGTGCTTTTCTGAATGGGGATCTTTATGAGGAAGCTTATATTAAGAAACCTGATGGTTTTTCACTTTCAAATGATAACAACATGGTTTGTGAGTTAAAGAAAGCCTTATATGGATTGAAACATGCACCTAGAGCTTGGTATGCAAGGCTGGACAAATATATTTTGAAGCTTGGTTTCACTAAAGGTAATGCTAACAATAATGAAGCAAATGTTGAAGAACATAAAAGTGCATTGCAATGGATTGGTAGTTATTCACTGTGATAACTCTATTGCTATTGACATATCAAAGAATCTGGTATTTCACTCTAAGACAAAGCACATATCTATCAAGTATAACTTTTTGAAGGGGAAGGTGAAAGAAAATGAAGTTAGATTGGTTTATGTGAACACTAAATAGCAAATTGTAGACATCTTCACTTAACCTTTGCCTAAAGAATCATTTGAGTACCTCAGAGACAGATTAGGTGTTTCTGCCCCTCCGGTAGAAAATTGATTGATGCTATTTGGCATCAGTCTGGTATGCATTATCAAAGATATTATTCATTATGGATTGATGTGGTGATGCTACTACGTAGGGGGAGTAGTTAGTTTTGTGATTCAGTGGTTTATGTTTTTCCTTTGAAGTTTTTGTCACATTTTTGGCATTGATGTCAAAGGGGGAGAGATATTCATGTCAAAAAATTAAGGAGATATATACATTAGGGGGAGAAATTTGCAGAACTTAACTGAGATATCATCTATAGGGAGAGTATGGATCAGAACTTCATTGCTATATTCTTGTGTGGGAGATTTGTTTGGCTTTTCTTGGCACTTGGATGTTTTTCACATCTAGTGTTGCCATCAATGCCAAAGGGGGAGATTGTTGGTCATTTGGAGGATTTGATTATGTGTTGCATTGATGTCAACACTAGTCTTTTTTGCTGCTTTACTGGTTTTGGTCCTGATAAGTTGTTTGGTTTCTGGTTGGATTAGATCATGATGATCCAGTATACTCTAGTATGCTTTGGCTTTTGGAATTAGCTTACATCTTCTATTCATGCTACTCGAATTCATGTTCAGTCAGTTGATTTTGATTTTGTGATTGGATGCTATCTTATATGCGGGAAAGACTGGTTTGTTGATCCGGTGAGGGTTTCACTGGCAGAGCTATGTTGAAGATCTTTGATGTTATGCATAAGTGGTGTTCATACAGCTTCTAGTAGAGATTTAGGATGTTGATGTGTTAGACATTTCAAATAACCGAAAGACAACTGAGAGGGAGGGTGAATCAGTTCTCACAGATTGTCGGAACCATTAGCATTTTATTTTAATACCGGAACCCAAAACATTAATACCAAAATAGCAGTTAATCCAATTAATCATAAACAATAATCACAAAATAAAAGCCATCCACATAACATAAAGATTTGTACGTGGAAAACCCAATAAAGGGAAAAACCATGGTGGGAAGCCTACCCACAGTCAGATAATACTTTTGCACTAAGTATGTGAATTACAATTGAGGGGCCTGCACTTGCAGGAAGGCCAACAACCTAGAGCGCACTGCTCATCACAAAAGGAGCTGACTGACTACATATTAATCCATACTACAATCTGGAGAAGTGTTGAACTGCAAAAGATAGCATCTCCTATGCCTAAGTTCAGTTCTGGTTAAGCTCAATACCAGAGGACTAAATCCTCTTACATAAACCCATTTTGATCTCCAATGTTAGACCAACTCCCCTACCTGAATGATATTACATTATTCACACATTATATTCCTTGACCATGACCTCTAACATAACCATGATGATCTACAATGAGATCTTACATCTACATATACAAAGTCTCGACCATAAATAATTAGGTCATCCACCAAATAATAAATCAATTACATAATTACAAACCATGTCGGCCTTAGACCAAACAAATAATATCCAACACATAAGACATCCTAGAAATACATCGATAGGTCCAATCCATACGCTACATTAAATTCGGTCCATAACCTAGATCAACTGAGACCAAATATAGGTCCACATGCTATAGCAATGATCTCCAATCGCAAAGTCTATAACATGATCACCAACATCATCCCGAAACTCCACCAGAAGCTGCACCAACACCACTTATGCAATTCATCAAAGATCTCTACCAGAAGCTATGTCAGTGAAACCCTCACTGGAACTAGAAACCAAGATTCTAAGCAAATAGGATAGCATCCAATCACCAGGCCAAAACCAACTGACCAAATATGAACATGAGTATCATGAACAAACCAATTCCATCACCAAACTATACCGGAGTCTACCGGATCATGCCGGATCCAAATGAACTTGAAACCACTCAACCTACTAGGACCATAAGAGTGTCGATAAAGCATCCAAACAACTAGTGTTGGCATCAATGACAAAAAATCAATGCAACACATAATCAATTCCACCAAATGGCCAAAAATCTCCCCCTTTGGCATTGATGGAAAGACTAGATGTGAAAAATATCTAAGTACCAAAAGAATGCCAATCAAGTCTCCCCCAATGGAAAACAAACAACAACCTCTTACATACAACTCTGAAATAAAGACCAAACTCCTCCTATAAATAATATCTCTGTAAAGCTCTGAATTTTTTCCCCTTTCTTTTTCATTTTCACTTTCTTTGTTTTTTTCACATCAATATCACTCCCCCTTTGACATAAATGCCAAAAATATGACAAAAATATCAAAGCAAAAACATAAACCATTGAATCAAAAATTTGAGTACTTCCCATGAGCAATAGCATCCCACATCAGTGTCAGAATGAATAGTATCTTTGATAGTGCATGTCGGATTCATGCCAAACTGCATCAATCAAGTCTCTATCGGAGGGGGAAAAACTCCCAATCTATCTCTCAGATACTCAAATGATTCCTTGGGAAATGGTTTAGTAAAAATATCTACAATATTCTCTTTAGTGTTCACATAAACTAGTATAACTTCATTTGCTTCCACCTTTTCCTTCAAAAAGTTATACTTGATAAATATGTGCTTTGTTTTGGAATGAAATACCAGATTCTTTGATATATCAATAGTAGCAGAGTTATCATAGTGAATAACTACCAGTGCATTACAATCCACCTTTATATCCTTCAACATTTTCTTCATCCATAAAAATTATGTACAGTTAGTAGCAGCAACAACATACTCAGCTCCAATAGTAGATAAAGAAGTACATGATTGTTTATTGTTGATCCATGAAACCAACTTCTTGGAAGAAAGCTCCACTAGAAGTGTTTTTCTAGTCATCAACATCTCCAGCCCAATCAACATCTATATATGCACATAAAGTAAAGTTACCATTCTTAGGGTACCACAAGCCATATTCTGATGTACCTTGCAAATATCTAAAAATCCTTTTCACTACCATCTCATGATTTTCTCTAGGATCACTCTGAAATCTTGAAACAATAGAAACAACATTCATAATGTCTGGCCTAGTATAAGTTAAATAAAGTAGACCACCAATCATAGATTTGTATCTTGTAGGATTTACCGGTGCAGAAACATCTTTTCTTGTCAATTTCTCACTTGTAACCATAGGAGTACTTACCAGTTTAGATTCTCCCATACCAAATTTCTTCAACAATTCCTTAGCATATTTAGTTTGACAGATGAAAATACCTTTGTCAGTCTGAGTAATCTGCAAACCTAAGAAAAATTTCATCTCACCAATCATAGACATCTCAAACTATTTCTCCATATTCTTAGAAAATTCTATGCATAACTTATCTTCACCTCCAAAAATAATGTCATCAAAAAATACTTCAATAATCAATATATCATCATCAATGATCTTATAATATAAATTACTATTAGCACTACCCTTAGTAAAACCAAGCTTTAAAAGGTATTTATCCAATCTTGCATACCAAGCTCTAGGTGCTTGTTTCAATCCATATAATTTTTTCTTTAACCTGCAAAGCATATATGTATCATATGATAGTGAAGAATTATCAAGTTGCTCAATATTAACTTCCTCATCGATATCCCCATTCAAAAATGCACATTTAACATCCATCTGATAAACCTTGTATTTATAAACAACATAGGCAAGAAATAATCTTACAGCTTCAATCCTAGCTACAGGTGCAAAAGTCTCTCCATAATCAATTCCTTCCTTTTAAGAATATGCTTTACAAACCAATCTATCCTTATTCCTTATAACTTGACCATCCTCATTCCATTTATTCCTAAAAACCCATTTAGTTCTAATAACATTTTTATTTTTAGGCTCGGGAACCAAGGTCCATGTGTTATTTTTCTCAATTTGGTTTAATTATTCTTCCATAGCTTTCAACCAATATTCATTTTTACATGTCTCAATTAATTATACCGATTCAACTTGTGAAATTAAACATACCTCATTAGTTGCCAGTTTTCTTCTTGTCATCACTCCATTGCTCTTATCCCCAATGATCTGATCTTCTGAATGATTCAATCTCACATACCTAGGAGTCTTCTAACTTTCTGTTCCTCTTCCCTATTCTTCAGTTACTGTAGAATTCTCTGATACTGCCAGAGTAATTGGTTCAACACTCTATTCTAGTAAAGGTGCTACCAGTTCAGATATAATCATTTCCACTACTAGTTCCTTCTCATAAACTCTAATTTGACTTTTGTTCAACTCATCTACTTTCACATTAGCACTCTCCATAATTCTCTGCAATGCCTTGTTATAACATCTATATGCTTTGCTTTCATTAGAATAACCAAGAAATATGCATTCATCACATCTAGGATCAAATTTTCCAATGATATCATTTCTCTTGATATAACATTTACTACCAAAAATTTTGAAATACTTAACTATAGGTGTATTGCCAAACCATAATTCATAAGGTGTCTTACCGGTTTCTCCTTTGATATGTACTTTATTAAATGTATAAACCATTGTGCTCACTGCTTCTCTAAAATAGATATGAGTTAGACTAGCTTCCATCAACATTGTTCTAGCAGCATCCAAGATAGTTGTGTTCTTCATTTCCACAACTCCATTCTGCTAAGGTGTCCAGGGAGCATAAAATTGTCTTCTTATACCATGCTTGTAACAAAAGTTGTTAAACTCATTGGATGTGAATTCTCCACCATGATCTGAACTCAAACATTTAATCTTCAATCATGTCTCAGTTTCCACTTTAGCCTTAAAGATTTTAAACTTTTCAAATGCTTCAGATTTCTCTCTTAGAAAAGTAACCCACATCACTCTAGAATAATCATCAATGATTAGCATAAAATATCTATCACCTTGAAAACTTTTAACTCTAGTAGGGCCACACAAATCAGTATGAATAAGATCAATAACATCATTTGATTTATCTTGCATACTTCTCAAAGAGGTTTTGACCTATTTACCCATTTGACATTCTTTACATACCAGATTATAGGGCCTCTAATCTTAGGTATATCCCTAACTGCCTTAGATGAACTGATCTTCACAATGCAATCAAAATTCACATGATTTCATCAATCTGTGTAATATATTACCGAAGTTCAAATAAAATATATTACCTTTTGTCTATGTACTGGTTGCAATCTCCAAACCAGATCTGGTAAACATTTTGCATTTTCCATCCTTGAACTGTAATTGAAATCCCTTATCTACCAATTGTCCTACACTCAAAAGATTATGCCTTAGACCTTCAACATAATAAATATTGGCAGTATTGTTCTTACCATCCAATGATATAGTTCCTTTTCCTTTGATCATACATGATTTGTCATCTCCAAATCTAACTAGACTGCCATCAAATTCTTGCAAAGATAGAAACTTCCCTTTATCTCCAGTCATATGATGTGAACATCCATTGTCAATTACCCATTCATCTTTGTCTTTAATTTTAGCAGCAAGTTCCTTCTCTTCAGGTACATTATCTTCTAGTGTAGGATCATCTTCCTTGATAGCCAGGAACATCCATTCCTTCCCATTGTCGGATCCACTAGAAGAGTCTTTTGTCGGTTCATCATTAGAATCAGTAATGCCTTCCTCATCCACCATGTAGCATGATTTGTCTCTATTTTTCTTGTACTTATACTTGTTTTGATATCTAGGGTTAGGCTTAAATGATCTTCTAACTCTTTCTTCAAATCTTGGAATCCTTTCAGGACATCTAGATGCAAAATGACCAATCTTATTACATGCAAAACATTTAAAAGGTGTGTTTCCTTCATACTTACTCCCTATCAGTCCTTTAGGTACTCTTCTAGAAAATAGTGCTTCAAGTTTCTCAAACTCATCATCTTCTCTCTCCATATCTTTTAATTCCTTTGCATACAAAGCTTTCCAATCTTGCCTATTGGTTGTAGATGTAGATGCATAAAAAGTAGGTTCAATCTTCACAACTCCAGAAGGTCCAAATTCTTCAAGCTCGAAAGCAGATAGTTTCCCAACCAAAGTATCTTTGTTGACATATGTATTAGCCATTTTTCTCAACTCATTGATAGTAGTAGCCTTCATTTTGTAAGCCAGTGGTAGGGCTCTCAGGACTTTAGAAACAATTTCATCTTTGCTCAGAGTTCCACCACAACATTGAATTCCCATAACAATCTCATTTACCTTTTCCATGAATGCAGTAATCCTTCCATCTTCTTCCATCTTCAGGTTTTCATATCTCACCTAGTAAGCATCAAGTTTAGCAATCTTCACTATAGGGTCACCTTCATTAAGAGTTTCCAACTTATCCCATATAGCCTTTCCAGATGATTTGTCAGTTAATCCCATTATTTGCTAATCAGAAAGTGCACACAAGAGGGCTTCTCTTTCTCTATAATCATTCTCAAGCTCCTTGTCCAGGTTTCCAGAGGAGGATTTCCAGATCCTAGATTATAGGGTGTGACACCATTTAGTGTGATCTCCCAAATCTCCTTGCCAAGACATCTCAGATGACTCTCCATCTGAATCTTCCATACTGTATAATTTGTTCCATCAAGCCTCGGAATATCCCTTCAAATGATAGCTCTAGAAGAACTGGATGAACTTGAACTATTAGTTGCCATAGGATCTTCCTCAATTGGTTAAGCTTTTTGCAGAGAGGACCAAGGATTTGATACCAATTGTTAGACAGTTCAAATAACCAAAAGACAACTGAGAGGGGGGTGAATCAGTTGTCACAGATTACCTAAACTATTCTCATTTTAAACTTTAATATCAAAACCCAAGCCATTAATACTAGAATAGCAATTAAACCAATTAATCATAAACAATAATCACAAAATAAAATCCATCCACATAACACCAAGATTTGTACGTGGAAAACTCGGTAAAGGGAAAAACTATGGTGGGAAACCTACCCACAGTCAGATAATAATTTTGCAATAAGTATGTGAATTACAATTGAGGGGCCTGCACTTGTAGGAAGGCCAATAGACTAGAGCGTACTACTCATCACAAAAGGAGCCTCACTGACTACATATAAATCCAAACAACAATCTAGAGAAGTGTTGAACTGCAAAAGATAGCATCTCATATGCCTGAGTACAGTTTTGGTTAAGGTCAATACCAGAGGACTAAATCCTCTTACATAAACCCAATTCGATCTCCAATGATTGACCAACTCCCCTGCCTGAATGATATTACATTATTCGCAAATTACATTCCTTGACCATGACCTCTAACATAGCCATGATGATCTACAATGAGATCTTACATCTATATATACAAACTCTCGACCATAAACAATTAGGTCGGCCACCAGAAAATAAACCAATTACATAATTATAAACCATGTCGGCCTTAGACCAAACAAATAAAATCCAACACATAAGACATCCCAGAAATACATTGATAGGTCCAATCCATACGTTACATTAAAGTTGGTCCATAACCTAGATCAATCGGAACCCAATATAGGTCCACACGCTACAACAATGATCTCCAATTGCCAAGACTCGAACATGATCACCAAAAGCATCCTAAAACTCCACCAGAAGCTCCACCAACACCACATATGCAATTCATCAAATATCTCTACCAAAAGCTATGTCGGTGAAACCCTCGTCGGAACCAGAAACCAAGCTTCTAAGCAAATAGGATAGCATCCGATCACTAGACCAAAACCATCGACCAAATACGAGCATGAGTATCATGAACAAGCCAATTCAATTACCAAACTATACCAGAGCCTACCAGATCATGTCGGATCCAAATCAACCAGAAACCACTCAACCTACCAAGACCATAAGGGTGTCGGTAAAGCATCCAAATAGCTAGTGTTGGCATCAATGACAAAATATCAATGCAACACATAATCAATTCCACCAAATGTCCAACATGATGGTGATCGTGTTCGAGACTTGGCCAATTGGGATCATTGCTTTAGCATGTGTGGACCTAAATTGGGTCTGGTATTATCTAGGTTATGGAGCAGCTTAATATAACGTGTTGATTGGACTTCTCGATGTGTTTTTGGGATTTCTTATGGGTTGGATATTATTTGTTTTCTCTCAAGCTGACATGTTTTATAATAATGTAATTGCTTTATTGCCTGGTGTCCGACTTGATTGTTTATGATCGAGGGTTTGTATATATATGATGTAAGATCTCATTGTAGATCATAGAGGAATGTGGTATGCGAGTGAATAATGTAATAATCATCCATGCAAAGAATTTGGTTGATCATTGGTGATCAAGTTGGTTTTATGTAAGAGGATTAAGTCCTCTAGTATTGAGCTTAACAAGAACTGTATTCAGGCATAGGAGATGCTATCATTGCAGTTCATTCTTCCTTCCGGATTGTAGTCTGGATTTTTATGTAGTCAGTGAAACTCCTTTTGTAATGAGCAGTGTGCTCTAGGCTGTTGGCCTTCCTGCAAGTGCAAACCCCTCAATTTGTATTCACATACTTACTACAGAAGTATTATCTATCATGCTCAAACTTTTGGGCTAAAAACGGAACAAATTTTTTTTTTTTGAAACACTTAAACTCTCAAAATAATCTACATTTAAAGTGGAATCAAATAAGTCTTGTCTTAACTAAGATGTAAATAGAATTGTTTTCTAAGGTTGGTTTAGTTAACCAACTCAAATAAGTGACATTAATTAATGGAGATTAATTAATCCCAAGAGGGTTGTCGCAATTTAGTTAGTTAATTTAATTATCTTAATTAAGTTGCCGCTAATTAAAATCAAGGGATAATTAGATATCTCAAATGCATTTAAATCATTTCCGACCAAACAATGATAATGTTATCTTAAATTTAAAATTAATTAATTGAACGCACGCAAATTCATTATTTAAATCTAACCGATAAGGGTTCAAATTCCACAATGTCATTTGCCAAATAAATCCAATTTTATTCTATAGTCAATTTTAATTTCCCCTAAACCTTTAAATTTGACGATATAATTAATCTGGCCAACATTGGCCTCAAAGGCTAAAAATTCGTAAAAATAATTAATAATTTTCAATTATAAATTTTTCTTAATTTAAAATATAACTTAACGTCCATATTTAATCGAATATATCAAATAACTATATAGTTTCCCTAGTTGAATAAATTAAATCAACTATGTGATTAATGTATCCATCTAACATTAATTCTCCATTTTAAATTATATAAAAATAACTATATTAAAATTTATCTTCTCCCAAATCAGATAAGGAGTTTTAAATTATTAACACATATGGCCAAGATTATGTGGGGGGAATTATTTTCAAAATTTGGAAAGTATTTCCCCCTCTTCTTATTTTAATTTATTTAAATCTCAAACCCTAACTAGGGTTGAGTAATTTTCTTCTCCCATATTCAATTTAAAATCAACTTAATAATTCCCCTCTTTTATTTTTTATATTTTAAGTTAACCCTAATGCTTTTTTTTTTGTCTTTTATTTGTATGCAAACCCTAATCTGGGTTTGGATTAGGGTTGCATATTTTACCCAATAAAAAAAAATTTTAAACTTAATGTATTTCCTTTACTCTAACCCGAAACTGGGTTAGGGTTTATTTTTTTTTTTGGAATGTGTGTGTGTGATGTGTGTTATGCAGGGCCGAACTAGGGCATGGCGGCGGCCGAATGGAAAGGGCGGGGGCCGAAGGGATTTTGGGCTTCATAGCGGGATCCCCCCAGTCGCCACTATGTTTACACACAGTGGTGAGTGGTGTCGTCCACTATGTGCACCCACAGTGGCGGCCGATGTCGTCCACTGTATGTAAGAACAATGGTGGCTGGGGGCCGTCCACTGTGTTTACACACAATGGCGGCACCTCCCGCATTGACCACTATGTGTAAACACAGTGGCTCGGCCCGTGAGCTGTCCACTATGTTAACACACAGTGGTTTGGCCTATGCCCCCTAATTTTGTTTATTTTCTTTTTTTATTTTATTTAGAGAGGGTTTAAAATTGAATATATATATATATATATATATATATATATATATATATATATATATAATTATAATCGGATTCATGCATTTATCTTTGTCATATTTATGTGCATTTTTTTGTATATATATATATGCATATCCAAACTCATAGGGTTAGGATCTTTTTTTTTTTTTTGAAGTTATTTATACACTAGCATGCAGGAATGTAAAGAAAAAGAATGTTCAGGTTTTTCATAGATAGATGTAAATTTTGTATTTATATTTTCTTTTCTGAAAGGATTTAATTAATCATAATTATATTAACCTATACCTTCATAGTCTAAGACTAGATCAACATGCATCTCTTCTCTTTTTTTTTTAACAGCAATACATTTTTTTTTTGACAGTTATACTAACAGCAAGCTAAAGACTATAAATAGGTTTTATTTTTATTTCTTTTGTTTTTAGGCTAATTTTCTGCTATGTATAACAGAAGTAAAAATGACAGAAATAAAATAGGACTGTAAGGGCATTTTTAACTTCAGTTAGATATCTTATAGGAAAAGTAGATTTACATGGTTCTAAAAGCTTTCTGTTTTTTTGTTTTTTTTTCCTAAGTAAAATAAAATGACAGCAAACAATCAGCATGTAAATATTGCAGGAAATACTTAAATACACATTGCATTTCTTCTTCTTTTTTTGCATCTTTCATTTCTTTACAAAAATTGCAAAGATAAATAGCAATAGATTTAAGTTTAAGACAGAATTAAATAAAATGAACATCGGCATAACTTATTACAGAATTCTAATAAAAAAATTCTTTTCGTATTTGAATGGTATGAACTCAAGTTGTCATTTTTTTTTTTTACAATGGGGAAAAATACCCAATTAGTCTCTCATCCCTAATAGATGAGGACTTAACTAAACAACACATTCCTATCTTTGAAAATAATTACAGTAATACATCTTTATTTCTTTCTTTCTACAACTAAGTAAAATCTGCAACTAATCAAAATCTGCTACTCCTAGCTTTCTTTCCTCTTTTCAAGCAACATGCATATAAAACATAATGTTGTGACCATGGGATGCTCACCTCCTAGCCTAGGCTTACTAGAAGCCACCCCCGAGCTTGGAGAACCAAGTCCTAGATGGCTTACACTCAAGCAAACACAAACAAGCAAAGGGGAAAAAAACATAACAAACACATTCCCTTCCCAAGCTGAAACTTCATCACATAATGTGATGCTTTACTAGGGTGGAAGTGGACCAAGTACCCTAGAGGAGATCTACTAGATAGTAACTCACAACCAACTCATGGCATCCATGAAACACAACAAAACTCATCTTAACCCCCATATCTTTATGACCCCCAAAGGCATACCTGCCATATTTGCTCCCCTTATGACCCCCGAATGCATAAACAGAACTATGTAGCAAGGGTCACATGGACAAACCCTTAAGATCACTTTCATGATGAGAGCCTCTCACTCTAAGGCTGTCAAACTCCTTCCACCCCCAAGACCATTTTTCCCTTCCAAGGGTAAGATAGTCTTGGATACTCCCAAACACAACAAAATGCATAAACAAAAATAGGAAAGGAATCACATAAAGCTTTCATAAATACAATGCAAGGAAGGATACAACATATACATTCAAGCATCCTACATACATATTTTCAAATAAACAAGTAAGAAAACACGAACCTTAATTCTACCAAGGGTATTCTAGGGAAAGCTTGGAGAAGAGCAGCCCAATCCACAAGACTTTTTTGCAGCACTTAGCCAAATTTTCCTATTCTCAAACTGGTTTTCCTTCAAAAATTGTCCAAAATCTCCAAAGATGGAGAGTGGGTGATTAGCTCACTAATATTCAATCTCTACCCTAAGAAGGCTTCTCTCACTCCTTCCAACCTCTTGGATAGAGTGAGGGACTCCCATTGGTTTGTCTTCCCTAGGTCTTACACACTCCCTAACCAAGGCACCTCAAGAAGAGGAATGAAATGGGGAAGAGGAATTACACCTATCAAGAAAGTTATCTAACCAAGGATGGCACTCCTATAGATGGAATTCGTCCATCTTGGGAAAACCACTTTTTTGGGTGGTTAAACAAGCCCTAGGGGAAGGACACATGGCCAAATTTGGCCTTCACCCATAGGTACCCCATGTGGCCTAATAAAAATGCTCTAAAACTGACTCTAGGAGTTGATTTAACCCTTAGAAAGTCCACCTAAAGTTAACCTACGGGTCAACTCTGTGTTGACCCTCCTTGTGGCTCACTAACCTAGATTTCTTGGTACCGTCAAGGATAATTAGGAAATATAACAATTAAACAAAAATGAATCTTTCCAAAAAGGTGACATAACAATTACCAACACAATATACAACATAGGTGTCAAGTGACACTACAAAATAATTCCACATCACAAATACACACATGGCAATTGTCCCTTGAATGATTTAAACAATTCAATAAATACAATTTACACTCATGCAAACATTTTATGTTTACGAATAAAATACAATACATACAGGGTGTTGTCTCTCCAAATAGACAACCCCTGGTTTTACGAACGTACATAGGCCTAGGCTTGATTCTCCATAATATTTCCATGGTCACATGGATAATTTCTTGCACATCTAAATTTAAACATTAGTACTTTCCAATATCCTCATATAATATTAAACACGTAATCAAGAATACAATTCAATCACCTTGCTTAGAATTGACATTAGACAATACAATTTGTCACATATCAAAGCAATTCACATAGCAATTCATCATAACCCTCATAATTTAATCCATTCATAAGATATGCAAACATATTTCTAGTATCATAATAAAGTCCTGCAAATCAAATAATGACATACATCGTCTCAATGTTACCCTATTCTAGGATCATATAAAATTCTATATCCACAAGGCATACAAATGAAGCATCAATATATCAATATTATCAAATTCATGGGATCATATAAAGTTCTATATCCATAATGCATAAAAATAAAGCATCCATAATAGTTCCAACATGAAAATCACTAAAAAGCTAGGATGGGTCGGGGTAGGGCCTCACATTATCTGACTATGGGTAGGCTTCCCACCATGGTTTTTCTCTTTACCGAGTTTTCCACGTACAAATTTTGGTGTCATGTGGATGGTATTTATTCTCTAATTTTTTCTTTAATTGGTATATCTGCTATTTTGGTAATTGGTTTATTCATTTCGATATTGATCTTATGTGTTCCAGTATTAAAATTTTAATTGTTTAAGGTTGCGGTAATCTGGTGACAACTGATTCACCCCCCCCCCCCCCCCCCTCTCAGTTGTCTTCTAGTTATTTGAACTATATAACACCTTCTCTGTTGCAACATGAGACAAAATGTCATGTTGAGCACCAATTGCTGCTAGTCTATTAACATGTTTATTTTGATTTCTAGGGACACTAGAAATATTGAAGGCCTCAAATCCCTCAATTAGGTCCCATTCTCTATGTTTGTAGGACTTGAGAAGTTTTCTCTTGGTGATATTCTGAGCTCCAACCTGATTTACAACCAACTCACTGTCTCCATGCACCTTCAATGATTTTATTCCTCTCCTCTATGTTGTTTTGAGACCCAAAATCAAAGCTTCGTACTCAGCTACATTGTTAGTGCAAATAAACTAGAGCTTGAAAGATGAAATATTTATCTCCCTTGGGAGAGATCAGCAATACACTGGCCCCCGCACCATTTTGGTTCCTTGAACCATCAAATAACATGTCCCATATCCCCTGCATATTATTGTCTTCCTTTGGATGATTGGGAATGGGGGTGTCTTCTTCATATATACAATATGTATCTAGGTCAGTATTATTGACCTTATCAATAGGGTCAAACTGAAATGCATTTGCCCACTCATCAAGTAGGAAATCAGGAACCTCATTCAATTGAGTTGCAGGCTCTCTTACTAAAATTTTCTCTTTCTCCTCATGGAGAGTACAATTCATGTTGATAGGACTTGGGGTATAGGGATCTATATGATCATTGGCAATAGTTTCAGTGCTAATGGTTACTTTGGTACCATATCTTGCCCTAAACAACATGTGAGACTACTCAAAAGATAGGTAGCCACAAATCTTGGTAGTGAATTCCCTAGATAAACAAATGGAAAAATAAGTAGGGAGATCAATCACTAATATGTCTTACAACACACTACAACTTGGGTAGGAATGCAAGGTTAGATTTAAATCTATAATGACTCCCATAGTCTAAACTGATGTGCCATAAAGTTTCACCACCCCTCTTGTTATAGGTTCATACTTGATACCTAGGCAGTCAGTTATCCCATTTGGCATAACTGAACTACTAGCCCCACTATCTATCATGCAATTATGGACAATTTTATCTCCTATGATTAATGACAAATAAAAAGGAGGAGGCTTACTGATTTTCTTTGAACTCTATACATCCAAAGGTTGCACCAAGCTTGTGGAAGTTGAAGGACTACAACCATGACCGATACCTTATATAACATACATCCCCTTTAGAGCTTCCTAAAGTAGGTCTCTTTAAGATGGGATAGCCAGAGCATCCAACATTGATACATTGAGGCTTGACCTCTTCATTTGTTCAACAATATTAAAGGGGATGATAGCCTTAGCAGAGACCTTTGCAATAGCAAAGTCCAGTTTTGGTGTGATAGGGACCTTAGGTGGCTCTCCTTCCTTGACATTTTATGTCAAATCTCATTCTTTATTCGGAGCATTCGCCTTATCAGGTGACCTTGGCATTGAATATTGTAGGATAGGTTGTGAAGCTTGAGCTACAGATGTAGTCTGAGCTATTGTTGTAGGATTAGCACTAGGATCTATGGCCCTCCTTTCTAATCTTATGTTGTTGGCCATACTATCCCCACTTGCTTGATTCATGCCACAAAAATCAGCCTCCCATCAATTCATGAAAGTCATATATCCTTTTGGATGACCATGATAGTCAAGAAAATTTTTGTTTCCCTGATGTTTTTGGCTCCTCTTGTGCCACTAGGGCCTGAGAAAACTCACCATTCTGACATGAGGTCTGATTGTGTGGCTGATTGCATGGGACACACCAATCTTGTTCCTGAGCGAGATTGTTCTGAATTGGCACTATAGCCTTTGAGTTGCTTACAGCTATGGGATTCATAATGTTCAAGGGCCTAGCATTGCTCCATTGGTTCTGCTCTTGAAAATAAGGCCTTTGTTGCTGATAGTTTTGATTTGATGCTTGATAAGGCCTATTGTTAGCCTGCGGTAACATTCTCTTGACTGAGACCAATTCATTTTCATATCCCTATAGTTGCTGGCTCATTTTTTGCATTGAAGCCTCCATAGCAGCCCTGAAATCTTGAATTTAAGAAATTGGAGGGGGTGCAGGTGTAAGCAAATGGCTTGTGGAAGCCACTGGTATTGGTGCTAAAACGGGCTGTTGGACGGGAGCCTCTGGAAATAAGGGCATTGGAGGCCTAGGAGAGAACTTTCCTACCTATATTAAGCAATTTTTTGCCCTTATGGCAGACTCATAAGCTAATGGGAGATTATTTCCTCCCATAGACTAAATCATAGTTGCAATATCACTATTCAAAGTCTTAAGAAAATATAGAGAAGCATGATGTGATGAAGGCTTTACTAATGATGGGATCTTATCCCATGTCTTTTGGAATCTATAATTAAAATTACCCATAAACTCATGGGGTGCTCTTTTGATTGTAGTTAGCTACTCCATAAGTGACAGATGGTTACTTTTGTCTTCAAAATGTTTGAATAGTTTTTCTCCTAACTCATCCCAATTGTGAATGGAGTTAGGAGCTAGCCCTCTATACCATTGGATGTTGTTTCTCTTGAATGAGGAGGCAAGAAGCCTCACTGCAACATTGTCTTCAATGACATTGAACATAGTGCAGATGCTTGACACATCTTGTATGTGTTCCTTCAGGGAGGTAGATGTTTCTCCAGTAAAAATGGTATAGCCTTCAAGGCTACTATCGGAATGTCATTCTTTTGAGTTAGGACTAAGGGACTGCCACCATTGAAGGTGACAAAGGTATGTTCTCTTGGTACTACCATAGCAAATAGGGGTTTGTTGATATCGATGGTAGGACCTTAGATTGAGAAGGTTTGATAAAAGGAGGGGTAGACTGAGACCTTGAGGGTGTAGGTGATTCTCCTTGAGTTCTCCTTGTAGGTGACAATGAAATCCTACCTCTAGTTCTTCTAGAATTTGAATATGAAAGCTCAAAGTATTGGAAATTACTTCTATAAGATGCTCTAGTTTGTATTCTTGGCATGTAAGCGGCAACTGGTCCTCACCAAGAGACTGAATTTTGTCCTCAGAGTCACCAAGTGCTTGACTGATTGCCTCCAAAGGTCGAATTTCTCAAGAAAAGCATTGAATCCTCAGCAAGTATGTTGAAAAAAGGTCCCACTGGGCATGCCAAAAGTTGTTGTCAAAAGTTTGCACCCTTGGTGATCAAGCTTGATCACCAACCTTGTGAAACATGGAAACAACCTCTCAAGTGTGGGACTTGCAAAAGTGAGGTTGATTCTTCAAACAAGGTTGGCTTCCTATTCAATCTGAGTGTAGGTGTTGGACCAACCCAACACTGATAAAACTAATCTATGTTCTGACAGGGAAAAGGGAGAGAGAGAAGGGTTCCATGGCACCTAGAATAAAAGTTGATCTACCCCCACCTGTAATCTCATAGAATATCAATAAAACTACCCAAAAGATACCCATATTTCTATTCAAGTCTAGCTTTCTAAGACTGAGTCAAGGTTGGAATTCCTAACAATGGCAGAGGAATGAACCGGGTTCTCAGATGCCACTCTAAGAATATTCAACACTATCACAGATGTTGGGAAAGCAATAAATATGCATTCACACAAACAGGTAAAAGAGCTACACAAATTTGCATAAACTGAAACTAAGTAAGGCAAGCAAATTTTATTGATGTAGAGACAAGGTGACTTTATAGTTACAGAAATCATAGATTACTATAAGAGAAAAAGAGGAGATCTTGTAAATAGGTTATGAATTTTCCTTTATAGTTCATGCATAACTGAGATGGTTACAACTGATGAAAACCCTAACCCTAACTAGGGCTAGGTTACAAAATGTCTAATGGGGGGAAAGATCATATCAACAAATTCGATAACATGTTGGAATACCCTCTGGAAAATGTCCTGCAACCTAGAAAAGAGCAAAACCACTCCCTAGTGAGGTAATCCTTGTTGACAAGCATGGTTGACCACACTTGCAAGGACAAAAAAAATTGTTTTGCATTGAAAAGGCATGGTGGCATCTGAAATTGGCCTACAGGAGTCACCTCTAGAGTTATGGCATTAAAATCTGATGGTTTGAGCGAGATCGGGTCCAAAATCAAGCACCAAGTGAGCAAAGAATGTCCTTGACCATCGAGTCGACAACCACCCTCCTACAAATCATTCAAAAACCAATGTTCATTGTTGATCTGAGAGATTCGCATGAAGATGGACATGTGAGATCTCTCCATGCAAGCACCCAGCAGGCCCAACACAAGATTAAAACATGGTCGTCAGATCGGGCCTTTATGAAAAATCTGACGGTTGCAGATGTCTGAAGTGACACCCTAGGTCCACGCTTCCTTGGCTGAGTTTGACCTCCGACTATATTGAGTTTTTATCCCACGACAATTTCTTGTTGATCTTTTCACCCCATGGGATAAGGGGAAAATGCACATCTACCTTTATGTTTCCTATCCCACAGCCCTCTTTGAGCCTTCGCTTTACCTTGCGGAATAAGTATTTGTCACTTTTGCTCCTTTTCTTCTTATCCCACGGCATCCCAATGTGTCCGCTTTAACCCCATGGGATTAGAGGAAACACATCGGCCTTAGTTACCTTCTCATCTCGTGCAATGCCGCTAATGTCTTTCTAACCTCGCAGGATAAGGGGAAAGCCTATCTTTGTCCTCGACAAGATTATCCTGTGGCATCCTTGGTGTATTTGTTTTATCCTGAGGGATAAGAGAAAATATTCCCTTCCTTTGATGTTTCTTATCCTGCACAGTCTACTGCATTTGAAAATCTTGTGACCGATAAGAGGAAAGGGGAAACTAGCCCGCAATGACCAAGAGCCCTCCAGTTAGTTGAACTTAAGTGAGTTGATCGGCTGACCTAGTCAACTCATAAAAATAACTACAGCCCAAATATAAAAAGGAGCCCCATCGTTGCATGTTTCTCTTTATCCCGCGAGGCCACATGACTACTCCCAAAGTGTTGCGAGATAAGGGAGCAACCCTTAGCCAATTGAAATCCTTATCCTATGCTCTGCAAGGTTGGCACAAAAATTGCCAACAGTTGCCTTGAGTGTAATTGTATGAATTGGTATGATCATGGGTATTATCATGGGTATGAGCATGTGTATTAGCATTTCTCCTCCATGCAAAAGGACAACCACAGGGTTGTTAATGAGAATCTCTAGAAAAATTGGCTTGAGCATGAGTGTTGGTAATTACTTCTAGTTTTTGAAATAAGGATGAGGGTGACTCGGGCATGAAACATTCTATTATATTACCACCATTATGTCCTCTAGGATTTACATTTGTTTGATTCACTTGATTAGGATCTTCCTCTAGAATTTGTGACATATCAAAATCATGAGGTAGTCATTTTCCACTTTGTGTCATGACTTGAAAGAATTATTGCCTATCTCTTATCATGATTTCTTCAACCATTCTATTGAACCTTGGATCTATGATAGTCTCTTCAAAATCTGTGGAAGTAATAGATGCATTATCATTGTCATTGTCATTGTCATTATCATTTTCATTATTGTGCTCATTGTCATTGTTTGGTATATTACTACTACTCTCAAATGGGTTGTAAAAATCATCTCCATCAGACTCATAGGTACTCATGTTGAGAGATCTTAGGTCTTCCTCGACTTCTCTTCTAGACCTTTCTGAATGAGTTTCAACCATGAACTAAACCTTGGATAAAATGAGAGATGGAAGAAAATGTGAAGACTATGGAAGACCAAGAAGGAATATGAGATGGAATGAATCTAGGGTTGTCTTGCAATGTACAAAGATGTAAGTTTGAGATATGTATGATCTAAAGTAAGGTGTAGCTTCCAAAGAGACAATAGATCTCTTGATGAGGTAAGTTGACCTTGACTAAAGAGGATCAAGTGGGACCCTAAGATGATAGATCTGATGTGCGTACCACCTAGTGATATGCTGTAGTATATTTGCAAGATATGATTAGAACAATAAAACAACTTTTTGACTCTGGCTTGAAAGGTGTGTATGAGGGATTGACAACAGATCAATTTTTTGTATTAGACTCGATTGACTATGAGTCGCTTAATCTATCCCTAGCAAAGACTATCCAAAATCCATTTTGAACCTAATTGTTATTGATTCTATTGTGTAAGAAGCACATTCACCACCAGTAGGCAGCCTTGAGCGGTGAGCGATATATAAGTAATTTATGAAGTTCTAGTTGTTGCTTCTCACATCCCTGATTGTTACCATTCATTCCCCATCAACCGAGATTATAGGATGTGAAACCGAACAAAGGGATGTGGGGAGGTAAGACCGTCGCTTTCTTTGCTTCCTCTATGGCTAGTAGTGCTACTTCTATAGCTGGTTTTGATGCTAGTGATGCTTTAAATTCAAGGAAAACTTTCAAATATGGATCCAAAACTAAGGGTTATTACCCTTATAAAAGACATATAATAATGGCAATTGGTACTTCCACCCCATCAATTTATCAAGATTGATACCCTGCAGGCAGCAAAGAAAGCATACGAGTGAGCCCCCATTCCAGGTCTGGTTTGGAATGTTGGTATTTTGGTATGGTTTTGTCATTGATGTCAACACCTACTAAATACACCTACTTTGGAGATCCAGCAACATTCACCGGCAAACAGTAGACTGTGCAATAGTTACCGGTATATGGTTCACCGGTAGGATATAATGTTCATCGGTACCTGCAATGACATGGAAGACACTTGGTAATGTCAAAGACATCATGTGGACACTTTATTTTGAAGTAATAATCATTGGTATATTCTTATTTGCATATTTGCTTTTACCAGCAAATAGGTCCAGGTTATCTAGGGTTACACCAGCAGGTTTATCTTTTCCAGATCAGCATGGCACGCTATGAAGATGATTTATTATTGTTGTAAATGCATTAAGCCGACATGTTCAATCGGTTATTGCATTGAATATTGTATTGTTTGTAAAATGTTTTTATTGTAATATCTTATAGAGCCGACCTACTAAAATTGGTCTTAGGGTATGGTATAAATGTAAGATCTTATTTGTAAGATCAAGTGTGGAATGCGGAAAAGAATTGTGTGAAGGTATATGCAAGATTAAGCAGAGGTATACATGAAGACATCATTCGAAGGTGAAGTTAGGTTTTTGCATAAGCATATCAGCATTACACCGATACTAAATCCAGCATATGAAGATGCTATTTTGTGCAGTACATTCTTATTGGATTTAACCATCCAATTGTAGTCAGTGTGACTCCCTTTTTGTGATTGACCAGTGAGCTCTAGGCTATTGGTCTTTCTGCATGTGCAGGCCCCTCTTTGTACACTTACTATCTATAGTAGTATCATCTGATTGTGGGTAAGGTTTCCCACCATGGTTTTTCCTCTTACAGGGTTTCCACATACAAATATTGGTGTCATATGTTGTGAATGACTTTGTGCTTATGTTTCATGCATTAATTCTTACCGGTATAGCAATTTTCTGTTAACACTGTTTACCGGCATACTTAACTGATTTATCGGTATTAAGCATTAAGTTGGTTAATAAGTTTTTGGTTTGAATTCATTAGACAATTGATTCACCCCCCCCTCTCAGTTGTCTCTGGGACCTACAATTGGTATTAGAGCCAGGTTCTCTTTTTATAGAAGTTTAACAACTTGAGGAGATCCAATGTCTACTAATTATTTCAGAAAGGATAGTCCTAAACTTGATGGAACCAACTATGGGATATGGAAAATCAGAATGGAGACACATCTGAATTGCATTGGTAAAGACATTTGGGAAGTTACTAAGAATGGTTATACTACTATTGTAGCTGGCCAGACTGTTCCCACTACTTTAGCCAAAGATGAAGAAAATGATTGCAAAGCTAGAGAAGCACTCTTGAGCGCATTATCAGATCAACAAATCATGGGATTATCAGATAGGTCCACTGCAAAAGCTATTTGGGATCATTTGGAAACACTGAATGAAGAGGATTCCACAGTCAAAACTACAAAACTTGAAAGTTTCCGAGTCAGGTATGAACATCTAAAAATGGAAGAAGATGAAAGGATTTATGCTTTTATGGAAAGAGTAAATGAAATTGTTTTGGGTATCAAATATTGTGGAGGAACCTCGAGTGAAGATGAGATTGTTTCAAAAATCTTAAGAGGTTTGCCACCGGCATATAAAATGATGGTTACTGCTATAAATGAGTTGAGAACAATGCCTAATACATCAGTATCTAGGGATACATTCATTGGAAAAATTTCAGCTTTTGAAATTGAGGAATTTGGTCCTGTTACTACTATAAAAACTAATTTGGCCTTCAAAGCATCAACATCATCTACTCCATCCTTTGACAAATCAGACTGGAGAGCCTTTTATGCAAGAGAACTTGAAGAAACTAGGAAGGAGAATGAAGAGCTTGAAGAACTTGAAGCACTATTTGCAAGAAAAATGCCAAAAGGTCCAATTGGAAGTAAGTATGAAGGTAAAGCACCCTTTAAATGTTTTAACTACAATAAGATTGGTCATATGGCTTCAAGATGCCCTGATAGACATGCTAGACTAAGAGAAGAAGCTAGAAGAACATACAAACCTAATCCTGAATATCATAAATACAGATTTAGGAAAAACAAAGATAAATCTTGTTACATTGCTGATGAAGGTGTGACTGATGATTCTGATGAGGATCCAGCAGACAATGGATGGGTCTTTGTTGCTATAATAGAAGATCAACCGGTACCTATTGCTCAACCAGTAGAACAAGCCCTAGCAGCTAAAGTTGAATCAAAGGATGAATGGATTATTGACTCAGGATGCTCACATCACATGACTGGAGACAAAGTTAAATTCTTGAACTTTCAAGAATACAATGGAGGTTTAGTAAGATTCGGAGATGACAAAGCCTGTTCAATCAAAGGCAAGGGTTCAATATCTCTTGATGGTAAACATAACACTGACAATGTCTACTATGTTGAAGGATTAAAACATAATCTTTTAAGTGTTGGTCAATTAGTTGAGAAAGGTTTTCAGTTACAATTTCAAAATGGAAAATGCAAAATCATGAATAGAACTGGTTTGGAAATTACCACCGGTAATCAGACTAGAGGTAATATCTTTCATTTGAATAACAGTGAAAAGGCATGCTTAATTGCACATATAGATGAAAGTTGGCTATGGCATAAAAGACTATGTCATGTAAATTTTGATTGCATGGTAAAAATCAATACTTCTAAGGTAGTTAGAGATCTACCTAAAATTGTGAAACCTCAGAATACAATTTGCAAGGAATGTCAACTTGGAAAACAAGTTAGAGCTAGTTTCAAAAGTATTCTAGAAAAATCCAATAATGCCCTTGATTTAATTCACATTGATTTATGTGGTCCAGCTAGAACTAAAAGCTTACAAGGTGATAGATATTTCATGCTAATTATTGATGATTATTCTAGAATGTGTTGGGTTACTTTTCTCAGAGAAAAATTAGAAGCACTTGGGAAGTTCAAACTATTCAAAGCAATGGTTGAAAATGAAACTGGTAAGACCCCTCATGAACTATGGTTTGGTAATACTCCTACTCTTAAGTATTTCAGAATTTTTGGAAGTAAATGTTATATTAGAAGAGATGAGTATATTGGCAAGTTTGATCCTAGAAGTGATGAAGGAATATTTCTTGGTTATTCATCTAAGAGTAAAGCATATAGATGTTTTAATAAAAGACTACAGAAAATTGTTGAGAGTACAAATGTAAAGATTGATGAACAATTTAGAGGAACTTCAAGGTATATAGACTCTGAACCGGTAACAGAAATTATGACAAATGGACCTACAATAAATCCACCGGTATAGAATGATGATCCAATTACTCTGGTATCATCAGAATATTCCATAGTAAATGAAGAACAACAATAGACTAAGACACCCCGATATGTAAGACTGAATCATTCTAAAGATCAGATAATTGGAAGCAAATTTAAAGGAGTCATGACAAGAGGAAGATTGGAAAATGAAGAGGTATGTCTTATTTCTCAAATTGAACCATTATCTGTCAATGAGGCATGTGAAGATAAATTTTGGATTAAAGCTATGGAAGAAGAATTAGGACAAATTGAGAAAAATAATACTTGGACATTAGTTCCCCGGCCTAAAAATAAAAATGTAATTGGAACCAAATGGGTATTTAGAAACAAACTCAATGAAGATGGTAAGGTTGTCAGAAATAAAGCAAGACTAGTGTGTAAGGGATATTCTCAGAAAGAAGGAGTTGATTACAATGAAACCTTTGCACCGGTAGCCAGAATTGAGGCAGTTAGATTATTCTTGGCCTTTGCAGCTCACAAGGATTACAAAGTTTATCAAATGGATATTAAATGTGCATTTTTGAATGGAGATCTTGAAGAAAAAGTCTATATTGAAAAACCTGATGGATTTTCCTTGACAGATGACAATGATATGGTTTGCAAATTAAGAAAAGCTCTGTATGGATTAAAACAAGCTCCAAGAGCTTGGTATGCAAGATTGGATAAGTATCTTTTAAAGATTGGTTTTACTAAAGGAAATGCAGATAGCAATTTATATTACAAAGTAACTAATGATGATATCTTGATTATTGAAGTATTTGTTGATGATATAATCTTTGGAGGAGAAGATGAATTATGCAAAGAATTTTCTCTTGAAATGCAACATGAATTTGAAATGTCTATGATAGGAGAAATAAAATTCTTTTTAGGATTGCAGATTTTACAGACTAATAAAGGCATATTTTTGAGTCAATCTAAGTACTTGAAAGAACTACTTAAGAAATTTGGGATGGAAAACTCTAAACTGGTAAGCACACCTATGACAACAAATGACAAATTATCTAAAAGGGATGAATCTACACCTGTTAATCCAACTAGATACAAGTCTATGATAGGAGGTTTACTATATTTGACTCAAACCGAACCTGATATTATGAATGCAGTATGTATAGTTTCTAGATTTCAGAGTAATCCTAAGGAAAATCATGAATCAGCAATAAAAAGGATTTACTGGTACTTACAAGGTACAACAAATCTTGGATTATGGTATCCTAAAGATGAATATTTTGATCTATATGCATACATAGATGCAAATTGGGCAGGAGATGTGGATGATAGAAAAAGCACCACTGGAGGAGCATTCTTTCTTGGAAAGAGATTAGTTTCTTGGTTAAGTAAGAAACAGAGTTGTACATCTTTATCAACAGCAGAATCAGAATATGTTGCAGCAGCAACAAACTGTACATAGGTACTTTGGCTTAAGCAAATGTTGAAAGACATAAAGGTAAAATGCAAGGAACCTATTACTATATATTATGATAACATTGCAGCAATTGATATATCTAAGAATCCAGTATTACATTCTAAAACAAAACATGTTTCTATCAAACTAAATTTTTTAAGGGAAAAAGTTGAAGAAAAGGAGATAAAACTGGTTTATGTGAATACTAAAGAACAGCTTGCAGATATTTTCACAAAACCTTTGCCTAAGGAAACTTTTGAGTATCTCAGAGATCAGCTCAAAGTCTTACCTCCACCAGTAGAGACTTAGATAGTTGATGATTATCATCAACCGGCAAAATTAAATGGACAAATCTTTTATTTTGGTATTTGAAGAGGAAGCTACTTCTCAGGGGGAGTAGTTGGTATATTGAATTGGTTGGTATTTTGTATGAACTTGACTTTTTGTGACTTTGGCATTTGATGTCAAAGGGGGAGAGAAATCTATGGAAAAACGCATTATCTTTTTGGGGAGAGATTTTGAAAAACACATTTAAGGAGAGATTGGTATGAGAGATTGGTATTGAAAATAAATCTTTCGATAAACACATGTTACTCCTAGGGGGAGAAATGGAGATTGTTGGTTTTTGTACTTGGCATTTCTGTTTTGGCACTTTGATGGATTTTCCATCTTGTGTTGCCATCAATTCCAAAGGGGGAGATTGTTGGTATTTTGGTATGGTTTTGTCATTGATGTCAACACTACTAAATACACCTACTTTGGAGATCCAACAACATTCACTGGCAAACAGTAAACTGTGCAATAGTTACCAGTATATGGTTCACCGGTAGGATATAATGTTCACCGGCAGGATATAATGTTCACCGATAGGATATAATGTTCACCGGTACCTGCAATGACATGGAAGACACTTGGTAATGTCGAAGACATCATGTGGACACTTTATTTTGAAGTAATAATCATTGGTATATTCTTATTTGCATATTTGCTTTTACCGGCAAATAGGTCTAGGTTATCTAGGGTTACACCGGTAGGTTTATCTTTTCCAGATCAGCATGGCACACTATGGAGATGATTTATTATTGTTGTAAATGCATTAAGCCGACATGTTCAATTGGTTATTGCCTTGAATATTGTATTGTTTGTAAAATGTTTTTATTGTAATATCTTATAGAGCTGACCTACTAAAGTTGGTCTTAGGGTATGGTATAAATGTAAGATCTTATTTGTAAGATCAAGTGTGGAATGTGAAAAAGAATTGTGTGAAGGTATATGCAAGATTAAGCAGAGGTATACATGAAGACATCATTCGAAGGTGAAGTTAGGTTTTTGCATAAGCATATCAGCATTACACCGGTCCTGAATCCAGCATATGAAGATGCTATTTTGTGCAGTACATTCTTATTGGATTTAACCATCCAACTGTTGTCAGTGTGACTCCCTTTTTGTGATTGAACAGTGAGCTCTAGGTTGTTGGCCTTTCTGCATGTGCAGACCCCTCTTTGTACACTTACTATCTGCAGTAGTATCATCTGATTGTGGGTAAGGTTTCGCACTGTGGTTTTTCCCCTTACAGGGTTTCCACGTACAAATATTGGTGTCATATGTTGTGAATGACTTTGTGCTTATGTTTCATGCATTAATTCTTACCGGTATAGCAATTTTCTATTAACATTGTTTACCAGCATACTTAACTGATTTACCGGTATTAAGCATTAAGTTAGTTAATAAGTTTTTGGTTTGAATTCATTAGACAACTGATTCACCCCCTCCCTCTCAGTTGTCTCCAGGACCTACATGGAATGGGTCATTGACTACTTTATCCTTTTGACTATAGCAAGAACAATCTACTTATCCCACCCATAACCCACTCTTAGAGAGAGTTGAAGATAGCTTCAGCTTTATACGCATTCATATATTGAACAATCTCTCATGTTATTCATCCTTGTCCAATTGAGGGACTGCAAGTGCCAAATGCGGATCCATCTTATATGGTGATAGTAGTGCATCAATATTTGTATAGTGACTGCAATATGGAATCTCATGTCTTAAATTCCTAAGGTGTACTGCAACTATGAATTAATTAGAGAACTTGAACGATTATTCAGTAGTAAAAGTATCACCTGTCAAAGAAGCAAATGATTGGCAAAGCCTTGGTAAGGATTGGTTGACTAAAAATGAAGCCTTATAGGAAAATGCCTTAGAAGCTCTTTTGATCTAAAAAATTAAGCATGTTTTTCTTATTGATGACAATTTTTCAATTTTTTTGTGAATCACAAATCCGGTGTTGTCTTGCAAAGACACAGACGTGGTTTTAGGAAACCTAGACGTGATTTTTGCTTTTCTGACAATTTTCACTCTCTGAACATAGATGTGCTTTCCTAACACAAATGCAGTTTTAGGCAATGCAGATGTGATTCTAATATTTCAATAGTTTCTTTTCTCTAAGACACAAACGAGATTTTGTTCTTCACGGACGCAGTTTCCTGACACAGACGCAGTTTTAGGGAACACATATGTGATTCTAATATTTCAATAGTTTCTTTTCTTTGAGACCCAGATGCAATTTTGTTCTTCATAGACGCAGTTTCCTAGAACACAAACGTGATTCTAATATTTCAACAGTTTCTTTTCTTTGAGACACAGAGGCAATTCTATTCTTCATAGATGTAGTTTCCTGACATAGATGCAGTTTATTGACACAGATGCAGTTTCTTGTTGTTTTTCTAATCTATCCAAATTTTTCAATTGTTGATTGTGACCAGGTCTTTTTTATGTTGAATGTCTTGTGGCAAGAAAATACAACAAACAATGAAGACACAATGTCTAAAGGTGTTTTGTCCAAAATGTTATGTGTATGTTCAAAATATTTCCACTGGTATAACACAAATTGAAGAAACTTGAAAACATGCACAACCTAGGTTGGAAAGAGAAACCATTCAATGGAGCCCCCACAACATACAAATACCTTAAACAAGCGGACAACTAGAGATTTTGATAGCACTAGCTCCCCCATCACAGCGCTCACTTCTCAAGCATACCAGATTCTCTTACCTCAAAAGACCAAAGATCAAATGAGGGATTCATGTCTCAACATGAAAGGGTACATGAGGGGTATCTACAAGCTATGATCTGCACTCCCTGAACCATCAAATCTAAGGATTTTTGGCCTCTAAAAAAAAAGGTGTTTAGTTGGGGAACTTTTGTGGTTCTTGGTGTCTACCCATGTAGCAGCGGCTCATTTAAGAACCCACTCCTAATCTCCAAAGAGTATTTTTAACACATACAACACAAGTGTGGTACTAGGGAGAACCGTCGGTGTAGATACATGTCACCGAGTCATCGCGGATTTTGCCTAACGTATTAATTTATATAGCGGGTAGAAGAAAGTACCGCTTGGGTCATGCTCTTTCACTTGGCCATATGGGTCGTAGACACCTAAAAATATCCCATTGATCATGTACTAATTATTCCTCTAATTGATTAAATAGTTCTTTAATTATTTAATTAAGTTAATTAATCTTATTCTTCTAATTTCATATTTCCTCATCATCTTACTTGTTATTCTATTTTTAATTTTATCATCATTTAATCATTTAAACCATTTTCTAATGTTAATTAAATATTTATTATTTAATTAATCTTGATTTTAATCTTTCAATTTAAATAATCTTTATTATTTAAATAAATTCATTTTCAATATCTATTCAGTTAATTGTTTAATCATTTAACCCTTTTTCTAAATATTAATTAAATATTTATTATTTAATTAATTGTGATTTAATTCCTTTAATTCAAATAATCTTTATTATTTAATTAAATTTCATTTCTAAATAATTAAATTATTTAATTAACTAATTAATTCTTCTAATTCTAATTCCAAATCCCCAAATTCTAATTTCGTTTAATTTCACATTTCTTCTAATTTCTTTTAATTTTACATTTCTTCTAATTTCATTTAATCAATTTCAAATTCATATTCTTCTAATTTTGAATACAGGTGCATGATTTCAAATATCAAATTGAAAATCAAAGTCAAGTTCTAAATATATTCAAATAACAAATTGATTTTAAAATAAATTCAATATTTGAATTAAAATCTCATGCAAAGATTAAATTGAAAATCAAAGTCAAAGTTCAAGCACGTGCTAAATTAATTAATTCAATCAATTAATTAATTAATTCAATTATCTCTTCAATTCCTATTTCTATCTTTTATTTAGCTTTTTCTAAATAAAGCTCTCAATCAGCTTTCAATCGGTTAACTATCTCCTCCTCTTTATTTCCTCCAATCACCCTTTTTCATCCCTCAGACAGCTTTTTCTCAATCAGTTGACTCAATTAATCTATTCAATCTATTCTGTTTCACCTCTGATTCAGCAGTTCAACTATCAATCAACATGTGAGCTCACCTGAGTTCCACCTCTTAATCAATGTGTTCCACCTCTCAATCAATCTCATCCAATTATCTATAAATTGAGCATTCAATCTCCATTTTCAACAATCACGAACTTTGAATCTATGTCATTTGTAAGTTGCTAGTGTGATATCTGAGAGTGACCATACCACAAAGAAGAAAAGAGCAATGGAAGTTATATGCAGTCTTGGAATAGGGGGAATTGATTGATATATCTTATTTTCTTGTTTCTTGCTTCTGTATTATTCTATTGTTTGTTTGTTTGTTTGAATTCTAATTAGGATAGGGATTCATGATTTCTCTTTCATTCCTATTTGATTTACATTTAATGAATTTCAACATGCGACATTTTGGTGAACCCGACGTGAACTAACAGCAATTTAACCTTATTTTTCTTCTGTGTGATTTTGCAGATCGTATAAAAATTTTAAATTTTCTATAGGTTTGTACAGATTTGCAAAATAAATTTTGAATCACACAATCACGGTTGCATCATCATGCAATCGCATAGACAGGCTCACGCAATCGAGCATATAGGGTCACGCATTCATGCGAAACCCATTACACAAAATCCTTTATAGTGTCATGCAATCGCTCTATTAGGATCATGCATTCGTGAGGGATATTTTTGTGTCTGTTTATTTTCTATTTCTTGTTTTTTCTCTTTGTTTTGTTAAATTTTGTATGAATTTAGGCAAATCTGAATACGGTTTATATTTATTGCATGCTTAATTATGACATTTTATGGCACGTAAGGTACAATTTAGAATTTTAGGTGCCAGGAGGAGGAAGGAACAAAGAAGACAAGCCAGACGCTATCAACAAATCCTAAAGGCAGAAAAGAAGATATGAGATCTAGAGGATCAACCAGCCATCGATAGATACAATAGCCTAGTTCTCTCATATAGAGTAAAATATGATTTTCTTAACATAAAATGGATGATGAGATATTTTGCTAGGGCATCACAATCTGTTTTGTAGGTTCCAGATCAGAATTAGCTTTCTTTTTTATTTATTGTTTGGTCTGCCTGTGTATCACGCAATCGCTCTGTTAAGATCACGCAATCGTTCTATTAGGATCACACAATCGCTCTATTAAGATCACACAATCATTCTATTAGGATCACACAATCGCTCTGTCATAATTACGCAATCACTCTGATAGAATTACACAATCGTTCATACACTATCTCGCAATCGATCAGGTGTCATTATGCATTCGTGTTTTTCATAGTTTAGTTTTCTATTTTTTGTGGGTTTTATTGGGTTACTGATTATCTATTTGTAGCATGTGGTGAATTTACAGAGAGGATCAGATCATTACTGAATAATAAACACTCATGCTCTCACACTTTAGTTTTGGGCTTAAAATAAACAATGGTTAAAATGGACATGCATGTTATCACACTTTAGTTTTGGGCTTAAAATAAACAATGGTTAAAATTGACATGCATGCATTCACATTTCAGTTTGGTGTTTTAAAATTGACATGCACATGCGTATCTCACACCTAAATTTGGCTTTTAAAACGAATGTGAATCGGGTTGCTCAATAGATTAACTCACATTTCATTTTTATTAAGGGAAAGAACTTTTTATTATGTTTGGGGTGGACCTACTATTGCATCAAATACCTTTCCACCCGCCTTCGAGGTCTTGGGAGAAAGGGAGAAGGTGATAACAACCCCCAAATTTTTTATTTTAGTAGTGAGGGGTATCTTTGACTAGGAATTTCATAACCCCATAGAGGTACTTCGAATTGGGATGCGTTGGGGATATCATCTCTCCCATCATACTCTCGAGCGGGTTTTTCGAGCCACTATATAAATATATTTGGTCAGGTAGCTAGAGTGTTGAGTGAATTCAACGTATGTGGGGGCCTTCCTTGCACCGATAAGCTTAACTAAATTATTAAGTGGCTTGCTCTAAGAATCCATCATTGGATCGGGACCCCTACAATAAGAACCAACTTAGTAGCCCAAATCCTACATTCAATGATTCTGGGAGTGCGGATCATACCCCATAGATACCCATCATGTACCTTGCATTATGAGATAGAAATTCCTCGGTGATAAGATCTTTGGATCTTCAAGGTAAGAGAGAATAGCATGCCCAAGAAGTGTGTGTCATGGAGTGGAGCCAGTGCTACCAAACTCTCTATTTGCCCATCTTGTTTTGGTATTTTGTTGCGGGGGTCTCATTGAATTGTGTCCACTTTCCAGCCTAACATTGTATTATGTGATTTTTTATGTATCGTTGTACCAAACCGGTATTGAGTCAATTTTTTGGGCTATTTCAGGCCCTATCTTACGTATCTCTGAATTCTCAGAATTGGTCAAAACACATTTTAGTCAGCTATACTTGTCTTCAAACAACTGTTCTCAGATTTGGAAAACAACAAACTTGTCCTACACACAGAATACTAGAAACAAAGTCCATCTTGTAATGTCAGACACTCCTAAAAACTCAAAATTTTACATACTTGTGACCATAGGCAGTCCTTGCATAGTCCCTAAATAGTCCTCATAGTCTTCATTTACATCCTTATTATCATCCATAGTCCTTGCATAGTCCTCATAGTCTTCATTTATGTCCTTATTATCATCCATAGTCCTTGCATATTCTCCATAGTCTTCATTTACATCGTTAGAACTTGCATAGTCCTTGCATAGTCTTCATTTACGTCATTATTATCATCCAAGGTCCTTGCATAGTCCTCAGAGTCTTCATTTACATCCTTATTATCGTCCTTAAAAGTTTCATATTCTTCATTTACGACCTTATTATCATCCTTAATAGTTTCATAGTATTCATTTACATCCTTATTTACGTCCTCATTATCATCCTCATATACATCCTTAGATTTAAGTCCATGTCTAGACCTCATATACATCTATCTTAGTCCATCATCATTTTCATAATCATCCTAGAAATTCATAGCATGCATCCTAATGGGTCTCCCAGGTGATGGTTTGCTCCCCTTCGAGCAACCTAATCTAGTGCCAAATGGCGATCAATGAGAAATCATTGATGGTTTGAGTAACTTGGCTTGGCAATTAAAGAGAAATGCACCTCATTATATAGGAGTCCAGTACGAGCTAAATATAGATTATAAAATTGCTCATAGAATTGATAGAGAAATTGTTTCAGAACTTCTAAGAGAAGAGCTTGAAAAACTTGCGTTGCAAAAAATCTAGAAATACTCAACAAGTCTCACATCAAAATCCTCAATAGAGAGTCTGGTCTAGTGTTGCATATTCCATATTTAGGTCTATATTCTTGCATTATTGTTGTATTGCATTAGGTTCTAAACCATCCTTATATAGAAGTCTTAAATGTCTGTCACAAGGTCACAAAAGGCAAAAAGTAAGATGGACCCAAACAACGACTTGTCAGTAAATCCAACTTGGAACGTGGACATATCAACTAGTCAATAGTCAAATTCTCAAGCAATTCCCACAATACATGAACTACAACAAAATTTAACACGTGAAGAGATTGAATTAGCTCAATAGGACCCACATGTCCTTATGATCTTAGACGCTCTATTACATAACGATAGAGACAAATATCTCCCATTGTTACTATAAAATGGGGCCAAATTACCTAAAGATTTTGATATCATAAAAATCTTACCACTAGGTCCAAATAGTAGTCAAAGACCACATATGACACAAATGCAAGCGATGACCTCAAGTTTTCCTCAGAATGCACCAACATCATCTATACAAATAAATGTCATTTCAAATGCGAATTCTCAATCAAGTGCATCATCCTCAACAATAAATGTTAGCACACCAACACAGGCTATACCAATAATGTCAAGTGTCTCACCACCTATTCAAACACAAGTTCCTCATACAACAAGTGTAACTTAACCTCTAGTTTCCTATTCCATAGGATCTACATACAGTCATCAGAATACAAACCTAGGTTCTGCTAATACAATGAGTACAACTCAGTCAAACATGGGTTCACATATCGCTTATTTCACAATACCTAGTGGAACTCATAACACACAAAATTATAATTATGGTACCTTTCAACAACCTCCTAGTTATACTACCACAAATCCTGTTTGTGGGAAATATACATGTACAAAGTGTACCTCTGACTCAAACGGATATTTTGTCCGAACAAGTACAGAATCTACAACAACAGATGACAACTATACAAACCGGTAACGATAAAAAGAGCTACATAATGCAGGACTTACATCCTTATCCTTTTGATCACACATTATACATGCTTCCTTTCCCACCACATTTTGAAACACCAAAATTTGACAGATATTGAGGGAAAGGTGATCTTAGAGATCACATTAGAGAGTTTTTTACGACATGTATAGAGGTTGCAACTAAAGACACTTATCTAATGAGAATATTTCTTAAAAGTCTGGGAGGCTCAGCCATGGAGTGGTTTTCACATTTACCACCAACTATCACATCAAGGGGTAAATTAGCTTAACATTTAATTTCTGATTTCTTGCATAATATTGAAACTCAAGTCACTTTGATGGACTTATGTGCCGCAAAAAAATATGAGAATAAAACATTTGCATCCTTCATACAATGATGGAGATCTCCCTATAGGAGATGCAATATTGTTATTCTAGAAACAGAGCAAGTTGACATGTTCACAGAAAGCTTAATCCCTAAGATCAAGTATCTGATACAAATGTAGTGTTTGACCACATTTAAACAAATCACTGAAAAAGCCCTAAAGTGTGAGAAAGGACTAGTAGAAAAAGGTCTCATAAAATATGGCAATAACAACAACAATGATAAATCCAAATTTTGGTCAAAAAACAAAAATGTGACCAACGATGGTGTTGTAGATGCCTGTACAGTGAACATAACTCAACCGATTTTGTCTTTACAAGGTCCAAGTCAATCATTTAGTCCACACACAGAGAATAACACTGTATCGACAAATGTAAACTTTGCACAAATTATGAACACAAAATTTCCAAGGGCAAATGCTCCAAAAAGGAATTACACACCTCTAGGGGAACCTATTGAATCAGCGTTAAAAAAGTTGCTATAGACAAACAAGATCACTTTGCCAGAAGTAAGAGTATATGAACCAGGTCCTTTCAACCCTACATGGTGGAATGATAGTGATTTCTGTGAATATCATTGTAACGTAGAAATTAGGATTCATCACAAGATAAGTAAATCAAATCAAAACATTAAACATGATAGCTCAATCATAAGAAAACTCATTGAAATGAACCTAATTCTAAAGCACATTCAATGGAGGTATGAAAACAAAGCATTCAAGAGTAAAATTATGCAAACCAGACGTAGAGTTGAATACTCCTTCCATGCGGCTCCATTGTTGTTCTTTCCTCTTCAATAATTTTGTGGATCTCACCTACAAGTGCTCTCACAATTGAAAGCAAAAAGCTCAAGAGTACTAGAACTAAAATTTGATAGTTTGACAGCAATTCGGATTTCAAGAAGTAATTGAAGGGGGTTGAAGGGATTCGAAGGGTTATTAGAAGGGGTTGATTGAAGAAAAATTATCCAATTTATAGAGAAATTGGAGAAGTGACAAGATTGGCATGATGCAATTCAAATGGAAATTGCAAATCAATATGTTAATTATGACAAATTATGCAAATTATGCACTTTCCATGCACAATTTTGATTGATTGATTATGACACATTTCATGTCAAAATTGATTGATTAATCAATTATGACAATTTCATGACAAATTGAAATGCCACTCCCATAGAATTAGGAGATGAAATAGGAGGGAAAAAGAATTAGAAATTTGAAAATTAGGAAATTGAAATTGATGACAAATTAGGAAATTGGAATTAGAAATTGATGAAAAATAGGATTTAGGAAAATTAGTGAATTAATTAATAATTTTTCATTTATTAATCAATTCACAAAGAGGAATAATTAGCCAATTAAATAAAGATTTAATTGTAATAAGAAGACTTAGGATTAATAAATAATTTAGTAATCCTAGAGGAAGAAATGGCAAATTAGGTTAAATGATTGAATCATAAAACCCTAGAAGACGAATTAGAAATGCGAAAATGACAATTAGGTCTTGATTGAAGATAATTAACTCAATTTGGTTTGATTTTGGATTGATAAATGACCAATGTGATAAATGATTTGATTAAATGCGCCAATTGACGAGGAACAATGACAAATTGATCCAAATTGACATGATTGAAAAGGACAAGGATCGATGACGAATCGATCGCAATATGACAAGATTGACAAGGACAAAGATCGACCAAAATCATGACTAAATGCTTGTTGTTGACAAGACCAAATTCGAAGGCGAGATAGATGAAGAATGTAGAAGAATGACTCGATGCTCGCAAATGATAAAAACCAAGTACGAATAATAGGAGAAATGTTAATGCGACGCAAAAACCTAAAATGAGGCAATGCGCAAATGTTAAAATATGATCCCGCAAGCGTTGACCATTTTTAGGTGTCTACAATCATCATACTAAAGGTCACAAAACTGCAAGTTGCTATAAATTGAAAAACTTAATCCAAGACATGATTGACCAAGGTGACATCACGATTGGCATCAAAAAACTTCAACAAACATGAATCATACCATCTTTAAGGATCCATTTGTCAAACATGACAAAGGGAAGGCATCTACATCAGGAGCACAAGATAATATAGCTAACTACACAAAAGTCTCATACGACTACACTATTAATGCCATTAGCTTAGGAGATGTAGTAAGCACTCAATAATGATGAGCAATATCAAGAGACTTACAACAATGATAACCAAATTTGCATGCTGTCAGAAGCACCGAAATATGATGAAGACAAGAATCTTTATCTTATGGACTGGGGGCATGAAGAACCATTTCATTTGGGATGGTTTAAAGATGAACTTATAGAAAATATCATGGATGTTAGACTTGCACATGATGACTATAGAAAGGGATGTGAAATAAACCTTCATAACATAACATATGTTACAGATAGTTCCTTCACAAGATATGATACAGTGGCTACAATCACGATAACTCCCAGAGACAGAGATTGTGCAGTAGCTACTCACAGATCTAAAGTAACTTTACAAGGAGTACCATCAAACCCACCACCAGCAGTAGGGACCTATAATGTTGTTGAGCAACTCAAGAAAACCCCGACACAGATATCACTCTTTAAACTATTGTGTATATCACCAACTCATAAAGCTATCCTGGACAAAGCACTTCAATATTCAGAAGTTGACAGAGATATAAATGAAAATGCCTTCCAATCCATGGTGGGGAATTTGGCACAGGGTACCCGTATTGCGTTCATAGAATGGGATATTCCCAATGATAGACTTATCCATAATGACCCACTACATCTAGAAGCTTACATACATAAGAGAAGAATCAAAAGAGTACTTATAGATGGAGGAGCCGGTCTCAACATTTGTACATTAAAGCTGGTTATGGCATTGGGATAATCTGAACTTCATATTGATCCTTCAAAAAGAATAAACATCAAAGCATATGATGATGAAGAGCATCCTTGAAAAGGTATAGTTATGCTACCAGTGCAAGTAGGACCTATAATGACAGAGGTTACTTTCCAAGTGTTGGATAGAGAACTAGGGTACAACATGTTATTGGGCCGCCCATGGATTCACACCATGCAAGTTGTACCATCAACATTTCATAAATGTGTTAAATTCTCATACAATGGCATTAAAATCACCATAAAGGGTGATCCAAATCCATTCCAACACTATAATCACTTAAAGGCAAGCGGAGATAACTAGGTACCCATTAATCAAGCAGCACCCCTCACTACTAAATGGAGTCATTAACAATCACAGAAATATAGAAGAATGTGTCGACAACATCTCCTTTGCAGATTAAAGATATTGATTGTGGGGAATACTCTATTTCAAGTACCTGAAATGGAAAACAGTTATCTCTTTCTCCTAGGTCTTTTGGGAAACCTCAAAACACAATAATAAAACAAGACAAAGGAAAAGAAATAGACAGATACTCAGATTCATGCTCTTTCATTAGGTGGGGAGATTTACAAGAAGAATCTCTAGATGAATATGTCAATCACTAGATATATAGAGAGGAATATGACATGACAATACCCAGGTTACCTTTAGATCAGTATGGCAATGGATTCAAGATGCTACAAAAACATGGGTATGATGGTACCACAGGCTTGGGATTACAAAAGAAAGTAAGATTAGAACCCATTGTACCAAACGACAATCCAAAGAATCAAGGGTTAGGATATAAACATGTGCCAAATATAATGGAAGCAAGACAACATACACTAGATATACTGAATAGAACAAGGCTATTGTCAAAGTACATATCTCAGAGTCCATTGTCAATATGAGTGTTTCCCTCTTCATCTCAGATAAGAAAGAAAGTACCAACATCGCCTAGTACGGAATCAGATGGTGATGATATGAGACAACTTCTACAAGAACCTAGAACTAATTCACCCAGCAATACAGTATCTGAAACATCTACATAAGCAAATATGGTAACAGACACAGGCTTAGCACCAGTAAATGAGCCTAATCCTTGGTTGTTGTCAATACTTTTTCCAAGGGAAACAACTCAAGATCCACCCAATGAATCGGACGAAGAAAGACTACAATGACTTATACCAGGTTTAAGAAGGGTGACCCCAATACAAAAGAGGCCCGCAAATCTACAACAAAACCATATGTAAGAACAAGAGGAGATAAGTTATACAACCTCAGAAGCTAAAACTTACATAGAAAGTGAGACAAATTCTCATGGCTATGAATTCCTATCTGATCATGATTCCATCCCACGAACAATTTACATGATATGGTATCACAAATCACCTTTAGATGATGAAAATATACCAGGTCACTCAAATAACCAGGTATGCATGTTATCAGAATCTATTACAATAGAAGGGAGTAATGAACTACCCCTTGTACACTCACATTTGATTGATTCAAGACGAGAAGGAAAACCAACTCTAGATTGGTTTGAGAACGATGAAGCTATTGCAGAATTCATTGGTGTCAGAAAAGGATTTCCACAAGGTAGGATTTGTTGTAGAGTTGGATAGAACAACATACTTTGGAGAGGCAAGTGCCTCTGTAATAGTAGATATGGATCAAAGTAATCACGATGGAAAGAGTGAGTTAGACAACCCCCCTATTGAAAAAGAGAATTTAGAATTACTCATGGAAGAAACTGAAGAAGTAAATATAGCAGAAGGAGAAGTTGTACATAATATCCATTTAGCAAAATCATTAAACTAGGAAGAAAAGGACAAATTCATACAGTTTTTCAAAAATCGCCCTATCAATTTCACTTGGTCTTATGCAGATATGCCAGGACTAGATCTAGAATTGTTATTACATCATTTACCATTGCTACCAAGAATTAAACCATACAAACAAAAGATAAGAAATATGCATCCACATATTGCATTATTGGTCAAAATAGAACTCCAAAAGCTTCTGGATGTGGGCTTCATTCAACCTATTGACTATGCAGAATGGATATCCAATCTGGAACCTATGACTAAGCCCACTGGGGGCATAAGAATCTATACCAACTTCCAAGATCTAAACAAAGCATGTCCTAAGGATGATTTCCCACTACCCAACATAGACATGATAGTTGACTTAACTGCTAGGAATGAAATTCTTTCATTAATGGATGGTTTCTCAGGATATAACGCCATTTACATGTTCATGGGGAACATACTGCTAGAATGTCATGTCGTTTGGTCTTAAGAATGCAGGAGAAACATATCAAAGCGCTATGATGACACTATTTCATGACATGATCCATAATATCATGAAAGATTATGTGGATGATCTACTGGCTAAATCATAGACAAGAGAAGGTCACCTTGAAGTTCTTGCAAAGATATTTGATCGATTAGATCAGTACAATGTCAGGTTAAACCCAAAAAAGTGTGTTTGGTGTAACATCAAGCAAACTTTTAGGATTTATTGTGTCTAACACAAGAATTGAAGTAGATCCTACAAAGGTCAAAGCAATCATGGATATGCAACCTCCATCAACACTTAAGCAGTTACGAGGGTTACAAGGAAGACAACAGTCTATAAGGAGGTTCATAACACAACTAGCAGATAAATGTCATCCATTCCAGTATTTACTCAAAAAAGGAGTTACCTTCAAATGGACAGAAAAGTTCCAAGAAGCTTTTCAAGCTTTAAAACATTACCTTCTGAATACTCCAGTATTAGTTCCACCTACTCAAGGAAAGCCCCTATTACTATATATATCAGCAACAAACTCATCATTAGGAGCCTTGTTGGCACAGTATGATGATCAAGGAAAGGAAAGAGCAATCTACTATATAAGTAGAACCTTAATTGGATATGAGCTTAATTACACTCCTATGGAATGAGCATGTGTAGCTGTGATTTTTGCATCTTAGAAACCTAGACATTATATGTTGAGTCACAAAGTACATCTCATTGCACGCTTTGATCCACTCAAATATTTGTTAAGCAGAGCAACATTGATTGGAAGGTTGGCTAAGTGGGTAATGCTTTTAAGTGAGTTTGATATAGAGTATGTGGATAGAAAGGCAATCAAAGGGCAGATTATAGTAGATCAGTTAGCAGAGTCTCCCTTGCAAGACACTCACCCGCTACTAATAGACTTTCCTAATGAATCTATGTTTACATTGACAACATCTATCGTGTGGAAATTATACTTTGATGGGTCCTATACAAATCATGAACTTGGAGTTGGGATTCTTTTTATCAAACCTCAAGGTGATTCTATCCCTAAGTCATTCAGAATAAATTTTCTCTATACGAATAATATAGTTGAATATGAAGCTCTCATCATTGGACTTTGTACCACTATACAGTGGAGGATAAAAGAATTACAAGTCTACAGTGACTCACAACTAATTATAAATCAAGTCAATGATGACTATAACACAAAAGATGATAAATTGCTGCCTTATAAACAGATTGTAGAATATTACAAAGAACATTTCAGTAACATCACTTTTGAACAGATTCCAAGGATGCAGAACAAGGTAGTTGATGCCATGGCTATAGTATGGTCTCTACTAAATATGCCTGATAATGAAACTCGGTTTGAGTTTATTATAGAACAATTGATGATACCGACATATGAGATTCCCTCATCAGAATATGTATGTGCAATTGTGGGTCCTGAATCCCCATGGTATAATGAGATATATGCATACTTATATACTCAATACATGTCTCCTGATTTGTCTAGAAATAAAAAGAAAACTCTTATTCGTCAGGAATTTAGACACACTATTATTGCTGACACATTGTATAGAAAGGGCTTTGATGGAACCCTTCTCCGATGTCTTGATGAAAATGAAGCACAACTTGCCCTAAAGGAGGTACATGATAGAATTTGTGGGGCGCATCAAAGTGGCCCGCCACTATCAAAGGAATTGTTAAGAACAAGATACTATTGGCCAACTATGGAAAAGGATGCCAATAAATATGTACAAAAATGTAAACAATGTTAAATGCATGGAGAGCCCATTCATGCACCGGCACAAGATCTTCAACCTATTACATCACCATGGACATTTTCACAATGGGGGCTAGATCTAGTTGGTAAAGTCAATCCTACTTCTTCCAATGGGCACAAATTTATCTTAACAGCTATTGAGTATTTTACTAAATGGTTCAAGGAAATTCCTCTTACATGCACCACTGGTAAGAAAATAGCAAAATTCATGCTTAATTACATTATCTGTCGGTGTGGAATTCCAATGTGCATAGTGACAGACAATGGACGTCCATTCAAAAATCAAGAAATGAGAGAATTGTGTGAAAAATTTCAAATAAAACAAAGATTTACAACACCATATTATCCACAAAGCAATGGACAAGAAAAGACAACAACCAAGACAATATTGAAGATTCTAAAGAAAGTTATCACTGACACAGGACGAGACTATAATCTCCAGTTAAATCCTGCTCTTTGGGCTTACAGAACAAGAGTGCACACCCTTATAGTAGTAACACCATATTTCTTGGTCTATGGTACAGAAGTGATACTACCTATTGAAATAGAACTAACATCTTTAAGAGTATCCTTAAAAAACATCATATCAAAGGAAGACTATTTGGTTGCAAGATTGCAAGAGCTGGAAACGCTCGATGAAAAGAGACAAACTACTTTAAATCATTTGCAAGGTTACCAGAACATATTGAGGAGTTACAATAAATGAGTACGCCCAAGGAGTTTCAAAGTGGGAGATCTAGTTCTCAAGGAGAACCAAGGGAACCTAGCGGAATGAAAAAAGCCAAGGAAGTTTGAACCTAACTGGCTAGGTCCTTTTATCATAACAAGGGTTATAGGAAATGGAGCATACAATTTGGCTACCATGGAGAGAGATCCACTCCCTAACCCTATGAACAACATGCACCTTAAATGATATTATATCTAAGGCCTGGGTTAGTTTAGGTTTTACTTTCCGCATTGCACATCATTTTTCTTCAAAGAACTACATCGCATATAGTTTCTTTTTCAAATGCATCGCATTCGCAAATTTTTTGCATTATCATATAGCAGCATCAATAAAAGAAGGCAATTGTCCAATTTTATCATTTGTTTGCATTCAAGAGAAACAAGGGTCATCTCCTTTCTTAGATATTCGAACATTAAGTCTTTGAGGTTCTAAGGTCATTCATTTTAAACATCACCCCATGACGACGCTTTACTTATGGTTGGGTAGTGATTTCGCTATTTGAGACTTGTTAACCCAAAATCTATCAATTGCTATATCTCAAACACATTAACAAAATCTCTAATTCATTCAAGACACCTAGTTGATCATATGACTAGTGAAAAATCTAAAATTCTACTTCAGTGCCACTATAATTGTCACACCAAAGTAGGTTTCATTACTTATAATTCAGGGCAAGAAAATAAAAAATAAAAATAAAAAGTGTTATGCCAAATGTTCATCTTAAGACAAAAGAGAAATGATATATAACTGAAATATCATGCATACAAAGTGCGACAAAAATCTTGACTATGGGAACATGCAAGTAACTGCATCAGGGCTATGAATGCCTACTGGCAATGGAGCAATATTTGAGAAATTATAGTCTATAACCTCGTCGAAGCTCTAAAAGCTTGCTGGCAATGAGGCTCTATTCGGGTTTCTTTTGAAGTTAGAATAATCCATGTAGCTAGTCATATAGGATGCTAAGGATCTTTAGTGAACACAAGAGAGGGAATTAACTCATTTGCACACACATGCACGAAAGAAGATCAAAGTTTCAAGAACCAATGGGGAAGGTTTCCACGTCTCCATTTGTAAATCCTAGTCACTAAGTCTGTTAATTTGGATTTTCCAAGGGACCTTAAGGATTGATTGACCTTTTATCTATGAAATGTTTTGTACCTCCAATTCAATTGGTGTAATATAACATGCTAAACAAACACGGTCATCCTTGTTCAAATAGGAAATGCATCTCCATCATGCATATTGCATTAACATAGGTCATGTCAAAAAATCATTGTCTCCGCATGCATTCTGCAGATCATCATGTCATACAGGTTTGCACACTAGGGGCATATCTGAAAAAATCCTAAAAAACCATATAAAGTCCTGAAAAAATCCTAAAAAATCATATAATGTCCTAAAAAAATCAAAAACATTGAAAAACACAAAATCTAAAAATAGTGAAAAACATGAAACATCAAAATCAATGAAAAACATAAAATCCAAAAACAACGAAAAAATGTTCTGAAAAAAATACCAAAAACATTTAGAAAATGTCCTGAAAAATACCAAAAACATCCATATATGATCCTAAAAAAATCAACCAAAAATATTCAAATATCAATCCACAAAATCCAAAAAAAAAAATCAAAAATCAATCAAAAAACTTGCAATAAAATGTCTCACAAGAAACAAATACCCTAGCAGATATCCAAAAAACGCTTCACATGAAGTTAACAAAGGAAATGACTATCTAGTCAAACATTTGCAATCAACTGATCAAACTATCTTATCAATCGTATCATATCCATATCAAGTGATCATTATCTTGTCTTAAATAGAAGAGGATACACTCGAAATTAGACAGGTCGGTCTTAAATAGGGTCCGCAACTTTCTAAGATCAAACATTATCAACCATCACATCAAGCAACTAAGAACGAAGGCACAAGGTCAGTATAGCTGCTGATTTTTTTTCGGGTCATTCTTTATCTTTTATCATTTGGTGACAGATCATGTTCCTATGCTACTCAAGGATGTCCACAAGTGACTAGAGGAGCCATGATGGGCATCATCTTTTTCTTTGTTTGTTGTTTGTGGTGTGAACCAATAAAGTTCTAGGGAAATTGCTCTAGTGGGTGTTTGTGATAGGAGCATTCAACTAGTGAATGCCACACACACCTCGACCCCTAGTGTATTTCCCATAATGGAGGGGTTTACTCCTTGTCTGCTACGTGTTTGTTTCTTCAATGAGATATCTTTACATCTTGGTTCCTTATACCCTAATGTGCTAAGCTTAATTGTTCAATAATAAGGCTCAGTGATGAATATATATTGTGCAATAAATAATGACACAGGTTCGTGAATCAATAATTCTCATTCTCATCTCATCTATTTATTGATAGTTTGTTGATTTCTCATCTTCTTTCTAAATCATTTTTTCTGTCATCTAACATTATTCTTTCATCAATCTCTTCTTTATTTCATCTTACTAACATTTCTTCAAGATACATCTAAGTTAAATGAATATTCTGGCATTATCATACAAAAACAAAAGTGCATCCATACAGTTTTAAGTTGCATCCATATAGTTAAAATTGGATCCATATAGTTTTAAGTTGCATTCATCTAGTTTAAATTGCATTTAACAACAATTGCATTCATAAACAATCATTTATAAATCATATAGACATGCATCGCATAACTCATAGTATCATACAACATACATGGAAAATAAAGCATAATAGATCACTGCTAGAAACTGCATATCATATATATATATATATATATATATATATAACTCAAAAATGGTAATGTGTCTGAATACAATAATCACAAACAAGCCCGAAGGCTCAGATAACATGATATAAATGTCTCAACCAACACTACCTCTGTCAATAGGTGGATCCTGCCCACTAGATCCTACCCCAGGATGTCGAGGTGGACCCATGACTCCTCCATTGCTATTTCATTGAGAGGTACATCGACTCAATCTTCTCCCCATAAAGGCACTAAAAATAGGCTCCCTCTGACCCTCAAGAATAGATCTCTCATAAGCCTACCGATAATAAATAGCATCCTATGCAGCAACAAAATATCTATCTTTCTGGCTATGTGCCTCTGTCACCGGTCCAAATAACCGATCATATGCATCCATGGTGATCTGAGCTCTCCTGACTACCTCATATCTCTCTCTTTGGATACGATCCCTCTCGGTCTCTAGTGCACCGTAGTCTTTGCAGTATGCCTCTTGCTCAACATCTCGTCTGGCGACCTCATCCTCTAGACTCTGAATCTGCACTCTGAGAATCTGTAGATCATCCTCATCTCCATCACCACCTTGTCCTCTTCCTCCCTCTGCAGTAGGCATGTCCTCTAGCTCTAGCATAGCATCATCATCCCCGTCCTCACTACTTGATGACTCTGAAGAATCATCATCATCCCCGTTGCTCATAGACTTGACGTCTCCACCAATGTCTATGTCCTCTATGTCCTCATCTCCTCCCTTATCTCCTCCACCCTTCTCTCCTCCTCCTCCCTCCTCTCCCCTGTCATATCCCCTCGTCTCCCCCATGTCGATCCTCAATCATTGTCTAGGATGTCATATCTGTTGCACTGTGATCAGAACAATCGGATCAGTCAGTGGAATAGGCCTATGTCTAGCCCACCATGCATCATGCTCAAGAGTAGTCCCTAGATCTACCACTCCTGCACTCCAACCCCACTATAATGCCTAAAGAGCATCAAACTTGGCAATCACCACATGTGGCTGTATGCATACACCCTAATCAGAAACCTCATGAGAAACACAAGAAAATTACATTGTAACAATAGGTGTCACTTATACCTCTCCAGACTATCCGAGTACCCATCCTGGAAGAGACATCTCAATAATCCTCTAAGTCTCGATGGTCCTCTCGATAAGATATCTTTATTGTCTATAGAAGGCAAGTGTTGTGCATCATTTCCTCAACTGGGGCAATCTAAATATGGTCTCCAAATAAAATGTTGCAAGATATCAAGTTGATGTCGCTAGTACAAGGTGTTACCTGAACCCCTGTGTCTAATACCAGGTGTGTATCTATATGCACAGGGCTCATCAGGCTACAATTCAACATGAATAACTGGCCTCAAGATAGAAATGTGCTCCCACGCCCAAGTCTAGAGCAATGTCACACCACAACTGATTGATCGGTATCCCACGTATACAAGATCATGCATCTGATAATAAACCATGGCTAAAAGACAAGGACCCCAAGCATATACTCGATGATGAACAATCATATCATGGAGCACTCTGCCCCATCCAACTAGAAAGCCATGACCTCGTCTGTCAAGAATCAACAAACCACCTACGATACTACACAATACTATAGTAAGATCATCATAGTCCAAGTGAGCCCAAGAGATATCATAATGACCACTGATCTGTAAATCTTGCTCCTCACACTCAAAAAGGGCACACAGTCCAGTGATGCCATCGTTGTGATCATATACCACTTGCACCATGAATGGGAATATGTAGTATACACCAAACATCCTCTAAGGTAATGGATGCCTCACTAGTAGGAAGATGGAAGGAACATGTCTCGGAATGTCACCGCTCTACTAACATTGTAATCAAGGCCCTGTTGGCTGTAACCTCTAGCAAATGTAAAACATGATATAAACCTAGATGTCAGATATGTGCAATCTCCTCATCAAGTAAATTGGCTCAAAGATCAAGTCCATTGGGTCTACTCTGTCGGTAGTATAACACTCAAATATTCTCCTACACGGAGAAAATATTGAAAATGTCAGATATTGAATAACACGATTACAAAAAATTATCAAACGCATGACAAAAAATTCAATTAACAATGAATGTGTGAAGTTAAATACTTATGTGTTACATTTAACACTATTGCAGTACAATTAATGCTTGTGTAACAATTGCAACGAATGCATAGCATTTACAACTAATGCGTGAACAGATAAGCGAATGTGTAACACTAAGCACCTATGCATGACACTTAAGCTTTTGTGGTACATTTAAAGCATTTGTGTGACACTTAGTACTAATGCATTAAAATCGGTAGGTGTATGCGCAATGAATAAAAATTAAACCTCCGGAAAAAATTGCAAAAAATTGCAAAAAACAAGCAAAAAATTGGAAACATACCATGTCGCCAGTGTTAAGATAACTGGTGGACAACTAAGAGGGGGGCTGAATTAGTTGTCAACAGATTATATTAATCAAACCACTTTATAACCTTTAACCAGAGCACATAAACATTGAATACCAGAATAACAAAAACAGATGATTTGTACGTGGAAAACCCGATAAAGGGAAAAACCACAGTGGGAAGCCTACCCACAGTCCGATGATACTTCTACAGAAAGTATGTGATACAATAAGGGGCCTACAAATGCAGGAAGGGACACTGCCTAGAGCGTACTGCTCATTACAAAGGAGTCTCACTGACTATAAAGAGGTTATAACCACCTCAAGATAATTGGACAACAATCTAGAAGAATAAACTGCCAGAGATAGCATTTACCATGCCTGATTATAGTCTTAGTTAAGCTCAATACCAGAGGCCTTTGACCCCTTACTTAAACCCAATTTGATCACCTATGATCGACCAAATCTCCTTCGCATATGATTTTTCATTCCACGACCATGACAGACGATCTACAATGATATCTTACATCAATTCATACAAACCTTAAGGCCTAAACCAATTAGGTTGGCCACCTAAAAGATATTACAATAAGATCATTACATACATCCATATTACAATGATATGCCATGTTGGCTTAAGACCAAAACAACATCAACCAATCCATAAAACATCTCGGCAATGTGTAGAGAACACGTTAACATGATACCGATCCATAACCTAGATAGGTACCAGACCTAATTTGGGTCCACCATGCCAAAGAGATGTCTCCAATAAGTCGAGGCATGATCAAGGATCACCTTCTGCATCTTGAATTCCATCTAGAAGCCGCACCAACACCACTTGTGTATCCTGTCAAAGATTCTCAGTGAAAGCTCTGTCGGTAAAACCTTAAACCTTTACCAGTAACCAAAACCTATCTGTCGGTAACCAACCATAACAACTAGTGTTGACATCAATGACAAAACATCAATGCAACACATAATCAATTCCTCCATATTGCCAACAATCTCCCCCTTTGGCATTGATGGCAACACTAGATGTGAAAAAAAATATCTAAGTGCCAAGAAGTGCCAAACATTTCTCAGAGAAGATATAACAATGAAAAACTGAAAAATCCCAGCAACTCCCCCTGAGGAGTGCAGTCCAATCTGAAACTGATCTAAATTTTTCACATATAACTCTCCTCCTTTGACATCAATGCCAAAGATATGACCTAGATATCAAAATTCTATGAATCTCAAAGCTAACTACTCCCCCTGAGTAGTAGCACCACTACATCAACCCGAAGCAAAGGATAAAGTTGATGTTGCATACCAAACTAATGATATGCTCCATCAATTAAGTATCTGCTGGAGGGGTAGATACCCCTAACTTGTCTCTCAAATACTCAAATGATTCCTTAGAGAGTGGTTTAGTGAATATATCTGCAATATACTCTTTAGTGTTCACATAAATCAATTTGACTTCCTTTTCTTCCACCTTGTCCTTCAAAAAGTTATATTTTATTGATATGTTCTTAGTCTTAGAGTGAAATACCAGATTCTTAGACATGTCAATAGCTACAGAGTTATCACAGTAGATAACTACTGGTTCACTATAATTTACCTTGATATCCTTCAACATTTTCTTCATCCATAAGACTTGAGTGCAATTAGTTGTTGCTGCAACATATTGAGCTTCTGTAGTAGATAAAGAAATGCATGACTATTTTTTGCTGATCCATGAAACCAATTTATTTCCAAGAAAGAAAGCTCCACCAGAAGTGCTCTTCCTATCATCAATATCTCCTGCCCAACCTGAATCTATATATGCACATAAAGTGAATTTATCATCTCTAGAATACCATAAGCTATATTCTGTTGTTCCTTGAAAATACTGGAATATCCTCTTTACTGCACATTCATGATTTTCTTTAGGATTACTTTGATATCTTGAAACAATACTTACTGCATTCATAATATCTAGTCTAGTCTGAGTTAGATATAACAAGCCACCAATAATAGACTTATACCTTGTTGAATTTACCATTGCAGATGTATCTTTGATAGATAATTTCTCACTTGTCACCATAAGAGTACTTACCGGTTTGGAATTATCCATACCAAACTTCTTCAACAATTCCCTTAGATACTTAGTTTGATAGATAAAGATGCCTTTGTCAGTTTGAGTAATCTGCAAACCTAAGAAAAATCTCATCTCACCAATCATGGACATTTCAAATTCATTCTTCATATTATTAGATAATTCCATGCACAATTTATCTTCACCTCCAAAAATGATATCATCAACAAATACTTTGAAAATCAGAATATCATCATCAATGATTTTATAATATAAATTATTGTCAGCACTGCCTTTAGTAAAACCAAGCTTGAAAAGATATTTATCCAACCTTGCATACCAAGCTCTAGGAGTTTGTTTCAATCCATATAATGCTTTCATTAACCTGCAAACCATATCTTTATCATCTATCAATGAAAATCCATCAGGCTGCTCAATGTATACTTCTTCCTCAAGTTCACCATTCAAAAATGCACATTTAACATCCATTTGATAGACCTTATAGTTCTTGTAAGCTGCATGGGCAATAAATAGTCTAACAGCTTCAATTCTAGCTACAGGTGAAAATGTCTCACCATAATCAATTCCTTCCATTTGAGAATATCCTTTACAAACCAATATAGCCTCATTTATAACAATCTGACCATCCTCATTTAATTTAATTCTAAAAACCCATTTAGTTCCAATAACATTCTTATTTTTAGGCCAGGGAACTAAAGTCCAAGTCTCATTCTTCTCTATCTGATCTAATTCATCTTCCATAGCCTTTAACCAATGTTTATCTTTACAAGTTTCAATAATAGATGTCATTTCAATTTGAGAAATAAGACATACCTCTTCATTTTCCATTCTTCTTCTTGTCATAACTCCCTTGTTCCTATCTCCAATGATTTGGTCTTCAGAATGATTTAACCTTACATACCTTGGTGTCTTCTGAACTTCAGGTTCATTGTTCTGATCATCAGTCACAGTTGAATTTTCTGATTGTACTAGTGTAACTATCTTAGTGTCTTGTACCGGTTGAGGCATTGCTAGTTCAGTTATGATCATTTCCACTGTCGGTTCCCTGTCATATGATATAGATTGATTTTTGTATTCCTCATCCACTTTCACATTAGCACTCTCCACAATTTTCTGCAATCTTTTGTTATAACATCTATATGCTTTTCTTTGAATTGAATATCCAAGAAATATCCCTTCATCACATCTAGGATCAAACTTCCCAATTGAATCTTCCCTTTTGATATAACATTTACTTCCAAAAATTTTGAAATATTTAATAGTAGGTGTATGTCCAAACCATAATTCATAAGGGGTCTTACCGATTTTACCTTTGATGTGAACTCTGTTGAATGTGTAGATTGTTGTACTCATTGCTTCTCTCCAGTAGATGTGAGGCAATTTGGCTTCCATCATCATAGTTCTTGTTGCATCCAAAATGGTTCTATTCTTCCTTTCCACTACTTCATTCTGCTAAGGAGTCCTGGGTGCAGATAATTGTCTCCTAATTCCATTTGTCTCACAATAACTATTAAATTCATGAGAAGTGAACTCACCACCTTGATCTAATCTCAGACATTTGATTTTCAATCCAGTTTCTATTTCCACCTTTGTTTTAAAGATCTTGAATTTCTCAAAAGATTTAGACTTCTCCCTAAGAAAAGTCACCCACATCATTCTAGAATAATCATCAATTATTAGCTTGAAGAATCTATCACCTTGAAATCTTCTAGTCCTTGTTGGACCACATAAGTCAGTGTGAATCAAATCAAGCACATCATTAGATTTATCATTAATGCTCTTAAAAGAAGTTCTAACTTGCTTTCCCAATTGGCATTCCTTACATACCAGATTATGAGGCTTTATAATCTTAGGTATATCTCTAACTACCTTTGTTGAACTGATCTTAACAATACAATCAAAATTAACATGACACAACCCCTTATTCCATAAACAATTCTCATCAATATGAGCAATCAAACATGTCTTATTACCAATGTTCAAGTGAAAGATATTACCTCCAGTTTGAGTACCGATTGCAATCTCCAAACCAATTTTGTTGATGATTTTGTATTTTCTATCTTTAAACTGAAGTTGGAATCCCTTGTCCACCAATTGACCAAATGCTTTAAACCTTATACATAATAGACATTATCAGTATTGTGCTTGCCATCCAGAGAAGTAATACCTCTACCTTTGATCATACATGCTTTTTCATCCCCAAATCTAACTTGACTGCCATTGTATTCTTGCAGGGATAGAAATTTTATTTTATCTCCAATCATATGATGCAAGCATCCACTATCAATTACCCATTCATCCTTGTCTTCAACTTTTGCTGCCAGGGCCTTTTCTTCATTCTTGATAGCTGGTTCCAGTTCATCTTCTTTTAAACCATAGAACACCCATTCCTTTCCATTGTCGGATCCACTAGCAGAGTTTGTTGTTGGTTCATCCTCAAAGTCATCACTTACTCGTTCCTCATCCGCTATGTAGCATTGTTTTCTTTTCTTGAATCTATATATGTTTTGATTAGGCTTAAATGATTTCTTAAATCTTTCTTCATTTCTTGCATTCCTTTCAGGACATCTAGATGAAAAATGACCAATCTTATTACATGCAAAACATTTAAAAGGCACTTTTCCTTCTTACTTACTTCCCGTCGGTCCTTTAGGTACTCTTCTAGCAAATAAGGTTTCAAGTTGCTCAAATTCTTCATCCTCTTTCCTCGTATCTTCTAATTCATTTGTATATAAGGCTTTCCAATCAATTTTGTTGGTAGATGACGATGCATGAAAAGAAGGTTCAGACTTTGCAGCTCCAGAGGGTCAAAATTCTTCAAGCTCAAAAGCAGATAATTTCCCAATCAAAATGTCTCTGTTAACTGAAGAGTTTGTCATTGTTCTCAATTCATTAATTGCAGTTGTCTTCATCTTGTAAGCTGGTGGAAGGGCTCTCAATACTTTGGAAACTATTTTCATCTTCACTCAATGATCCTCCACAACATTGAATTCCCATAACAATCTCATTTACTCTTTCCATAAATGTAGCAATTCTTTCAATATCTTCCATCTTCAAGTTCTCATATCTTACCCAGTAACCATCAAGTTTAGCAATTTTGACAATAGGATCACCTCCATTCAGAGTTTGCAATTTATCCCACGTAGCCTTTGCCGATGATATATCAGTCAATCCCATGATTTGTTGGTCAGTAAGTGCACACAAGAGGACTTCTCTAGCTTTGCAATCATTTTCAATATTCTTGTCCAAGTCTGCAGGAGCAGGATTGCCAGATGCCAGATCATAAGGTGTATATCCTTTCTTAGTGATCTCCCAAATATCCTTGCCAAGACATCTAAGATGAGTCTCCATTCAGATTTTCCATATCTCATAATTTGTTCCAACAAGCTTAGGGATTTCTCTTCTGAAAATAGTTGTCGGTGGATTTGAAGTATTAGTTGTCATAGGATCTACCTCAAGCAGTTAAGCTTCTGCAAAAGAGGACCAAAGCTCTGATACCAATTGTTAGGATAATTGGTGGACAACTGAGAGGGGGGGTGAATCAGTTGTCAACAAATTATATTAATCAAACCACTTTATAGCCTTTAACCAAAGCACATAAACATTGAATACCAGAATAACAAAAACAAATACTGATAAGCAATAGAAATTAAGAATGAAATAGAGAATTAACACAATGCAACCATACCATATAACACCATGATTTGTACATGGAAAACCCGGTAAAGGGAAAACCCACGGTGGGAAGCCTACCCACAGTCAAATGATACTTTTGTAGAAAGTATGTGATACAATAAGGGGCCTGCACATGCAGGAAGGCACATCGCCTAGAGCATACTGCTCATTACAAAGGAGTCTCACTGACTACAGAGAGGTTATAACCACCTCAAGATAATTGGACAACAATCCAGAAGAATGAACTGCCAGAGATAGCATCTACCATGAATGATTATAGTCCCGATTAAACTCAATACCAGAGGCCTTTGACCTCTTACTTAAACCCAATTCGATCACCTATGATCAACCAAATCTCCTTCATATATGATATTTCATTCCACGACCATGACACACGATCTACAATGAGATCTTACATCAATTTATACAAACCTTAAGGCCTAAACCAATTAGGTCGGCCACCTAAAAGATATTACAATAAGATCATTAAATACATTCATATTACAATGATATGCCATGTCGGCTTAAGACCAAAACAACATTAACCAATCCATAAAACATCTTGGTAATGTGTAGAGAACACGTTAACATGATACCGATCCATAACCTAGATAGGTACCAGACCTAATTTGGGTCCACCATGCCAAAGTGATGTCTCCAATAAGTCGAGGCACGATCAAGGATCACCTTCTACATCCTAAATTCCATCTAGAAGCTGCACCAACACCACTTGTGTATCTTGTCAAATATTCTCAGTGAAAGCTCTATCGGTAAAACCTTAAACCCTTACTGGTAACACAAGATCTTCTACCGGTAACCAAAACCTGTCTGCTAGTAACCAACCATAACTGCTAGTGTTGACATCAATGACAAAACATCAATGCAACACATAATCAATTCCTCCATATTGCCAACAGCTAGTCCTCGGAGGTCTCTGATAAGAACGTACTCGGTCAGACAAATGCACTTGTGCCCTATAGCTAGCCATGATGATCAAATACTCGAAGGAAAGCAAAAAACTCGCAAGGATCTCCAAGAACTCACCACAATGCAAATGAGAAAATGAAAAGCTAAAATCTCTATTTATAGCTCAAAATTAGGGTTTTTTCCCGCTCTGACGCCCGTGGTCCCCGTCAACTTCAAACAACTTGTAGGCTACTCAAACGAACTCGAAAATGCACGAAACTTCACACGATTGCTCATTATATCAATATCAAAAATATGGTCTCAATTTTCAAAAAATTTAACCACCTTTTTTGAGGGGGCATATTTACACTATACAATTGTACCAAGCCATATTGGGGCATAATTTTTTCATTTTCTTTTAAACAACGTCGTTCCGACTTTGTCTCAAAGAGGGGCAAATGTAGACACCTAAAAATATTTCATTGATCATGTGCTAATTATTCCTCTAATTGATTAAATAATTATTTAATTATTTAATTAAGTTAATTAATCTTATCCTTCTAATTTCACATTTCCTCGTCCTCTTACTAATTATTCTATTTTTAATTCTATCATCATTTAATCATTTAAACCATTTTCTAATGTTAATTAAATATTTATTATTTAATTAATTTTGATTTTAATCTTTCAATTTAAATAATCTTTATTATTTAAATAAATTCATTTTCAATCTCTCAAACTTTTAAATCTAATATAATATAGTTTAGTGGCATGTCCACTTTTATCAAAAAATAAATAAATTCATTTTCAATCTCTATTCAGTTAATTGTTTAATCATTTAACCATTTTCTAAATATTAATTAAATATTTATTATTTAATTAATTGTGATTTCATTCCTTTAATTCAAATAATCTTTATTATTTAATTAAAGTCCATTTCTAAATAATTAAATAATTTCTTTAAATTATTTAATTAACTAATTAATTCTTCTAATTCTAATTCCAAATCCCCAAATTCTAATTTCGTTTAATTTCACATTTCTTCTAATTTCATTTAATTTTACATGTCTTCTAATTTCATTTAATCAAATTCAAATTCATAGTCTTCTATTTTTTAATACAGGTGCATGATTTCAAAGATCAAATTGAAAATCAAAGTCAAGTTCTAAATATATTCAAATAACAAATTGAATTTAAAATAAATTCAATATTTGACTTAAAATCTCATGCAAAGATTAAATTGAAAATCAAAGTCAAAGTTCAAGCACATGCTAAATTAATTAATTCAATCAATTAATTAATTAATTATATTATCTCTTCAATTCCTATTTTTATCTTTTAGTTAGCTTTTTCTAAATAAAGCTCTCAATCAACTTTCAATCAATTAACTATCTCCTCCTCTTTTTTTCCTCCAATCACCCTTTTTCATCCCTCAATCAACTTTTTCTCAATCAGTTGACTCAATTAATCTATTCAATCTATTATTTTTCCCCTCCAATTTAGCAGTTCAACTATCAATCAGCAAGTGATCTCACCTGAGTTCCACCTCTTGATCAATTTGTTCCACCTCTCAATCAATCTCATCCAATTATCTATAAATTGAGCATTCAATCTCCATTTTCAACAATCACGAACTTTGAATCTTTGTGTCATTTGCAGGTTGCCAGAGCGATATCTGAGAGCCACAATACCACAAAGAGGAGAAGAGCAATGGAAGTTATATACAATCTTGGAATGAGGGAATTGATTGATATATCTTATATTCTTGTTTCTTGCTTCTTTATGATTCTATTGTTTGTTTGTTTGAATTCTAATTAGGATAGGGATTTGTGATTTCCCTTTCATTCCTATTTGATTTACATTTAATGAATTTCAGCATGCAACATGGGCTACTTGGGAAACAAACCCTCCTACCTAAAAGAAGCTGATAACAATTTCTCTTACACCCAATGTCTAATGGAAGGTGAGGGGATGGGATACTTTTGTTATCACCTTTAGGGTTATAAACATAAAGCATGCAAAGTGCACCAAACACTTCAAACAAGTTCTTTAGCCCCAAATGAAAAAGATGTGAACCCTAATTCGACTAGGAATTTAAATGCAAAGACACACACCTAAATTACCCCTGCAACAGAATTATTAATAGTTTTTTTGTTTTAAAATTACCCCCACCTGCAAGCACACTCATTAGGTTAATTTTAGAAAATCCAAATCCAAATGTGAGAAGGGGGCCTTCGACAATACGATTTTTCTTTTTAAACAATTGCACCACTTTGTTAGTCGAAGAAAGGGGTCAGGGTTAAACTCAATCCAAATACCAAATTGAAGCTAAATGTGAAAACAAAAACTAAATGCAGAAACCTAGATGCAATTATACCTAACACGAATGCAAAAAGACCTGAATCTGAAATCAGCAACTTGCAAATTTACAATAAACCACATATACAATATAAAATGACACAAACGGGGAAAGAAATCACACAAACATGGAAATAAAATGCAGGCATGCAAATATGACGTAGACGTGGAAATATTCGATGCAGACATGGAAATAAAATGTAGACGCGAAAATAAAACGCAAACGCGGAAATAAAACACAGACACAGAAATAAAAAGCTGATGAGGAAAGATTCGACGTAGACATGAAAATAAAACACAGACACAAAAATAAAATGCAGATGTGAAAATATGATGCAGAAGTGAAAAGATTCGAAACAGAAGTGGAAAGATGATGCAGATGCAATTTTAGGATGCATAGACACGACGAAAAATACAGATACGATACTATCTCTCATAGACGCAAAAAAAAATGATGCAGACACGAAAAACCCCTGAAACATGTTGTAGTGTCATAAAATTACGACCCTATTAATTTTCAACTGCATTAGGGTCCTCACACATGCGAACTTGAATCCTCTACCCTGATCAGAGACTGGAGATTGCTCAGCTTGCGAAAATAGCTTCTTTCTTTGCCTCTGCATCACCCTATCCGCACTTTGTCTTGGAGAAAGGGGTAGGATAGGGGCATGGTGCCACTGTCCCCCCTTGGACGTGGGTGTGGCCACTACGGTCCTTGGATTTTTTCCCAAAATTTTAGGAGACCATTATGATTGTATTTAATAGCCTAAATCTGGAAGATTGGCTAATTTTATCAATTTTTGAACCCTCTAGAATTGGAAATACCTTCAAAATTCAACATTTCAACTTTGAAGAAATTTTTTGAAATTAAGAGGTTAATAATTGTCTGCCCTAATTTTAAAAATTAAGTGGTATTCCCTTGGCCCTAATTTTAAAATTTCCAATTTCCTTTCATTTTTGGAAATTGTGTCATTCCCTTCCTCCAACAAAGTTCAAATTGTGTAATCATTATTTCCTTGCATTTTTCATTACTCAATTTTGTAGGCTTTGTTCCACAATTCAAAATTCAAATTTTCCCTCTAGTGCATGAGTTTTACCACTATTAGTCCTACCTATCCTATTCTTGTTAGACGAAGCATTAGAATTAAGCCTTCCCAAGGTTTAATTACCAAAGAGATGAAGCCTAATTTGGGTGACTTCTTTAATGAGGATCATGCTAATTCTTCTCATCCTAATCATGTGCCTATTCACCCCATTGATGGATCCCATGATGAAGAAGAAGCTTTAACTAGGGTTTCTTTAGATCAACTTTCTACATTGGACAATCAATTTGACAGCTTTCAACAATGGATGTCCCAAGAATATCCTGATAGTAAAGCTCTTTCATTAATTTAAGGTCTTAAACGCGTGCTTCAAAGTGATAAAATGGAATTGATATATTGTGTGGCATTGAATATATTGTTGATTCTAATGTCATGCCTATCAAGAGCTATGTTGAAACCCTAGGTTACTCTCAACCTTCAACACAAGTCAGTTCCTCTATTCCTTTGACTAATCCTATGACTAGTATTCCTACTTTCACATCTAACATCATGGCTACTTCAACTAAAAATGTCATTTCTACAACCATAGGTCATGGGGGCAATCTCTCTTCTTCATTTAATCCTCCATCGATACCTATGTCTTCTATGAGTGTTCCTATTATTCCTCAACCAATCAATGTGACACAAAGGGGCAATTCCTTCAACAAATTTATTCCTCCTTTAAGTCTCCCTTTTCCTACCTAATCATCACCAATGCCTACTTATCATAATTCCCCACCACCTTATTCTTAGTCCATGCCTTCTTTCACTAACATCACACCACCTTTTCAATCACCTATTTCTAACATCAATTCTTCTACCGAAATGACAATTAACAATCTTGCTCAAACATGACTACAACAACAAATTGCTTCCATGAGTCAATCCAAGTTTAGTGTGCCCACCTTTGATGTTGCAAGCCCACTTTCTCTTGATATTGTTAAATTCATGCCACCTAAACATGTTGAGATCTCTCAATTAGAACTCTATAATAGAAAAGGTGATCCTCTTACGCATGTCAAAAAATTTCAAACCTTGTGTACTGAGTTTGCTTATGATAAACGATTGCTTGCAACATTGTTTACAAGAACACTAAAAGATAAGGCCTTAGAATGGTATTTCTCTTTGCCTTCTTAATCTATCACTTCCTTTCAACAACTAGCAAATGCTTTCATCCAACAATTTCAAAATAACATTGGTCCTAAAATCAATTTGACTAATTTAATGCATTGTAAACAAGATGTTAAAGAAAAAGTGACTAATTTCATTAGTAGATATAAGCATTTGTGTGCTCAAATTTCTTTTCATGTGCCTAATAATTAAATTCATAGAATTTTCATTACTAATTTACAAAAAGATATCAGGGAAAAGATTCTTTTGTCTGAGTTTACTTCCTTTCCGCAGTTGTGTGCAACACTCCATAATTATCAACTAGTTGTGACTCAAATGGAGCAATCCACTCCTATGGCTCCGAGTGATAAGGAGGAGAGTGTTCAACAACGGTTTACAAAGTTCAAACCAACAAAAATCTTCATCAAGTTCAATGATCCAATGAGCAACAACCATGTGAATTCTACAATAGGTGTGCCTTCTATTTCTAAACTTTTTCAAAGAGAAAGATAGTTTACTCCTTTGAATGAATCTTTACATAGTATTATGTCTCAATTGTTGCACAGAAATGTTATCAAACTTCCTTCTATGAAACAAATTGATCCTTCCAAACTTACATCTCCTTATTTTGATAACAATTCATTTTGCCAATTTCATCATCAACCTGGTCATGATACTGAGAAATGTTTCGCATTCAAAAATAAGGTTCAACACTTGATTGATAACAATACTATATCTATGGCAGGTGTGAATGATAAAGGGAATAAATCAATAGCTCCTCCTAATCAAAATCTTAAGATTTTCACTGATCCCTTGCCATCTCATACCTATAATGTTATTGAGATTATGCCTAATTCTCTCACTTCTGAATAATTTATCTCAATGGCTCAAAACTTGGTTAATATGGTAGAAACACAAGATACTCCTAAGGATCCTTGTATTACATTTGACCCTAGCGAGACCATTAGAGCATTCGATGGCCCTTTATACATAGTTGCGAAGGTTAAGGATATCCCTTGTCGTGGTGCCATGATTGATCCCTCTTGCATTGTTAATGTCATAACTAAAGAGTATCTTTTTACTTTACAGTTGCATAAACCACTTCATGATGCTTCTCATGTGGTTGAGAAGTTATTTTATGGCTTCTCTTATCCTACCATTGGCTCTATCACCCTTCCTATTGAAGTTAATACTAAATCCATGGATGTTGACTTTGTTATCATACCTTCTTCTGAGCAATTTCGTGTGAAGTTGGGATATCCTTGGCTATCTTCCATGAAGGCTATTTCTTCTCCAATCCAAAAGTGTCTTAAATTTCCTCACAATGGAGAAATCCTAACCATGAATGACATCTTATTTCGTCCATCTGAAAGAATCCCTAGTGTTCCTATTGAACTCTTTTGGCCTAAACAATTTCAATCTCTTCCATCAAGGAGCGATGCTCTTTTTTAACCTTATCAAAAATGGAAGAATGATGTGATCTTATCCTTAAGTCAACCTAGATCGCCAACACTTGACATTCCTATTATTCCTCAAGATGAGGTTCTTCCCCTCTTGGATAGAACTAATCTCCCTCCTAAGGAAAATTGTCTACCTACTCCTATGCATGTGACTTTACTTTCTCTTAAGGGGAACAACAATATTCCTCCTAAGGTTATACCTATACCTCCTCCTCATGATAGACCTGGTCTCCTTCCTACACATAATATTCCTCCTTTCTATGGTGCAGTTCCACCTCCTTCCTATAATCGAGAGAAGAGGCCTACTTCTCCTATTTTTCAACCAAAAAGACCTCAACCTGAACCTTCTACTATCAAGGAGAGAAGCATTCCTACTTTTTCAAGTGTTCCTCCTCCTTCTTAGCCTTCCACTAAGAATCGACAAAATTGTTGTGCAAGAGAATGTTGACGAAGACGTCATGTTCAATCTCATGAAGCTATCCCTCAAAATAATCAATCTACTCAGACTCCAACAGTTGACATGATTCCCTTTTCTCCTAAGAAAGATGTTCAACCAACATCTCCAAATCATAAGTTGCATAAAACATGTGATGGTTTTACTTCATAATGGAAATACAACTTCTGATAGTGAGTATGAGTATGTTTATGTGGACAAACATTTATCAGATGAGTTTTCACAAACCCTAATCTTAGCTCCTATAATCGAACAAAGTGACTTACAACATGAGCATAGTCCTTATTTGGATCATGTGATAGCTCCATCTGTTGTGCTCAATATTGCTCCTATAGTGTGTTTCTCACCTTCCCTAAATAGTGATCAGCAAGATCAAGAGGTGGATGTTGTGCTAGATTAGTGATATTAGCACTGTAGATCTTTCTCTCTCTCCTTTCTTGCTCTTTTGTGACCATTCTTCTATGTGTATCCCTGTTCTTCTATTGTTCCCTTAATATCTACTTGGGGATGATGCAAAGCATTGAGATCTTTTCTTGGTCTCTTTCATGTTGACTCAAAAGACATCCTCTCTTCCCTTTCTTCTAAGGTAGTGTCCTTCTTTGGGGAATGATGATTATTATATGCATATACATACATGATATACATGAGTTATCATACAACATACTGACCCCAAGGAAAGTGACACTACCTCATGTTTTGTGTTCATTATCCTTGGGTTTATACCTCTATTGAGGGCTAAATCCTGGCGACAACGTGCTCCCTCTCTTCTCTCTCTTGAGTGTATCCTACCTTAAAGCAATCGCTCCTGATAAGGAACGTGTGATCACTTTAACATGGGAGAATACACTTTGCTCATATTTTCCTTCTTGTGATACTTAGAATTACTTAGTGAACTTTGTTTTTCTTTGTAATCTTTGGTATCCTTGCTTTCATGACTCATAGTGAAGGGAAATTTTCTCTTTGCAGTCATGGTTCTCCCCTTCTCAATTTTCCCTTTTACTTTTTCAATCGAAGTTGTAAGATCCTAAGTCCATTGGGGGCTTGGCACATCTTGCCTCCTTGACATGGTGAAAGTCTTTCAATCTTGTTTCCTTGTACTTTACCAGTAGTATTGGCGTATGCTTATATTCCTTCTAAAGTGGGGCTAAATGTAGTGTCATAAAATTGTGACCCTAGCAATTTTTTACTGCATTAGGGTCCTCACACATGAGAACTCGAATCCTCTAGCCTGATCAGAGACCGGAGATTGCTCAGCTTGTGAAAACATCTTCTTTCTTGGCCTCTGCATCACCCCATCCATACTCTACCCTAGAGAAAGGGGTAGGATAGGGGCATGGCGCCACTGTCCCCCCTTGGATAGGGGTGTGGCACCCTTGTCCTCCTAGGATAGGGTGTGGTGCCCCTATCCTTTCCCTATTTTGGGGTAGGACCCTTCCTAGGGTTGCATTGTGGGTTGTGCCTCAAGTGGGAAAGTCCCCCAATGTCGGCCCATGACAAAATTCAAATCCATAAACATGTATTTAAGGGGGAATTCTCTCTCTCATTTTCATAAGTTGTATAGGTCGAAGTTGGAGAGATTCAAGTTGCACAAGTGATCAAGCATTCAAGCATTATTTTCCAACATTGAGCATTCTCAAGTCTTCCTTCAAGGCTAGGTGTTGCATTCAAGTCAAGGATTCAACCATTGAAGAGGATATTGATTTCAACATTTAGTTCCACACAAGCATTTCTATCAACATTGCTACTACAACCTCCCTTGAGGTGATTTACAATTTAGTCTTTCATTTACATCTACTTGCAAGTACTTTCTTTCATTACTTGGTTAATTCCAAAACTGGGGTTTGACCTAAAGGCAAACCCCCAATCCCAACCCATTTTCCTCTCTTTTTTGTGTGTAGGTTGCAAGTGTACAGTTGTACTTTCAAAATCAGACTTCATTTACAGAAGCGGAAAAACCCTTTTCATTTCACAGATTTTTTGGAGGACCGTGTACATTCCCGCCACGGTCTAGGCAGCTTTTCCTCAAATTCGCAGGGCGACTTCATCTCGACATTTTACTACCAGATCTAGATGCACATCTTCATCCCATATTCCGATCTCAATTTATAATCAGTTCTTTGTCACTTTTGCACTACAGAATTCAATCAAATTCCTTTCCATTTCAAACAAGGAAGAGGGGGTCAACTTAACATTCCCAATTCATTCAAAATTCAATCTACCATCTTCATGTGAAGAGATTGAATCTGGTGAGAGATTGAATCTGGTGAATTATCTTCTCCCCCTTCCTAATGTAATGGTGAAAAGTGCTTGAATGGTAATCAAGAGCGAAAATCTCATCTCTCTTTTAGGGAAAGGGTAGTTTTACTTCTTGATTTATCATTCGCCATTTTCCCAACATTACACCTGTAAAACAAAAGATCAAACAAAAACATAGACGCGAAAAGATGATTCATAAATGCAATTTCATTTGTAATCATTGTCGATCCAACTTGCAACTTGATAAAAAAAGACTCAAACAATAAATAAATGTTAGAAACTAAGGGATAGGAGTCCCACTAGGTATGCCAAAATGTGTGAGGTGAAAAATGATGATGACAAGATATTGCAAAACCACAAAGATCCAACCACAACAAACCCTAGTTCTATAATAAAGCATTCACCATACATCAATGAAGTAACCTACGAACATGAAAATTAACAAATTGAAACAATAATACCATTCACATGTCAAGTAGGGTTTGATCTCCATTGTCTCCTATCTCCATTGATCTTATTTGATATATTTGCTCTCATATTTGTATGTGCACAAGAGCTCAAAAAGGGTTGTGAAAGAATGAGAGAATCCTCTTATATAGAAGACACTTTAGAAAATGGTGGGATAGGATTAAGAGGTGAAAGAAATAAATGGTTAGCTAGGATTAAAGGGTAGGTAGAATAAATAATAAAATATGAAGAGGGTAGGTAAAGGAAAATTAAGAGATAAATGACATGTGTCATGAAGAGAAAAAGCTAATGAATTAATTAAATAAATAAAGGTTTATTTAATTAATAGAAGAAGTGGGACCAATTAAATAAAGAAAATATTTATTTAATTTAGGGAAAAGATAATTTAAATAAATAAAAAATATTTATTTAAATAAGAAAATACTAGAAGAAGATTAATGATTTAATTAAATAAATAAAAATCTATTTAATTAATAGAAGACTTAGGATAAAATAATTAAATAAATAAAATATTTATTTAATTAAATAGGACAATTTTAGGTGTCTACAGTAACAATCTCCCCCTTTTGATTGATGGAAAAACATTAAACTTCTTGACAAAAACATTTCTCCTATACAACAATATTTCTTCCTATGTAGGATGAAAATGGAATCAAGTAAACTAAAACCTAATCCCACTCTCATGCACACATTGGAATATGAAAGAGCCTAAGGAGATTACTCGCTTTGAATAAGAGAGAGTCAAGGGATATCTTTAGGGTTTCTATTCCTTTGTTGCTATGAAGAGGAGATGTGTAAAATGTAATGAGATGATCAACTAGGCTAGGGAGATGACCAAAAATATGAATATAAACTAAAAACACTGAAACTTGTAGATCTGAAACCAAGAGATTGAGTACATAGTGGGAAAAAGCACTCAAATGTGCACCTGTCACTGAAATTTGATGTTGACTAAGAAGAACCAGGGTGCCATGCCCTGGTCTCTGATACTGCAGAGAGTTGTGATCCTCTAGTGGGATCCCAAACACAAAATTTCATATCAACTTTCCATTTTCATTGAAATAAACATCCAGGAGGAAGTAAAACAAAACTTGTTGATTACAGAATGTAAGGCTCTACTATCGACTATATTACTATCTATTTTTTCTATTACATACTACAGAGAACATCAGGATATTTATATGTCCTTTATTCAAATTCAAACTTTGGTTACCCGCCTAAAGAAAAGTAACGGATACAAAACCGAACTGGAGAAAACTTAACAAGAATTAAATTAACTTCAAAAGGAAGTTAAGTTCTATAAGGAAACTAATGAAACAAGTGTAAAGAAGATCAAGAATATCTTATCAAGTGAAATTAACCTTGTGGCAACCAACTTGGATTTGTCCGTTGATTTTGCTTGTTTGCTCAGAACATATTCAAAAATACATTTATGAAGATAAAACAGAACATGGTGACATTATTCTTATTACCATGCTATTCACACGTATAAATAAGAAAAAAGTAAAACACTATACCACAAGACATTATTTCTAATATTACTTCTAATAAGTAGAATATAATAGCAAAAATGAGTAAATATGAGTGCAATAAGAATGTCGCCAGGCATATTAGTTCATAGACTATTAAAAGTTTAAAGTATTAACTATAATAAAAATTATTATGATGGAGCACCTATCATTTTCTCCCCCTCCTGATCTAAACCATGTCCTCATGGTTGGTCTGGAATATTTCTATTTTGTCTCTCAATCCACAAAAGCCAGGTCTAACTTGTTAAAGTTGTACTAATGATACATCGTGGGTGGCACGTGTTATTTACACTGCTCCACATCTTCTGTCCATTCCCTTAGAGCTTCTCCTAGAGATTTTTTTGGGGCATCTAATTGTGGTACAGGCATGAGAATCAACAGGAGTTTAAATTTCATTCCAACCCTTTTTTTTGCTCCTCTATGATTCTTATAATAGACCTCACTTTTTTGAGGCTCCAAGTGATATTTGTGGGAGAGATAGGCTCTCTCCTCCTCAAGTGAACTGGAATAGTACTATACCCGGTCCTTGTTTCTTGTAACTCTCTATAGGGTAATTGATTTTGGACATCCTGAAATGCAGCAATACTGGCATTCAAATTTCTTATGTGTGTTGATTGTACAAGGCTAAGTTGTGCAATGAAGACAAACCTTGATCGAAATGCTGATGAATTTGGAGTTTCATCTCTGATTGGAAGGGCCAGTTTGGTTTTTTCTCTTTATATTGATTTAATTTGGTCTCCCATTCCACTTGATTTTGTAATAAGGACACAAATGCTCTTACTTGCACTTCTCCAACAAAAATATAAAGGAAAGATTGATAATAGTGTCCCAATCAAAATCCATGTAAATAATATTCACACATTTGGTTTTAGTAAGATGGATGACTTCTATAAAAATCTTTAAGAAAATAATCATCATCATCATCATCATCATATTCCACTTTCCTATCCAAAACTAGTTGACTGATCTTCCACTGAAGGAATCTTTCTCAGAGGAATAAAGAATACAGTCCTAAAGGTTTTCTCATGGCTAACAATGCAGTTGATAGTTCTGCAATTTGTTCTATCCTATGTTTCGCTTTATTTTTCTACTCCTTAATTTCATCAAGTGGCTTTAATAGCTCAGAATTTTCTTTCTTAAACTTATCAATAATATTTGAGAGTTCCCACAAAAGATCAAAAGAAGTGGAGGTTCCCTGAGAAAGAACTTGTTGTTCTTGGTTTTCTATTTGTTTTTCTTTCACAACTAGTTTTTCTTTCAATTTCTTGATTTCTTCATCATTTTTCAATGCTTGGGTAGTTTCCTGTTGCAACGCTTCCTCTAATTGTTCAATTTTCTTCCTCTAACTTTCCTTTTTTGTTAGAAAATATTCTTTCATGTGTTTTTGGTGGAGTGAGGCTCTCTTAATTTCTTCATATTTTTGTTTCAAAATCTTTTCCAAAAACTGAATTTTCTTCAAAGCTTTAGAGAGCTCTATTTCTACATGAGATAGCAACAACCATCTTCTTAAGTTCTGCATCCTCTTTCTCCCTTCCTTTATCTTCTCTAGGAGGAATTTCTTCCTCTATAAATACTTCCTTGCCTTCTCTTCTAACAATTTGAGGAGGGGATGAGGGCATTGGAGTTTTGGCTCTGAGAAGGCTTAAATTCTTCAGGGCCTTCAAGTATTTCAATATCTCCTTCGGAGGATGATGAGGACTGTGGTGATTGTTGCATTTCAACATCATCCGAGGAATCATCATCTATGGAAATTATTTTTGGTAACCTCTCCCCACTGACCTTCTCAGTTTCTGGTTTTTTTTTGGATGAACTATGTCAGCAGGCACCTGACTCAGTTGAGTTGACAAAGGTGAATTATCAATAGTAGTTGGTTGAATAGGCTAAGTGGATATAGGGGGTTCATTTTTAATGGAAAGTGGAGAAGGAGTGCTTTGAGTTGGGGTTTGTTTTATTGGCTCATTTGGATCTAAGACAGAGGGTTCATCAAGAGCCCTACGACTACTAGAAGGAGAAGTAGGTTCAACTTCTTTTTCTTTCTGAGTTATTCTCTTAGTATAGCTACAAGTAGTTCTAGTAACCCTAGGTTCCTCTTTCTAACTTTTTCTTTTTCTCAAATGGGCCCTCTTTAGTGCTTTTTGCCTCCCTATCTTCTCTTTTCATTTTGTTTTTAGAGGGTTCCCCTTTCTCAATGTTTAGACTTTTTGATATGGGTCCCTTCTTTCCCTTTTTCACAGGTGATGAAATAAATTCTAACCACTTTTCCCTTCCTAACTCTTGATTTAGAAAATGATGCTTTACAATGAGATAAATTAGAGCAGGGTATTTTTTATGACCATCTTTATCTTTCACCCTAGCTATCATGGTAGAAATTTGTGAAAATAGAAAAGAGGGAATATTTACTCAAGCCTCAAGTCTAGTATTAGCATACCTCAAGTGAATCAACAATTGCATTCTCAAGCTCAACATTGTGCCATACTGCCCTTCATAGGTGAAAAAATTCATGAGCCAAAGTATGGTTGTCTTCCATGGCTCATCCAAACTGCTTCTATTTATACATTTAGTATGTCCTTTATGAATTTGCAGCTCAGACCGTCTTTCATTTGCTTCATGAAATGAATTAATCACTTCCTCAAAATTAATGTGACCCTTATTTATCAATTCTCCTTCAGCCAAAATTTTAGAGATTTCACTTATTACCTGAGGTGTTACCTCAATTACTTCCCCTCCTACTCTGGTAACGGTAACATGGAAATTCTGCACAAATTCCTCTACAATTCTTGGTCCGAACCCCTCATACATTTTTATGAATTTCAGCCAACCCACTTTCTCCAATAGCCTTTTTGTTTCTAGGTCCATACTGAAATTTTTTGGTGTTATAATTCTCTTGTTCCCCATTATGTCAAGAAACTTTTCTCACTATACTGCACTTGTACTCAGCTTCAAAAACAAGAAATGCTAATGAAATATTTTGTCCTCGCAAATAGAAATATTCAAAAAGTGGCAATTAATTGCACATTCTTTAGTACATTGAATTCCACATTAAGTCACACTATCGCACACCATCATTTTGTACTTTTCTCAAGATTTGATGAATTGGCGGCGATCACAAAAATATGCTTAATAGCATCATGATCATTGTAGACACCTAAAAATGTGTCATCGATCATGTACTGATTATTCATCCTATTAGTTAAATAGTTATTTAATTATTTAATTAATCTAATTAATCTTATTCTTCTGATCTAATTTAATCATCATTATCCACATCACTAATTATTCAATTTCCATTCCTTCCTTAATTCATCATTTAACCCATTTCTCAATTATTAATTAAATTAATATTTTAATTAATTACAATTTATTTTCTTAATTAAATAATTTGCATTATTTAATTAATTCTAAATTTAACGATTAAATAATTTCATTTAAATTATTTAATTAATTCCTCCAATTCCCCAAATTCGAATTTCAACTAATTTCATCTAATTTCAAATTCCCAAATTTGAATTTCATCATATTTCAAGTTAATGTGCATTTCAATTTCATCATTCGAAAATCAAAATTCGAATTCAAATAGAAATGAAATTGAATTTCAATTCTAAAATCCTACAACACATGTTGAAAATCATGACTGATCAATCAAATCAATTAACTCAGTTAACTCTTCAATCTCCTCTTTCACTCTCAATCACCTTTTTCTGACTAACCAATCTGTTCAATCATCTTTCAATCAATTCAGTCATCTCCACAGCTAACTAGCCAATCTATCTAGTCAACTATCCAATCTATCATGTTAACAAATCAATCAAATGAGTTAATAGATCAATCAAAATCAATCAACTATCAATCAACACTTGAGTTCCATTTCTCACCCCATCTATCCCAAAAATCTATAAAAGTAGCATCATTTCTCCATTTCAATAAAATCGCGATCTTTGAAATTATTGTGTTTAATCTATGCAAGAATTCTAGTGCGATAGCTAAGAGCCACACACAATATTGGGGAAGAGCAATGGAAGCTGCATTTTGGATCAATTGAGAGAGTTTTTGATTTGTTCTTTTATATTCAATGTATTTAATCTCATTTCATTGTTATTTAGGATTTGGTTAAATTAGATTAGAGTATTTGTGATTTACTCTTCTAAGTCTAATTAACTATGGCTGATTTACCCCTGAAACAAATGGTGAACCCAATGTGAAACTATAGCAACTAATCCTTTTTGTGTCATTTTCTGTTAATTTTTCAGATTACAGATTCCATATAGATCAACAGGAAATACAACACGTTCGCCATGTCTTCGATACAAATTTGCCTTGACAGGAGTTTGCATTCGATCAAACAGGAATTTGCATTCGATCAAATAGAAACTTGCATTCTCTTTGATATCGATCTGTATTCGCTGGAATTAATCATATTTTCAATTTCATTTGTTGTTTGTGTTTTTGATCTCTCTGTGCTTCTAACCCACAAATCTTTTTAAAATCTGGAAATTATTATTTTTCTGTGTAAAATGCATCAGATCTCATGGTAGGGAAGGTAACATTTAAGATCTCTAGTTCATGAAGAAGGTCAAAGGATAGAAGATAACAAAGGGCTCATCAATGAATACTCGAGACAGAAAGAAGACTCCAAAACCTAGAAGAACTAGTTGTTGGCATTATACACTCAGAGGAGAATAGTTGATGTTGTCATTGATGGCAACCAACTAGTAATATCGTTCACGGGTTACATTGGCAACAGACATCATCTACCAGCACCAACATGCACTACAAGTTTATTCACACCGGCACTCTAAGCCGACATGGAAATAATATTGTTTTGTATTGTAATTATATTGTATAGCAGATATGATGTATTTTAAAGACTCATATATGTATGAGATCTTGTAGGTAATTTTGTAAGTAAGGATATGTAATTAGGTAATGAATGTAAGCGGTATATGAGAGGGAATAACTGTATATGTATTTTGATGTAATTATTTTATGAGAAAATAAGTGCAGAGCATAGCAAAGCAAGGTTTATGGCAGAGGTATCTGACAGAGCTTAAACCTGTACTAAATCTAGCATTGCAGATGCTATTTTAAGCAGTACACTGTCATTGGATTTAATCATCCAATTTTGTAGTCAGTGTGACTCCTATTTTGTTGTTGAGCAGTGAGCTCTAGGTTGTTGGCCTTCTTGCATGTGTAGGCCCCTATTGTATAAGTAATATTTATTCATATTGGCTAGTGAGTAAATATTGTGGGTCACAAATCCCACCGAGGTTTTTCCCCTACCGGGTTTCCTCACCAAAAATATCTGTGTTATGGTGTGGATTGATGGTTATACTTTTGTTTTTCTTTACTACATTATTATTTGCTTACCGGTATATTAATTTGGGTTATATAGTTGCAAACAAGTTTAAATCTTTTGGTTACCAGTTACACACTGATTCACCCCCCCCCCCTCTCGGTGTCTTTGGGACTGATCAAGTATCTAACACTAGCTACTCTATCCAAATACTATAGCCTTGTGCATAAATACTTGGAGAAATTTGAGATATTTGACAAAATCGAGGTCATGGGTAATATCATTTTGAATTAATCCTCTGTTTTGCATATTTCTCTCTATCTATTATCAATTTGCATTCGCTTAGAGATGACACTGCATTCAATCATACTTTGAGCCGCATTCGTGCACAAAAAAATTTGCAATCGATGTGATAGAAATTTGCATCTGTTAACACAATAATTCGCATTCAAATAGAAGATTATTTGCATTCGTTCAATGTTCTTCAGGGCTTTCTATTCTATATTTTCTGAGATATGTCTGATGTAATGATCTTGCTAATGTTTTGTTTCCAGCACATTAGTTACAGACATAAAGTAGGTATTTGTAACACAAAGGAAAATATAGGCTTGTGAGCCCACAATATTAACTAACTTTTCGAAAGGGTTTTGCAGGTGCTAATGTTTGTTGCAGGTCTAAAGGAGTTAGATTAGATTTTTTCTTACAAATGGTTGTTATTGCAATGTTTGGGCTTAAAAGGAAAATTCACTATTTCTATCTAATTTAAAAAGAACGTCATGACTATTGGAGCAATATTTCCAAGTAGAAATTATATCACATTGTGATGATGGGATTAAAAGAACAAACATTGTATATCGTGATTCGAAAGTGATAGGAATACGCTCTCCCCTTAATTGGGTGATCAAAAAGCCAAACTCACTCATTTGCTTTATTTCCTTTATTGTAATTAGGATACAACCTTTAGCAGGCCTACCCTCCCGAGAAGCCCATAAGGTTGGTCAGAGGGAAAAAACCTAAATGGGCAATGGCTAAAGCCAAGTAATCCAAACCACTATAATCAAATGTGGATGTGATGAAAATCATATCCAACAGTAGTTTTGCATTGATAGCCTTCCCCCAGTATCCTTGAGATACGTAAATCCTTTGTTCTAAAGATTGGGAAGCCTCCTAAGTGAGTTTATCTTTGATACACTAAACGGAACCCTTTCTAAAAACCTTAAGCATAGTGGCCAAATTGATTCAATTATCCAAACATTTATAATATCATAGTGCAAGGGTGGGGAATAATCCGCCCCCAAGACACTCACCATACATCTCCCAAGAAAATGATCCAATTGAGAAGCAATTCTCTTTGGTTCAACTTATGGCAAAAGGCAAAAAAATGCGTACACCCTAGGGTGTGATAGGGTTGTTTGATCTAAAGGAGTATCAAGATGTGTGATATGGTATTATGAATGACCTTTTGACATTAGTAGAGTCTCACTGATTTATATTTTTGTCTGGCCATAAGTCTATCGAAAATAATTGGGATTTGAAAAGATCCTAGAAAACAAAGAGGATTTGAAAATATCCTATCAAACATGCTCTCTTTTGTCTATGTTATGAAAAAACAAAGTTCCTTCTTACTTTCTATTGTGTTTTATTCATATTTTTCAAGATCAGCTACCAAACAATCAAACATCAGTCAAAACACAACCAGAAAATTAGTCAAACACAGTGAAATTTTGTCAACAATAACCCAACAAGTTGAACAAGTTTATCACTTTCAAAATAATGGAGAAAAAATGATTATCTCTTGTGATCTTAGGTCTCATACATTTGCATAGTCCATGCATGGTCATAAATTACATGCTTGGGTTGCACAAGTCCCCACTTCGCGCCTAGAAATAAGGTCAATCTTTGTCAAATAGTTGCATTTAAATCAGTCTCTACATTGTCATCATTTAAGTCCCTCTTAGGAAATTTATTCTTGCATACTCTAATAGATTGTATTAAAGTCCACATAGACCATCTTAGCCTGAAATTGATCTTTCCATAGTCTACATTCACGTATATCATAGTCAGTCATCTATAGGAAGTCCTAAGCATATCATTTTCATGGGTTTACTAGGTGATGGTGAATTCCCTTTTGAACAACCCAACATTGGGCCAGATGATGATCAATTAGAAATAATTGATCTAGTTTCAATAACCTTGCTTGGGAGTTGACAATTGATCTTCCTCAATATGAAGAAGTAGATTTTTTTATAGACAACAAAATCCGAAAGTCAATCCAGATTGAGAGGCAAGCCTCACAAGAAATTATTCAACAACAACTCAAAAGGCTTGCCATGCAAAAACAAATTCATTTCCAATAGAGTGTTTGAGCCTAGCATCATCCTTTTAGATTGCATCATAACTTGTCCAAGGTCTTGCATTTTCTAGGTGTCACGGAAATCATTAATGCTAGTTACCAAATCACAAAGAGCTAAAATGCTTCTGAATAATAACCCATTGCTCAACCCCACATGGAACATGGATTTATCAACTTACCAACAACCACAAGCTAGAAAACCTGCAACATTGCCGAGAAATACAAACAAAATTCCTTCAATAGATGAAATTCAGCACAACCTGACACAAGAAGAATTGGAGGCAACTCAACAAGATCCACAACTCCTCATGGTCTTGGATGCAATTATCAACAATAACAGAGATCAATAGCTTTCACTTTTAATTTAAAATGGGGCCAAGTTACCCCTAAATGTTGACTTTTCAATGATATTACCACCAGGAGTAACCTTGACTCAAAATATGAATCAGACACCAAATGTTATGCAAGAACAAGAAGCATCTTCAAGCTCAACTCATGGTGCATCTCAAAGCATACAAGCCGTAGTAACTAAAAATACAATGATGTCAACTCAGAATTCTCAATCAGGAGTTACTTCACAAACAACGACAACAACAGTGGCCTAGAATACTACAACAACAAGTGCGACCCAACCCCCAGTATCAGTTTCAGTTGGGTCTACCTAGAGCAGTCAGAATATGAATCAAGGTTTCATTGGAATTTATGGATCAAGTCAGCCTAATGTCAATACTCAATTTGCATATTCCTCAGCACCTAGTGGAAACCAAGGCACACAATTGCATACTCAGTCAATGTTCTAGCAAGGTCCAACATACTGAAACATCGGTCCTTTTGGGGGAAATACCTACATGGCTAGTACACCTTTGACACAAACAAAAATATTAGCTCAACAAGTGTAGAATCTGCAAAGGCAAATGACTAATATGCAAATAATGAATTATAAGAAGACCTATACCATGGAAGATCTATGTCCTTATCCTTTTGATAGGACTTTGTATATTCCACCTTTTCCACCACATTTCGAAACTCCAAAGTTTGACAAATATAGAGGAAAAGGCGACCCTCGAGATCATTCCAAAGAATTCTTCACAATATGTACTGAAGTAGTTCATGAGGACACATATTTAATGTGTCTCTTTCTTCAAAGTCTTGGAGGAACAGCATTAGAATGGTTCTCACACTTTCTACCTAAGATTTCTCATGGGGTGAATTGGCTGAACAATTTATCACAAACTTTTTACACAATATAGACAATCCAATTACCTCAATGGATTTGTTTGTTGCCAAACAAAGAGAAGGTGAGACATTTTCTTCATTCTTACAAATATGGAGAGCTTTATACTGTAGATGTCTTAGACACATTCCATAATTTGAACAAGTGGATATCTTCATTGAGAACCTTATTCCTCGAGTTAAATATCCATTGCAAATGCAATGTTAGAACACCTTCAAGGAAATCACAGAAGAAGGTCTGATAGAGCAAGGGATATTGAAGCATCATAAAGACAATGGACCAACCAATAATTCAAGCACTGAAAAACCAAAGTTTTGGTCCAAAAATAAGAATGTCACAAGTGACGGGGTCGTAGATGCCCGTGTTGTCAACAGAGCTCAACCAGTGGTATCACTTCAAGGACTGGTTGATTCCTTTATTTTTAATATAAATCAACCTTAAGGCAACAATACAGCATTAGCAAATGCCAATGTAGTCCAATCCGGTAATCAAAGACCTTTGAGGATCAATACACCTCGAAGGAACTATACACCCCTTGGAGAACAAATTGAGTCAGCTCTTAAGAAGTTGATACAAACTAACGTGATCACTCTTCTAGAAGTTAGACCATATTAACCAAGTTCATTCAAACCTTCTTGGTGGAATGATAATGACTTTTGTGAGTACCATCGTGTCCAAGGCCATAAGATAGCAAGTTATTATAAACTCAAAAATCCGATACAAGACCTTATTGATCAAGAGGATATTACTATGGATGCTAACAAAGGATCAGCCAACATAGATCATGCCATATTTAAGGACCCTTTTGTCAAACATGACAAAGGGAAAGATTCTAGTTGAGGTGCACAAAATAACATCACAAATTAGACCAATGTTGCATATGATTATGCAATCAATACAATCAATGCAGGAGATGAGATAGTGGCCACAATTATAGTTAATCCAAGGAACCAAGATTGTGTCATTATCACTCACTGATCCAAAGTCACATTACAAGGGGTGCCATCTAGTTCACCTCCACCAACTAGTAACTATAATATGGTTGATCAACTAAGAAGAACCCCAGTACAAATTTAATTGTTTGAGTTGCTTCGCATCTCACCAACTCACAAGGCAATCCTAGATAAGGCACTACAAGAATCTGTCATTGCTCATAACATAGATGAAAATGCATTCCAATCCATGGCTGGAAATCTAGTAGCTTCAAATGTAGCATTCACAAAGTAGGATTTACCGACAGACAGGCCCATGCACAATGATCCTCTTCACCTAGAAGTTTTTGTTCATAGAAAGAAAGTCAAAAAAGTGCTAATAGATGGTGGAGCTGGACTCAACATATGCACTTTAACCCTGATCAAAGCTTTGGGTTACTCACATTATCATATTGATATCGCTAAGAGAATAAATATTAAAGCTTATGATGATGAAGAATGCCCATCCAAGGTGATGCAGCCATAACCGGTAAAACCCTCAAAGAGAATCAACTGGCTTATGCAACAAGAGTAACACAACAAAAGCATCAAGAAAACATAACAAGATCACATAAACAAATCATATTAATTATTTGGAACTTTCAGAAATCATCAAAGAACATCCAACAATTAATTGGTTACATGAAGGCTATCATCCAAATACAATCCAATCCAAGACTCTAAGAATCAACCAGATCACAAAATACAAATCTCAATCCTTATTTTATATTCTACTTCCTCTGCCCCTACAAATGATTACATAACATCACATTTATACCCACCAGAACATATCTGGGTCAGCCTCATAAGATTACATTTACCAATGTAGGAAAATGAAACGTGTAATTAGGTCATCCCTAAGAATTAAATAAATCTTTCTCGAAAATAACAACCATGAAGTGTAGTTCAGCAGGAAGATCGGCCATATGCCAAAGAACATCAGACAAGACCCAAGATAGACCACATGCCAAGAATCCAGTTGGTAAAGAAGGAAAACCAATTGGTAAGCATAAGAACTATTTGGGAACCCAGAAATAGTCAACCAGAAGCTATAACTGCCCGGAAATGAACCCAAATGAACTAGAAATCTGGAATTAAGCACAAGAACCAACCTAGAAATCAAAAATAAGATCTGCCACAAAGAACAAGCAACTACCGGTACCAACTAGTAAGAACACATAAAATTGCACAAAGAACTAAAACTGAAAGGAAATATTTTTGGATGATGCAAGATTCCTCATCGATCGGGGATGCTCCTGCATCAAAAAACCCAGGTATAAAAAGATGTTCCATGAGAGGAAAATCATGAACATCTAAAAGGATTTGGACTAAAGACCCCATGCTCATTTTTTATCCAACATCTTCCTTATCTACCAACCTCTACCTTAACTCTTCTAGTGCCTCAATCAGCTTCTCTAACCTCTAACTCTCTCTACTTCTCTTCCTTTTCTTCAGATCCACACATTGTCTATGTTTACTATTCTCTTTCTTCTACAATTCTAACTTGGTTCTGCCACAAGACTTCATCTGGTTTGTCACCATAAGCTCTTTGTCATCCAGTCCCATCTGTCCATTAGGCTCAACTGTCAGATCCTTCTACAAGCTCATGTCACCCTCTAGTATAACCGCTGCAACTGGTTCTATTTGATCTTTCTTAAAAACCCCTATGGTATAACCTCTACAACCGGTTTCTCAGTACTGCAATTTTTCTCAAGACTCGGATTCTTCACTTCCTTCTCTTTCTCCTTCAAAAAAATCAATGTGAACTTTTTCCCATCCTTCTCAATAGTAACTAGGTTTCTTCTACAGACAAAAATAGCTCGTCTATCATACTGCCAAGGTTTTCCCAACAAGACATGACAAGCACTCATAGATACAACATCACAAAAAACTTCATCTCTAAAAGGCTCAATGTTGAAATTCACCAAACATTGTTCCTTTATCTCTATCTTTTGATCATCTTGCAACCAAATCACCTCATAAGGACAAGGATTCTTAAGCCTCTTCAATCGAAGCTTCACAACCATCTCCTCAGATATCAAGTTGTCAGTGTTGGGATCCAAGAACACTGAGAGGGGGTTGAATCGGTGTTCTACCGAAATTATGAATTTTAAACTTATTAACACGACAACTTAGCAACCGATAAACATACAAGCATATAACAATAAGTAACAATGCAACCACAAAGATGAACACCAGAACACTATAGATTTATACATGGAAAACCTCAATGAGAAAAAATCACAGTGGGATTGGAGACCCATAATATCTATCCACTGATCAGATGAATAAATATTACAATAAGGGTCATGCACATGTAGGAAGGCCAATAGTATAGAGCACACTACTCATCACAAAAGCAGTCTCACTGACTATAGAAAGAATTAGACTACAATCTGAAATGAAGATTGAACTGCAAGAATAACATCTCCTATGCCTAAGTACAGTTCTGGTTAAGCTCAATACCGGAGGTCTTAAACCTCTTGAACAAACCCAATTTGATCACCTATTATTGACCAAAACCTCTACATATGATTACAACCTTATTCGCACACAGATAATCCCGTAGCCCATATACCATGATCTACAAAGAGATCTTACATCATATTTATACCAACCCAGGACCTAAACAATTAGGTCGGCCACCTAAAAGATAATACAATACATCCATTACATAATCTCATAAATTAATGATAAACCAAATTGGCCAAAGACCAAAACAACATAAGCAAAACAATAAATCCAATCGGTAACGTATCGGGAGCATCAACCAACACGTTACATAAATCGGTCCATATCCTAATAGAATAACATTAAGACTGGACCTAAAATAGGTTGCCATAAACCAAATGCAACACCACTGACCAAATAGAACATGAACATGATAACCATCAGCATCCTAATAACCACTTATTGGATTCATCAAAAGATCTTTAGCAAAGCTCTACCAGTAAAACCCTTACAGGTAACCAAAAGGCTTACTAGAACAAATGATAGCTTCCAAATCATCAAATCCCAAACCAACTAAATGTGATATGCATCAGGAACACATGAATAACCAATCCAAACCAATTCCACAAACCACAACATACCAGAGAAAAACTCCATATCAACATCAAAGTCCAACCACTCTACGGGAACCCGGTAGACAGCAAAACAGCTAGTGTTGACATCAATGCAACACATAATCAATTCCTTCAAATTTCCAACAATCTCCCCCTTTGGCATTAATGGAAACATTAGATGTGAAAAGAATCCAAGTGCCAAGAAATGCCAAACAAGTCTCCCCCAAAGGAAGACATCCAACAATCTCCCCAAAATGATATAACAATGAAGTTTTGAACTAGTGATATCTATACCAATTAACCATCCATAGACTTGAACCAAACTCCCCCAATGGGATAAAACCAATCAAAAATTTTGTTCCTCCCCCTTTGATAGATATCTCTGTCAAGCTCTATTTTTCACATATATATCTCTCCCCCTTTAACATCAATGCCATAAATCTGACATAAACATCAAAGAAAAATCATAAATCCTCTTAACCACATAGCTAACTACTCCCCCTGATTAGTAGCACCAACTCATCAATCCGAAATGAATGATAGTTCTCATAATGCATGTCGGACTGATGCTATATAGCATCACTCAAGTCTCTACCTAAGGGGCAGAAACTCCCAATCTGTCTCTAAAGTACTTAAATGATTCCTTCGGCAAAGGTGTAGTGAAGATATTTGCAATCTTCTCTTTAGTGTTCACATAAACCAGTCTGACTTCATTTGCTTCCACCTTCTCCTTTAAAAAATTATACTTGATAGAAATGTGCTTTGTCTTAGAATGAAATACCAGATTCTTTGATATGTCAATAGCAGTAGAGTTATCATAGTGAATAACTACCGGTTCATTACAATCTACCCTTATATCCTTCAAAATTTGCTTCATCCATAGAACTTGTGTACAATTAGTAGCAGAAGCAACATACTCAGCTTTAGCAGTAGATAAAGAAGTACATGACTGTTTCTTGCTGATCCATGAAATAAGTTTCTTTCCAAGAAAGAAAACTTTATTGAATGTGCCTATCCGGTTACCTATATCTCTAGCCCAATCCGCATCTAAATATACACATCATAAACCATAAACCATACCTAAAAATCCTTGAAAATATCTGAAAATACTAGCTACCAAAGCAAGGATTCAACTAATCAGTTCCTTCCTTCTGAGAATATCCTTTGTAAACCAATCAAGCCTAGTTCCAATAACATCCAAGTCTATGTGTTGTCCTGATCCAATTCCTCTTCCATAGCTCACATCCAATATTCATCCTTACATGCTTCATCTACTGATGTTGGTTCAATTAAAGAAATTAAGAATACCTCATCAACTGCCAACCTTCTTCTTGTCCAATTATCTGATCTTCTGAATGATTCAACCTTACATACCTAGGAGTCTTCTGACTTTCTGTTCCTCTGCTTTGATCTTCAATTACTGTTTAATTTTTTGATATTGCTAGAGTAACTTTCAACATTTTGTTCTAGTACAGGTGCTACCGGTTCAGTTATGATCATCTCCACTTCCGGTTGTCTCTCATAAGTTTTGATTTGACCTCTATATTGCTCATCCACCTTGACATTAGCACTCTCCACAACTCTTTGCAATCTTTTGTTATAACATCTATATGTTTTTCTTTCATTTGAATAACCAAGAAGTATCCCTTCATCACATCTAGGATCAAACTTCCAATTCACTACCAAAGATTCTAAAATACTTAACTGTAGATGTAAGACCAAACCATAACTCATAAAGTGACTTACTAGTAAACCAAACCAGATCCAAGATCCAAAAAATCTATGCCAGTTAACCTTCAAACTGACTTCTCCAAAGTCTGAAATAGGCTTTCAAACCACTACAAGGGGCAATGCAAGATCTGTCATTAATTTGCCTACCCCTAAGGCGAATGCCTTAGATGTTGTTGCAAGAACATTCTGCTCTGCCCATTGAGTAACTAAGTTAAATGCTTTAGCCAAATGAGCATTTGGGTCATTTGATTATGTTGGTTGATCCTCAAACTTCATAACCCACTTCTTCTCATGTTCCTTTTGAATATCATCAACCTTTTGTTTTCCCTTCTCATTAGATTTATCACTTCCTACCGGTAGGTTCTTGCTTCTGCAAAATTTAGCAATAAGTCCTACTTTGTTGCATGCATAACAAGTGGCATTATTCTTCTAAATTGACTTATTGTATCCTTGATCATTCCTTGACCTACATTGATTAGCCATATGTCCAAACTTTCCACATGCATGACATCTCACATTCATTCTACAATCTTCTATCCTATGACCATACGTTTTACAATTTGAACACTGACCGGGAACTGAATTATTATTCTGCTTTGCTCTATTTTTGCATTGACTTGGTCTATTACCAAACTTATTGAAAACAAAGCATCTACCATTAAATTTATGTGCATTGAGTTGTCTTACCAGTGATTTTTTATTCTAGTTGACCTTCTGACTAGATGTGTCATCCTGATTTGTAGTACAGAAGCTTTCTCCATGCTCAAATCCAAGACTACTAGTGTCTCCAGTGTCTCTTTGATTCTTCAATAACTCATCAAGCTTAGCAGAACTAACCTTAAACTTATCTTTGTATTCATTTGCAGCATCCAGATCACCTCTTAGGACTATCACCATTCTTTCCAACTCTTTCTCATTGTTTTGTGATTGCACCAATTCAGTTCTCAACACATTATTCTCGTGTGCCAACCTAATGCATTCCTCAAATCTGTCTTTCAATGATATAGCAATATTTTCTTCATTCTTCTTCCAGTCTTCAATCTCCTTGGAAATCCTCATGGTTAGGGCTTGCAATTCATTCTTCATGACACCATTATCCTGAATCACCTTCTGACATAATTCCTTTAAATAATTCTTCTCTCCATCATCATATATTTGTAATTGATCACAAAGTTCTTTCCTTTTAATTTGTGCAGATGACAACCTCTCCTGCAGAATAAAAATGAATTCCTTCATAGATCTCAACTCATCTTGCAGCTTCATATTCCTCAACCTTTCAGAATCATAGTCTTCAAGTGCTACTTGAAGTTCCTTCCTCAAACTTATCTCCATAGATTTTGGATACAGGATCTTCGTCAAGCTGTTAGACTTATTCCAAGGCACCAAGCTCTGATACCAATTGTTGGGATCCAAGAACACTAAGAGGGGGGGGGGAATCAGTGTTTTGTCGGGATGATGAATTTTAACCTTATTAACACAACGACTCAACAACCGGTAAACATAAAAGCATATAACAATAAGTAGCAATGCAACCACAAAGATGAACACCATAACACCACATATTTATACGTAGAAAACCACAATGAGGAAAAACCACGATGCAATTGGAGACCCATAATATCTATCCAATGATCAAATGAATAAATATTACAATAAGGGGCCTGCACATGCAGGAAGACCAATATCCTAGAGCGCACTGCTCATCACAAAAGGAGTCTCATTGACTACAGAAAACATCAAACTACAATTTGGAATGAAGATTGAACTGCAATAATATCATCTCTTATGCTTGAGTACAGTTCTGGTTAAGCCCAATACCGAAGGTCTTAAACCTCTTGCACAAACCCAATTCGATCAACTATGATCAACCAAAACCTCTACATATGATTACAACCTTATTCGCACACAGATAATCTCATAACCCATATACCATGATCTATAAAGAGATCTTACATCATATTTATACCAACCCAGGACCTAAACAATTAGGTCAGCCACCAAAAAGATAATACAATAAATCCATTACATAATTTCACAAACTAATGATAAACCAAGTTGGCCTAAGACTGAAACAACATAAACCAAACAATAAATCCAACCAGTAACGCATCGAGAGCATCAACTAACACATTACATAAACTGGTCCATAACCTAACAAAATAACATTAAGACTGGACCTAAAATAAGTCGCCAATAACCAAATGCAACACCACCGATCAACTGGAACATGAACATGATAACCTTCAGTATCCTGATAACCACTTATCAAATTTGTCAAAAGATCTTTAATAAAGCTTTTTCAATAAAACCCTTACCGTCAGCCAAAAGGCTTACTAGAACAAATGATAGCTTTCAAATCATTAAATCTTGAACAAACTGAATGTGATACACATCAAGAACACATGAATAACCAATCCACACTAATTTCACAAACTAGAACATATTGGAGAAGACCTCCAGATCAACATCAAAGTCCAACCACTCTATCGGAACCTGGTAGACAACAAAATAGCTAGTGTTGACATCAATGAAAAACATCAATGCAACACATAATCAATTCCTCCAAATTGCCAATAGTTAGTACTTCCACTATCTACAATAACCTTGCAACACTTACCACCTCATTTACACACAGTCTGGAAAAGACTCTTCCTTTGAGTAGATCTGGTATCCTTTCTCCTAAACATAAGGGATTATCCTTTCTCTGGTGCATAGTCAGATCCAGTACCATCACCTTCCAGTTCCTCATTTGTCACACAACTTCTTTCCATTCCCTTCTTACATTCATAAAATCTATGTCCAGTTTCTCCACACCTGAAACATTTGCCAGGAAATTCTCTATCGGTACTGCTGCTACCTTTCCTCAGTATCTTCTGCTCTAGTTCTTTACTCCACTTAGGTTTTGACTCATCTTCTTCAACTGATTTCTTTACACTGTCACTCACTTGACCTTTGAATTTCTCCTTCCCTCTATTTGGTTGTATTCTTATCATCTTCTCCTCAGCCTTTAAAGCATACTAGTAAGCTTCTTCAACTGTAGAAACCTTCAACATACTCATCTCATCTTGAATGTTAAAAGCAAGTCCATTGATGTACCTCGCCACATTTTCTCTGTTCATCTCTCTATGTCTAGAACCACCTTGTAGAATTCTTTAATATATTCCTTCAGAGTCATGCTTCTCTATTTCAAGTTCTGCAACTTCTTGAAAAACTCCAATTCATAGTCCCGATATGAACTTGGCCTTCAATCATGCAACCATCTGTCTCGACCGGGTGATCTTCAATTCACCACTCTCCACTCTATCTTTCCACCACAAGGCAGAATGCCCTTTCAACTTAGTCTATGCCAATCGGACTCTTTGTGAGTCCTTAACATCCTAAAACTCGAAGTAATCCTCCAGCTCTCTGATCCAATCGATCAGATCCTCCAGGTTCAGTAATCTAGAAAATTTGGAAACTTCAACTTTATGAACTTTACTTACTTGTGCCACTGCTCTTAGGAATATTTCCTCTCTTTCATCTTTCGATCGTTCAACTTCCTCAAGCTCTTTATCGACTTTCTTATATTCATCCTCAGAATCAGGGTTCCTCCCCAAACTAGCCAAAGCATTTCGGATTTCATTCCTCACTTCATTCTTGAAGTCTTCCATCATCTGTTCTACCCTCCATAAGTTTGTCCTTCTAGGTGGCATCTCCTCTTCCACTTTGATGAACTACCTCAACTCAATGATTTGGTTGTCGGTTTGAATTGCCTCCCCTTGGAAATCTATTGAACACACATGAATCCTACCTCCAATCAACGATTTGTCCACCCAAAGGAATCCTTTAATGTTCGCAAACAATTCTTCCACCACGTAGTCCATAACCAGCTCTGATACCACTTGATGCAGCCATAACTGGTAAAACCCTTAAAGAGAATCAAGTGACTTATGCAACAAGAGTAACACAAAAAAAGAAGGAAGAAAACATAACAAGATCACATAAACAGATCATATTAATGCCTTAGAACTTCTGGCAATCATCCAAAAATTGTCATATAATCATCAAAGAACATCTGGTAACTAATCAGTTACATGCAAGCTATCAGCCAGATACAATCCAATCTACGACTCTAAGAATCAACTAGATCACAAAATGCAAATCTCAATCCTTATTCTCAATTCTACTTCCTCTACCCTTACAAATGATTACATAACATCACATTTATACCCACCAGAACATATATGGGTCGGCCTCATAAGATTCTATTTACCAATGTAGGAAAATGAAACATGTAATTAGGTCGGCCCTAAGAATTAAATAAATCTTTTCAGAAAATAACAACCACGAAGTGCGGTTCAGCAAAAAGATTGGCCATATGCTAAAGAACATCAGACAAGACCCAAGATATACCCTATTGGAATCCAATAACACTGAGAGGGGGGTGAATCAGTGTTATACTGGGAAGTCCAATTTTAACCTAATTGAAAGAAGTAAAGTAGCCAATATGCCAATCACAAAATTGAGAACCATAACACATAGAATTATATGTGGAAAACCTCAAAGAGGAAAAACCACAGTGGGATTTGTGACCCACAATATCAATCCACTAGCCATATGAAGAGATATTACAAAATATAAGGGGCCTACACTTGCAGGAAGGCTTAAAGCCTAGAGCACAATGCTCAAACACAAAGTAGCCTCACTGACTACATATAATTCCAAACTACAATCCGAAGAAGTGTTGAACTGCAAAAGATAGCATCGTTTATGCCAGAATACAATTTCGATTAAGCTTTGCCTGTTCCGGTCTAAAACCCTAAACCCTTTACCGGAATAACCCTTACAAAAATATCCTCACATACATAGTCTCTCTAATATATTTTGCATCATATTACATCCACATCTCCATTATCATTACAATACCTTATCCATATCAAAATGATCTAATCCAACTGACCTATATACCCTATACAACTTATCATGCCTTATGTCGGCTTACAAAGATTATTACAATATCAAACTACATGTCAGCTAGATAACATAAATACATGAATATCAAAAATAATTGCCGATGTCGGATCCAAGTGATGTTAGCCTCCAATACCAATAACATTATTCTAAACCATGCCAGCCTGCATTGTCAGTAACCAAATAAATCCTTCTATCCTGTCGGTGTCGGTGTCGGTGTTGGTGTCGGTGTCAATGTCGGTGTCGGTGTCGGTGTCAGTGTCAATGTCGGTGTCGGTGTCAGTGTTGGTGTCAGTGAAGGTGTCGGTGTAGTGTCTATGAAGTGCTTGTCGGTACACAACTGAACCAAAACATGAAGTCGGAACAAGATACCATGTTCCCATCAATGACAATATAGTGAAACCAACCAATTGAGTGTCAATTGCCAATAGACCCACATGCCAAGAATCGCGTCGGTAAAGAAGGAAAACCAATTGGTAAGCACAAGAAATGTTAGGGAACTTGGAAATAGTCAACCAGAAGTGATAACTAATCAGAAAAGAACCCAAATGAACTGGAAATCTAGAATTAAGCACACGCACCAGCCTAGAAACCGAAAATAAGATCTGCCATGAAGAACAAGCAACTACTGGTACCAACTGGTAAGAACATAGAAAACTGCAGAAAAAACTAAAACTGAAAGGAAATATTTTTGGATGATGCAAGATTACTCATCGACCGGGGATGCTAGATTGCATCACAAGGGTGTGGTGACCTTATCAGTACAAGTAGGACCTGTCACCAGTGATATCACCTTTCAAATTCTGGATGGAGAATTTGTATACAATATGCTACTAGAACGCCTGTGGATACATGTCATGCAGGTAATACCTTCCACTTTCCACCAATGTGTTAAACTCCCTTATAATGGTGTTGAGATCACAATACATAGTGATCTAAACCCCTTTCAACATTCCAACTACCTAAGAGCTAGCATAGATAATCAAGTCCCAATCAACCAAGCGGCTCCACTCAGCATGCAGATAGACTCTTTGAAAATTTCAGACACACCAGCATCATCTTCTCACACGCCTACAACACCACCTCACCAAATTAAGGATGAAGGATGTGGCAAATATTCATGTTCTAGCATAGTATCAACAAGCCAATTGTCTCCTAGATCCTTTGGGAGAGCCATACCAAATCCAACAAATAAAGATAAATGGAAAGAAATAGTCCAATTTTCAAATTCTTGTTCCTTAATAAGATGGTGATAACTAAATGAGGAATCCTTAGAGGAAGATGTCAACAAATGGCTCTATAAAGAAGAAGATGAACATCCAAATGGCAGACTCCCTTTAGATCAATATGGCAATGGATTCAAAATGTTACAAAGACATGGTTATGATGGCACAACAGGGTTGGGGGCACATGCTCAAGGCATTATGGAACCTATATTACCATCAGAAAATACAAAAAATTGGGGCTTGGGATATACGGGGTTGACAAGAAGAAGAAGGAATTCTAGACCAGATACTCTGATTATTCAAAATTTGCCAACAACAACATAAATCACAAATAAGGTGGAAGATCCTAAGTCACTAAGTCAGAACAACATGTCAACAATTTCCTTTGCATAGGCATCCCATGTGAATGTGGTGATAGATTCAGGACTTGCACCAGCAGATGAATCAAATACTCACTTGGAACCATCATCCTCAACCAATTCATCAAGGGAAACGGGCATAGTACCAGCTAGAGAGGGTAATTTTATATTACTGCTATCTCTCATCCAAGCTTTAAATGAGGCTTCTATCATAGAAGAAGAGTCTACAAGTCATGAAACTCTCCCATTCATCATCAACACTACTGAGACTCCTCTTTCTCCAATTGAGGAAGTTGATGAAGATGGATCAGACAAGGAGACATATATTGAGAGTATAACCAATTCCCATGACTATGAATTCTTATCTACCCAAAGTTGTAGCACATATTCAGCATTTAGAGCCTATGACAATCAATCAACTGTAGATTGTGGCATTGAATATGAGGACATACCAGTTGGTCCAAAGTCAGTTAAGTATGTATTTGACAACAGGATATGCATGATATCAGTAGCATCTCCTCCTATTGAAAATAGAGACCTTTGTCTTATATATCCTCACCTGATAGACTAGGGGAAAGAAGAACAACCACATTTGGATTGGTTCCGAAATGATGAGGCTATAGCTAAGTTTTTATGTGCTAGGGATGGATTTCCCTATGATGATCATAAAGTTGGTTTTGTCATAGATATGGATAGAACCACCTACTTTAGAGAAGCAATCTCCTCTACTAATCTAGAAGATGTGGATGAAATTGAAAGTTCCACTAAAAATAAATTGGATTATCTTCCTATAGATCAAGAGCAATCAGCATTGCTAGTAGAATAATTTGAAGAAAACAACATTGGAAATGTTGAGAATGTAAATAGAATACATCTAGCTAAATCTTTAAACCCCATGGAAAAGGAAAATTCAATCAATTCTTCATGCAGTGACCAATAAACTTTGCATGGTCGTATGTTGACATGCCAGGGTTGGATCCAGAATTGTTCTTACATCATCTACCATTGCTACCAGGAATGAAACCTTACAAGTAGAAACTCAGGAAGATGCACCCTCCAATAGCCCCATTATTCAAAGTAGAGTTGCATAAATTGTTGGATGTGGGTTTTATTAGACCCATAGACTATGTAGAATGGATTTCAAACTAAGTACCAATGACTAAACCCACTAGGGGCATACGAATCTGTAATAACCAGGGACCTAAACAAAGCTTGTCCCAAGGATAATTTTCCACTTCCTAATATAGATATGATTGTGGATTTGATAGCAATAAATTAAATGTTATCACTCATGGATGGTTTCTCTAGTTATAATCAAATTAGGATTGCACTAGAGGACCAACATCAAATAGCTTTTACTTGTCCCTGGGGAACATACTGCTGGAATGTGATGTCGTTTGGTCTCAAGGACATCGGTGCCACTTATCAAAGAGAAATGACCACCTTATTTCATGGCATGATACATAACATCATGGAAGATTATGTAGACAACTTGCTAGCTAAATCAAAAACTAGAGATGACCATCTTGATGTTTTAGCCAAAATATTTGATAGACAAGAGCAATATAATGTTTGACTCAACCCAAAAAAGTGTGTGTTTGGAGTAACATCTAGTAAACTATTGGGGTTCACTCTATCTAACAAAGACATTGAAATAAATCCTAAAAGGGTGAAATCTATACTAGAAATGCCATCACCCTCCACACTTAAGAAGTTAAGAAGCTTGCAAGGGATATTATAGTCTATAAGGCGCTTCATTGCACAATTGGCAGACAAGTGCCGACCATTTCAACACCTTTTGAAGAAAGGTGTAACCTTCAAATGGACAGACCAATGCCAAGAGGCATTTCAAGAATTAAAATAATATATTTTATCAGCACCAGTTTTGATCCCACCAGTACATGGGAAGTCATTACTATTATACATATCTACAACAAATTCCTCTTTAGGTGCTCTCCTAGCACAACATGTTGAGAAAGGTAAAGAGAGATCTATCTACTATATCAGTAGAACATTCATAGGATATGAACTCAACTATACTCCTATAGAATGAGCATGCTTAGCAGTGATCTTTGCATCGCAGAAGATTAGACACTACATGTTGATTCATAAGGTCTAGCTCATTGCACATTTTGATCCTCTCAAGTACCTTTTGAATAGAGCCACATTAACTACAAGACTAGCTAAGTGGGTCATGATCTTGAGTGAATTTGACATAGAGTGTTGACAGAAAGGCCATCAAAGGACATAACATAGCAGATCAAATAGCAGAAGCACCCATACAAGATATTCATCCATTCGTAGTAGACTTTCCTAATGAGTCAGTGTTTTCACTCCAGCCTCCACAAGCTGGAAATTGTATTTTGACAAGTCATATACCAATCATGGAGCAGGAGTAGGAATCATCTTCATCAAGTTCCTCAAGGAGACTCCATCCCAAAATCATTCAGAATCATTTTCCCATGTACCAGCAATATAGTTGAATATGAAGCCCTAGTCATAAAACTTTGTACAATCATGAAATGGAAAATAATGGAGTAACAAGTCTATGGAGATTCCCAGCTTATCTTCAATTAGGTGAATGATGATTATAATAATAAATATGATAAGTTGACACCCTACAAACAATTGGTGGAGGAATACAAGCAAATTTTGCCAATATAACATTTGAACAAATACCCAGAATACAAAATAGAGCAGTTGATGCAATGGCCACAGTAGGATCCCTCTTGGATAATGTCTAACAATGGAACACAATTTGAGTTTATAGTGGAATAGCTCATGGTACCAGCCTATAAAATTCCCTCTTTTTAATATGTTTGTATGATAGTAGGACTTGAATCATCCTATTACAGAGAAGTATATGCCTATCTACATGATCAATATATATCTCCTAATCTTTCACACAATCAATGGAAAACACTTATACATTAGGCATCAAGATATACAATCATTTTTGATACTCTATATAGAAAAGGTCTAGATGATACTTTTCTTCATTGTCTCAATTTTGAAGAAGCAAAATGTAAGGTCCACCCCTGACTTGACTTGTTTGACTAGAGTTGACCTTTAATTCATGTGTGATAGGCTATTTCAGATGCTTTATAGGATGTTGACACTATCATTAATGATCATGTGATTTATTAGACACTATATGCTTATTATGTGATTGACTATCGAAAGATTATATTGATCATGTGATTTGATGAGCATAATTGTTGATGGATTTTACATGCCTTACTATAATCGTGAATTATACTAATCATGCACTTGATGATGTTTTTATGTACTAACCATATTTAATGATTATCTATGATGAGTTGATCTTATTGTGTATTTGATTGTTGTATGACTGTCTTCGGGATAGAGACAATTCCACATCACTCATTGCGAGTGGGATGTGTCGTTGCAATTCTCTAACCCTTGTCTGTTATAATATATATATATATGTATATGTCGTATCGTTGCTTTGTGGATGCAGGATTTGCAGGTACCAGACATCGACTCCACCTGGCTCCACAGGTCTGAGCGTGTCTTTAAATCCCAATGGTATGTGGTTTGGATTTGGCACAATTTTCCCTCACATACTCTAGGTCTAAGTTGTTCACTGAGAGTTGTCAGTGTCTTGGCACAAGTCATCATGATAGTTAGTAAGCTGGGTTTCTTTTGTATTGTGAGTATGTTAGTATTGGCTGATTATTCCTTTTATGTTGAGATTGGCAATTTGATTATTGATGCAAGATTAAATAATTAATGATGTTTATTTTAATTATTTTGATTAATCGCGATTTGATTATTTGGTTATCTAATGTCTAATTTAATTTATTGGATTCTTGCCTTTTTGGTTATTTGATTATTTGATATTTAAATGTTTATTTATTTTAATGATGATTTAATATTTATTTAATTTTTATTGTTAGCTTATGATGTGTTTTATATTTATTTGACCTTTATTGGTATTTACTTAATTACCTATGGTTTAATATTTATTTGGCTTTTAATGTTTATTTGGTTCATTAATTCATTTATGAGCCTTTGGTTTATTTAATTTAATTTCCCCATTTAATTTATTTAATTGTGGCTCATGTTTTATTTATTAGTTTGACTTTTATATTAAGTGGGTTGTATAAATAATAAAATGATAAAACATTCCCACCAAATTGTAAAAAAACATGATTTATATTTACCTTACCTACCCTCTTCTCTTATTGGTTGAATTTAAAAAGGGAGGTAAAATTATATTATATGGTGGCGTTGGTAAAATATATTATAGATTGGAATATTTTGATTGGTTGAGATTGAGGCTAGGGTTTTTGGTTAATGTTTGTCTTTTTATTTTCTTTTCTGTGAATTTTTTCGTGGGTTGATTCTTCTTGGAAAATTTTCTCCAGCAAATTTTCTTCTTGGTTTTGGTTTTCTTCTCTCTTGGATTTTGGCTGGAGCTTGGATTTGATTTGGTTTGGCTTGTGGGATCTCTTCTTCGGCTTCTTCCATAACACGGGTTGCAGGTTGGAGATGTATTCTACTTTTTTATATTTTATTTTACAGTTTTTCTGTATGCTTCGTGTCTGCAGATTGAATGTGTGAGCTTGGGGAAATGAATCTAAAATTTGTATAGTGAGAAAGGAAATATATGAAGGCATAAATTTGTTGTAAGGTTTTATTCTATAGTTTGTGGAAAATATTTGTATTTTTTTGGTTTGTCTTTATGAGTATGTGTCGTGCATGGAGCTTTGATTTAATATTGGCCTTCAAGTGTGTATTATTTATTTAATGTTGAAGTGAATTTTATTTATTGGGTAATATTATTTTACCCATTAAGTAATTTAAAAGGGGGTAATTTGTATTCTTTTATTTAAAAGTTATTTTCACCCCAGGTCAATGGTTTAATTTATTTTATCTACCCTTGGATTTGATTGGCTGGAAGTTTATGGTAGGTAGAAAATATATTTTATTTTTCTTGAACTTTGGGAAGGTAGGCATGGAATATAATGTTTTTGGAATATTTTTATTGGAGGATGGTTTTGTTTGGTTTTGTTTTATTTTTTTTATTTTTCTTATTTTATTTTTATAAATAGGCCTTCCTGTGAATTCACGGGGGTTGGAATTTCTGGGATTAATTTTAAGATTGCTGGTGGTTGGATTTAAATTGGATTAAAGGCTTGGTATAATTTTTCCTGTAGGTTAATTTGCTAGTTGTTTGATTGTGTGGTACTTTCCGAATTAATTTTTGTACCAGAGGCTTTATTTGAGGGCTGTTATATTTTCCAGATTTGGCTTCTATCAGTTTTGATTTATTTAGATGGTCTTATGTATATTTGCTCCTATGCACCATTGTAGACATTATAGACTCTCTTCCATGTGAATAGGCCATGGACGATTGAGGTGAATATATATGTTATTTTGGACCAGCAAATGAGTAGGCCTTGTTGTGATGTTATCTTCTATTTGATGGCAGCATTTGATGGGTTGATATGCCTTTGTTTATTGCTAGCCAAGAGGCTCATTTTGTTATATTGATGTTGTTGTAGCCTTGCATATGTTGTGAGAGTATGTGTGGAAGTTATTGGCTGCATTGAGTATTATTTTAATGTATTTATGTTGGTAGAGCCTCTTGTGATGTGTTGTTGGGCCATGTTAGGAGGAGTGGACTTCCTTGTGATGACCGGGGTCATGAGAGATAGGCTGGCATGAGGTTCCTTGTAAGGATGCATGAAGTCTAGACCACTAGGGCACATTGGAGTTTTTCATGATTTGTAAGAAAGTGATAACATTGATAATAAATTAATTGGGATGGGAAAATTATAACTCACTTAAACAAGATAATGAATAGTTTTGAGCCTCATGACTTATGTCCTAGGGAGGATGTTTTAGGATAAGCATGAGAAGGCCGTGAAGATGGTAAGCTAATCTCCCCTGGTCTCTCATAGGTTGAGATGGCTCCACATGTCCATCAGGCTAGTGCCTTGTGTTATTATGTTATGAGGATGGCATGTGATGACACTCCACTCCTACATGTGCTCCCCCTTTATGATTTATGATTATGCTTATTGGATGCATTTATGTCCTGATGAGTTTTACGCCTCTGGGAGTTTATTCTTGTGGCTCTGTGTGAGTTCTTTCTTGAGAGTCCTTGTTGGTTAGTCTCTTTGGTTTTGAGTGTCAGCCTAGATGTAGAGTGTGTGTTGGGACCTTATGTCATCTCCCAGCACGGGGGGTGGTTCCTTTGGTTCCACATGGTCGGGTGGTTGGTGCTTTTAAACCATTGGGATGTTCCTATCATTGGATTCTTCTTGCATGGATGAGGATGCTTCTTTAGATTGTTCATGGATAATAATTGTAGCAAGAATGTAAATGATGATGTGATTTATGTAATGAAATTCTTATGTAACGGTTGTAAAAGAAGCCATGCTTATGAGAAATCATTATGTTGTTCTAGTTATAGTAATAGTTTTTGGTTATGGTGTGTGATGATAATGATGAACCTTGAGTTGTATTGTAACATATTTATATTAAATGAAATGGGGATAAGTATTGTTGTTTAAAACGAAATGATGTATTTTGTATTCTTGATAAGCCATGTTAAAAGAAAATGATGTAAATGTTATGACAATGGTATTAGATCTGGAATGATGTCTTTAACTAATGATTTAAGTAGAAGAAATGTTATGTCTTGATAGGATGTATGAGTTTGAGTAATGTTGGAAGATATTTTAGGACATGTTTATGAGTTGTGATTAAATAATTTAAAATTATATTATCATACTTCGTAGACATTGATCTAATGATTGAATCGAAATCCTATAATGCTTGGGATGTAATTGAAGGTTCCTTATGAAATATTGTATGGATGTCCTTAGTGAATGAATTGCTAATCTTATTAATGGAAATTACTAGTAAGTGTATGGGAAGATGATTAAATGAGTTCTTGTCTTTTAGGAAAGTATTAGAATGTATCATTTGTTAGAGTTTAAGAATTATATCTCCATTTGGTGGATGCTATTAGTTGTTATGGAATTAGGATATTGTACCTTAGTTTGTGTTGAGATGAATTCATGTAGTTACTTGATTTGTAATGAGATGATTGTTGGTTATTTGATATAGTGTAAGAGATTTTATGAGTATTAAACGAGCTATGGGTTAAATTGTTTGTGAGTATTGCCTTATGTACTTTAAGAATCATGATGAAGTAATAAGTATGCTAGAAGCATAGAATCATAAATGATTATGTGGAAGTTAATCATAAATGGAAATTATGTTAGTGCAATGCAAGGGTTAATCCTGATATATGAATGGTGATATAGTCAAAGGTTGGTTAATGGTAATAGGAACATTTGGACTTGGTGTATAAAATGAATCTAAGTGGAAAAGGAAATAGTGGCGCATTGAAAGATAGAATCTCATATTAAATGAAAGATTAAGAAGGTTGCATATCATGAGTATTAGGTATTTCTATGTTGCACCTATGTGTGTATAATGATTAAGATTATGAGGTATTGAACTAGAAGAAAGTAAATACTTATTTCTTCTGTAGGTAGATTAAGTAATGTTGTTGAGATACCCTAGGGAGGCAGTAGTAATGATGTATTGTATTCCGCTTGCGTAATTGTTTGAATAGCTTGAGTGATTTACTCTATGTTCATAATACTTAAATGTTGTTGTGTGCTAGTTGCATTGCTTATGAGATGTTATGTGTTATATTGTAAAAAAAAAAATTAAATTAGCATGTTTTTAGCTATATTTCTCTGGGGTATTTTGGCGGGCATTACATTTGGTATCAGAGCCCAAGTTGCAACATTGGGATCTCTGGTTAAGGATATTTCTATTAGTCTTGTGAATGTGCCTTGATGTTTCTTGAATTAAGTTACTCTTTGAGATTTGTGTTAGAAGAAGTGTTATTGGAATTTTTGGAATCTTAGATATCTATGCCTTGTCTTTCTCTCTAATTCCTTTTCAGGAATTATATCTTAAAGTAAAGTGTGTATTTATTCCATATGTATGTCTCCAGAATAAGAGAAGTGTCTATATGTTCTTACTTTCTCTATAAATTTCTAGTGCTTACTTGGATGATTAGGGTTGTTTTCCTTATACATAATTAATTTTGTGGTAGATTGAGAAAAGAATATGTGTTCCTCTTAAGTAATGCGATGATCATAAATTAGTCTGTTATGTTGATCTTCCTATGAATAGAAGGATGAAGTTTTTGTATTATACATTTAGGAATAATTTAGTATAGATAATGATGTGAAAATCGAAGGAATTGTATGTGGTGCCTAATAGGAATAGTTGGAATGCTTTTTTTTCCTTATTTAATCTCTTATGTGAAATGTAAGGATGTTAGTTGGTAATATAATGATTTCCCTATAGAACTATTGGTTGTTTTGGTATATGTGTGATTTTGTATGTAATAAAAGATTGTTTGAGGAAATCATAGCTATCAAAGGATTTGGGATGGCTAGTTGCATGTGTATTGGTAGGAGATTTTAAGGAATTTCAAATTGCATACCTTTAAAAGTGGTAGTTGCATTTGGCATGACTAGGAAATTCAAACTGAGTTTGCATAAATTTGTGTGTATTGATTTGTGTGGCAGTATCCCTTCCTTCCTCTTCTCTCTTTGGGGTAAAGGATTCAAATACTTGGGGGTTATTGATATTAAGTAGAAGGATTGGATAATGATTTATGAATATGACTCATAAACATTAAAGGGAAGATTAGATGAAGTTAATTTGCATTGGAGACTGAAATTTAGGTATTGCATTCATGATCCTTATTCTTTAAAGGAAGAATTGATTAAATAGAATATCCCATCATTTAATTAGGAAATGTATCATGAAACTAAAAGGAGATAAATATGTTTATTGAAGCAAGGATTGGTGCATTGCATATGTAGAAATCGAAATGATATCATTGTGTCTTTATTTGGTTTGACAAGATAAAAGTTTTAGCTTTGTGTAGGAATTGTGTGGCATTGAATAAATATTTCTCTTAACTAGATGGATAAATTAAGAAAGGTTACTATATCATTGCCTTATTTGAATTTTAAGAAGAGCTTCCTTAGAGAATTATATTGAGATAAAATAATAATTAGTTATATGGAATTGTGTTGGGATTCTAAATGCCAATATTTCTTGAAATGTTGAAAATACATAGTCTATGAATGCTAGTAATCAAGTAATAATAGGAAGTGATTTTAAATAGAATGATGTGTGTGTTCTTGTAATTTAAGTGGCATTAGATGAAAAGAAAACTAAGTTTTGGAAGTAGGACTGAGATATTCTTAACTTAGATTACTAGAAGTATGTTAGAAGATTATTATTGGTAAGAGTAGAAATTGATATTAAACTTTGGATTTTGTAATGAGACCTATTTTTCTTGTTTAAATATATGATTGACTAAATTTATTAAAGACCTTATGAAGGAATTTCTAATCTTCTATAGGTTGTTAGTTGTGCATTAATGGAAATAATGCGTGTTGTAGTTTACTATCAAGTGAGTAATTGAATATCTAACCTTTGTTTCTGTTATAACTTGGTGAGTATAATCCTGGTAGAGATAAGATATCTTGATCATTAGTCATGGTATGAGTATATTCCTTGTGCATGTGTGAGTGCATAGTTTCTTTATCTCTTCCTACCTATGTCAACTTTCATAAAGGATAATTGTCTATATTTTTGAAAATTAGAATTGCTTTAAAAAATAATGAAAGTAATACAGCCATATGGATAAAATAGAAGTCTTAAATATGGCGTGCACTCTCTAACACATTCAAGGCATTTCACCCTTGGATGTTGTGTAGCGATTACTCCCTTTAGTGTGACTAATGTTGGTCACCTCGTGATGTGAGTTGGATGAATAATTTATTTTGCCTTGAGTTAATTTTTTATTTATGTGATGTGTCGTAAGGATTAATGAGTATTTTTTTAGATTTCTTTACTTTTGGATGACCACTGATTTCTTCTTTCTTTTATTTTTCTCTTGTGGTGGCACTTGTCACTTAAATTTCTTGATTGATTTCGCCGGCAACTTTTCTTCTCTTTTAATTTAATGAATTGATTTGAGGATATTTCCTTTCACCTCCTCTTTTGTTTCCTATGGTGGTCATTTTAAGTGTCGATGTATTGTGGGCCCAAATCTTGAGCCAGTGTTGTCTCTATCATGTTCATTCTGGACCGCTGATAGTGTGTGTGAGGGAGGACATCGCGGAAAAGTGCACTAGACTAAGAAAACAAGTAGATAATGTTGTTATTAGCTAAGTAAATGAAAAGTGTTGATAAGGTGAAATTTATTGGTAAGTTTCTAGAAGTTTATAGTAGATAGAAGTGTCTTGGAATTGTGAAGTCTGAAATTATGGAATAGTTAAATAAAAAGCAGTTGTTGATTTCTTGCCTTCAAATCTTTGTGTACACATATTGGATTAAGGATGCCCTTTGAATGATTTGATTGGATAAGGATTGCATCTAATGTTTGTATAAAGTGTAGCGTAGTGTAAGCATGGTGGAAATTAGGACATTTGAATGTCATGAAATTTGTTGTTTAAAATAAATAGGTTATATATGCTTGATCATCATGTGATGTCTAGAACATATTTAATTTGAGGAAGCTTAGTTCTAAGAAAATTTCACTCATTTAGGCTTATGACATGATTTGTTAAGTAATATAATAGGTGCATATGTGTAAGATATTATGTAAATGTATATATATCTCTCTCTCTATTGCATGCGACTAGATGTTGAGGGAGTATTATTATGAATACTAGTGCGAAATGTAGTGATTTCTTCTTATTGATGCTTGAATCAATGATTGAAAGTACAGTTTTGTATTTGCAAGCATGGTTAAAATGAAGTTCCCTTGTAAACATTTTAACAATTTAGTGTACATATCATAATTAATAGCAGTTGGTGCTTCATTTACCTCTTGTGTAACAAGTTTATTTTGAATAATTGGAGCATAAGGAGGAAATTTAGTTGTCATTATCTTTCTTGGAGTTAGAAAATATTATAATATGTTTGTGTTAAAAGAAAGTTTTTGATTTATGTGTGCTAGTTGTCACCCTAAATCTTATGACTTCCAGGAGTAAGTCGAGTCTAAGGGGGGGAGGATGTAAGGTCCACCCCTGACTTGACGAGAAAAACCAAGAAAATTTGAGCCTAATTGGTTGGGTCCTTTTGTAATAACAAGAGTCATCGGAAATGGCCCCTATAGTTTAACAACAGAGGGAGATCCACTCCCTAATCCTATGAACAACATGCACCTTAAAAGATATTACATCTAAGGGCTAGGTTAATTTATTCTTTACTTTCTGCACCTGCATATCATTTTCTTTAAAGCATTGTATCTCATATAGTTTCTTTCAATATCGCATCGCATTCAAAATCTTCATAGCATATAGTCTTTTCTAGCGCATATAGTTGCATCAATAAAACAAGGAGATTGTTTTAGTTATTCACCTATCTGCACTGAAAGAAGCAAAGGTTGTCTCATTTCTTGGATAGTTGTACAAGAAGTTCCTAAAAGTTTTAGGTCATTCATCTTCAATGTCATCTTGGGATTGAGATTTATCTTTGGTTAGGTAGAAGTTTCACTAATGGGCCTTGTTACCCAAAGTCTATCAATTGTTATATCTCACACATTAATCATTTTCTTTAAGTCATTGTAGATACCTAGTTGATCACAAGGCTAGTGAAAAATCCAAAATTCTACTTCAGCACCATTGTAATTGTCATACCCATGTAGGTTTCATTACTTACAAGCCAAGGCAAGAATATAAAAAGGAAAGAAAAAGAGTTACTTCAAATTCCATTTTAAGGAAAAAGAAGCAAAGATATATAACTAAAATATCATGCACAAAAGTATAATAAAGATTGGCTAAAGGAACATGCGAGTAACTCCATCGGGGCTATGGACACCTATTGGCAATGGAGCAATATTTGAGAGATTACAGTATATAACCTCGTCGAGGCTATACATGCCTGACTGGTAGCGAGGCTCTATCCAGGATACTTTTGAAGTCAGAATAAACTATGTAGCTAGTAACTTACGATGCTAAGGGTCTCTAATGGTTATAAGAGAATAAATTTAGTTGCACACACATGGGCAAAAGAAGATCAAAGTTTCAAGAATCAATGGGGAAATTTTTTGCGTCTCCATTTATAAATCTTAGTTACATAGTGTATTAATTTGGATGGTCCTAGGCCTTGTTTAGAATAGATTGAACTCCTATCTCTAAAAATTTATGTACCTTTATTTCAATTAGTGTAATATTGAATGATAAGCACTTACAATCATCCTTGTTCAATAAGAAATGCATCCTTATCTTGCATCTTGCATCTTGCATCTAGAATAATGGCATTTCAAATTTTCATTTGTACTTGTATACACCTTAAAATGGTCTTAATATAATTAATTAAATAAGCAATTATTTAATTAATACCCCTTCCCAATTTAATTGAATTTATTAGCAATTTGATTAAATTCCCCATTCACCTGCTTATTAATAAATCTAAGGATTTATTTAATTTGTTCATTTCAATAGTCCCCTTTGATTAATTAATCTAAATTGATTAATTCCCCCCATTTAATTCATTTCTTCTAATCCACTAATTAATTAAAACAAATCAATTTATGAGTCTATTGAAAGTTAATTAGCCTTTTCCTATTATTTGCATTTTTAAATTCAAATTCCCCACATGCCTCCTAACTTCTAACCATCTAACCTAACCCATTCCACGTAATCCTAGGTTTAACTAACCCTATCCTATCTTTCACATCCTAACCTCCTTATCCTAACCTCTTGTGGGTTGGATATTCTCCCCTTGAGACGCATGGAACTTTTGCCACATGTCTCCTCCCTTGGACACTTGCCCTCTTGTGAGAAAGATTCCTTGACACTTGTCACCATAGAGATGACAAGTGTCCCTCCCTCCAACCTCTTCTCCAACCTCCTCCAATTTGACCCTTGATATCTTCAGACTCAATCTTTACTGTTGATTCCTACCACCTCACCCCTAGCCTTGGAAATCCTATAAATATCCCTCATGTTGGAGCACAATGGATCTCATCTCAAGCATTGTTATTATAGGAATATCATTTCTAGCATTCTAGTTTAGCATTGTTATCATTTATTGCATCTTAGATCTAGCTTAATTTGATCATCTTCTAACATAATTGCTTAATCATATAGCATAATCAATCTCTCATCTAGCTTAATTGCATCATCATTTAGTATAATCATGCATATCACTAGCATAATTAGCTTCTTGGATCAATCTAGCTTAATCATGCATTCATCTAGCTTGCACATCATATCATTTTAAATCCTTCATCTTGGTGTAGTCAAGTCACCAGGATTTCTCATCTAGATCTAAGAGAAAATCCACACTCACATCTCTTAGGAGGTGATAGGTCGCTTTGCCATGGTTTCTCTTTCATTTGATTTTAATTTGCTAACCATGCTTGTAATGATCTATTGAGTGTTTGTGTTGCAGTTGCAGGAATCCTACTTCACACTCACAACATTTTGGCACCCACTGTGGGGAAAGAAACCTCATTTCTTGACCTCTTTCATCTTCAAATCTTCAATCTCACAGATCTCTAGTCGTACTATCTTCTGAATCTCGTACGGGTACCTTTGCAATATCGTACGAGTTTCTTTGGGAACTTGTATGGGTATGTCAAAATACTTGTACTGCTAGGTGAGAAAACTCATACGAGTTTTTGTTTCTATCTTTTCATAAATAGAGTTCATTTTAGGGTTTTTATGCTTAAATTTAGCTATTACTAATGCTAACCTTGGTCTGATTCTGAGTTGTCTAGTAGCCTAACTGGTTTTCTGTAGAACATTTGTCCAAGATTACGCGGGCAAAAGAAATTCAATCACTCAAAACAACATGATTACTAATGTCTTGGTTTTACATGTTGCCTAAGGAAAATCAACCAAACTTTATGTCTTCTTAAAGTTATCTAGGAAAACTTAATTTGCTATTGGTAAATGAACAATCTTGTTTTCTATGCTTGAGAAGTTGTCTAAGAGGTAGGAGAGTATTCTCTTGTCTGTATGGACAATCAAAAATCCTAACCCTTGAAGCGCTTCTATGTTTGAGATTTGAATACCTTTAGCAGGCCTACCACAATGGGGAAAAGTAATCACCCTATGAGAATGACCAAAGTGAGTACAGCTAGACCTAAGCTTTTTGACTCGCTCTTAAAAATAGGCCTCTTGGGATTAAAGTCTCAGAGGATGGGATTATTTAAGTTTTCTCTTTTTAGATCTCTCATATTGAACATTTTGTAGGGTCATGCGGTCTCAATCACGCTTGCATGACTACTTCTTGTTTCGGTACCTTGTTGGGCTATGTGTCTAAATCATGCTTGCATGATTGCAAGGGGTAATTCCAAATGGAAAACCTTACTACGAACCCTAATATAGAAGCTACCTGGTTCACCTCCAAAAGGGGGATAATCTTGGTGCAAGAGAGATAGTAACTCTCCCAAGACACTTGCCATATCATGTCCCCATTAGGGTTTGGAGTCGGATAATATGGCATTGAGAATCCATTGTGTGAGACTCAGCGGTCGTATTTTGATTAGCTATTAGGTGTGTACCTAAGTTTGCAAGCAAAGGTTTTCTCTCTTAGCCAACTTCCTTAGGATTTAGCATCTTGTGCTTGAGGTCACTTATCATAATGTGGGTTTGTTGTGTTTTCATCCTTGGCATTGAAACTGAAACATCTAAAACTGGAAAACATAATCAAAACATTAAACATCATTGGTCAAAAATCTATCAAAGTCAAAAAATTGTCTCTACTCTGTCATAAGTCATATGATTTTCCTTGTTTGTCATACGAGAAAGCTAGTTCATCGTTCTATTCTATCTAAATTGTCGTATGAGTCAGATCAACAGAAATTATTTGTTATCGGTTTGTCGTATGGTTTCTTCTAAATTTTCATACGAGGTTCTATCTTTATCATATGGGATTGTCTAAATTGTCATCTGGAGCTTATTAAACTGTCGTATGAGGTTTTGTCTCTGTAAGTTCAAAGTTGTCTTATTGCATGTATTTTTTAGATCTGACATAATTGCTTGGTCAATTCACAGTGAGCGTATACACTTGATATCTATCATCCTATCCTTAGGTTGTCTTCTTGGTTCGCTCGATTAAGTAATCTTCTATCAAAATGAATTATAGAACTAGACACCCCAAGATTTTTAAGTATTCATCTTCAACAAGTTCAAGATCTAACATCTCAAAGTGCATTATCACCTTCTTTGATAAACTGGTCACTCAAAACATAGTTTCTCATCATAATCTATCATCCTTTATCATGAAACTACAATGTTTGATCAAGATAACCTCATCCCATATCATAGGTTCCTATTGGACTTGGTCCTATCAAAATCATCATCATTGCACTCCAACCTAAGATCTTACAAACTTACAAATACTTGAATTATCTTTTCATGTCATATCACTCTATCATATCTACATTGACAGTTGGTCACTTATCGAAACACCTTTTAGACAATCAAATCCTTGCACAACATTCAACACACGTGTATGCTCGTTTTAACAAGAGCGCAGAGACGTAAGATCACAAAAATGGAAATAGAAACATTTGAAATAGCTAAAGATCATAGGAACATGGCATACCAAAGTGCAATACATGAAGAGGACATAACAGATTAACATATCAGAGAAATCAAACAAGATCCTAAATTTGATAAATTTATGGAGAAAATAATGGAGGGAGAAAAAGAAAAATACTTCTTAATGTTAGCAAAATCTGGTACTACACTCCCCTAGGATTTTGATGTGAGAAATTTAGGACAAACGAGAAGTGACCCTTTCCATGATAACAAATGACATGAGGAGATTTTCGGTCACAAAAAGGATGACACATCAATTCCTGATAACACAAGAACTAATGAGGAAACTTTCGTTCCAAAAAAGGATGATGTAGAAATTCTCAACAATGCCAAATCTAATGAGGACACAAGAAAGAGTCGAGATGATATGAGAAGAGATCAAGATAATACTAGAATGCAAACTCATGGTTATGCAAGAATAAATCATATGGATAATCCTCTCACAGCTCTTACACAACAAATACAAATGTTGCAAAGATAGATTCAAGATATGCAAAGAGGAACTGTTCAAAGATACTTGCTTCAAGAGATCTTTCCTTAACCATTCAATGGAAATCTATGTTAGGATTCCCACAGATACTAAGAGGGGGTGGTGAATCAGTATCTAACTGGTGATAAGAATTTCTTAAGTTAAAACATGCAAAACATAAAATAACAGTATACTGGTATGCAAGAATTAATGCTATAAACAGAATCAGAAACATCCACATGAAAAGAACACCATAACACAAGATGTTTGATGAGGAAACCCGGTGTGGCAAAAACCTCAGTGGGATTTGTGACCTGCAATATTCACTCACTGGCCAATAAGAGAATATTACTTACAATAGGGGCATGCACATGCAGGAAGGCCAACTACCTAGAGCTCACTGCTCAATGGGAAGTCACACTGACTTACACTAAGGATTATACTAATCCAATGACTTGTACTACTTTACAATAGCATCTCCAATGCCAGATTTAGTACTGGTTCTTGCTCTGTTCTTTACATATACCCTTGACCTATAATTCGCACATTAGGTCTGCCTAATAATTTCTTTATGCTCACTTCATTACCTCTCTAAATGTCTACAATGATCTCCTTTATATACAAGAGTCATTTTACAATTTGCCAAGTCGGCTTACAATAATAAACAAATTATTACATAACAAAAATCTTGTCGGCCTCTATGTCGATATACATATTTTCTTCTGTGTCGGTGCCGGTGTCGGTGTAGAGTGATATGTTGATATCGGTGCACTATCTTGCCTGTGTAATGCTTTGTCGGTATGATGTCTTGTCGGTGCCATAGGATTGCAAGGTTGCCATCAATGATAAAACCTTCAATCACATACAATGTCTCATTGGAGTGTCCATATGCCAACAATCTCCCCCTTTGGCATTGATGGCAACACTCATGAGAAATTTCAAAAAGTGTCCAAAAATGTGTAGTCCAAAAATTTACCAAAAATGTTTACCAAAAATATGAGGGGCTCCCCCTGAGCATATGATTCCTGTCTTTGAGCTTTCTCATCCTACTACTCCCCCTTTGGCATCAATGACAAAGGTTGTCAAGATGTAAGTAGAATTTGTAGTTACATCTATCCATATCCTCAACCCTATAGTTGGGTAGTTATTATCTGAAAAAGATCATCCAAAATTAAGTTTATACTATCCATAAACTTTTTACTATCTTTTATTGTTGTTTTAGTCCTTTTTACAGTACCGGTGAGATGCTGCAAATGCTCTGCCGGTGTTTTGCTTCCCTGTACTAATGCCTCTGAGATTTCCTTTCGTAGAGATGCTAAATAGTCCAATCTTGGACTTAGTTTAGATCTCAAGTGTTTTGCCTCATTTATTATTTGTTCTTTCTCTCTTTCTAGTTTGAGCAATTCTTCCTCAAAATTTGCTAACTTCTCTTCAAAGACTGATAATGAATCTGGTGAGTTGACAAAATTGTCTACAAGCTTATTTATCTCATCCTATGTCTTGCTTATTTTCTTGTCAATATCTATAGTCAAAAAGCTTGTTTTACATGTATCTTTATATAGATTTTTATACTCTTTCAACAAACTACATAGTTCCAGTAGAAGTGTGTCAAAGTCCCTATTACACTTCTTTATTTCTTCATCAAAAAATTTATGTTTCTCTTTTTCTACCTTGTCCTTTACTGATTCTTCCTTTAATTTCTCAATATTTCCAGAAATATATTTACATAATGTGTCCAATTGTCCTAAAGAGTCTTTATTGTCTATGTTACAATCAGGAGCAATTATCTTCAAAATTGGTATTGAATCATCTATTGCTTTATAAGCCTGTGAACTGCAGTCAATTATTTTCTTTATAGAATCTAATAATACCTCAGTCACATTAGTTGACTTGAATGTTGATGATGATCCAAGAGTCTGAGTGCTGGTGGAAATAACCATGCTTGTATTGACCTCTGGCAGGTCAGTTTGTGTTTGCATTTCTTTTAGCACTGGTTTCCCTGCTTCACTGCTTACCGGTGGCACTGTTTCCTTGTGAGCCTGTTCTGAAGCCTTTAGCTCTGTTGATTTCTTTGTATGTGCCTTAGAGTCTATCTTTTTCCCTATATCCTCTACCAGTTTCTCTATATCTCCTGTTACCAGAGGCTTATTAGCCATATCTGACTTGTCAGTTGTATCTTTATCAACTATTATGATGATCTTTTGGGTATCAACATTTACAGTGTATAGGACTTCAGGATTAGGATTTCTATCCTCTACATCCATACTTTCTACTACCGGTTGGTCTTCAGTGGTTGTAATTTTCACAGGTGGGGGTAGGTTGTCTTTAACCTTTATGCTTGGAGGTCCACCAACTTTGCCTTTCCCTTTGTCCCTATCCTTCTGATATACTTTAATAGGCTTAGGGTTCCTGTATTCTTCTTTTTTTTCCTTTTCAACCAAGAATATATCCCAACCATCTTCTATTTCCTCTATTACTTCAGTAACTCTTCCTGCCATCAGTGAAATGTGTCAGTGTGTAGTAGAGAATACTGTTCGGTTTGCCTGAGCAATCAAATTATCAATTTCTTTACCGGATACACAGCAAGTAGTTTTTCTATTTTTATTTTCTTATCTAATTCAATCACTGCTTGCCTTCTGGCCTCAAGTCTTTTGTACAAATCATCAGGAATTTCATTGACTACTTCCATCAAAAACTTTTTGTACATGTCCATATGCAATATTACACTTTCCTCAACTTGCCCTTTCTCATCAGCAGATAGAGTGTCACAAATTTTCTCTATGTTTTTCAGTTTTCCTTCCTCTGTGATTTCATTTAACAATATGTCTAGAGGTGCCAAGTCAGTTTTTGTCTTTTTCTTTTTCTTAGGGGTTAGCTTCTTCTTAGGTGTGACCTTTCTAATCGGAGATCTCACTGCTTGTTGCTTCTGCCTTGTCCTTCTAGGTGAAGGAGTGGTTGCCAGTGAGGGATCTCTTTTCCTAACAACTCTTTTAAAAGTTGTTGGCATGTCACCTTCCGAAGAAGTACCTACCGGTGATAGATGAGCATCAGGTTGTGGAGCTGCCAACTCATCTTTTGTTATGTCGGTTTTCTTTAATACATCTTCCTTAATGGCCTTTGCTTGTCTGGATCCTTTCCTCACAAATGCCTCTACTTTCTTCACTCTTTTCTTAGACTATATTTGGCTTTCTATGGTCTCAGCACTACCAAATACTTCTTCCTTAGGTTCTTTGGGGGCTTTCAGAAGTGCTTTAGCATAAGTTTCAACTATGTGGTCATCTATCTCATAGCCCATTTCAGTTACCCAAATTGTCCTTGGGATGACTGCTTCCATCCATATTTCATCTTTCTTAATAACAAAGCATATATCATCTTTGTATTTATCTACTATTTTCTGAGATAACCTTATTCTTTTCTTCATTTTTAACTTCAATGCTTGGAAAAAGTCATGAATATTGTTCTCCTTGTTCTCACCCATGGTATTAAATAGTTTTGTCAATTGTTTTCCTACCGGTATGTCAGATCCTAGTTCTTTATATCCTATACCAGGAACCTGTTTTGTTATGTGAAGCATTAGGCACACTAACAAATTTCCAAATCTGAAAGTTCCTTTCTTATCCTTCTTTATCTTTCCAAGGTTGTCTATCAGTTCATCTTTTAACCATTCACAAATGTCAATTTTTGCATTGTCTATCACCATATCATAAGCACTCTTAATGCATAAACTTGAAACTGAGTTAAGTCTATTAGCATGAGTGGCTTTGTAACCTAATATCATACTTATGAATCTCACATTGATATCTTTTACATCATTAACCCTTAGAGATCTCTTATCGAATGTTGCACCTGTTAGGTCTATTACTAGGTCATTGGAAACTTTCTTGTTTTTGTCTGGTCTTTTACCGGTGGTCGATAACCCTATGACAGCTTTCACAGCTTCCTTGGTGATCTTATGAATTGCATCTAACTAGAAAAATTCTCCATGAACTCTTCTTAACACTATCCTAATCACATCCTTAGGAAATTCGGGAATGCTAAGGATTTTTGTGTATCCTAGGGTTTCAATAACCTTGTGTTCAGCTTTAACATTGTCGATATCATCACATATCTTGGTTTTATACATGGTTTTGATTTCCTCATCTCCTAACTCTTCAATGTTGTAGTGGATGTACATTCTAGGGTCTTCAGCATATACAACACCTTTAGGGATTTGAGAAAATGCACCTAAGGTATCATCCTTCTTTGCTATCTCAGGGACTAACTGAAATACTGGCCTAGGTCTTTTAATTACTTCCATAATAGTAGGGTTTGCTATGTATTCAATTGCAGAAGTGGATGCCATGATTAAATACCTCTTTCTGTCTTGGATGGATGATTGCTTGGAGTGCTTGCTTCTTGCTCGAAATGCCTTAGCTCGGAATCTTCGCGCTCTCTGAAAGTTTGAAATCATGATGAAATGAAATTGAGCCAAAACCTTATTTTATAATGTCTTTTCTCCATCTACCACATTAATTGCATGTCGGTTAAGTATTCACTTAACATTGTCTGCTGGTAATAAGTAATTTTCAACTTCTTATCTCTAACCGAGGGAATAATAGCACATGTGTCATTAGATTGCCAAACCCTCAAGGAAATTTTCTTCAATTGGATGAAGAACTTCCTGTCAGTGGAGCACTACTTTGTCATGTCGGTGAAGCATCACTCTGTCCTGTCGGTGAAGCATTTGTTGGTTCTACCGATGGAGGAGTATTCCCAATATTTAGATCAGCTTTTCTAATCCATTGCTTTGATAATTCTTGCTTAACCTCTTCAACCTTTTCTTTACCCTTCAACCTAGCACTTTTGTTGTCTATCGGTGTACCTTTACTTCTACAAAATTTAGCAATATGCCCAATCTTGTTACATGCATAACAAGTTACATTATTTTTCTGAATAGATTTCCCATAACCTATGTCGGTTTGTGTTCTGCATTGATTTGATAAATGTCCAAATCTTCCACAAACATAACATCTCACATTCATTCTGCAGTTTTCAGAGTTGTGACCAACTTTGTTGCATTTTGAACATTGACCGATGGGTGTATTGATACTCGGATAATTCTTAGATCTACACTCATTTGCTATATGACCATACTTATTACAATTAAAGCATTTTCCATTGAATTTATAAGTATTAGGTTGTCTTACCGGTTTGCTGTGATCCTGAGTATTTGCAGTACCGGAGCTTTCACCAACTTCAAAGCCAATTCCAAAAGTGTCACCTTTAGGTTTTTGATTCTTCAGTAAGGTGCCAAGTTCCTCTGAGCTTTTCTTGAATTTTTCTTTATGTTGATTTGCAGTTTCCAGTTCCCTTTCCAAGATTTCTTTTTCTCTCATCAGTTCATTTGAGTCATTCTGAGTATGCATCAGATATGTCTTCAACATGTCATATTCATAGCTAAGTCTTGTGTTCTCATTTGCTGCATCACTTAGTCTTCTGGTCAATTCTTCTTCATTCTTCTTTCTATCCTCAATCTCTTTGCAAAATCTCATAGTCATATCCTACATTTCATTTTTTGTTGTCATGATCTCTTGTTTCAGCTTGCTTATCATATCATTAAGTGATTCCTTTTCATCGTTCTCATTTTACAAATTTTCATAAAGTTCTCTTCTCTTATTTCTTGCAACAATAAGATTTTTTTGAAGTGCCTGAATGATATTCTGAACTGCTCTTAAATCATATTCTAATTTGATATTTTTCAACTTCTCTGCATCATAGTCAGTAAGAGCTCCTTCAAGTTGCTTCATCAGATTTTCCATCTTTACCAGTGTCAAGATATTCCTCAAGCTGTTAGGCTTTTGAAAATAGAGGACCAAGCTCTGATACCAATTGTTAGGATTCCCACAGATACTGAGAGGGGGGGGTGAATCAGTATCTAACCGGTGATAAGAATTTCTTAAGTTAAAACATGCAAAACATAAAATAACAGTATACCGGTATGCAAGAATTAATGCTATAAAAAGAATCAGAAACATCCACATGAAAAGAACACCATAACACAAGATGTTTGATGAGGAAACCTGGTATGGGAAAAACCTCAGTGGGATTTGTGACCCACAATATTCACTCACTGGCCAATAAGAGAATATTACTTACAATAGGGGCCTGCACATGCAGGAAGGCCAACTGCTTAGAGCTCACTACTCAATGGGAAGTCACACTGACTTACAATAAGGATTATACTAATCCAATGACTTGTACTGCTTTACAATAGCATCTCCAATGCCAGATTCAGTACTGGTTCTTGCTTTGTTCTTTACATATACCCTTGACCTATAATTCACACATTAGGTCTGTCTAATAATTTCTTTGTGCTCACTTCATTACCTCTCTAAATGTCTACAATGATCTCCTTTATATACAAGAGTCATTTTACAATTTGCCAAGTTGACTTACAATAATAAACAAATTATTACATAACAAAAATCATGGCGGCCTTTATGCCGGTATACATATTTTCTTCTATGTCGGTGCCGGTGCCGGTGTAGAGTGATCTGTTGATGCTGGTGCACTATCTTGCCTGTGTAATGCTTTGTTGGTATGATGTCTTGTCGGTGCCATAGGATTGAAAGGTTGCCATCAATGACAAAACCTTCAATCACATACAATGTCTCATTGGAGTGTCCATATGCCAACAATCTAAACATGATATTGTTGACATTTGGATGAAGATTGCATTAATGAAATGTCTAGCTAATTCGGAAGTCATCACAAACAAGATAAACATACTAATCATTAGCTCAATCACGAAAGCACAATTGCAATGATCTATCCTAATTACATCCAATAGAGACATAAAGATAAAGCATTCAAAAAGATTATGCAAACCAGATGTAAATCCAAATGTTTCCTTCATGCGGCTCCATTGTTCTTCTTTCCTCTTCAAATAGTTTGGTTGTGGATCTCACCTACAAGTGCACACACATGATTGAAAGCAAGTAGGTAAGAAAATTGCTCAAAACTACTCGAACCATGATTGATTAGAAATTTGATAATCTGATTAGGGGATTTGATTGAAGAAATTCATCCAATTTATAGAAAAATTGGAGAAATGAATCAAATTAGCATGATAATGATTCGAATGGAAATTCAAATCAAGAATAGAAAAATTTATGACATGTGTATGACAAATTGCTATGCAAGGATTTATGACAATTTATGACAAATTGCTATGCAAGGATTTATGACAATTTATGACAAATTTCTATGTAAGGATTTATGACAATTTATGACAAATTTCTATGTCATTTCCATGAAATTAGGAGAAAAATAGGAGAGAATTGAAATTAGGAATTAGAAAAATAGAAAAATAGAAAATTGATGAAAATTAGGAAATTAGGTAAATTAATTAATAATTTGTCATTTATTAATTAATTCACAAAGAGGAATAATTAGCCAATTAAATGAACATTTAATTGTGACAAGAAAACTTAGGATAAATAAATAAATTATTAATCCTAAAGGGAGAAATGACAAACAAGGTTAAATGATTAAATCACGAAACCTTAGAAGATGAATTAGGCCTTGATGAAAGATAATTGACTCGATCATGATTCTGATTAACAAAGGACCAATGTGATAAATGATTTAATTGATAAATGCGCCAATTGACGAGGAACAATGACTAATTGATCCAAATTGACATAATTGAAACAGACAACAATCGATGACAAATCGATCACAAAATGACAAAATTGACAAGAGGACAAGGATCGATGACAAAATAGATTGCAAGACGACAGGATTGAAAATGACCACGATCAATGACAAATCGATCGCAAAATGACAAGATCGAACATAACAACGACCGATGACAAATCGATCGTTAAATGACAAGATTGAAAATGATAAGGATTGATGATAAATCGATCGCAAATGACAAGATTGATAAGAGGACAAAACCCTAATTAGGATTGACGATGTCCAAAATGATGACAAACGAGCACGCACATTGATGCGATAGGATAAGATCGATTAAAATCATGACTGGAGAGTGTTGTCGACAAGACCAAATTCAAAGGCGAGATGAATGAAGAATGCAGAAGAAGGACTCAATGTTCACAAATGATAAAGACCAAGTGCGAATCATAGAAGAAATGTTAATGCGATGCAAAAACCTAAAATGAGGCAATGTGCAAATGTTAAAGTATGACTCCGCAAGCGTTGACCATTTTTAGGTGTCTACAAAATGTTATATTGTCATTAATGTCAATTAAACCGGTAATGATATTGTTGTAATGTTGTTTTGTAATCAGTAGGAAGAGATAAGTGAAAGGAACTGTGACCGATAGGTAAGTTTGTGGATTGAACTGGTATTGCTAAGTATTGGAGAGTTGAACTGGTAAACCCTACCTGTTGGTTTGAGAAAACCTAACCAATTAAGTTTGGTGAATTGGTTATATTGGTTTATGATCTGATGGTGAGCGGTAATGCTTATGACACATATGCATATTGTATGAAGAGAGTTTCAAAGTGTATTTGGCATGGTGAGGTAATGTTTTTTGTCTTGGCAATGAGCAAGTATACTACATGTAATGCAAAGCACGTGATGAGTTACTAAGTTCGATGAAGCGATGATCAAGGAGCGGTCGAGGATTTATTGGATGATGTGTAGAGATTTTTATGTAATCCAACAGTCATACTTTAATAGACTTGTTTGTAATCTCTATGAGAATTAGGTTTTTGTTGTGTTACCGACCTAGTTGATTTATTTATAAGGTCGATGAGTTGTATAGTTTCAAAGTTGGCAAAGTTTTATTTAAGTGTGTGGTTGCCGAACCAGATGATGTATCTGCAGTTTGAGTAAAGCTAAATAGGAGCATGAAAAGGATCTGAACATGCAAGTGTAGTGTTATTCAAACAGATCAGCAAACTCCTATTGTTTTCTAACAATTACAGCCGTTAAATCTCCTAACTGGGTAAGCTCTAACAAGCTTGGTGTTATTCAAATCCTCTAATAACGTGATCCATTAGCTTGGATTCTAAATCCTTTACAAAGGTTACTCCTCATAGGGTATTGCTTCTAACAAGGCATTATAGTCATAACCGGGTGGTTCCTAACAAGATCTATTCTTAACAGGACTTTTTGTAAAAGCTTTAACATGCTTGGTTCCTAACAGGGCGAACTTAACAAGTGTTCAGATAGTTATCTTGTGAGTCCCATCTCACCGTGGTTTTTCCCATTTGGCTTTCCACGTCAAAAATATCATGTCAAGTGGTGAATATTTGTGTGTTTATGTTTTATATGGTTGATTAGCTTAACTACTTAATCCACTTTGATATGTCATGATAACCGGTAGCAATATGAAATGAAGTTTTACTTATGTAAGTAAAAGTATTTAGATGTTTGTGAGTTTCAAGTTGTTTACTGTTAATCTGTTGTAACAGTCAACCGGTTTAAACTTGATAGTGATATTGCATTGATAATTCTAAGTTTACTTTGAGATATGCCCTAGGAGCAAACCCTAATACTGACCAAATATTCCCCAATTTGTAATGCAGAGTCAACAGTATCCATTGATCACATGGGAGAACCGACTTGACTGCTTCATGCTATGACATAGACTCAGGAGCACGAACAGAGATACATTGGCAGGACTTGGGATATACTATGTCATGTTCATGCCCGAGATTAGGGCAAACACAGGACTGCTTACTGCATTGGCAGAGCGATGGCATTCAGAGACCTCCTCATTCCATCTGGCGACTGGAGAGGCGACGGTGACACTGGAGGATGTATGGCGTATCCTCCACATTCCAATTCATGGAGAGATGATAGAGTATGACCCAGTGACAGGGAGAGATGCATTGTGCAGATTGTTTGAGTGTGACGCAGATGATCTGGATATCATGGAGAGGGAGATTGGCTAGGAGACTATGGCATCAGAGTATGATCGACGATATGTGGTGATAGCAGTGGTGATAGCATGTCTACTAGCAGGAGACAGATGAGGACATGGATTCCCTATTGGATGGGGAAGAGTGCTAGAGTGGATGGTGACAGAGGGGATGGTCTATGCATGGGGACCATGTGTACTGGCTATGCTATATTTTCAGCTGCATTAGATAGCATATCAGGGAGTTCAGACTTTGAGCTATGGAGTTACACTACTACAGGTATGGGCATTTGAGCACATAGCCATATGTCGACCGATCATGGATAGACAGGTAGTACCACACCGACCATATGTGTATTGCTATGGGGGAGCACTGAGACAGGTTCCTTTTGGATACATACTATATTGGCGACATGAGCTAGATTGACTGAGAGAGTTCATATGGAGGCCATATCATGATTGTCCGGGATGGTCAGATGACAGTGATGAGCTACCATATTGTAGACAGGAGAGGTACTTGATTGGGCGACCAGTGAATCACCAGAGAGTGATTGAGTTGTACCTACCAGAGAGAGTCAGACGATAGTTTGGAGAGAGGCAGGATGTACCTAGAAGGACTGCACACTTTGCCCAATCTCACAGAGAGATGAGTCAGTGGGGGAGTATGATTCAGCCACACATAGCATATGCTGACTTTTCACAGCTATAGTAGAGACAATGGGATTGGGGATCAGATGTGGTGGACGCTGGGACGATAGAGGAGTATGAGAGATGGTTTGCACGATGGCGGCCAGTGCCATTGATAGATCCGGATATTCCAGTGTCGAGGAGATAGGAGGACTTCCCACTCACAAGAGAGGAGGAGGGAGATGATGAGGATGAGGAGGATGAGGGTGGGGATGAGGATGAGGGGGATGATGAGGACGGAGATGAGGATGATGGGGATGATGAGGATGAGCCAGATTCAGGCGAGCATGAGGCATTGCAGGATATGCCCATAGAGCCGGAGACAGCTAGGACAGAGGAGATGGAGATGTGCAGGGCTACCATAGCGAGTCGGTAGGATCACATTGCGACTTTAGAGAGACAGTAGGAGCAGTTCAGAGCGGAGATAGCCAGACTCACAGCGGCTCAAGATACAGCAATAGCTCAGGCACAGCGAGAAGAACAAAGAGTCACTGAGTATATTGGGTCGATTTGGGATGCCAGTGCACGGGAGATGGCACAGATGCTGGTAGAGACTGGAGAGGAGATACGCCATTGGAGGACACTATATGAGAGTGCAGTTCCACCAGAGTAGAGAGCACCTTCCTATCAGGCACGATCGAGGACAGAGAGTAGGGCACGCTCTCGGAGGTCATTGAGCAGCATGGGGGTGAGTGGACCTATGAGACCACCACAGCCAGGACCAGGGGGGACATCATCCGCGAGACATGGCAGGGATGAGGAGGATAGAGGGAGAACCCAGTGACAGAGGCACATGCTCCTTATTACAGACAGTGGACATTATGTAGTTTGACATTTTGTAGTCAGCCTGCGGGTCATACTTAGGATAGACAATCCAATTTTGTACTACGATATTATGATGATATATGATATGCATCGATATGATAAGATGCAATGTGTTATGACATATGTTATTTTCCATGTATTGATGACTTATGCACTGTTTATGTACCATTATGGAGCATGTATGGATGTATATTTTTTTTGTGTTTTTGATGCATTTATGGAATGAATAAAATGCTTTATGTGATGCTCGATGTGATATGCGATACAAGGCAAGTGTACTAACCAATGAATGCAGGATGAAGCATGTGTGTTTGGGGAAATTGGAGCACTAGACCGAACTGACTATCTGAACTGACGGAAGAAATGTTAGTAAGAAGGAAATGAAATAGAGGACAATTAGAGACGAAGAAAAACTTGCTTTCAGTAATGCACTTTGTAGGTGAGAACCTTTATTTTTATGTAGCAAAACGGATGCGTAGCATCATGGAATTGAAGGCTAGAGCTGAAATGCAACCCTTTTTGCAAAAGACAGACACATCACAGACAAATAACAATCACAAAAAAAGAAAGGGACCATGAACCATCCCGGTCACTCTAAATCACTCAATGACATCATCGAGCAACATAGGAACATGATCGAAGCCAAAGATAAATCAGTAAAAAGATAAGATGCACAAATTCCATCAAATCAAACAAACATCTTGATCTTCATTGTCAAAAGTTGAAAGTGTTGATAGGACGATCATGTTGTCTAGTTTCAGGACATGCGGTACCCTGTCTAAGACAGGACACAGTCTAGTTTCGAGTATACCACACCCTGTATAAGACCCATGATAGTGTGCTAAGGACAAATAAATTTGCGGTTGATTGATATGACAAGTGCGATCAGTTTGAATGTCTGGTTTGAGTAAAAAGTTCATCTGTTTAAGCGTGATTTCATTAAAGCACAGTGTATGATTCCGAGTGTCGTTGGATGGATGCTCGATGATTTGTCTTATGCACAAAAGGGATCATTTATTGCAAAATGCTTGTTTTTTTGGATTTTAATGTTTTGAAATTTTTACAATTTTTTTGTGTTCATTTTTTCAGGACTTTATATGACTTTTTAGGGATTTTTTCATAACATTATTTGATTTTTTTGAATTATTTTTCAGGACATTATTCAATTTTTTTGGATTATTTTAGGACATTTTTCTATTTTTTTTTTTTTGATTATTTCAGGACATTTTTCAATTTTTTTTGGATTATTTCAGGACAATTTTCAATTTTTATGATTTTTGCCCCTAGTGTCTAGCAAGGCAAGGAATATGACAAGTGAATAAATAGGCTTTCTGAAATGCTGGTGGATAGAGGGAAGACAAAGGCCTTTTATTATGGAGGCAATATGGATGCAATTTTCAAGGGCTATGACATGATGGGACAAGAAACTGGATATGACAATGTAAAGCAGTGACATGGCATGAGGGACATGTCAAGAGGTTTTTGAAACCATGTTTAAATTTTGCATCCTTATGTCAGATCAAGATCAAGGAATGAAAAAGAGTGTATGGATAGTGATAAGATATGGATAGGATAAGCAAGACCAAGAATGGGTAAGGGACATGGACTGAAGGTCGGGATTGGCTAAGGGATAGTGGCAGAAAGTTGCAATAAGCCAGGGAATATGGATGAAAGGTTATAATAAGCAAATGGATAAAGACCAAAAGCTATGATAGACTGAAAGCTGCAAACAAGATACATGATGCTCATGAAGATCCTCAGCCTTGTCAAGATCAAAGGTGGAAAGAGGAAATGGACATGAGGGATAATAGGATATGAAGGGTAATGACATGGTATGATAGGATAATGAAGGGCAATAGGATATGAAGGAGGAAACCTGCCCCCAAGTGTGGTGTGCAAGAGGTTCATAAATTACGCATGACGCCTGTTTGCCAGGTTTTCATCATGGTACTTGCCCAAGGTGCCTGTTTGCTAGGTTTTCACTAGTGGACGAATTATTTTTGCTATACTTTTTTTCTTTTCTTTTTTTTCTTTTTTTTCACTTTTTTTTTTTTTTTTTTTTTTTTTTCATTTTGACTTTTTCAAGAGAAGATGGACACATGATAGGGGATCGAAGAAGGACTCAAGCATCTTTTTTTTTCTTTTTTTTTTTTGGATAGTAGCCTTGAAAAAAATGGACCATGACCTTTAAAAGTATGCTCAAAGACGTCGGTAGGATAAGGATATGGAATAAGAGATGAAACTAAGGCAAGGATTTATGCAAAGGATGGGATCAAAGGGATCGAAGGATGGAAAATATGCATTGGATAATGGATAGGGTATTGGAAGAATTGGGCTTGAGTGGATGGAAATGTTGGCAAGATCGACATTGGCACACACCTTGAGGGGTAATGGACTGATGGAGGAAAAATGGATTGTGGATATGGAGATTTTGATGAAGGAATAGCTTGGGATTTTGGGACATAAGGGCCCAAAATGGAAGGAGGAGGTGATGGAGGAACAAATTTGAGAGGTTTGGATGGAGGAATATCAATTTTGGATGCCAAGTTGGATGTTTCTTTAGGCTTTTGTGCTTCAAGGAGAGATCCACATGGTTTTTGATTTTTCATGCTTTTGTGGTTCCTTGGAGTGCATTGCTTGCACAAGGGATTTAGGAACCCATATATATTTTGACTTTGCTTTATTTTGCTCAGTGGGCCTTTGTGACCTTTTGGATATTTCTTTTTCTTTATAGATCATATTGTTCTTTGTTTTGACATGTCGATTATATTGGACATGTTGATCCTTGAATACATGTGGATTGCTAGACCTATGACTTTTATGCTTGGTATCCAAATTTCTTGGAAGAGGGAATGAATGTTGGTGTGGATGGGAGTGATATGGAGGCATATGGGATGGATGGAAGGTTCTCCAAGATGTGTGCCTTTGCTGATGTTGCATAGGAGATGGAGGGATATAGGGACCTAAGATGGATGGAAGATATGAAGGGGAAGGTGTATGTTTTGATTTTGATGGAGGGATACCAACGTCTTGAGAGTGAGTTGTGTAGACATGACCCTTAAGATCTTCTTTCACATGAAGGGATTCTTGCTTATGAAGATCTACTCCTTTGTCTTTATGAATATCTTGACTTGTAGGATACTCTTTTCTTTGGGAAGAAGACGCGAGTCCATTATGAGGTGGATATGATATGAGAGAAATAATGAGATCTTGAAGTGGATCGGATTTTACCAAAGTGGAAGAACCCATTATGCATGTTGAGGGTTCATGAACATCTTGAACTGACATGTTAGAATCATGAAGGGGATTAGGATCATGAGGGCGATTAGGATCATGTAGTGGACATGGTTCAATGACAGGCTCTTCAAGAGATGGAATGGGAGAAATAATGGGATCATCAAAAGAAATGCAATCTTGGAGTGTATATGGAGTATTAAGACATGGAGATGGAGGAACAAGTGGATCTTGTGGAGGATCTGAAGGAATAATTTGATCTTGACAAGGAGGAAGATCATTGGAATCCTCTTTAAAGGTGCTTTGCTCTTGACTTTCAATGGGATCATCATAAAGGATGGAAAGGATATCTTGATCTTTCTCAGGAAATGGAATGTCAATGGGATTTGAAAGGACATTGTGTTCATGAAATGGAAGGGGATCATTTGGGATTGGATGGACTGGGATATCTTGATCTTGCTCAGGGAATGGAGTGTTAATAGGACTTTGGATAGGATGGCTAGGAATAGGAGAATCATCGTGAGTGTCTGGGAACATGGGGTCCTGGTCAACAATTGGATGGGATGATAAGGTTTCAGGATCTTGATCTTGATTTTCTTGAGGACTCATTTCTTCGTGCTCTAAATTATCCTCTTGACATGAGATTGGACTTTGGATATGCATGGGGGATTCTGACAAGGAACTAATGTTTTGGCATGAAGGAAATGCACTTTGAACATTTGTGATGGATTCTGGCAAGGAATCAATGCTTGAACATGAGGAAGAGGGACTTCGAATGGGGTCCTCTAAAATAGGTAATGGCAATAAAGTGCATGGTGGCATTAGGTCTTGTATTTCTGAAACATGACAAGGATGTGCATCATGAATTGGATTATCTTGGCAATCAATTATGGATAGCCCTTGGATAATTGCATCCTTGGGTTTATTGTTTGATGAGGACAATATAGAAGGTTCTTGTGAAACTTCTAAAGGTGTAGGGATAGATGCCATTGGAGAATCCATTTGTTTGTGGGGGGATGAGGCATTGCTAGACAGAATTGCATTATTTTGATCTTCCTCAAAGAACTCACTTGGTAGTTTCCTTAAGAGCATTGCAATAAAGCCACCTTTCTTTCGAGGTTTTGACATGATTGGATCTAGAATTTGAACTTGTTTTTGGTTTGATGTCATGTTTTGATATTGGACTTGGTTCAAATTGTTCCAACATGTTTGAAACTTGGGTTTGTGTGTGCTGCAACCTTTGTTTTTGAATGTTTGGTTGTTGTTGTTGACATTGATATTCCACCATTAGTTGAACCATTTGTTGACATTGTATAGTTGGTTGGACATATTGTTGAAATTGGACCATTGGTTGTGTTGGTTGCATATGTTGGACAATTGGTTGTGATGGTTGAAAATCTGATTGATAGTAAACACCTTCTTGTTCTTGTTGTGGAGGCACATAATGTTGAAATTGATGTTGTCTCTTTTCTTGAAATTGTTTCATCATCTCTATTTGGGAGAGGAGAGCTGGTATGTCTGATCATTCGATAAGAGACCTTACATCAATTGGCTCAATATTTGGATTTTGACCTGGAAGTTTTCGAAACATATTGGACATTTGTGATCTATTCTTCGCAATGTTTTTCACTCTTTGTTCCAAAATCTCATTTTCTTGAGCTAGTTTCTCCTCTAGTTTTTGTATTTGGAGACTTGTTTCATCATAAAAAGTTTGATCAATATTGCCTTGGTGTTGGGTTGGATATAATTGTGATTGCCTTGTCGGTTGATATGTCAAACTTTGTTGCATCATTGGTGCTTGGAACCTTGTTTCAATAGACATGTCACTATGCAAATGCAATATTTTTGGAATTTTTTTCAAAGACAATATATGATATGCAACTAAATGCAACCTAAATAGGTGAAAATGCAATCTATGGCAAGAATGCAATCTATGTTTTTGGTTGTTTTTCAAGATTTTGACAAACTTTTTGGAATGCAAATCTAAAAGAGACCCTTAGGAAATTGAAATGACGTCTAGACTTCAAAGGACAAAAGGACCAAGTGACAAAAGGACAAAATGACAAAGTCTCCCCTATATGCTTGGATACTAAGGTAGGTTTGACCAAATGACAATAATGACATAAAGAGAAAAGGCTTGATAAGGTCTAGACTTCTTAACAATGACTTAGGGTTTATCAAAGATATGGATTACTCAAGTATGACAAAACCTAGTTTTGGCATTATATGCAAAGGGACAATCACTATGCAAATAACCCTAATATGATATGATAATGACCTAAACTTAATGAAGAGACCTAGGGTAAGCAATGTATGACAATGGTATGACTTTAATGCAAGAGGACATATGCAAATGGATGACCCTTATTGATATGCAAAGGAGTATGACTTAGGTGAAACCTAACCTTGGTACTTGACAATGAACTTTGCAAAATGCAACCTAGGATGAACCTAAATGTAAGTGACATGAATGTTAAGACAAGATTTTGAACAATGTTTGACAACCATGTTTGAAAGTGTTTTGAAGTTTGTTGGATGAAATGCTCTTATGTTTAACTTTGTTTTGAGTCAATTTTGTCTTGTTTTTGAAATGAGATGCAATTCAACTTTTGACAAGTAAAGAAGACAAGATATTTTAACATAGACTCAAGACAATCATGCTCATTCACACATTTCTTATGGTAGGCAAGGACATTAGGTACTTGAGAGGTAGACTCATTATGGGATTCAAGGAGAATACATAGATGCTTGACCCCACGGGCTCCCCTCCACAACACTCACTTCTCAGGGCAGCCAAGCATCAGTCCCCATGGAAATCTCCCCATGGCAAACTTAGTATCTCTTCCAAGTATCCGAACTTGTCCTTCTCAAGCAACTAGAAGGGTTTTTGGCCTCTAAAAACAAGGTGTTTAGTAAGGATTTCTGTTAAGCGTTACTCCTTGATGTCACGCAAGCGTGATTGAGACATTAAGCCCATCAAGATACCAAACAAATGTAGTCACACAAGCACAATTTAGACCATGAGGTCCTACTTAGATGTTGATATGAGAGAGAGTCCAAGGGTTATCACTTCCCAAGTAACTGCAATTCCCACGTAACCCTTCCTTCAAAGCTTTCGCTCATCGGGTATTTTTTTATAGTGAGTTAGAATGCCAAGGTATTCTAGCCATACTCACTTTGGGTTGTTCCCTTCTCACAATTATCACTTGCTTGCAAAAGCAAAGTGGTCGGGAAGGCAGGCCCTCTAAAGGTGACAAACAATCAAAGACACGAGCATGGTAACAAAGATCTGGATTTCTGATCACCCTAAGAAGGATGACAGCATACTTTCCTACTCCAATGTCACACTCAACAATCAAAGCAAAAACATATTCATTCCAACCTATTTAGAAATCACTAGGTGCCTAAAACATTAATGACAAACACCAAGTTTAGTTGTTTCCCCAAGGCAACCTGCAAAACCCAAGTTAGAAGTTTGAGGTATTTATTCTTTGACTATCGATTCTGCATAACACATGTTAGTAGTTTCATTTGTTGTCTTCGCCATGCGTATGCCAAGATGCTGCATAGATAATTAGTACCAAAAAACAAAAAACAGAAAACAGAATGCAAAAACAAAACAAATTTCAAGTAAAATACTGCATTTTTACCTTTGTTCTGGACTTTACACAGGCGCAGAAGTCATGACAAGGGCACAGAATGTCTTCAACATAGGCACAAGTTGCTTGACACAGGCACAGGTTGTCTTGAACAGGCGCAGAAGTCCCCAGAAAGCCCTACACTACCCTGTTTTTGGGTTTTTTGGCCTGCAAATCAACTCAAAAGCACTCAAAAACACAGTAAAGGGGTTAGATGGTTAGTGTTCACGTCAGTTCACCAATTAATGTAGCTAGTAATTCGGAAGTCATCACAAACAAGATAAACATACTAATCATTAGCTCAATCACGAAAGCACAATTGCAATGATCTATCCTAATTACATCCAATAGAGACATAAAGATAAAACATTCAAAAAGATTATGCAAACCAGATGTAAATCGAAAAGTTTCCTTCATGCGGCTCCATTGTTCTTCTTTCCTCTTCAAATAGTTTGGTTGTGGATCTCACCTACAAGTGCACACACATGATTGAAAGCAAGTAGGTAAGAAAATTGCTCAAAAGTACTCGAAGCGTGATTGATTAGAAATTCGATAATCTGATTAGGGGGTTTGATTGAAGAAATTCATCCAATTTATAGAGAAATTGGAGAAATGAATCAAATTAGCATGATAATGATTCGAATGGAAATTCAAATCAAGAATAGAAAAATTTATGACATGTGTATGACAAATTTCTATGCAAGGATTTATGACAATTTATGACAAATTGCTATGCAAGGATTTATGACAATTTATGACAAATTTCTATGTAAGGATTTATGACAATTTATGACAAATTTCTATGTCATTTCCATGAATTTAGGAGAAAAATAGGAGAGAATTGAAATTAGGAATTAGAAAAATAGAAAAATAGAAAATTGATGAAAATTAGGAAATTAGGTAAATTAATTAATAATTTGTCATTTATTAATTAATTCACAAAGAGGAATAATTAGCCAATTAAATGAACATTTAATTGTGACAAGAAAACTTAGGATAAATAAATAAATTATTAATCCTAAAGGGAGAAATGACAAACAAGGTTAAATGATTAAATCAAGAAACCTTAGAAGATGAATTAGGCCTTGATGAAAGATAATTGACTCGATCATGATTCTGATTAACAAAGGACCAATGTGATAAATGATTTAATTGATAAATGCGCCAATTGACGAGGAACAATGACTAATTGATCCAAATTGACATAATTGAAACAGACAACGATCGATGACAAATCGATCACAAAATGACAAAATTGACAAGAGGACAAGGATCGATGACAAAATAGATTGCAAGACGACAGGATTGAAAATGACAACGATCAATGACAAATCGATTGCAAAATGACAAGATCGAACATAACAACGACCAATGACAAATCAATCGTTAAACAACAAGATTGAAAATGATAAGGATTGATGATAAATTGATCGCCAGATGACAAGATTGATAAGAGGACAAAACCCTAATTAGGATTGACGATGTCCAAAATGATGACAAATGAGCACGCACATTGATGCGATAGGATAAGATCGATTAAAATCATGACTGGAGAGTGTTGTCGACAAGACCAAATTCAAAGGCGAGATGAATGAAGAATGCAGAAGAAGGACTCAATGTTCACAAATGATAAAGACCAAGTGCGAATCATAGGAGAAATGTTAATGCGACACAAAAACCTAAAATGAGGCAATGCGCAAATGTTAAAGTATGACTCCGCAAGCGTTGACCATTTTTAGGTGTCTACAAAATGTTATATTGTCATTAATGTCAATTAAACCGGTAATGATATTGTTGTAATGTTGTTTTGTAATCGGTAGGAAGAGATAAGTGAAAGGAACTGTGACCGGTAGGTAAGTTTGTGGATTGAACTAGTATTGCTAAGTAATGGAGAGTTGAACTGGTAAACCCTACCTATTGTTTTGATAAAACCTAACCGATTAAGTTTGGTGAATTGGTTATATTGGTTTATGATCTGATGGTGAGCAGTAATGCTTATGACACATATGCATATTGTATGAAGAGAGTTTCAAAGTGTATTTGGCATGTTGAGGTAACTGTTTTTGTCTTGGCAATGAGCAAGTATACTACATGTAATGCAAAGCACGTGATGAGTTACTAAGTTCGATGAAGCGATGATCAAGGAGCGGTCGAGGATTTATTGGATGATGTGTAGAGATTTTTATGTAGTCCAACAGTCATACTTTAATAGACTTGTTTGTAATCTCTATGAGAATTAGGTTTTTGTTCTGTTACCAACCTAGTTGATTTATTTATAAGGTTGATGAGTTGTATAGTTTCAAAGTTAGCAAAGTTTTAGTTAAGTGTGTGGTTGTCGAACCAGATGATGTATCTACAATTTGAGTAAAGATAAATAGGAGCATGAAAAGGATCTGAACATGCAAGTGTAGTGTTATTCAAACAGATCAGCAAACTCCTATTGTTTTCTAACAATTACAGCCGTTAAATCTCCTAACCGGGTAAGCTCTAACAAGCTTGGTGTTATTCAAATCCTCTAACAAAGTGATCCATTAGCTTGGATTCTAAATCCTTTACAAAGGTTACTCCTCATAGGGTAGTGCTTCTAACAAGGCATTATAGTCAATCCCTTAACCGGGTGGTTCCTAACAGGATCTGTTCTTAACAGGACTTTTATTAAAAGCTTTAACATGCTTGGCTCCTAACAGGGTGAACTTAACAAGTGTTCAGATAGTTATCTTGTGAGTCCCATCTCACCGTGGTTTTTCCCATTTGGCCTTCCACGTCAAAAATATCATGTCAAGTGGTGAATATTTGTGTGTTTATGTTTTATATGGTTGATTAGCTTAACTACTTAATCCACTTTGATATGTCATGATAATCCGCAGTAATATGAAATGAAGTTTTACTTATGTAAGTAAAAGTATTTAGATGTTTGTGAGTTTCAAGTTGTTTACTGTTAATCTGTTGTAACAGTCCACCGGTTTAAACTTGACAGTGATATTGCATTGATAATTCTAAGTTTACTTTGAGAGATTGATTTTGAGATTGGTGAAGTTTATCAGTTTTTCATCTACTGATTCACCCCCCCCCCCCTCTTAGTAGTTGATCGGATCCTTGTTCTTTCATCATACCATCAATTGGTATTAGAGCATCTCAGGTCCTCTAAGGTCTAAAACTAACATCTTGAGGTAAAGATCTTGTAGATCATGATGAAGAAGGAAGGTCCAAAGTTTAATAGAGAGAACTATAGGATATGGAGTGATAGAATGAAAATTTATATCAAAAGTCTTGGAAATCAATACTGGGAACATGTTAATACTCAATATGTTGCACCTAGTGGGATTATGACTAATTATCAGATGAAAGAGAAACAAGAAAACAATCAAGCACTCGAGGCTATTATCAGTTCTTTGTCTGATGCAGAGTATGTAGATGTCCATGGTCTGGAGACTGCACATGAGGTATGGAAGAAACTTGAAGAGATTTATAGTGGTGATGAACATGTAAAGATTGCCAAGGAAGAGAGTCTAAGAGGAAGGTTTGATGACATGCGGATGGATGAAGGTGAGAATATCCAACAATATGTTTAGAGGATAAAAGAGATAGTTGGTGAGATCAAAAATGTTGGTGGTAAAATGGATGATGCCACAGTGGTTAGTAAGGTATTGAGAACCTTGCTACCGGTCTATGCTATCCAAGCTACAGCCATTCAAGAGTTGAAATCTATTGACAAAACCAAGGTAACCCTTGACTCCATCATTGGTAAGCTTACTGCTTTTGAATTAAATAGTTATGATGGTAGTGTTCAGAAATCTGAATCAACATTTACAGCTTTTGTTTCTAACACATCTATAAGGAAAAGTAGAGATGTTAGTCATAATTATGACTCTAGATCCAGTAGAGAAGTTGATGATGAAGATAGTTTGGTTGAGCTTGAAGCATTGTTGGCCAAGCGGTTGCCCAAAGGTACCGGCAAATATAGAGGTAAATTACCTTTGAAATGTTTTGCATGCAACAAGGTTGGACACATAGTTGCTAACTGTTCTAATGGTGATAATGAGCACAAGCGAGAGAAATTCAAGAAGTACAAGGGAAAAGGAAAAAGAGATTGTCTTATTGCAGTTGATGGTGGTATCACTGATGAGGAATCTGATGGTGATGCTAATGAAGACATTGTGTTTGTAGCCATTAAAGAAGAATATTTGATCAAAAGGCTTTAGTTTCACAAATAGATAATTCTGATGATTGGATCATTGATAGTGGTTGTTCACATCACATGACTGGTGATCAGAGCAAATTTCTTTCCTTGAAGGAATTTGATGGAAAAGTTGTAAGATTTGGTAATGACTCACCCTGCATGGTTAAAGGTAAGGGAATTGTTTCTCTTAATGGAAAGAGCACTGCATATAATGTCTACTGGGTTGAAGGTCTAAAGAATAATCTTTTGAGTCTTTCTCAACTCAATGATAGAGGATATCCATTGGAGTTTAAAAATGGTATGTGCAAAATCTATGGGAGAAAAGGTGAACTAATTGCAACTGACAAGCAGACTAAAGGTAACTTGTTTCACCTAAATCCTAAAGTCATGAACTATTTCATTGCTAAAGTAGATGATAGTTGGCTTTGGCATAGGAGATTTTGTCATTTAAATTTTTATAGAATTGTTAAAGTGAGTAAGTCAAAGATAGTGAGAGGTTTGCCTCAGTTGGACAAACCAGTTAATGCTCTATGTAAGGAATGTCAGTTGGGAAAGATGGCATCCTCAACTTTCAAGAGAAAATCTTTTTTAGTAGAGCATCTGTTAGATTTGGTTCATACAGACCTTTGTGGACCAATAAGGACTAAAAGTATTCAAGGTGATAGATATTTCATGATCTTCACTGATGATTGCTCAAGAATTATGTGGGTCACATTCTTGAAGGATAAAACAAAGGCATTTAGTAAATTCAAGGCATTCAGGGCCTTAGCTGAAAAGGAGAGTGGTAAGAAGATAAAGTGTCTAAGGGCTGATCAAGGTAGAGAATTCACTAAGATATTGTGAAGAGAATGGTATCAAATGGCATCTTTTTGCAGCGAGGACACCACAATAGAATGGTATTATAGAGAGAAAAAATTGGTCAGTTGTTGAAGCTGCTAGGATGATGTTGATACAAGGAGGTGTAGCCAAGACTTTCTGGAGACAAGCTATCAGCACAGCTATCTACACTATGAATAGGGTTTTGGTAAAAAGAGGTAAGGATAAGACTCCTTATGAATACTGGTATGGTAGATCACCTAATGTTAGTTGATGAGAAGGATTACAAGTCAATGATTGTAAAATTGCACTATGTTGTTTACAGTAGACCGAATATAGCTCATACAGTTGGTCTAGTTGCAAGATTTCAAAAGAATCCGAAGGAAACACATTTCATAGCAACCAAGAGGATTTTTCAGATATTTGAAAGCTATTGTTGACTATGGATTATGGTATCCATATGAAGGAAACTTTGACTTGAAGGTGTACACAAATGCAGACAGGGCAAGTAATGTTGATGACCGAAAAAGCACAACCAATGGAGCATTCTTTCTCTGAGCAAGACTTGTTTCATTAAGTAAACAAAAGCAGAGTTGTATTTCACAGTCTGCTACTGAACTTGAGTATGTTGCAGCTTATATGAATTGTACCCAAGCTATCTAAATGAGGCACATTTTAGAAGGTTTCAAGATGAAGTTTACAGAACCTGTAAAGATCTTATGTGACAATACTAGTGCCATAAATATTTCAAAGAACCCTGTCTTGCATGCATGAACCAATCATATTGAATTGAACTATCATTTCTTGAGGGAAAAAGTGCAGAGTAAAGATGTGATCTTGGAGCATGTTTCTACTAAGGAGCAGCTTGCAGATATCTTTACTAAACCTCTTCCTAAGACTACTTTTGAGTATCTTATAATTCAGCAAGGGGTTGTACCCCTTCATGAGGTCAATTGATCATGATGTATAGTACATCAATCCTGAAGCTACTTCCAAAATTTTACAGCAGGATTGATGTAAAAGTGGAGTTATTCCAGAGGGGGAGCATCAAGTTGGAGGTTGTTGATGTTGAACAGTGACGTTTTACATTGTATGTTTTACTTTCAATTTGTCATTGTTATCAAAGGGGGATGAGAACTATGTGATTATGGGAGAAGAACCAGTGACAAGCTGAAGACAAGGAGAGTACATGGTAAAATGTAAACTAGGATTCCTATTCACAATCACAGCATTCAATGGTATTGATATTTGTATTGCCATCAATGCCAAAAGAGAGATTGTTGGCATTTGCATGAAGATTGCATTAATGAAATGTTATGTTGTCATTGATGTCAATTAAACCGGTAATGATATTATTGTAATATTGTTTTGTAATTGGTAGGAAGAGCTAAGTGAAAGGAACTGTAATCGGTAGGTAAGTTTGTGGAGTGGACCAGTATTGCTAAGTATTGGAGAGTTGAACCGGTAAACCCTACCTATTGTTTTGATAAACCTTAATCGATTAAGTTTGGTGAATTGGTTATATTGGTTTATGATCTAATGGTGAGCGGTAATGCTTATGACATGTATGCATATTGTATGAAGAGAGTTTCAAAGTATATTTGGTGCATTGAGGTAATGGTTTTTGTCTTGGTAATGAGCAAGTATACTGCATGTAATACAAAGCACATGATGAGTTACTAAGTTCGATGAAGCGGTGATCAAGGAGCGGTTGAGGATTTCTTGAATGATGTGTAGAGATTTTTATGTAATCCAATGGTCATACTTGAACTGACTTTTTTTTAATCTCTATGAGAATTGGGTTTTTGTTGTGTTACCAACCTAGTTGATTTGTTTATAAGGTCGATGAGTTGTTTAGTTTCAGAGTTGGCAAAGTTTTAGTTAAGTGTGTGGTTTTTGAACAGGATGATGTATCTGCAGTTTGAGTAAAGGCAGATAAGAGAATGAAAAGGATCTAAACATGCAAGTGTAGTTCTATTCAAATAGATCAGCAAACTCCTATTGTTCTCTAACAATTACAGCAGTTAAATCCCCTAACCGAGTAAGCTCTAACAAGCTTGGTGTTATTCAAATCCTCTAACAAGGTGATCCATTAGCTTGGATTCTAAATCATGTACAAAGGTTACTCCTCATAGGGTATTGCTTCTAACAAGGCATTATAGTCAATCCCTTAACCGGGTGGTCCCTAACAAGATCTGTTCTTAATAGGACTTTTTGTAAAAGCTTTAACAGGCTTGGCTCCTAACAGGGCGAACTTCAAAAGAGTTCAAATAGTTATCTTGTGACTCTCATCTCACCATGGGTTTTCCCATTTGGGTTTCCACATCAAAAATATTGTGTCAAGTGGTGAATGTTATTGTGGTTATGTTTTATATGTTTGATTTGCTTAACTACTTAATCCACTCTGATATATCATGATAACTTGCAGCAATATGAAATGAAGTTTTACTTATGTAAGTAAAAGTATTTGGATGTTTGTGAGTTTCAAATTGTTTACTAGTTGTTACCCTATATTTTTTCTCATTCCTAAATCCTCGTAATCAAATCAGTTATTGTTAATGTTTTAATGCTGAAGTTTTTATGGCCAAACTCCATGTCGACTGGGAGATTTTAATTGTTTTATTTTTGGGTTACCCATATACCCAAACAATTAAATTCCAATTTTTATGTATCTCATGCAAAAATAATTTATGGGTTATGTTCTACTTGGCTTATTTATTCTACAGTTAAAATTTCACAAGAAACAGAGCTTTCAGTAAAAGTTATGCAGGTTTTTCTATGGCATCCCAAAGGAACAATTATCATTGAACTTGAACCTTGAACCTTCTTAGGTTCAAAAGGTTCAAGTTTCAAAAGGTTCAAGTGGTTCAAAAAATTTCAAAAGGTTCAAAAAGGTTCAAAGTTCAAATTTCGGGTTCATTGTAATTTTTGGTTTTTGAACTTGACTTTTGAACCTTCTTTGGTTCAAGCCTGCAGGTTCAAGCCTGCAGGTTCAAGCATGCAGGTTCAAGGTTGAAGGTTGAAGGTTGAAGGTTCGATTTCAGAGGTTCAAATTCAGAGTTCAGAGATTCATCAGATGTAGGTTCAAAGTTTGTGAGTTCAAAATTTAAGCAAATTCAAAATCCAATAACATTGGCATGTTTAATGTTTATAATTTTCAATGTAATTTGTAACCACGAATTTTCTGAGACAGAAAAATCAATCTCGATGTGGGGGGCATAACTATCAATGGAATAGTTGGATCGCACTGATATTTTAATATGTTTTAGAAAACCTAGTTGTCTAAATCCTCAATGGAGCGATTGGAAAAATATTATCGCTTTAAAAAGATATTAATCTCTGAGTACGGGTCTATTAAAATTTCAGAGATAAAAGATTTAAAGCAAAAAAAAAAGAGTTGTCGGGAAGAAGATAGAAGATAAAGGAAAAGATTAATTAATAATCTTTTCAAGAATCAGTTATTGATAACTGAAATTCTCAAAGGCTATATATATGTAATGAAAGAAAAGAGTAGGGGTTCTTCTTTTCTTTTCTTTCTCTTTCTGTTGTAAAAAAGAATGGGCAGCATTGTTTTCTGGACTGCATAGTTTCATTTTTCAGAAAAATTGAGTCTGTGAGCTCACATTTTGGCATTGATGGAATGAAGAAGATTTTGTTGATCTGTGAATTTGTCAATATTTTCTTTTGATTACAATGAGCTTTGTTTCTCTTGTAATTACCTTTCATTGCCTTGTATGTTACATCAAACGATGTATATGCATTTAATTCTGAAACTTTGATTTCAAAAATAATTTGTATTTGGAAGGAAATCGATTGTTTGCTCATTGCCTAGATTTTTTGATCCCCCTTGTCCTTTGAGGCATGAGAGAGACTCGATCAGAGTCCAAGGCATTTTGATTCCATTGGAAAGGGTGTTTTCTTGAGTGTGGATAATTAAACTGTGTTTTACTTATCTTCATTCATTTCATTATAAATTTGCTATTCGCATCTGTGTCATGGCTATGAGCAGATGTTAGTTGCCTTTATTGCTTTCCAGTTAAAAGCATATTCAGAAAATATACATTTTTATCCAATGAAGGGAGTTGTACCTTCATATCAAAATTCAGAGAGCACTTGCACTCACCATTGCAAGTGACTCGACTGTTGGTTCTTATTTTTGTCTTTCAATTTGGGCATTTGGGAGTCATTTTTGAAAGGTATTTAAGAAGGACAAATATGTTAACCAACAACTGTTAATCTGTTATAACAATCAACCGGTTTAAACTTGATAGTGATATTGCATTGATAATTCTAAGTTTACTTTGAGAGATTGATTTTGAGATTGGTGAAGTTTATCTATTTTTTATCTATTGATTCACCCCCCCCCCTCTCAGTAGTTGATCGGATCCTTGTTCTTTCATCATACCATCAATTGGTATCAGAGCATCTCAAGTCCTCTAAGGTCTAAGCCTAACAGCTTGAGGTAAAGATCTTGTAGATCATGATGAAGAAGGAAGGTTTGAAGTTTAATAGAGAGAACTATAGGATATGGAGTGACAAAATGAAAATTTATATCAAAAGTCTTGGAAATCAATACTGGGAACATGTTAATGCTAAATATGTTGCACCTAGTGGGATTATGACTGATTATCAGTAGAAAGAGCAACAAGAAAACAATCAAGCACTCGAGGCTATTATCAGTTGTTTGTCTGATGTAGAGTATGTAGATGTCCATGGTCTGGAGACTACATATGAGGTATGGAAGAAACTTGAAGAGATTTATAGGAGTGATGAACATGTAAATATTGTCAAGGAATAAAGTCTGAGAGGAAAGTTTGATGACATGCGGATGGATGAAGGTGAGAATATCCAATAGTATGGCCAAAGGATAAAAGAGATAGTTGTGAGATCAATAGTGTTGGTGGTAAAATGGATGATGTCATAGTGGTTAGTAAGGTATTGAGAACCCTCCTACCGGTCTATGCTATCCAAGTTGCAGCCATTCAAGAGTTGAAATCTATTGACAAAACCAAGGTAACCCTTGACTCCATCATTGGTAAGCTTACTTCTTTTGAATTAAATGGTTATGATGGTAGTGTTCAGAAATCTAAATCAACATTTAGAGCTTCTGTTTCTAACCCATATATAAGGAAAAGTAGAGATGTTACTCACAATTATAAATCTAGATCTAGCAGAGAAGTTGATGATGAAGACAATTTGGTTGAGCTTGAAGCATTGTTGGCCAAGCGATTGCCTAGAGGTACCGGCAAATATAAAGGTAAATTACCTTTGAAATGTTTTGCATGCAACAAGATTGGACACATAGTCGCTAATTATCCTAATGGTGATAATGAGCACAAGCAACAGAAATTCAAGAAGTACAAGGGAAAAGACAAAAGAGATTGTCTTATTGCAGTTGATGGTGGTATCACTGATGAGGAATCTGATGGTGATGCTAATGAAGACATTGTGTTTGTAGCCATTAGAGAAGAAACATTTGATCAGAAGTGGGTTTTTAGGAACAAGTTGAATAAAAATGGTGTTGTAGTTTGCAATAAAGCTAGATTGGTTTGCAAAGGTTATGCACAAGAAGAAGAAGAATATTATGGTGAGACTTTTACACCAGTGGCTAGACTGGAAGGTGTCAGAACTTTACTTGCATTTGCAGCACAGAAGGGATTGAAAGTATACCAGATGGATGTAAAGTCAGCATTTTTTAATGGAATACTGGAAGAGGAAGTATACATTGAGCAGCCAGATGGTTATTATTTGACTGATGAGAAAGACATGGTTTGTAAGTTGCATAAGGCATTATATGGACTAAAGCAAGCATTGAGAGCATGGTATGAAATGCTTCATTCACACCTGATGAAGATAGGATTTTAGAGAACCAGTGAAGATAGCAACATATATCTCAAATTTGAAGGAGATAAGATACTAGTTAGTAAAGTATTTGTGGATGATATCATATTTGGAGGGAATGATGACCTGAGCAATGACTTTGCAAATGAAATGAAAAGTGAGTTTGAAATGTCTCTAGTTGAAGAGATAAAAAAATTAATAGGTTTGCAAATACAGCAAATAAAGAGTGGTATTTTCATTACACAGTTTAAGTATGTGAAGGAGGTATTAAAGACATTTGGTATGAGTGACTATAAACCAATTGGGACGCCAATGGTAATAGGTTTTAAGTTTCCTAAGGAAGATGAGGCCACATCTATTGATGAGAAGGAATATAGGTCAATTATTGGAAAATTACACTATGTTGTTCACAGCAGACCGAATATAGCTCATACGGTTGGTCTAGTTGCTAGATTTTAGAAGAATCCGAAGGAAACACATTTGATAGCAACCAAGAGGATTTTTTAGATATTTGAAAGCTATTGTTGACTATGGATTATGGTATCCATATGAAGGAAACTTTGACTTGAAGGTGTACACAGATGCAGACTGGGCAGGTAATGTTGATGACCGAAAAAGCACAACCGATGGAGAATTCTTTCTCCAAGCAAGACTTGTTTCATTAAGTAAACAAAAGCAGAGTTGTATTTCACAGTCTACTACTGAAGTTGAGTATGTTGTAGCTTATATGAATTGTACCCAAGCTATCTAAATGAGGCACATTTTAGAAGGTTTCAAGACAAAGTTTACAGAACCTGTAAAGATCTTATGTGACAATACTAGTGCCATAAATATTTCAAAGAACCCTGTCTTGCATGCACGAACCAATCATATTGAATTGAACTATCATTTCTTGAGGGAAAAAGTGCAGAGTAAAGATGTGATCTTGGAGCATGTTTCTACTAAGGAGCAGCTTGCAGATATCTTTACTAAACCTCTTCCTAAGACTACTTTTGAGTATCTTATAATTCAGCTAGGGGTTGTACCCCTTCATGAGGTCAATTGATCATGATGTAGAGTACATCAATCCCGAAGCTACTTGAAAAATTTTATAGTAGGATTGATGTAGAAGTGGAGTTATTCCACAAGGGGAGCATCAAGTTGCAGGTTGTTGATGTTGAATAGTGAAGTTTTACATTGTATGTTTTACTTTCAATTTGGCATTGTTGTCAAAGGGGGAAAAGAACTATGTGATTATGGGAGAAGAACCAGTGACAAGCTAAAGACAGAGAGAGTACATGGTAAAATGTAAACCAAGATTCCTATTCACAATCACAGCAATCAATGGTATTGATATTTGTACTGTCATCAATGCCAAAGGGGAGATTGTTGGCATTTGCATGAAGATTGCATTAATGAAAGGTTATGTTGTCATTGATGTCAATCAAACCGGTAATGATATTGTTGTAATGTTGTTTTTTAACTGGTAGGAAGAGCTAAGTGAAAGGAACTATAACTGGTAGGTAAGTTTGTGGAGTGAACCGGTATTGCTAAGTATTGGAGAGTTGAACCAATAAACCCTACTTGTTGTTTTGATAAACCCTAATTGATTAAGTTTGGTGAATTGGTTATATTGGTTTATGATCTAATGGTGAGCAGTAATGCTTATGACACGTATGCATATTGTATGAAGAGAGTTTCAAATTGTATTTGGCGTGTTGAGGTAATAGTTTTTGTCTTGGGAATGAGAAAGTATACTGCATGTAATGCAAAGCACACGATGAGTTAGTAAGTTTGATGAAGGGGTGATCAAGGAGCGGTCGAGGCTTTCTTGAATGATGTGTAGAGATTTTTATGTAATCCAACGGTCATACTTGAACTGACTTGTTTGTAATCTCTATGAGAATTAGGTTTTTGTTGTGTTACCAACCTAGTTGATTTGTTTATAAGGTCGATGAGTTGTTTTGTTTCAGAGTTGGCAAAATTTTAGTTAAGTGTGTGGTTTTTGAATCGGATGATGTATCTGCAGTTTGAGTAAAGGCAAATAGGAGCATGAAAAGGATCTGAACAAGCAAGTGTAGTGCTATTCAAACAAATCAGCAAACTCGTGTTGTTTTCTAACAATTACAACAGTTAAATCCCCTAACCGAGTAAGCTCTAACAAGCTTGGTGTTATTCAAATCCTCTAACAAGGTGATCCATTAGCTTGGATTCTAAATCCTTTACAATGGTTACTCCTCATAGGGTATTGCTTCTAACAAGGCATTATAGTCAATCCCTTAACTGGGTGGTCCCTAACAGGATCTGTTCTTAACAGGACTTTTTGTAAAAGCTTTAACATGCTTGGCTCCTAACAGGGTGAACTTCATAAGAGTTCAGATAGTTATTTTGTGAGTCTCATGTCACCATGGTTTTTCCCATTTGGGTTTCCACGTCAAAAATATTGTGTCGAGTGGTGAATGTTTTTGCAGTTATGTTTTCTATGGTTTATTTACTTAACTACTTAATCCACTTTAATATGTCATGATAACCGGTAGCAATATGAAATGAAGTTTTACTTATGAAAGTAAAATTATTTGGATGTTTGTGAGTTTCAAGTTGTTTACTGTTAATCTGTTGTAACAGTCAACCAGTTTAAACTTGACAATTTTATCTGGACAGTGATATTGCATTGATAGTTCTAAGTTTAATTTGAGAGATTGATTTTGAGATTGGTGAAGTTTATCAGGTTTTCCATCTATTGATTCACCCCCACCCCCCTCTCAGTAGTTGACCAGATCTTTTCTCTTTCATCATACCATCAGATACTATTTCCTACAGGTTGTGAAACTCCTAGATATGACAAATATAATGGAAGCACTAATCCCCGGGATCATATAAGAGAATTTTGCACGATGAGTATGGAGTTTGCACATGAGGATACATACCTGATGAGATTATTTCCAAAGAGCTTAAGTGGACTAGCTATGGAATTGTTCTCCAAACATCCACCCGGAATTAGATCATTTGAAGAATTGGTGGATAAATTTGTTTCACAATACTCTTACAACATACAACATGAGGTCACAATGTTAGACCTGTGTATTACTAAACAAAATAATGGAGAACCTTTCATGACGTTTCTACAAAGATGGAGACGGTTAGCTTCATGATATCCTCATACGGTGCCAGAATACAAGAAAATAGACATATTCATCGACAATCTAAATGAACAACTGGGTTATCATCTAAAAATGCAATGTCATCAAAATTTTGAAAAGATGATTGATAATGGGATTAGGATGGAGGAAGCTATGGTAAAGAAAGGTGACTTGAAGCTATACAAAGAAGGAGTTCATACTCCTAACAAAAATGATAAGCCCAAATTTTGGAATAGAAATCAAAATGTCATCAATAATGGGATAGTGGATAACAACAATATAAAACCAAAGAAACTGGTTTTCAATTTATCCAATCACCCAGCTGTAGTGCAACATAAAAACAATCACCAAAAATCAACTTTCAACAATTTCTTTCAAAGGAAATTTGCAAACATTGGTGAACCACTTGGGTCAGTATTAAAGACACTTCTTGCAAACAAGTTGATTACTTTGCCAGAAGGAAGAAATTTCGAACCCCAGGTGAAACCTTCTTGGTGGAATGACAACCATTATTGTGATTTTCATCGAAATAAAAGACACTAAATGGATAATTGTCAGCGGTTGAAATATGTCATCCAAGATTTGATTGATAATGGAGTGATAACTGTGGATGGACATACAACAAACTAATCTCACACAACTTTTAAAACTCTGCTTCCTAACTATGAGAAGGGTGAATCATCAGTAGTGCATAATGGTAAAGGTAAAGCAAAGGTGAACTATGATCATGCATATGACAATTTGATAAATGTGATTATGGTTAAAGAAAAACAACAACAAGAACCCGCTCATGCTATCATAAGAAGCAAAGATAAAATTGTTTTGTCAGGGCCTACAACTAGCACGTCATCCACTTCAAAACAATACAATCTAGTAGATCAACTACATAAAACTCCCACACAAATATCCATCTTATAACTTTTAAGGCTTTCGCCTGCACACAAATAAATTCTAGAAAGAGCATTACTAGATATGATAGTGTCCAAAGATCTTGATGTAGATCAATTACAAACCATGGTGGAACATCTCACAACCCCTCACTGCTTATCATTCACCGAAGAAGATGACATGTCCTTGCAACATCCCCATAACACTCCCTTGCATATTGAAGTCCTAATTCATAAGATGTGCATTAAACATGTCCTAATAGATGGGGGAGCTGGCCTAAATATTTTCTCATTAAGTCTTGTTCATGCTCTAGGTTATTCTGAAGATGCAGTTGATCCACAAAAAATATCACAATCAAAGAATATGATGAAGAAGACCATTCCTCCAAAGGAATTGTGGTATTACCCATCAGAGTGGGACCTCTACAGAAAGACACAGCATGCCAAGTTCTAGACTTGGATTTATCATACAACATACTCTTGGAAAGACCATGGATACATGACATACAAGTTATTCCATCAACATATCATCAGTGCTTGAAATTTCCATACAATGGGCAAGAAATCACAATCTCGACAGATTCAAATCCATTCCAATACTGTAGTAATCTAAAACCGGCTCAAGAGGTCATTGTTCCTCATAATAGGGAGACATTGTCTTCAAACATGCAATCCAAGGAAAAATCATTTGCCTCAATTTTGTCAAGTATGGAAAAACAAATACAGCTAAGAGATCAAGGGAACAGAGAATATTCACTTTCACAGTTACCACTTTCTCCTAAATCCTATGGAAAACCATCAAACTCTAAATAGCAACCAATTGTGAAACATCTTCAAATATTTGATGGAGTATTTATTAGTGTTGGGGCCTTATCAGAGGAAACAAAGGACAAATATTTGCTTCAATGGCTATACAGGGATGAAGAAGCCCAACAAAAGATCAATAATGTTAGAATACTTACAGAAAAAATATGGAAAAGGATTTAACATCCTTCAGAAAATGGGAGACACTGGAACGGGTCCTCTAGGAAAAAGAAAAGAAAGTATCTTCTAACCTATACAACCTCATATTTAGTAGGCTACAGACAAATCAAGCTTAGGGTATGGACAATATACTTTATCAGAGGACACATCTTCTAGGAAACAAAAAGATGAACATGATAACAGACAAGAGCAATTTTCAATTGAAAGGGAGGAAACATCTGCCAAACAATGAAAACAAGCAAACATAAAATGGCAAAAGAAGAAAGCTTCTAATCAATAGGAAAAACAAATTAAAGGCACTTCCCAAGCAGAGTTAACTCCTAATCAAAATAGACAAGAAGTTGGTACAAATTAAGGAGAGTTGATAGAAAGGTTGATAGAACTCAATATCAGCCCAGAGGATTTTGAATATGAGAGAAGAAAAGATATAGCAAGAAAAATAGAAGAAACAAATCAAATGCTATATGAATAACTCTACAGATTGCAAGCTGCAAGTGAGACAGATTATAATGAATGGGAATGGGATTCCTATCATTCTGAACAATCAGTTGAAGAAACTTGCTTTAAGGAAGATGTAGGTGTCAATGTAGTTCATGCATATGCAGGAAAAACATTAGGAACTAGCCCACTTGAATTAGAATCACAATTGGTTGACTTGGACTTAATCGAGGATGATCAGGAGCTACTTGTGAGAGGTTATTCTGACTAGAGTATCATTCTAGACATTGAAATACATATCAAAAACTTTGACATCCCTACCATGACCCTTAATACCTTTGAAGCATCTCAACCTAAGGACCCCTTACCTCTACTCCATCCTGAACTTATTAACTAGGAAAATGAAAGACATAGTGCCATTGATACCTTTCCTAATGACCATGCCATATCCTTATATCTTAATGCAATTGAACCCGCAACAGTTTATCTTCTAGTCAAGTGGGTGCCAAATCTCTCAGTTGCAAAAGTGAAAATAAATAATACAATATCAGGTCTAATGATGAAAACTATTTATTGGCAACATTAGACCAAGAAAAAGTAAAAAGAAAGAATGCATCTAATGGTGAAAAGATCCTCGAGGCACTAGAAGATGGAAGATTTGACACCTTGCCTGAATACTATCAAAAAAGGTCATCCATATTGATCAAACCAATAGAGGTAGTTAACATTGGGACAACAGAGCAACCAAAGATTCTACACCCAACAAATTCTCTATTAGAACAAGAAATGCAGCAATATATGAAATTCTTTGAACAACAGCAAATCAATTTCGCCTGGTCATATGTAGACATGCCAAGGTTGGATCCAGATCTTATTATGCATCACTTAAATGTCAGTCTAGGAGCCAAACCAGTTAAATAGAAATTAAGGAAGATGCATCCTCATATCACTCTTCTTGTCAAAGCAAAACTGAAGAAATTACTAGACGTGGGATTCATCAGACCTGTAGAATATCCTCAATGGGTATCAAACATAGTTCCTATTTCTAAACTGGATAAAAGTATCAGAGTATGCACAGACTTCAAAGATCTCAATAATGCATGTCCAAAGGATGACTTTCCTTTGCCTAATATTGACATCATTATGGATTTAACTACTGGACATTCTATGTTTTCTCTAATGGATGGTTTCTCAAGATATAATCATATTAAAATAGCTCCAGAAGATCAAGAAAAGATAGCTTTCACATGTCCATGGGATACTTTCTATTGGAATGTCATGCCATTTGGATTAAAGAATGCAGGTGTTGTATATCAGAGAGACATGACAACGATATTCCATGACATGATGCATACATTTGTGGAATACTATGTGGATGACATGTTGGCAAAATCATACAACAAAGAAGAACGTCTGGAAATACTAGAAAAGATCTTTGACCAGTTAGAACAATGCAAGCTACGGCTCTATCCCAAGAAATGTGTCTTTGGTGTCACTTAAAGTAAGTTATTGGGATACATTGTTTTAGCTAGGGGTATCGAAGTAGATCTAGCCAAGGTCATAGCAATCATGGAAATTCCATCTCCCAAAAATATCAATCAACTTAGGTCACTTCAAGGGAGACTGTAGTCAATCAGAAGATTTGTTTCTCAGGTAGTAGATAAATGTCAACTATTTACACATCTATTTCACAAGAATTTCCATTTCAAATGGTATAATAAATGTTAAGAAGCATTCAACAAAATCAAGGAATATCTCATGCAACCACTAGTCCTAATGTCACCAATTCAAGCAAAGTCATTGTAACTATATGTATCAACCACAGAAGTATCATTAGGAGTGTTGCTCGCACAACAGGATAATGAAGGAAAAGAACAAGCTATCTACTACATCAGTAGAACATTAGTGGGATACGAGATCAACTATTCATCAATAGAAAAAGCAAGCTTGGCTGTAGTGTTTGCTTCTCAAAAATTGAGACACTATCTATTATCTCACTCCATCAAGTTTATTGCTACAATAGATCCATTAAAGTATTTGCTCAGCAAGGCGACATTAACAGGAAGTTAGAAAAATGGATCATGATCCTAAGTAAGTTTGATATTGAGTATGTGGACAGAAAAGCTATCAAGGGGCAAGTCATTGCAGACCAACTAGCAGAGGCACCACTTCAAGATGATCATCCTTTACACATTGAATTTCCAGATGTTGATATCCTAACGGTCACCACAAAGACATGGCAATTGTACTTTGATGTTTCATATACATAGCATGGATCATGAGCAGGCATTCTATTCACCACGCCACAAGGTCATACAATTCCAAAGGCATACAAATTAACCTTTCCATGTACCAATAATACAATAGAATGCGAAGCTTTGGTCAGAGGAATAAAGATGGCCATAGAGTGAAACATTACATGGCTACAGGTCTTTGGAGACTCTCACCTTGTCATCAATCAAATCAATGATGATTATCAAACAAAGGATGAAAATATAATGCCTTATAAG